>NC_066628.1:1287658-1911487 GCF_025201925.1 Gopherus flavomarginatus
CAGTGACCTGGGGAAGTTCGAACCCACCAACGTTCCCATGGATGCCCCAGCATCTCTCCCATTCCTTGGTGTGAGTTACACCAGGACAGTCCAGTCTCACGCCCTCCCTTAGGTCGGGTGTGCTTGATGGCACTTGCAGGCCGCATGTGGGAAAGTTTATGCGGCTTGAACCCTTTTGCTACCCCAATACCTCTGGGGTTCAAACTGGGACGGGGTCTTCTCCCAGCACTTAAGAGCCCCCATCTTGGCCTTGGCCAGCTCTGGGCTTGGGCAGCCGCTTCCCACTTTGTGGCCCAGACACAACACCTCTGCCGTCCCCCCTTACACTTTCCAGCTTTTACCGTCAGTCCCACCTCCTTGAGGCAGCCCAGCCCCCTCTTCACCTGGGACACCTGTTCCTCCCAGGTCTGGCTAAAGATGCACATGTTATCAGTGTCTGCCAGGGCCAAGTTCTCCATCCCTCTCAGCTTGTCTAGAATCTCCCCAGGCCTAGGCATGGGGTCGGCATTGGACACTGTGATGGCTTTAAGCTTCTGATAGCCCCCATAAAACCAGATCATCCTGTCTCGCTTGGGGATCAGCCCCACGGGTGAGGCCCATGGGCTGTAAAATGGCTGGATCCCATCTAAAGCCAGCATATCCCTGACCTCTCTCTCCAGGTTCAGGGGTCCCCTCACTCTCCTCCCATCCAGCAGCTCGAAAGGGAAGAACCCTGTGGATTCCTGGGGCACCACCAGCTGTCTCCCGATTCCCCCCAGTTCTACTTCCCCTTGGGGAGCCCATTCCCGGTACAGGAATCCCTTCTCCTGCAGGACTCTGTCCTTGCAGCCTTCCCCAAGGGGGTTTGCAGCGCTGTGGCCAGCAAGTTCTCTCAGCTTCTCCAAGGAGGGATCCTTCTGCAGCTCAGTCTGGGATCCAGCAGCTGGGGCAGGGAGTGGGACCTGCTCCCTTTCGCTGGCTGGGCCTGGGGTCACAGCCCCCCTGAGCCCTGTCCCTGGTAGCTCCCTCCCTGCTGTGTAATCACTTCCCAGCAGCACGTCTGGACCAGGCAAACCTGTTTGGCAGCTGACCTGCCCTGCCCAGGTGTCCCCCCACTCAGATGGGATCTCAGCTCCCCCCGTGCTCAGCGCTGCCCTTGCTGTCCCAGTGGGGGCAGGCAGCGAGCTCTTTGCTCTGGTCACAGCATCAGAGCCAGCGTGAGCCCCCTCTCCAGTGTGCAGGGGGGCGGGGAGCATCTCTCCCTCCCACTCAGCCCCAGGGGGCTGGTTATAGGTAGGCAGGTATCCTGAGCCCTGCAGCCCCTCCCCCCTGCCAGCCAGGTTATTTGCATTTTCACTGACCATTTTAATCCTAGCCAATTGGTTCCCTGGATTTGAATTCAAACCCTCGGCCGTTACAGGAGTGGGGCCTGGATCCTGTCCCATGGGGAGACAGTCACCCCCCAACAGGGCCTCCGAGCTGATATCCTGGAGAACCCCAACTATCAGCCAGCCCGACCCCTCCTGGGTCTGCACAGGGATCTGGGGCATAGGCAGGGTGAGGGGCTTCACCCCAGGGAACTTCACCCAGGTCCCACAGCCCTTCAGCATCTGGGGCTGCACCACCACAGTTCTCTCTGTCCCAGGGTCTCGCCCCTGCAGGCGTGTTTCCCCACTGACCCCTGGGCAGCCCCCTATGTCTCTCTGCTCCACCATCACCAGTCCACGCTGCTGCTGCTTCTCCTGCAGCTTTTCCTCGGGCTCTTGCTCTCTCTCACGGTCCTCTCGCTCTCTCGGGCTCTGCTCCCATCCCATCCGTCTCCAATCTCCTGATGGGGAACCCAATCATGAAGACCCTCATCTGATTGGGGACCAGACTCCCGGGAATGCCTGGCTGCTGCTCCAGCTGCTCCCAGATTCTCTTGTAGCCCCATCGGGGTCAGGAATCTGCTCCTCAGAGTGGTGGCCCTCCTCGTCCAACTGCACGATTAACTGTGCCTTGGTGAATTTCCCCATGCGTGACCCTCTCTTTGTGCACAGGATCACAATGTCCTTCTCAAGGAGATGGTGATAGGCCATCACTTCACCGTTCCCAAGTGGCTCTGGACTCACAGGCCTGTGTGCTCTTGGCTCCCCCATGGTTTCCAGGAAGAACCCCGGGTGTGTCAGCCCTTCTCGTGATCACCACCTCTTTGCCAGGGTCAAGCTGCAGACTCCTCTGCCCCTGGGACTGCTCCTGCAATCCCCCGGGGAACCCTGCTACTGCAAAAATCCTTCTCTCTCCCAGGGTCGAGCGGCAAGCTCCTCCGCCCCTGAGACTGCTCGCTGCAGTCCTCAGGGGGACCCTGTTACTCCAACAGTCCTTCTCGCTGGTCACACACTCCCAGAGGTTAACCGCCCCCTGAAACCGTCCCACTCTGAGCCTTCAGCATGCCTGGTCCTCATTATCCCTCCTTTGTTTTACTGCTCCCCAGTCACTTACTGCAAGCAGCGCCATTCACGGGGTGCAGTACATCCCACCGCTGCCACCAGTTGTCACGGAGTCACCGGGTGATGCTCTGGAACTGCTCCCCACCAAGCCAGTCAGGACTTTGGGGAGCCTCCTCTCCCTAGGAGCAGACTTGTTCAGGGCAAGAAGCTCACACAGCTTCACCTCCTGGGTCTCTCCTTGGAGCATTCAGCATCCTCTGCCCCTCCGTGCGCTTCCCACAGCGAGTCTGCCCAGGCGGGGTCCTGGGGAAGCCACCGGGTCCTGCACCCCCACTTTGCAGTCAGACGTGACTCTCAGCCAGCCAGTAAAACAGAGGTTTATTCGATGACAGGAACAGGGTCTAAAACAGAGCTTGTAGATACAGCGAACCGGACCCCTCAGCTGGGTCCATTCTGGGGGGCAGTGAGCCAGACCCCCAGGTCTGCCCTCCACCCTTGACCCCAGCCAGCTCCAGACTAACAACCCCTCCCAGCCCCTCCTCTCTGCTCAGCCCCTTTCCCGGGCCAGGAGGTCACCTGATCCCTTTGTCTCCAACACCTTCAGCTGGCACCTTTGCAGAGGAGGGGCCCAGGCCATCAGTTGCTAGGAGACAGAGTGCCAGGCATTTAGGTGCACTGGCCCTTTGCTCTGCCAGATACTTAAGAACTGCCATGGGGACACTGAGGCACCAACACAGTATTCAGAGAAAACATTAAGAACTTTCCCAGTTCGTCACAGAAACCATGCTGACTATTGCTCAACAGTTTGTTTTTCTATGTGTCTGACAATTTTATTTTTAACTATTGTTTCGACTAATTTGCCCGGTACCGACGTTAGACTTACCGGTCTGTAATTGCCAGGATCACCTCTAGAGCCCTTTTTATATATTGGCATTACATTAGCTAACTTCCAGTCATTGGGTACCGAAGCCGATTTAAAGGACAGGTTACAAACCTTAGTTAATAGTTCTGCAACTTCACATTTGAGTTCTTTCAGAACTCTTGGGTGAATGCCATCTGGTCCCGGTGACTTGTTATTGTTGAGTTTATCAATTAATTCCAGGATGGGCCATGCTGTAATTTTCTGCTCTCTGCACTAACCAAGGACCATCTAGCATCTACACTGCAGTGCAGCCAACTAACAAACCTGCTGCCCAAACTGTAACAGGCATCCTCACAAGCCCTCCCTCCCCCGCCCCCCCGGGAATTATCAGACACATTGACGAACACGATAAGTTGGGGAAGAATCAACATGGTTTTTGTAAAAGGAAATCATGTCTCACAGATCTACTAGAATTCTCTGAGTGTGTCAACAGACATGGACAAGGGGGATCCAGTGGATATAGTGTACTTGGCCTTTAGAAAGCTTTAGACAAGGTCCCGCACCAAGAACGCTTAAGCAAAGTAAGCTGCCACGGGATAAGGGGAAGGTGCTCTCATGGACTGGTAACTGGTTAAAAGACAGGACACAAAGGGTAGGAATAAATAACTGGTCCATTTTCAGAATGGAGAGAGGTAAATAGTGGTGTCCCCTAGGGGTCTGTACTGGGACCAGTCCTATTCCACATATTCATAAATGATCTGAGAAAAGGGGTAAACAATGTGTAGTAGACGATACAAAATTACCCAGGATAGCTGAGTCCAAAGCAGACTGCAAAGAGTTACAAAGGGATCTCACAAAACTGGGCAACAAACTGGCAGATAAAATTCAATGTTGATAAATGCAAAGTAATGCATGTTGGAAAAACATCATCCCAACTATACTTGTAAAATGATGGGATCTAAATTACCACTCCAGAAAGATCTTGGAGTCATTGTGGATAGTTCTCTGGAAACATCCCCTCAATGTGCAGCAGCAGTCAAAAAAGCAAACCGAATGTTGGGAATCATCAAGAAAAGGATAGATAAGACAGAAAATATCATATTGCCTCTATATAAATACATGGGTCAGGGCAGCCCCCCCAGGGACACACACGGGGCAGGGGATGGTAACAAAGGGGATTATTATCGAGGAACACAGGGATGCTGCATGGGATCAGACCCCAGGTCCATTTAGCCCAGGCTCCCGGCTGCACCAGTGACCAGCGCCGGCCAGGGCAGAGTAAGGGGCCTCCAGGTCAGGCTCCCAGCTGCACTAGTGACCAGCGCCGGCCAGGACAGAGCCAGGGGCCTCCGTGCCGGGCTCCCGTCTGCACTAGTGACCGGTGCCAGCCGGGTCAGAGCCAGGGGCCTCCAGGCCGGGCTCCCATCCGTGCCAGTGACCAGCGCCGGCTGGGGCAGAGCCAGGGGGCTCTGGGCCAGGCTCCCGTCCGCACCAGTGACCGGCGCCACCTGGGGCAGAACAAGGAGCAGAGCCCATGGGAACAGCTGTGGGACAAAATCTGCCCTGTGATCATCAGAGATCTGCTCAGGCCCTGCAGTGCAAGATGTGATATCCCTGCCCATTGTCAGCATGAACCAGTCTAGCCCTGGATAGTCTGTGAGCCACAGAAATGGCCTGTCCCTGTGTGAGTTTTACTTAGTTCTTGAGCTCAGTGACATCCTGTGGCAGGGAGTTCCGCAAGGTAATTACACAGAGTGTGGGGGAAAATATTGCATTTCATCAGCACTTCCCAAGCAAGTCTGCCAGCCTTCTCCGTCAGGTCCTGCTTCAGAAGTCACTTCTTCCATAAGGCATATGCATTATAACCAGCCCCAAATGTTAAAACATCATGAATTACACCCCCTAAAAATCATGAGATTGGCTAAAAAATCATGAGATTTACCAAAAATGGAGTTTTTTTTAATTTGGTTTCTGCGTCTTTACGGTTTGCCGTTTTAAGCTTTTCTTTGCAATCACCAGGGTGGCACTTGCTTTTAAAATAAGCCTGAACTTCTCCCCGACTCCCGGAGCTGGGACTTTATGACAAACCTTCAAATATCGCAATGCTTATGACAAAATTGTGAGAGCTGGCAAAACTGCAACCCACTGCTGCAGCCCCTCAGCCCCTCCTCGTTAGGTCAGCTTGTCAGGATAGGGGCTGTCAGTCTGATGTGTTTGTCCGGCACAACAGGGCCTGGGCTGGGCTCTGGTCTTTCGGTGTCACTGCAATGGAAAATCCGACTCCCTTAGAGCAGCAGAAGTAGCTCAGGGTCGCAGCCCCCCTGCCATTGCTAATGCTTCTTGCGTCCTACGGGGCCTCACAAAGCACATGCAGCCCCATGGAAATGCAGCCACCTCTGGGGAAGAGCGCATCAGCCAGACACCCGGTGGAAATACTGGCCAAGGACAGCGGGGCCAAAGCCCTGCACCTATGAGAAGCGTCTTGTGGGATCTGTAATATCCATGCAGGGGGCTGGGGATGTCGGGTCTCACCCAGGGACCCGCATGCACTGAGCTGTCTGGTGGTCCAGCCGGGGGTGGGGGTGGGGGAGGAGGAAGCTGAAGTTTCAGGGCCTCACTCCAATGCTCAGAGCCCTGAGCCGTCCCCTCTCGCTGCTGCGTCTGTCCATGGCTGCCTGACCCCAGCATGGCCGAGCCGACCCTTCCTCAGCCTTGCTGGGGGCTCTTTCACTCACCCCACTGGGCCTTTCCCGGGGCGTTGTTCAGACTTGGGAGCCCCCTGACCCCTTCCAGCAGTGGGGAGAGCGTGAGCCTCTGGGCCAGGGGAACATCAGCCCCCACTTGCTGGGGGGGGTCATGCTGCAGCCATAGGGGACTTTACCCTGGGCACCAGGATGACCCAACCTCCCCAGCTCAGCCTGTGTCTTTGCCCCCAGATGCCCCAGGCCCAGCTAGTGCCGGTTCCGGGTCTCCCATCCCAGTGCTGCCCCCGGGTGAGCGCCCCAGGGCAGGACAGAGCAGGGCAGGGCAGGGAGGAGGCCCAGGCTGGGCCACACAGGCAGGGGATTTCTGTCCCAGTGCCCCAGAGCCCAGCGAGGCAGCAGCACCCCCCGCCCCGAGCCCAGCCAGGGAAGGTTTCTCCTCTCCCGGGTGATTTCTCGGAAAGGGCCTGACTCACAGGCGGGTGATAAAGCAGCTGCGGGCTCCTTCTAGTGGCTAATCAGGGTGGGTTGTTTGCTGGGTCTGTAGCCAGCAAATCCCCTAGCAGCTGGGCCCAGGGCTGGCATCGCCTCCCCCCCATTTCCTCGCCAGGGCTCCCCACTGCCAGCCTGGGCCCAATGCCATGCGGAGCGGCAAACTGGCCCTGGCCGGCTGAACCTGGGGGTATTTAACTCCGATCTCCCCTCCCGCCCAGCTCTGCCTGTGTCTTTGCCCCCAGATGCCCCAGGCCCAGCTAGTGCCGGTTCTGGGTCTCCCATCCCAGTGCTGCCCGCGGGTGAGCGCCCCAGGGCAGGACAGAGCAGGGCAGGGCAGGGAGGAGGCCCAGGCTGGGCCACACAGCCAGGGGATTTCTGTCCCAGCGCCCCAGAGCCCAGCGAGGCAGCAGCACCCCCCGGAGCCCAGCCAGGGAAGGTTTCTCCTCTCCCGGCTGATTTCTCGGAAAGGGCCTGACTCACAGGCGGGTGATAAAGCAGCTGCGGGCTCCTTCTAGTGGCTAATCAGGGCAGGTTGTTTGCTGGGTCTGTAGCCAGCAAATCCCCTGGCAGCTGGGCCCAGAGCTGGCATCGCCTCCCCCCCATTTCCTCGCCAGGGCTCCCCGCTGCCAGCCTGGGCCTGATGCCACGTGGAGCAGCAAACTGGCTGAACCTGGGGGTATTTAACCCCAATCTCCCCCCCTCCCCCCGACTGGCAGGAGCGGCCCATGGGCTGAGGTGGGTTATGGCTGTGGCACGAGCTGCAATGGACCAGGGCAACGTGTCAGCAAACATGAGCCGTGTGACCTAGGTGTGAACGCAGCGCTGAGCTGATCCGGATTAGCCACTCCCAGAGTGCCCTCTGATTAGGAGTAGCTGGGTCTGTGCCGCTCGGCCCTGCTCAGAGCCAGTTCAGCTGGGCTGGAGCCTCCCCCGGACGGCTCCAGTAACTGGGGTGCGTTAATTGGCAGCTCAGATCCAGGTGTACAGGATCCCTGCCCTGCGGGGACACAAGGGGATTTGCACCTCATCCCCAGGCAGCTCCCTGCTCTGCTGTAGGGGGCCCTACACAGCCCCTATAGCTGTGAGCTGAGAGCCCAGCAGCATAGCCAATGGGGCATGTGTGGATGCTGAGTGGGAAGCAGGCTAGAACTGGAAACCCACCCATAGGGCAGGGCAGGGTCTGTTTCTGGGGGTGCAGCATTGCCAGCCCCCGGCATTGGAACCCCAGGGGTCAGGGCCCCCAAAACCGTGAGTTTGTAAAAAGTTCCAAAAGGTGGTTTGTGTTCACCCGCAGGCTGTGAGCTGAGGGTGGGTTTCACACTGTGCTTGGGAACCGTGAGGGCTCAGCCATGGTCACAGCAATCCAGGAGCTGGGGCTTTAAGGACAGACTGACTCTCACAATCGTTGGTAGTACCAGGGTGGGTGACGGGGAGTGATGAGCGGGTCTGGGGGAGGAAAACCCAACCTCAAAGCCAGCCCGCAATGGCGCCCCTCAGCACACACAGCTCTACCCACGCCGCACAGCGGGAGACGGAGCATCGCCAGCACCGAGGAGCCAGTGCTCCCGCTGGGGTAACTCAGCTCCATCGCCCCAGCGTGGCCACGCTGATCTCCACCGCTGAGGAACCCACCCTGAAAGCTCAGTCAGGGGGTCGCTGAGGAGGAACGCTTATATCCATAACTCCAAGAGGTCAGAAATCACCAGCTGGGCCCCCGAAAAATTGAGATCAGCTTGAAAAAGCCCTTGAGGATTTTCAAACTCCCGGTTTTGTTTAAACACCCTCCAGGTTCGAGCCCCTAGAGGTGTTGTGGTTGCCAGGCGCCAGCAGGGCTAGAAACCACCTCACAAAACTTCTGTGCATTGAGATATGCGACCAATGAAAAGGAAAAAGCTCTTGGGAACAGGGTGATTTCAGTGAACTGTGTGGTGGGAAACCGGCAAAATGAACCGTCCCTCGTTATTACCTGACACGGCCGAACGGTTCATTTCCACAAGGTAAAGATGGGTCGATTCCACTTTGGTTAATTTCGTGTCGATGTTTATAGCGAATGAAAAGGTGATTTTAACAGCAGCGTAACAGTCTCTGGCGGGTCCATCTCACGCCGACGACAGCACACACAGCAGCTGCCAGACCCCCAGCCGCAGACACGGGGGAGACCCGCAGCTGCAGGCCCAGGGTCCACGGATAACGCACACGGGATAACGCACACGGGATAACGCACACGGCTCAGCGAGGAGTTTGTGCCTGGGGCTGGGGTAGCGACGGCAGCAGGTCAGAGCCAGGGAAATGTCTGACTCCAGTTCTGCGGGTCCACCCAGTACTGCCAGCACCAGAACCCTCCTCCCTCCACTGCTGGGTGCTGTGACAAACTGTCTTCAAAGTGCTTTAAACAGAGAGAGAGAGACACACACACACCTCTCTGGGACAAGGCCCTGTTGTCACAGAGTGTGGGGAGTCCGGCCCTGCACCCCTCTTCCTGGGACCCACAGTGACTCTTAGCCAGCCAGTAAAACAGAAGGTTTATTGGACAACAGGAACACAGGTTACAGCAGAGCTTGCAGGCACAGTCAGGACCCCTCCACCGAGTCCTTCTGGGCTTTCAGGGTGCTTGGATCCTAGCTAGGATCCCCTGAATTCCACCCACACAGCCCCAAGCCCAAACTCAAACTGCTTCCCTCCTGCCACTCCCTTCCTTTGTCCCCTTCCCGGGCAAAGGTGTTGACCTTTCCCCTCCCTTACCTAGCTCAGGTTACAGGCCCTGGCATCGTCCATCCCCTAAAGTCCTCCCCTGCTCTCCCCCTCCCCACACAGACAGTCCCTACTGCATCACATCTCTCCCCCCTTCGAGACTGAACTGAGCAGGGTCACTCTGCCCAGAGACCTGGGGAAGTTCAGGGTCCCCTCTCCGGGACAACGCATTCGCTGTTAAGTTGGCACTTCCCTTCACATGGACCACGTCCATGTCATAGTCCTGCAGGAGCAGGCTCCACCTCAGGAGCTTGGCGTTGGCTCCTTTCATCTGGTGCAGCCAGGTCAGGGGAGAGTGGTCGGTGTACACGGTGAAGTGTCGCCCAAAGAGATACGGCTCTAGCTTCTTAAGGGCCCACACCATGGCTAGGCATTTCTTTTTGATGGCCGCGTAGCTTTGTTCCCGGGGTAGCAGCTTCTTACTCAGGTACACGATGGGGTGTTTTTCCCCCTTTTTATCCTTCTGCATTAACACCGCCCCCAGTCCCGTGTCTGAGGCATTGGTGAACACCATAAAGGGTTTGTTAAAATCTGGGTTTGCCAGAACTGGGTCGCTAACCAGAGCCTCCTTCAGCGCCCGGAAAGCCTTCTGGCACTGCTCAGTTCAGATCACCTTGTCTGGCTTTTCCTTTTTGCACAGTTCAGTGATGGGGCCAGCTATGGCACTGAAGTGGGGCACGAACCTTCGATAGTACCCCGCCATCCCAATAAAGGCCTGGACCTGCTTTTTGGTCTGGGGAGCAGGCCAGTCTCTGATCACCTCCACCTTGGCTGGTTCCGGCTTCAGGCAGCCGCTCCCCACCCGATGGCCCAGGTAAGATACTTTAGCCATTCCCACCTTGCACTTTTTAGCCTTTACTGTTAACCCAGCCTTTTGGAGTTGGTTTAGGACTTGTTTAACCTGGGACACGTGGTTTTTTTAGGTTTGGCTGAAGACGCAGATGTTGTTAATATACGCCACGGCAAAACTTTTTATTTTTTTTAGTAGCTGATTTACCAGGAGCTGGAAGGTGGCCGGCGCTTCCTTGAGGCCAAAGGGCAGGGTTAAAAACTCGTAGAGCCCCAGAGGGGTGATAAAGGCCGATTTTAGCCTGGCATTTGCGTCCAGCGGCACTTGCCAGTAGCCTTTGGTAAGATCCATAGTGGTGAGGTACCGAGCACCTCCCAGCTTGTTTAGGAGCTTGTCAGGCCTGGGCATAAGGTAGGCATTAGATACGGTGATGGCATTGAGCTTTTGATAGTCCACACAGAACCGGATTGACCCATCCTTTTTGGGAACCAGCACTACTGGCGAGGCCCAAGGGCTGGAAGACGGCTGGATCACCCCCAAAGCCAGCATGTCCCTGACCTCTCTTTCAAGATCCTGGGCAGTTTTACCAGTGACCCGAAAAGGGGAGCATCTTATAGGGGGGTGTGACCCGGTCTCCACCCGGTGGACAGTCAAATTAGTGCATCCAGGCTGGTTGGAAAACAGCTGTTGGTACAGATGCAGCACCCCTCTGATCTTAGCGTGCTGGTCCGGGGTCAGTTGCTCAGAGAGGGGAATCGCCTCCAGGGGGGAACCAGCTTTTGTCCCAGGGAATAGATCCACTAAGGGGTCATTTTTCTGCCCCTCCCAATGTCCACACACGGCCAACACCATATTTCCCCTGTCATAGTATGGTTTTATCATGTTCACATGGTACACCCGACGGTGATGTGCCCGGTTTGACAGCTCCACCACATAGATTACCTTATTTAGTTGCTTGATAACCTTGAAGGGCCCTTTCCAGGTGGCCTGGAGTTTGTTTTTTCTTACGGGGATGAGAACCATCACCTGATCCCCGGTGGCGAAGGCACAGGCTCGTGCTGTGCGGTCATACCAGACCTTCTGCCTCCTCTGGGCTCGGGCCAGATTTTCCCTGGCCAGGCCCATGAGCTTGGCCAGTCTTTTCCGGAAGGTCAGGACATACTTCACCACTGACTCTCCCTCGGGAGCGGCCTTCCCCTCCCATTTGTTCCTTATTAGGTCTAGGGGCCCCCTTCCCCGCCTTCCATACAACAGTTTGAAAGGTGAAAACCCGGTAGATTCCTGGGGCACCTCCCTGTACGCAAACAGCAGGTGAGGTAAGTACTTGTTCCAATTTTGCGGATGCTGGTTTATAAATGTTTTTAGCATTATTTTTAGCGTTCCGTTGAACCTTTTTACCAGCCCGTTGGACTGGGGGTGATACGCTGAGGCCCAGTTGTGCCGTACCCCACATTTCTGCCATAAGGACCGGAGCAGGGCCGACATGAAGTTGGACCCCTGGTCCGTTAAGACCTTCTTGGGGAACCCCACCCGGCTGAAAATTGTTAGCAGCGCATTTGCCACTGTGTCTGCTTCGATAGAGGACAAGACCACCGCCTCGGGGTAGCGAGTGGCAAAATCCACCACCACCAGGATGTATTTCTTCCCTGACCGGGTTGTTTTGCTGAGGGGTCCCACTATGTCCATGGCCACCTTTTGGAAAGGTTTTTTTATGATGGGTAAAGGCCTCAAAGCCGCTTTCCCCTTGTCCCGGGCCTTCCCCACCCTCTGGCAGGGGTCACAGGATTGGCAGTACTGTCGGACATGGGTAAAGACCCCAGGCCAGTAAAAGTTTTGTAGCAGCCTCTGCCTGGTGCGCCGGATTTCCTGGTGCCCTGTGAGAGGGATGTCATGGGCCAGGTACAACAGCTTGTGACGGAACTTCTGGAGAACCACCAGCTGCCTCCTGATCCCCCATGACTTTACTTCCCCTGGGGGAGCCCATTCTCGGTACAGGAACCCCTTCTCCCACAGGAACCTCTCCTTGCAACCTCTCCTCATGGTTTGTACCGCACTAAGGTCAGCCCGGTCCCTGTGCTTTCGCAAGGAGGGATTTTTCTGCAACTCGGCCTGGAACTCAGCAGCTGGGACAGGAATGGGGACCGGCTCCCTCTTGCTGGCTGGGTCTGAGGCCGCAGCCTCTCTGCACCGTGCCCCTGGGCGTTCCCCGCTCCCTGAGTTAGGGTCCTGCACCTTAGGTCGAGTACCTTTCCCGTTGTCGGGGAGCAGTGCCATTTGCCGACTCTGACTACGAGTCACGACCAGGGCACTCTGGGTGTTACTAGGCCAGTCTTTAAGGTTCCCTCCCATTAACACGTCAGTGGGCAAATATTGGTGTACCCCCACATCCTTGGGGCCCTCCTTGGCCCCCCATTTTAGGTGTACCCTTGCCACGGGTACCTTGAATGGGGTCCCGCCCACGCCCATCAGGGTCAGGTAGGTGTTGGGCACCATCCAATCTGAGGCCACCACCTCGGGCCGGGCCAGCGTCACCTCTGCGCCCGTGTCCCAGTACCCAGTGACCTTCCTTCCATCCACTTCCAGGGAAACAATGCACTCTTTCCGGAGGGGCAGCCCCGCGCCCACCCGGTAAACCAAAAACCCGGAGCCTGGAGCATCCACAGGTGGTATGTTGCCAACCCCCCTTTCCTGGGAATGTAGCCCCTCCTCCGATTGGGTTTTTACCCAGTCCACCCTCTGCGGGTTGGGTCTGCTTGGTCTGTTCCTGAGCTTGGGGCACTGGGCCCGTATGTGACCTCGTTGGCCACAGCGATAGCAGCCCATATCTTGTGGGTCCCCTTGAGTGGGTCGGAGGGACCTGCCACTGGATGTTCCCCTTTTGGGGGGGTTCTTCATAGGCCCCCTTTGGGAGGTTCCATGTTGACTCTCTGCGTTGAGGCAGGCCTGCTTCTTTGAGACTCCTCCCTGCCATCCCCTGCCCGACTGTCCACAAATTGGTCAGCCAGCTGGCCTGCGTGCTGTGGGTTTTCCGGCTTTTGGTCCATTAACCACAGCCTCAGGTCGGACGGGCACTGCTCGTACAGGTGCTCCAGTATGAATAGGTCAAGCAGGTTCTCTTTAGTTTGGGCCCCAGCTGTCCACTTGCGGGCATACCCCTGCGCCCGGTTGACCAGTTGTAGGTATGTGACCTCACGGGTTTTACGCTGGCTCCGGAACTTTTTCCGGTACATCTCAGGAGTCAGCCCAAACTCGCGGAGCAGGGCCTGTTTGAACAGTTCGTAGTCCCCTGCCTCCACCCCTTTCAGTCGGCTGTACACCTCCACGGCTGTGGAGTCCAGTAAGGGGGTGAGAACTGCGATCCTGTCTGCAGGGTCAACCCTGTGCAGCTCGCAGGCATTCTCAAAAGCCGTTAGGAAGGTATTTATGTCCTTCCCCTCCTTACGCCGGGGCAGCAAGTGCTTATCAAAGCTCTTTGTAGGCTTGGGTCCCCCCTCACTCACCGCAGCCGGAGCCTCACTGCTCCTCAGCCGGGCCAGGTCCAGCTCATGTTTACGCTGTTTCTCCTTCTCCTCCCACTCACGCTGGCGCTGGTTCTCCTCATGTTCACGCTGTTTCGCCTTCTCCTCCAGCTCTCGCCTCTTTAACTCGAGCTCTTCCCGTTTTAGCTCCCTTTCATATTCCAGCCGCCTCCGCTCCACAGATGCCGAGCATCGCCGGGAGGATCCCCTGCTGGCCGGGGGGGTCACGGTGCCCTCGGTATTCACTGGGCTCCTCCCCGCCCTTCCTCTAGGCCTAGGAAGGGGGGGTCTCGGGAAGCCCTCGTCTGCCGGCTGACCACTCCCAGTGGGGACAGACACTGGTGCCTGCGCTGCATCTGCTCGGCTGCTTTCCTCAGAGACAGGGCTCCATTCATTCATGCGGTCTCCCTGCTCCAGCTGGGCAATCAGCTGGTCCTTGGTGCGTCTCCCCAGGCGCAATCCCCTCTGCTTGCACAGCTCCAGCAGGTCGCACTTGCGCCGCTTGGCATACATCTTCCTGCTGGCCACTCACAGGCCAGGGTGCTCGCCGCTCCCCACGGTTTCCAGGGGGACCCCTAGTGCACCAGCCCTTCTTGAGGTCACCACCTCTCTGCCAGGGTCGAGCTGCAGACTCCTCCGCCACTGGGACCGCTCGCTGCAATCCCCCGGGGGACCCTGTTACTGCAAAGTCCTTCTCACTGGGCACACACTCCTAGGGGTTAACCACCCCTTCGTTTTACTGCTCCCCAGTCACTTACTGCAGGAAGCGCCGTCCACGGGGTGCAGTATATCCCACCACTGCCACCAGTTGTCACGGAGTGTGGGGAGTCCGGCCCTGCACCCCTCTTCCTGGGACCCACAGTGACTCTCAGCCAGCCAGTAAAACAGAAGGTTTATTGGACAACAGGAACACAGGTTACAGCAGAGCTTGCAGGCACAGTCAGGACCCCTCCACCGAGTCCTTCTGGGCTTTCAGGGTGCTTGGATCCTAGCTAGGATCCCCTGAATTCCGCCCACACAGCCCCAAGCCCCAACTCCAACTGCTTCCCTCCTGCCGCTCCCTTCCTTTGTCCCCTTCCCGGGCAAAGGTGTTGACCTTTCCCCTCCCTTACCTAGCTCAGGTTACAGGCCCTGGCATCGTCCATCCCCTAAAGTCCTTCCCTGCTCTCCCACTCCCCACACAGACAGTCCCTACTGCATCACACCTGTAACAGGCACCCTCACAAGCCCCCCCCCCCCGGCAGGACAGGAAGTATTCTCCCTGTTTTCAAGAGAGGGAAACTGAGGCACAGAGCGGGGAGGGGAATCACTCAGGGCCTCACAGCGAGCCAGCAGCAGAGCTGGGAATAGGACCCAGGAGTCCTGGCTCCCAGACTGCACTGCTCCCACCAACAGGGACTCCCATGATGCTCTGAGGGAGCCTACAGAAAGTGGGAGCACGGGGCACCCAAACTCCAGCTCCCAAGGGCAACTGCGGTAGCTTCGCCACATGGAATTTGGTGGTTTTCAGCCAGAAGTGTTCAGTTTTAGGCCAAAAATTACGGTTTTCCACGTGACCGGCCCTTCCCCCCTTCTCCAGTGGGTGCTGGGATGGGGCTCCGTGCACCCCAGAGATAAGGAGGCCGCAGTCCCTGCCCCGAGGGGCTCACACTCTAAATAAACCAGACAGCAAATGGGGCCGGCCGTGCCCATCCGAGCTCCCCAGTTCGCGTCCCGTGGCCGACATGCAGAGCACGGGGCAGGCGACCCCCCGGCAGTGGGTCCCAGGGAGGCGGGAGGTTCAGGAGACGTGGGGCTGTTTACCAGGCACAGCTCCGAGGCCCTATGCAAGGAGTAACAGGGAGATAACACTGAGGAGGGGCAGGGGGGCTGGAGCCCCTGGGTCAGTCCGTCTTCACAGTCTGGAGTCTCCTCCGGCTCCAACCGGCTACGTTAGAGCTGCAGGAGGAAGACACGGGAGAGTCAGGGTCTGCCCCGAGCCGCGTCCGTATGGGTCAGAGAGGGGCTGGGGGGCTGAGTTTCCCCTAGGGCCATTCCCCAGAGAGACCACCCCAAGCTCTCCCCCTCCCAGAGACACCCCCCAGTGCTCCCGCTGCCTGGAACCCCTCTCTGCAGAGGGGAGACAGACCCAGCCGCAGACCTGGCCCTGCACTCGGCACCCCAGCCTGGAGCTCAGGGCTGGCTTGTCGGAGGGGCCGGGCCTGGGGGTCTCCTTTGGGACAGAGTCCCCCCCACATACCGGTGATGGAGCTGTCCGATCCATGCTCGCTGGCTGTGGGGGGAGAAGGGAAGGGGGTCAGTGTCTGGTGGGGCTTGATACACTCCCCTGGGCTCAGCTCCCCACCTCCCCGCCCCACGGGGAACAAATGGGGGCTGGTCAGATTGCGACACAGAGGCAAAGGAACGGCCCAGCCCAGGTAGGGAAGGTGACCGGCCCCACAAGGATCCCCAGAGCAGATCTGGGAGCAAACACCCCCTGTGAGCTAAGCCCTGCCAGCGATGGAGAATCGCCCGGCCAGCTGTTCCAGGGGTTAATTCCCCCCCGCCCTGGCAGCCACTGATGCCTGATTTCGGGAAGGCGCGTGGGAGCTAACCTCCCGCCAGGGGCCCCGGGGACTGGGCGTGGGGTTCGGGTTTCAGACAGACCCACAGGACAGCGACTGTCCCGGCAGGCCCAGCGCCCTCGGGGTGTTCATGGTGCCTGGACCCTGCTCCCCAGCTCCCCCACACTGCACAGCTCAGCGCCAAGGCGAGGCCGGTCTCGGTGGGGGGACACGGACAGCGCCCGGCCCAGTGGGGGGCCGTCTCACTCACCCGGCGCCGGCGAGTACAGATCCGCCTTGGGCCCTGCGGGAAGAAGGCAGATTTCAGCGACCGCTGGAGCCGGTTCTGGTCGCTCTCCGGGGCCCGGCCCAGCATGGACACTGGGGCTCAGGGTCTCCGATAAACCCAGCCCGCGGGGAGGGGACCAGACACCCCAGGGTGAGCGGTCGGCTCCCTCCCTGAGTCCCCATCAGTGTCCCTGCCAGCCCCCCTCGGGGAGCCCAGGGCACCAGCACTGGGGGGGCAGGGTGTGGGGCAGCCCGGGGACCCCCGCCCCAGCTCCGTACCTGACTGCCTCCTCCTCCAGGCCAGGCCGACCAGCACGGCGACCGCCCCCAGGGCCAGGATCACGCCCGCCACCACCGGGACCAGCAGCGACTCGGACGGCGGCTCTGAGACGGGGACAGGACAGGGGCTGAAGGGAACCGGGCGAGACCCCCCCCGCCACTGCCCTGCTCCCCCGGCAGTGCTCCATAGCCCCCCGTACAAGATCCTCCTGCAGCACGGGCGTCAGTCACCCCCTCCCCTGTCAGTGCCCCATAGCCCTCCCGAGATCCTCCCCCGTCACAGGAGTCAGTCACCCCCTCCCCTGTCAGTGCCCCATAGCCCCCCTGAGCTCCTCCCCCGTCACAGGGGTCAGTTACCCCCTCCCCTGTCAGTGCCCCATAGCCCCCCCGAGATCCTCCCCCATCACAGGAGTCAGTCACCCCCTCCCCCGGCAGTGCTCCATAGCCCCCCGCACAAGATCCTTCTGCAGCATGGGCGTCAGTCACCCCCTCCCCTGTCAGTGCCCCATAGCCCCCCCGAGATCCTCCCCCGTCACAGGGGTCAGTCACCCCCTCCCCTGTCAGTGCCCCATAGCCCCCCCCGAGATCCTCCCCCGTCACAGGAGTCAGTCACCCCCTCCCCTGTCAGTGCCCCATAGCCCCCCCGAGATCCTCCCCCCTCACAGGGGTCAGTCACCCCCTCCCCCGTCAGTGCCCCATAGCCCCCCCGAGATCCTCCCCCGTCACAGGAGTCAGTCACCCCCTCCCCTGTCAGTGCCCCATAGCCCTCCCGAGATCCTCCCCCGTCACAGGAGTCAGTCACCCCCTCCCCTGTCAGTGCCCCATAGCCCCCCTGAGCTCCTCCCCCGTCACAGGGGTCAGTTACCCCCTCCCCTGTCAGTGCCCCATAGCCCCCCCGAGATCCTCCCCCATCACAGGAGTCAGTCACCCCCTCCCCCGGCAGTGCTCCATAGCCCCCCGCACAAGATCCTTCTGCAGCATGGGCGTCAGTCACCCCCTCCCCTGTCAGTGCCCCATAGCCCCCCCGAGATCCTCCCCCGTCACAGGGGTCAGTCACCCCCTCTCCTGTCAGTGCCCCATAGCCCCCCCCGAGATCCTCCCCCGTCACAGGAGTCAGTCACCCCCTCCCCTGTCAGTGCCCATAGCCCCCCCGAGCTCCTCCCCCGTCACAGGAGTCAGTCACCCCCTCCCCTGTCAGTGCCCCATAGCCCCCCCGAGATCCTCCCCCGTCACAGGAGTCAGTCACCCCCTCCCCTGTCAGTGCCCATAGCCCCCCCGAGATCCTCCCCCATCACAGGGGTCAGTCATCCCCTCCCCCGTCAGTGCCCCATAGCCCCCCTGAGATCCTCCCCCCTCACAGGAGTCAGTCACCCCCTCCCCTGTCAGTGCCCCATAGCCCCCCCGAGATCCTCCCCCCTCACAGGGGTCAGTCACCCCCTCCCCCGTCAGTGCCCCATAGCCCCCCCGAGATCCTCCCCCGTCACAGGGGTCAGTCACCCCCTCCCCTGTCAGTGCCCCATAGCCCCCCTGAGATCCTCCCCCCTCACAGGAGTCAGTCACTCCCTCCCCTGTCAGTGCCCCATAGCCCCCCTGAGATCCTCCCCCATCACAGGAGTCAGTCACCCCCTCCCCTGTCAGTGCCCCATAGCCCCCCCAGCCCCCATCACAGGAGTCAGTCACCCCCTCCCCTGTCAGTGCCCCATAGCCCCCCTGAGATCCTCCCCCCTCACAGGAGTCAGTCACCCCCTCTCCTGTCAGTGCCCCATAGCCCCCCCGAGATCCTCCCCCATCACAGGAGTCAGTCACCCCCTCCCCCGTCAGTGCCCCATAGCCCCCCCGAGATCCTCCCCCGTCACAGGGGTCAGTCACCCCCTCCCCTGTCAGTGCCCCATAGCCCCCCTGAGATCCTCCCCCCTCACAGGAGTCAGTCACCCCATCCCCTGTCAGTGCCCCATAGTCCCCCCCGAGATCCTCCCCCATCACAGGAGTCAGTCACCCCCTCCCCCGTCAGTGCCCCATAGCCCCCCCGAGATCCTCCCCCATCACAGGAGTCAGTCACCCCCTCCCCTGTCAGTGCCCCATAGCCCCCCGCACAAGATCCTCCTGCAGCACGGGCGTCAGTCACCCCCTCTCCTGTCAGTGCCCCATAGCCCCCCCGAGATCCTCCCCCCTCACAGGAGTCAGTCACCCCCTCCCCTGTCAGTGCCCCATAGTCCCCCCGAGCTCCTCCCCCCTCACAGGAGTCAGTCACCCCCTCCCCTGTCAGTGCCCCATAGACCCCTCTGAGCTCCTCCTCCATCACAGGAGTCAGTCACCCCCTCCCCTGTCAGTGCCCCATAGTCCCCCCCGAGATCCTCCCCCATCACAGGGGTCAGTCATCCCCTCCCCCGTCAGTGCCCCATAGCCCCCCTGAGCGCCTCCCCCCTCACAGGAGTCAGTCACCCCCTCCCCTGTCAGTGCCCCATAGCCCCCCCGAGATCCTCCCCCCTCACAGGGGTCAGTCACCCCCTCCCCCGTCAGTGCCCCATAGCCCCCCCGAGATCCTCCCCCGTCACAGGGGTCAGTCACCCCCTCCCCTGTCAGTGCCCCATAGCCCACCTGAGCTCCTCCCCCCTCACAGGGGTCAGTCACCCCCTCCCCCGTCAGTGCCCCATAGCCCCCCCGAGATCCTCCCCCATCACAGGGGTCAGTCACCCCCTCCCCCGTCAGTGCCCCATAGCCCCCCTGAGATCCTCCCCCCTCACAGGAGTCAGTCACCCCCTCCCCTGTCAGTGCCCCATAGCCCCCCTGAGATCCTCCCCCATCACAGGAGTCAGTCACCTCCTCCCCTGTCAGTGCCCCATAGCCCCCCCGAGATCCTCCCCCATCACAGGAGTCAGTCACCCCCTCCCCTGTCAGTGCCCCATAGACCCCCCGAGATCCTCCCCCCTCACAGGGGTCAGTCACCCCCTCCCCTGTCAGTGCCCCATAGCCCCCCCAGCCCCCATCACAGGAGTCAGTCACCCCCTCCCCTGTCAGTGCCCCATAGCCCCCCTGAGATCCTCCCCCCTCACAGGAGTCAGTCACCCCCTCCCCTGTCAGTGCCCCATAGCCCCCCCGAGATCCTCCCCCGTCACAGGGGTCAGTCACCCCCTCCCCTGTCAGTGCCCCATAGCCCCCCTGAGATCCTCCCCCCTCACAGGAGTCAGTCACCCCCTCCCCTGTCAGTGCCCCATAGTCCCCCCCGAGATCCTCCCCCATCACAGGAGTCAGTCACCCCCTCCCCCGTCAGTGCCCCATAGCCCCCCCGAGATCCTCCCCCGTCACAGGAGTCAGTCACCCCCTCCCCTGTCAGTGCCCCATAGCCCCCCGCACAAGATCCTCCTGCAGCACGGGCGTCAGTCACCCCCTCTCCTGTCAGTGCCCCATAGCCCCCCCGAGATCCTCCCCCCTCACAGGAGTCAGTCACTCCCTCCCCTGTCAGTGCCCCATAGTCCCCCCCGAGATCCTCCCCCATCACAGGGGTCAGTCACCCCCTCCCCCGTCAGTGCCCCATAGCCCCCCCGAGATCCTCCCCCATCACAGGAGTCAGTCACCCCCTCCCCTGTCAGTGCCCCATAGCCCCCCTGAGCTCCTCCCCCGTCACAGGAGTCAGTCACATCCTCCCCTGTCAGTGCCCCATAGCCCCCCCAGCCCCCATCACAGGAGTCAGTCACCCCCTCCCCTGTCAGTGCCCCATAGCCCCCCCAGCCCCCATCACAGGAGTCAGTCACCCCCTCCCCTGTCAGTGCCCCATAGCCCCCCTGAGATCCTCCCCGTCACAGGAGTCAGTCACCCCCTCCCCCGTCAGTGCCCCATAGCCCCCCCGAGATCCTCCCCCATCACAGGGGTCAGTCACCCCCTCCCCCGTCAGTGCCCCATAGCCCCCCCGAGATCCTCCCCCCTCACAGGGGTCAGTCACCCCCTCCCCCGTCAGTGCCCCATAGCCCCCCCGAGCTCCTCCCCCATCACAGGAGTCAGTCACCCCCTCCCCTGTCAGTGCCCCATAGCCCCCCCGAGATCCTCCCCCCTCACAGGGGTCAGTCACCCCCTCCCCCGTCAGTGCCCCATAGCCCCCCCGAGCTCCTCCCCCATCACAGGAGTCAGTCACCCCCTCCCCCGTCAGTGCCCATAGCCCCCCCGAGATCCTCCCCCCTCACAGGGGTCAGTCACCCCCTCCCCTGTCAGTGCCCCATAGCCCCCCCGAGATCCTCCCCCATCACAGGAGTCAGTCACCCCCTCCCCTGTCAGTGCCCCATAGCCCCCCCGAGATCCTCCCCCCTCACAGGGGTCAGTCACCCCCTCCCCTGTCAGTGCCCCATAGCCCCCCCGAGATCCTCCCCCGTCACACGGGTCAGTCACCCCCTCCCCTGTCAGTGCCCCATAGCCCCCCTGAGATCCTCCCCCCTCACAGGGGTCAGTCACCCCCTCCCCTGTCAGTGCCCCATAGCCCCCCTGAGATCCTCCCCCATCACAGGGGTCAGTCACCCCCTCCCCTGTCAGTGCCCCATAGCCCCCCCGAGATCCTCCCCCATCACAGGAGTCAGTCACCCCCTCCCCCGTCAGTGCCCATAGCCCCCCTGAGATCCTCCCCCCTCACAGAGGTCAGTCACCCCCTCCCCTGTCAGTGCCCCATAGCCCCCCCGAGCTCCTCCCCCATTACAGGAGTCAGTCACCCCCTCCCCCGTCAGTGCCCCATAGACCCCCCGAGACCCTCCCCCGTCACAGGGGTCAGTCACCCCCTCCCCTGTCAGTGCCCCATAGCCCCCCCGAGATCCTCCCCCATCACAGGGGTCAGTCACCTCCTCCCCTGTCAGTGCCCCATAGCCCCCCCGAGATCCTCCCCCGTCACAGGGGTCAGTCACCCCCTCCCCCGTCAGTGCCCCATAGCCCCCCCGAGCTCCTCCCCCATCACAGGAGTCAGTCACCCCCTCCCCTGTCAGTGCCCCATAGCCCCCCCGAGATCCTCCCCCATCACAGGAGTCAGTCACATCCTCCCCTGTCAGTGCCCCATAGCCCCCCTGAGCTCCTCCCCCCTCACAGGGGTCAGTCATCCCCTCCCCCATTAGTGCCCCATAGCCCCCCTCGAGATCCTCCCCCATCACAGGGGTCAGTCACCCCCTCCCCTGTCAGTGCCCCATAGCCCCCCCGAGATCCTCCCCCATCACAGGGGTCAGTCACCCCCTCCCCCGGCAGTGCCCCATAGCCCCCCTGAGATCCTCCCCCATCACAGGAGTCAGTCACCCCCTCCCCTGTCAGTGCCCCATAGCCCCCCTGAGCTCCTCCCCCCTCACAGGGGTCAGTCATCCCCTCCCCCATTAGTGCCCCATAGCCCCCCTCCCCCATCACAGGGTCAGTCCCCATCGCCTATGCAGGGGCTCAGCCCCCCCACAATCCCCCTCCCCCCGGCCTCACCCCACCCGACGACGAGCGGCTGGGCCAGGCTCTCGTGCTCCACATGGCAGCGGTACAGGCCTCTCTCCCGGGGGTCGAGCTCCACCGTGGCCCAGGCGTGGTAGGTCCCGTCCCCGTTGGGCAGGACCCCCCCTCGCCACGTCTCCTGCTCTCTGCTCTCCCCCTTTCGCCGCCAGCTCAGGGCGATGTCCCGGGGGTAGAAGCCGTGGGCCCGGCAGCAGAGGGTGGTGGGGCCGTCAGGGGCGTCTCTGCCGGTGACCCGCATGGCTGGGCGCTCTGGGGAGACGAGGGGGCAGAGGGGGAGCCGCAGGGTCATGGCCAGTGAGCAGCACCCGGGTCCCCCCGGCCGCTACCAGCACTCGCCCCAACATCCCTCCCTGGGCCCGGATGAGGACACAGACCTGGAGTGAGGGGCCAGGGGATCCATGGGGCAGGGGTGTCCCCAAATGGGAAGTCGGGGAGCATCAGGGACGTCCCTGCCCCCCAGCCCCATGGGAGGTCCTCCCCCTCCCCCCCAGCGCCCCCTGCCCTTCCTCTGCCTCACCAGAACCCCCTGCCCTCCTCCCTCCCCCCAAGCTCCCCCTGCCCTCATCCCACCCCTAATGCTCTCTGCCCTCCCTTCTCCCACCCCCCAGCGCCCCCTGCCCTCACCCTGCCCCCCAGAACCCCCTGCCCTCACCCCGCCTGGCCAGCACCCCCTGCCCTCACCCCACCTCCAGCTCCCCCTGTCCTCACCTGCCCTGGCCAGCACCCCTACCCTCACCTCAGCTCCCAGGGCCCCCTGCCCTCACCCCGCCTGGCCAGCGCCCCCTACCCTCACCTCACCCCCCAGGGCCCCCTGCCCTCACCCCGCCTGGCCAGCGCCCCCTACCCTCACCTCACCCCCCAGGGCCCCCTGCCCTCACCCCGCCTGGCCAGCGCCCCCTACCCTCACCTCACCCCTCAGGACCCCCTGACCTCACCCCGCCTGGCCAGCGCCCCCTACCCTCACCTCACCCCCCAGGACCCCCTGCCCTCACCCCGCCTGGCCAGCGCCCCCCGCCCGAGCTGCAGGTAGCGGCGCAGGGCCTCGACACACTCCCGCTCCAGGAAGTGGCGATAGTACTGCAGGGCGACCGGGTCCCCGTTCCACCGGCGCTGGGTGGCCTCGGCCTCCCGGGCGGGAGCCTCCCAGCGGTGCCGGGCGGCGTCGTAGATCAGGAAGTCGCCCCCGTCGTAGCCAAAGCGCCGGAAGCCCCCGGTGCTGCCGTCCGCCCGGATCTCGCAGCCGTAGGCGTACTGGAAGATGTGGAAGCCTGCGCGGGGCAGAACCGGGAGTGGCATTGGGACGGGGACCCCACAGAGCCAGGACCACTGCTGGGTCTGTGACCCCTCCCTGGACCCCACCCCAGACCCTGCTTAGCAGGGAGCCTGCAGGGCCCTGCCCTGTGCCCCCCTCAGTGCCAGCCCTCATCTGCCCCCCGTGGGGTCCTGGCTGGGCAGGACTGCATGGACCTTGGTTCTGATCCGGCCATTCCTGGGAACAGAGAGAGGGGTAGGGAGCCCCGGCCCGCTGGGGGCGCTGCACAGACACAGTGAGACAGTCCCTGCCCCAAACAGCTCACGGGGCAAAGAGACAAGAAACCAGAGGGGAAACTGAGGCACAGAGAAGTGAACTGACTTGGCCAAGGTCACCCAGCAGGTCAGGGGAAAAGAGCCAGGGCTAGAACCCAGGAGTTCTGGTTCCCACTCCTCAGCCCCCACTCCCTCTCTAACCCACCAGCCCCCACTCCCCTCCCAGAGCTGGGGACAGAACCCAGGAGTCCTGGTTCCCACTCCTCAGCCCCCACTCCCTCTCTAACCCATCAGCCCCCACTCCCCTCCCAGAGCTGGGGACAGAACCCAGGAGTCCTGGTTCCCAGAGCAGTGCTCCAGGTCCCCTCTCTCCCCACCCCCATGTCCCCAGTGCCCCAGCCCCTCTGCCCCAGCCCTCTGGCCGCGTGCGGGCGCAGACTCACCCCTGCTCTGGTTGTAGAGGTGCATGTGGCTCCGCACCTTGCCCCGGAAGCAGGCCTGACGCACCTTGTGGACGCGGTTCTCCCGCTCCCAGACCTCAGGCTCGGTCTCCTGCATCCAGGGTGCCCGGGCCTGCATCTGCTGGGCCTCGCTGTCGTACTCCACGAAGCGCTGCCCGTCCACGTAGCCGGCCACGGTGAACTCGGGCACCCCTGGGCCGGACTCCGAGACGGCCGTCAGGAAGTATTGCAGGGAGTGCGACCCTGCGGGGGAGGGGGAGCGGTGGTGTTAGTGGGATCTGCCTGCACCCCCCCCTGCAAACGCCGGGAAAGCAGCCCCCACTCCCACAGCTCCACAGAAATCCCCCCCAAAAAATCCCCAATATAATTGTAAGGGGGATTGACGGACAGCTCACTCATCTCCTCAAGCACAGAGCAAATGGGGAATCACCAGCAGCTGGAAGCACTACAGGGCACCTGACACACAGTAGAGCGTGAACAATTGTGCTGAGAATGGGACAGAGGGTGTGTGTGCACGGATGCTGCACACACACACAGCCAGCGGACAGACACACACATGGAGTTCCCTTCCCCAGCACCACAGCGCAGCCCTGCCACCACACAGCCCATGAACCCTGATTCCCTAGCCCAGGCACAGGGCTGCAGGGAGAGTGGACAGGGGCAGACGTGGGGTGAAAACAGTGGGGAAGGAGGTTGCTGCCACATCCGGCCCCAGACCAATGACATCACCCTCAGGGGTGGGTCTGGCCCCAACTCCCCAGTGAGCTCCTGGCACCCCACAACTTACCCACTATCCACTGGCACCCCAGACTGCTGCCGGACTCTCCCCCACCTGGGCAGTACTTCCCAGCCCTCCCCCGATACCACGGGAAATATACCACTGCACACACACACACACCCCACCCCACCCGGGGCCTGTGACAGAGAAATGTCTCCCACAGCCAGGAAGAGAACCCAGGAGTCCTGGCCCTCAGTCCCTCCCTGCTCTAACCACCAGCCCCCACTCCCCTCCTAGAGCCGGGAGAGAACCCAGGAGTCCTGGCTTCCAGCCCCTCCCCTCTGCTCTGCTCTAACCCACCAGCCCCTTCCCAGAGCCGGGGAGAGAACCCAGGAGTCCTAGCCCCCAGCCCCCCTGCTCTAACCACCAGCCCCCACTCCCCTCCCAGAGCCGGGAGAGAACCCAGGAGTCCTGGCTCCCAGCCCCCACCTCCCGCTCCTGGGGGAGGGGTTAAGGCCCGTTTGCCCCTACTCACGTGACTCAGCGCCCCCCAGCAGGAGGATGGGGAGAAGGAGGAGGCTGCCTGGGCCCCCCATGCCGTGTGGGTAGCGATCCCGCTGTGCTGTGGGGCGCGGTGGGGGGCGCTGCTGCCGGCCCTGGGAGCCGCCCCCCCGCGGGGATTGGGCACCACGGGCGTGTCCTGCCCATTGCGACAGACCCACGGGGCCGGGCCAGAGAGGAAGTGAGATTCCGGCACAGCTGGGGGGGCAGCCCCGGGCCCCCGGCCCAGCCCCACCCAGACACAGG
Organism: Gopherus flavomarginatus; assembly: GCF_025201925.1. Lineage (NCBI taxonomy): Eukaryota > Metazoa > Chordata > Testudines > Testudinidae > Gopherus > Gopherus flavomarginatus. The sequence goes on from NC_066628.1 coordinate 1,313,268, forward strand.
GGCCCGGGCCGCCCCTCCCGCAATTCAGTTAGAGTCACAGACATGGGGGGGGGGATCTGAACCCTTTGTGCTTAGTCACAGGACACACCAGGGTCCCCCCCGCCCCCCAGTGAGCCGCCCCCATCTGCTCACATTACCCACGTGCCCGTCAGCCTGCCCCCTGCGCTGCCCGGGGGTGTTTTCCAAAGAGTTAAAGTGATTTAGGAGCCTTAGTCCAGGAGAGAACCCAGGAGTCCTGGCTTAATTCCTCCCACACACCTTTAATCCTCACCCTGCCCATGTCCTCCCTTCCCACAGACCCCCCCCATCACTCCAGGCCCTGCCTCCTGGCCTCTCTCAGGGGGTTTACCCTGCTGCCCGTCACCCTGGCATCCCGGCACCTTCCACACAAACTCAACAGCGAATAACAAAGCTCCTGGTGGATGGCAGGGAGACTCTGCTTCGTTACACCCCCCAGCCGGCCCTGCTGCGGCTCTGCCTGATCTCCTGAGCCCTTCCTCCCTGACCCGGTGCCCACCCCCTTCCCCACAGACCCCCATGCCCACCCCGGTCTGCCCCATGGGCAGTAGAAGGCAGCTGGATCGAACCCAGCGACCAGGGTGAGCTCCCCAGGAGGTCGGGGTGTGTCTGTCCCCCCCGCGGCCAGCACTGTGTGCGGTGGCCAATGCCCGCTGCGGGCGGCTGGCTGTGGTGATGGGCTCCCTGCCCAGCCCAGGCGACTGGCGCAGCGGCTGTGTTTAACTCTCCCCGGTCGCCGCAGGGCCGCAAGTTCCCCGTGCCGGGGGCCGGGGGGGACAGGATGGCGAAGTCACAGTGCACTTGCTGCAGCCCGCAGGGTGTCGCTTCCTCTTCCCCTGCCAGTCCCTCAGCAGCCGAGTTCGAGGCAGTCACATGGGGACCGGAGCGTGGGGGAATGGCAGAGCTGCTGCTATCCGGCCTCTGGCGCCCGCCAGGCCCAGCGCGGGTCACATCCAGCCGGCAGGGATCTGGGGCTGAACTGCCAGTGGTGCCAATCCCCGCGGTAGCTGCATCCTGCCCCAGGCCAGCTGGATCCATGGGGATCTTGCCTCAACCTGCCCCATGCTGAGCTGAGACAGGTACCGTCATGCTGCTAACGCATCACTAGGCCAGGATCCCCTGGGTGCAGCCTCCTCCACCAAGGGCCACGCCGTGCTGATGCCAGCGACGTTAACCCGTCTGAGCGTCTCTCCCCAGAGCTGTCAGCTACCTGGGGCAGGGACTGGCTGTGCAGCGCCTGGCGCCGGAGGGTCTCTGCCTGGGCTGGGCACCCCCAACACTACTGCAATACGGGCAATGAACACACTGCCCTGGGTCCGGCTCTGAGGGCTGTCTGAGGAGGGGCGGGAGGGCTGGGGTGTCTCTGCCCTGCACAGACCCAGAGCCGCTGGGACTGAGAGTGCCGTGGTCTGCGCGGTGTTAGCCGGGTCTGTCTGTACGTGGCTCTGGAGCGAGCAGCTCTGATTCAAACAGGATCCAGATTCATTCAGATGTGATGGGGCCATTGGGCTTTACCGGCTCCCGGCTGCAACGGCACCAACAGGGGACACCCCAGGCCTCGGCCTGTGAATCCTCCTGCATTGACTGGAGTTTTCAGTTCTCAGCAACAGGGCGGTTCGGCTCGCTGGGGCAGCAGAGCCTGGCGCCGGGAGGGGAGACGGGCTCAGACAGACACAGCAAACACCCAGACAGGTGAGGGGCACACCAGAGACAGGGCCTTTATTCCAGGGGTTCAGTGACACAAGCTAGTCCAGCAGGTCTCACGCTTTCCAGACTGTCCCCCTTTCCGAAGGCAGATTGTCTTGCGTCCCCCAAGTTTCTCCTCACTTAAAAGTACTTAAAAATCAGACATGAAACTATGGACGTGTCACAGTCACACTATTACTGAAACATTTCCGAGCGGTAGGCGTGTCAGTCTGTATCCACAAAAAGAACAGGAGTCCTTATGGCACCTTAGAGACTAACACATTTATTTGGACAGAAGCTTTCGTGGGCAGAAGCTCCTGAGGTCCCTTCCAACCTTGATATTCTATGATTCTGCGTTACAGCCCACTTCATCGGCTGCATGGAGTGAACAATACAGTAGTACATTTTTACCATATAATTATAAGAGACAGTAATTGGAACATAAACATTACACTTACATGTCAGGGCCCTGTACATTACACAGAGCCACAGAAACAGTCACGGTATGAAACTGTACTTTGCACCAATTTCATTGGTGTTTTTTGTGTAGCCTGCTGCACAACTAGGGAAATATCCAGCGGAGTTGATGGACCCCCTGGCAGGTCTCTGTGACCCCCCAGGGGTGCACGTCCCCTGGCTGAGAAGGGTCTCTGCCCCACACAGCAGCTTTCACTGTAAGTCTGACAGATCCCAGGTACTTAACCTGTTGTACTTAAAGTGCTGCAAAGGATCTTTTCAGGGGGATAAGGCAAAGCCCCACATTTCTTGGTAATACATGTATCAATCTGCACTGCATCATCTGCGTATGAGATATCTCTCTCTCTCACACACACACGCACGCACGCACGCACACGCACACACGCACACACACACACACGTTCTTGTTCTTGTTACCAACTAGTTGCTCCCCTTAACTGCACTGGCCAGGTTAGTTAGATGGGGGAGGGGTGGAGCCGGGGTCCTCTGCAAGACACTTCACATTTATAGCAGCTTCCCTCTCAAGCAAATCTGCACCAGATTCAAAATCTGGGTGTGTCCATTGGTCATCTGTGGTGCCTCCTTCTGGGTGTTGTCCCAATGCTGCAAAGAGGGTGTTTCCAAGGGAAGGTGCTGGCTTCTAACCCCCGAGGCCATCAGTGTGTCTGAGCTTCTCTAGTGAGCCCACTTGGCACGTTTTATAGTCCTTGGGTCTGGCTCCCAGCCCCTCTCCAAGGGGTGCAGCTGTCTGGAGGTGCTGCCTTCCACACCTGGCTCATCCACACCTTGTTCATTCAACAAGGCAATTGATTAAAGGGGGGAGGGGGGGTCTTATTCTACTCCTAGCGAAAAGATATTTTTCTCCCGCGAGGCAGCCGAGCGTCACACCTGGGGCCTGGGCACCGAGGCAGAGGGAAAGAGTGAGGGATTCAGTCCAGGTCACACGGACAGTCAGCGGCCGGGGGGGGGGGGGAGACCCCAGGAATGACTCCAGCCGCTGGGGGGTCCCCGTCGTCGGGCGGGGCAGGAACACCATGGGGAGGAGCTGCTGAGCTTCTGGATGGCGACTGGTCTCTCCCACACTTGTGGCCTCCGACCCTGCAAGAACGAGATACAGGGAGTCAGGGGGAGCCCAGAGCCTCCCCTTTTCTGGTGGCTCCATACTCTCCCTTTTCTGGTAGTCCCCCCAGGTGCACCCCCTTTTTCTATGGTGCCTCTGCAGGAGCCGTGTCTGTTCGTACGGTTCAGAGCTGACACCAGAGAGGGACCCGCTGCAGCTGGACAGGGGCTCCCTCCACCCTCAGGCCATTCTCCAGATCCCCCCACAGCAGGGCCAGATGGGGTGAGACGCTCCATACCCAGCAGGGTCACTCCCAGCTCTGTCTGGGCAGGCTGGTCTGCTAGAGGAGCAGGGCCTGGGAGGCTCCCCCCACCCTCAGGCCATTATCCAGATCCCCCCGCAGCAGGGCCAGATGGGGTGAGACGCTCCATACCCAGCAGGGTCACTCCCAGCTCTGTCTGGGCAGGCTGGTCTGCTAGAGGAGCAGGGCCTGGGGGGCTCCCCCCACCCTCAGGCCATTCTCCAGATCCCCCCGCAGCAGGGCCAGATGGGGGTGAAACGCTCCATACTCAGCAGGGTCACTCCAAGCTCTGTCTGGGCAGGGTGGGGGGAAGAGGAGGGAGTTCCCAGGCTGGTTCATTGCTCCCCACCGTGGGGAGCAGGTGCTCAGACTCCCCCACTCTGCCCCCAGGCTGGTCTGCTAGAGGGGCAGGGCCTGGGGGCCTCTGGGCCTATGGCGGGGGGGAGTCGCCCACCCAGAAAGCAGCCAGGCCCTGGGCTGAAGTCACCACTTACCTAGTGAGCCGGTGTCACACCCAGAGTCGCTGCCTGTGGGAGGGAGAAGGGGGTTAGCGCTGGGCAGAGGGCTGGTTCCTGGCTGATCCCCCCACCCCACACCAATGGGATCAGACTGGGGTGAGCAGAACGTCTCCGAGGCCCAGAAGTGGCCCAGCCCAGGCAGGGACCATGGGAAGGGATCAGAAAGGAACGAGTCCCCGAGTCCCCACAGCCTGGAATGACCCCCCTCCCCCTTGCAGAGGGAACCCACCCCCGGCTGGGGGACTGCAGGCCACCCTGGGGCAGGGCCTGGGGAAGGCATCTCCCCATAGAGGTCTCTGTGACTACAGCTGATCCCCAGGGGAGCTGGACCCCCCAACACTTACCACTGCTGGATCCTTTGCTGGATTCTTTGTCACTGGCTGTGGGGGAGAAGGGGACAGGGTCAATGTCTCCGAGCCCAGGGGGTCAGTGTGCTCCTGGGGTCATGGCCCCCCTCAGAGGGGTTACAGCCACACCCATCCCGTTACACCCACCCCTCCCCGGAGGAGCTGCCCTGGGAGCCCAGACCATCACTGCCGGCTCGGCCTGGGGGGCCCGGGGCCCGGGCCCCGACCCCAAGCCTGGGTGAGGAAGGGCCCATGTGGCAGGGCCCCTGTGGTGGGATCTCAGGGACCGTCCCTCCCAGCTCTGCCGAGGGGAGCCTGGCCCCAGAAAGGGGAAAGGAGGGGCCCCTGGTTACCTGCCCTGCTCACAGATGACCCTCCTGGGGAGTGCAGGGTGAATCGCCAAGTCCCATTCACAGCCCCCCCCCGAGATCCCACCCCCACCTGGTCTCCCTGCTGGGGCCTCTGACCAGGAACTGAAGGGTTAATGGGTCACCCCTCCTGCTCCATCATTAACCCAGAGAGGAGCTGGAGTCCTGATTGCCCTCTGTGGGGGGACAAGGGGGGTTAGTGTCTCCTGAACCGGTGCTGGCGAGGCAGACGTCTCCCTAGGAATCGATTCCACCCTCATCTCCCCCCTCCCCCCCCCCGCCCAGGGCTCACCTCCCCCTGGTCTGCCCCAGACAGGGAACAGCATCACCCAGAGCTGCCCCGGGGCAGAGCCAGCCAAGACACCCCGCCTGGTACGGCTCAGCCCGGAGACCAGGGGGCCTGCACCCCACAGAGCCGGGGGCACGTTGCTCGATGCAGGGAATTGCGAGTGACTGGCTGAGCAGGGGGCGATGGGGCGTTAGTGCCCGGACCTCGAGAGCCCGGTCCCAGGGGAGGGTTCTGGGCTGGGCTGTGCCCCATCCCCACACCTGCCAGCAGCACCTACGGGCTCACGCTCACCCTGAGCTGGAGTGTATCCGGCTCCGGTTTTCCCTGCAGAGACAAGGCAGATTGCAGTGAGTGCGGCCGCTCCCGGGGCAGGAACCGGCTCCGATCCATGTTCCAAGCCCAGCCCAGACCCCGGGGGCTCAGGGCACGACTCAGTGTCCCAGGGGAAGCCGTGCGTAAGGAACGAAACAGAGAGACCCAGCGCCATCAGCTCCATCTCTGGCTCTGGCCCAGCAGCAGCCCCCAGCGGGGTCTCTGCCCAGCCCCCCGCAGGGCAGTCACACAGCCTCAACACAGGGGTCTGGAGTGCTCCCACCCCCGGGGCCCCATCGCAGGCCCCACACTGAGAGGTGGCTCCCCAAGGCCTGGCACCACCAGCCCCCCATTACCTGAGCACCGCCTCCTCCAGAGAACAAACCCAGCGAGCAGGGCAGTGACAGCGACGGCCCCAATCAGCGCAGGGAGCAGGGCCGAGCAGGACGGGGGCTCTGCAAGGGAGCAGGGAGTGAGACACCCCCCCAAACACCACGTACGTCCCGTCCCCCATTCGCACCCCCCGTGGCTGTCTCTCTACCGTGCTCCGTACCCCCACAGTGAGTCTGTTCTGGGAACGTCCGTTACTCTTCAAACCGCAGCGGCCAGGGGAAGCGGGTGCCCTTCCCTGCTCCTTCCTGAGCGTCTCTTCTCCCCGGGCCCAGGCCTCGCGTTCCCTTTTCAATCCTTCGTTAACAGGACTGTAAAATCCCGCTAACTCATAGGGGCCTGGCACCAGGCTCGCCGTGTTCCCAAACCCGTTCCACCTCCAGCCAACGTTTCAGTGCCAGGGACCCCTGGCCCGGGCTGGGATCCAGGCTGGCTCCATGGTCACACCCCGGCCAGGCTGGGATCCAGGCTCGCTCCGCGGTTACACCCCGGCCAGACTGGGATCCAGGCTGGCTCCACAGTCACACCCCGGCCAGGCTGGGATCCAGGCTGGCTCCGCGGTCACACCCCGGCCCAGGCTGGGATCCAGGCTAGCTTCACGGTCCCACCCCGGCCCGGGCTGGGATCCAGGCTGGCTCCGCGGTCACACCCCGGCCCGGGCTGGGATCCAGGCTGGCTCCGCGGTCACACCCCGCCCCGGGCTGGGATCCAGGCTGGCTCCGCGGTCACACCCCGGCCCAGGCTGGGATCCAGGCTAGCTTCACGGTCCCACCCCGGCCCGGGCTGGGATCCAGGCTGGCTCCGCGGTCGCACCCCGGCCAGGCTGAGATCCAGGCTGGCTCCGCGGTCACACCCCGGCCCAGGCTGAGATCCAGGCTGGCTCCGCGGTCCCACCCCGGCCCGGGCTGGGATCCAGGCTGGCTCCGCGGTCGCACCCCGGCCCGGGCTGGGATCCAGGCTGGCTCCGCAGTCACACCTCACTTCATTTATCAGCTCCCTCTGGCTTCCCGGGGTGCCCCCTCCCTCTGGTTCCTGTCTTAGCCTCCTCCCCCACTAGCCACAGGCCCTGCCTGTCCTGCGGCTTCGCTCATTTTCTCCACCTGGGGAGGTGAGCGAAGTGTGTTACCGGTGGGGCTGTAGGGCCAGTCGCCCTGTGACACCCCCCCATTTCATCCAGCGTCCACACCCCCCGGCCTCACCCCACACGGCGACGAGCGGCTGGGCCAGGCTCTCACGCTCCACATGGCAGCGGTACAGGCCTCTTTCCCGGGGGTCGAGCTCCACCGTGGCCCAGGCGTGGTAGGTCCCATCCCCGTTGGGCAGGACCCCCCCTCGCCACGTCTCCTGCTCTCTGCTCTCCCCCTTTCGCCGCCAGCTCAGGGCAATGTCTCGGGGGTAGAAGCCGTGGGCCCGGCAGCAGAGGGTGGTGGGGCCGCCAGGGGCGTCTCTGCTGGTGACCCGCACGGCCGGGCGCTCTGGGGAGACGAGGGGGCAAAGGGGGAGCCGCAGGGTTAGGGCCAGTGGGCAGCACCGGAGTCCCTTAGCACCCCCATGGTCCAGTTGTTGGAAAGCAGGAGAGGTCAGAGCCTGGGAAACACCCCACAGGGACCTGCCCCGCACAGGAGCCCAGGGGAGAGGGGACCTGCCTGGGGAGGGGTCTCTGCACCCTGCCGGCATGGCACAGAAGGGGACCCCCTAAAAGACTCAGCTGACCTCTGGGGGTCTTGCCCTGTAACCCAGCCCTGGGTCAATATAATTAGTGTCTCAGACAGGCCAGGGAGTGGGTGAGTCTCTGCAGGGGGGGGGTCCCCCCACCCGGGTGTGCTCCCTGCCCCACTCCCCTCTCCTCTGCAGCGTCTCCTTCCCGTAGCCCAGGTATTTCTGTAGCCACTTGACGCATTTCCGCTCCAGATAGTCCTGCTGCTGCTGGCTCAGATGCCGGTCGGCCTCCATCTTCCCCTTGGTGATCTCGGCCTCCTTGCTGGGCGGCACCCAGATGTGGGTGCGGGTGTCGAAGGAGATGAAATCCCGCCCGTCGTAGCCGTACTGCCGGAAGCCCCCTGCTCTGCCGTCCGCCCGCAGCCAGCAGCCGTACATGTACTGGAAGGTGTGCAGGCCTGGAGGGACGCACGGAGCCGGGTGAGGCCGCAGATCCGGCCACGGCGCCTGACCTGGCTCGTTACACCTGACTCGGGGCCACGGCCCCTCGGTCCCTCAGCCCCTTGCTGCCCCCATGGCCCCTCGCTGCTCCCACAATCCCTCGCTGCCCCTCAGCCCCTCACAGCCCCTCGTGGCCCCACAGCCCCTCACTGCCCCCACGACCCAGCCACCGCAGACAACCCCAGGGCAAGTCGCTTGTGCTGCTACTGAACTCAGTTCCGAGCGAGGGTCTGGGACACGGCTCGGCTGGGGGCTGGGGTTAAGGTTGGGCATATGGCTCAGCCAGGGGGAGGATCGGGGTTATGGCTTGGCCCGGGGTCGGATCACCATTAGCCCTGGGGCCGGGGGCCGGTCACAGCTCAGCCAGGACTCAGACAAGGGTCACTGTTAGCCCAGGGTCGGGCCCGGATCACCGCTCCGCTCAGCGCTGGAGCTGGGGTTACCCTGAGGCCAGGGCTGGGGTGATGGCTGGTTCCTCCTTTGCCCAGGGTGACGGGCACTGGCCAGCGCAGGGCGTGGGCTGGGGAGATTTACGGCCAGCACTAGGGCTGGGACTGGGGTTATGGTCACTGCTCAGCCGAGAGCTACGGTCCCTGCTGGGCCCGGGGACGGGGTCCCTGCTGGGGATGGGGACAAAGGATGGGGGCACTTCCAGGCCTGGTGACGGGGTCACCACGGGGATGGGGGTCCGGGCTAGGCCCAGGGTCACTGCCGGGGATGGGGACAGGGTCACCACAGGGATGAGGGTCTGTGCTAGGCCCAGGGTCACTGCCGGGGATGGGGACAAGGGACGGGGTCACCAACAGACCTGGGGACAGGGGATGGAGTCACTGCTTAGGCCCAGGGATATGGGACTAGGTCACCACCGGGCCTGGGGTCACCGCGGGGACCAGGGATGGAGGATGGAGACAGAACAGAGTCTCCCCTAGGTCCCAGGCTCTGAGGTCCCTCCTAGGTCCGAGGCTCTGGGGTCCCTCCTAGACCCAGAGTCTGGGGTCACCGCCAGGCCCCACACCCCGGCCCCTCACCCCCGCTCTGGTTGTAGTGCTCCATGGCGATACGGACGTTGCCGTTGAAGGGCTCCTGCCAGCCCTTGGCGATCCAGGTCTGCCGGTCCCAGTACTCGGGCCCCTCGGCCTGGATCCAGGGGGCGCGGGGCTGGGCCACCTTCCCCTCACTGTCAAAATGGAAGAAGAGTTGGTCGTCCAGGTACCCGACCACGGTGAACTGGGGCAGCCCCGGGCCGGGCTCCGACACCGCCGTGTAGAAATAGCGCAGCGAGTGCGGGCCTGGGTCTGCAGGGAGAGAGAGAGAGAGAGACCCTCCCGTCAGCCAGCAGCCCCCTTCCCTGTCCAGCCCCCAGGGCAAGCCTGGACCCCACCCCACACTGCAGTGGGGAGAGACCCTCCCGTCAGCCAGCAGCCCCCTTCCCCGTCCAGCCCCCAGGGCGAGCCTGGACCCCACTGTTAGGCCTGAATAAAGATATAGCAGACAAAACCAGCTATGCCAACCTGACCAAAGTCAGGCTAACAGAGGTTTGTGGGTAATTCCTGAGTGGAAAACACTGAGAAGCAGCAGCATGTCTCACAAGCGCTGGGAAAAAGTGAGATAAGAGAGAAGCTGCATTCCTGGCATAGTACCAGATGTGCTGTGTTCGGGCAGCTCCTTCGAAGAACTGATAAGAGTCCTAGTTTCCCAGCCTCCTTGTTTTCACTCCCTGGTTTTGTTCTTTGTTTGTTTTGAACTCCCCTACATTTCTAACTTTAGGCATGCATGTATACTAAAGGTGTCTAGTTTCTAGTTGTTAGAAGAAGGGGGTGGGTTGCTCCAGTGAATAATTTATGACGCAACGGAACTGTCTATACAGGCTTATACTAAGATGTAAAGAGCAGGCTGGTTCTCTCTGGAGACAAGCTGCTCTCTATTGATGCGTGCACTTGTCAATAAAGAGCTTTTGATCGGACCTTGCTGGTGTTGCCTGTCTCTCTCGCGGTCAGACAACGAACTTTGCCGTCAGGGTTAGAGTCCCTGACACCATCCCACACTGCAGTGGGGAGAGACCCACCCGTCAGCCAGCAGCCCCCTTCCCCGTCCAGCCCCACAGCCAGCAGCCCCTTTCACCCAGCCCAGCCCCCGAGTAGAGCGGGACCCCACCCCACACTGCAAGGGGGTAGATGGGGCCTCACTCTTTGCTGGGCCAGGGGTCCATGCAGTGTCCAACGTGATGGGGGGCCCAATCTCAATTGAGCAGGGTCCGCACAGCGCCTGACATGACCAGGCCCCTCATCCTGACTTCTGACCCCCATAAACATTAATTAACAGCAGCAATTAGTGTCTGGCAGCCTCACCCACCTCGCGCTGGGCGCTCGCCAGATGGGGGATCGAAACCACGGGAGGGGGCTAGGCAGGGTGTTGGGAGAGCAGCCGTCACCGCAAAATCCAGTGTCCCACAAAGAGGGGCAAAGGGGGTAATGGGAGAGGAAACTGAGGCACAGCCAGAGGTTGTGACATGCCTAATGGCGTGGGGAAGGAAGTGGGGCAGGGCTGACCCTGAATCGGGGGTTCCTACAAACACTGACTGAGCCCAGCTGGGACAGGAGCCCTGTTCCCTGTACCCCCCCCCATAACAACTGGCAGGGATCCCCACTCTCCGCAGCCATACCCCTCCCCAGGACACCCCCTCTTTCCCCAGGACACCCAGCTATGAGGGTTGGGGGGTGGGTGCCAGCGTCCAGCTAGCCAGCCAGGGTGCGATTCTGGGCTCGCATTAGTTTTACAGCCCCCAGTATCAGCAGCTCACTCCTGATTCACAGCCAGGCGGCTGAGAGCAGAACTGGGCCCTGGGGGGCAGGGTCTGCATTCGAGCCCCAAAACCCCTCACCCCAATACAAGCATTTCCTGCCCCCTGGCCCATCCCCCTCGATGCCCCCCAGCACAGGATCCTGCCCCTCCCCCCAAGCTGGGGGTAGCACCCCAATACTCACAGGCACAGCCCCCTGGGATGGCGAAGACCCCCAGCAGGAGGAGGGGGAGGGGGACAGGTACAGCCCTGCTGAGCCCAGTCACTCTCCCCCCTACATCGGCCGGGACACAGGCACAAGGGAGCGGCTGCCCCATCCCCTGGGACCGAGCAGAGCCCATCTGCCAGCCGGAGACAGAAAGTGAAAGTGTCACAGAGGGTGGCACTTCCCAACATAGGGTAAACACCTGGCTGGGCAGGGAGGTGTAATGGTTAGAGCTGGGGAGGGGCTAGGAGCCAGGACTCCTGGGTTCTCTCCCTGGATCTAGGAGGGGAGTGGGGTCTAGTGGGTTAGAGCAGGGGGGCTGGGAGCCAGGACTCCTGGGTTCTATCCCGGCTCTGGGAGGGGAGTGGGGGCTGGTGGGTTAGAGCCGGGGAGGGGCTGGGAGCCAGGAGGGGAGGGGAGGGGAGGGGAGGGGAACAGCCTCTGGTCCCCAGCATCTGGATCTGGCCTGGCCACAGCTGCCCGCGGGGGCTCTGTCTCAGCCAGTCGCACAGCACTGGGGTCTGGATGCTGCCCCCCTGGGTGGCAGGGCCCAGCCTGTCCACAATCCCTCATCCCAGGCCCCTACCTGAGCGTCTTTCTCCAGCTGGCGGCTCCAGCAGTGACAGTCACCCCAGTGCCCAGCCCCAGAGGGGCGCCCGGCTCTGGGAACAGGGGGGTGAGGGAGATCCCAGAATCCCATCCCCGTTATGGGTCAGTCCCCGTCACCCATGGGCCGGGCTCACCCCCCCCAAATGCCCCCTCGTACCCCAGCCAGCAACCACCCCCCAGCCTCATCCTACACAGCGACACAGACCCAGAGTGTGGGGCCCAGAGGATCACAGGGGCAGGGGTGTCCCCAAAGGGGTAGGAGGAAGGGCAGTCTGGAGGCAGAGCGGGGGGGTGAGTGTCCCCTGGGTTCCTGGCCCCCCCTCACCTCTCCACTGCAGCTTCCCCTCCTCCCATCCTCCAGGTGTTTCCTGAGCCCCTCACAGACCCACTCCAGGCTCAGCCTCGCTCCACTGGCATGGGGGGGGGGTTTGCTCTCCTCACCCCCAGCGCAGCGGGGGGGTCAGGGCTGTAGCCTCCCCGTAGTGTCTGTGCTGTGGGACACCCTCCCCCGGTGCTGCGGGCCGCCCGGCTCTCCTGGCCAGGCCTGTGCTGGAGGGCGAGAGGGTCTGGAACCCACCCAGGGGGGCAGCAGCCTGCACCGACCCCCCCATCCAAGCCCCCAGACCTTGGGGGAAAGGTGTGTCTGGGCCTAGCCGTACCCGGTTGGCTCCCGTCCCTGCCTCAGGGTGAACCAGATCTGAGCTCGGGGTACAAACCCCAGCCTGGTTCCAGGGGTCGCTCTGACCCCATTCACACTAACCCCCCAGCATCCTGCCACGTCGGAGCCCATGGAGCTAGCTTAGCCTTCGATATTACCCAGCAGGAATCCACAGGCCTGCGTCCTGCAATACCGGGGGGGCCCTTAGCCTACAAGGAGGGTCCCCTGCCACCCAGCACCCCCATTTCAGGCAGCCTGCACCAGTGAGGGGATCCCCCCTTGTCCCAGACCCTGCAGCCCAGCGGAGAGGTGCTGGGGTCGCTGCCCTGGACTCACTCCCAGTGTCTCTGGGTAAGTGACTCCCCCGACGGTCCCGTTCATCACCCCCAATCTCCCATCCTGCCCCACTGCACCCGATCCACTGTCTGTGCCGTGGGACCAAGTTCCCCAGACCCCCAAGAGCCGCTCCCTGAGCTCTGCGTTCACTGGAGTTAGAACCTCTCCTCCCCCAGCCCCAAAGGGACCGGAGAACAGACTAAGCTGTATGACAGGGGAACTCCCCCTCCCCGGCAGGGACCGGCTGAGGGGAGACGTCACTCCAGCAGGGACACAGACACCCCCAGTCCGGTCACCGTGTGTGGAGGGCAGCCCAGCTGGGCAGTCAGTGAAATTCGGGGGGCAGAGCTGCTGGGGGCTGGGCCATCCAGCTAGGGAAGGGAATTAAAATTAAGTAGCCTTTACACAGCTCTGAGAGACACTCACTGCACCAGGGAGCTGGGCTAGTCCTGTCCCTGCTCCGTGCCTCAGTTTCCCCTCTGTAGTAGAAGGATGACAGTACCCACCTCTGTGAAGAGCTTGGAGATCTGTGGGTGACAAGCCCTGTGGAGGGGCTGAGAACTGCCCAGGCGCTGCAGGACTGGGCCCCAGATTTGAGGCGTTTATATAACAAGTAGCCACGACGATGAAACAAGCCTTTATTTCCAGGGTACAAACATCTCATCTGTAACTAGCAGACAGGCTCTGGAGATCATGTCGCTGTTTGCAGAAACCTCCATCCTGTGCATTACAATAGTGCCTGCCAGCCAGTCACAGCCCAGGGCCCTGGTGCCAGGCACTGGACAGACACGCCCTGCCCCAAGGAGCTGGCAATTTACACAGACAGCACAGTAACTGTAGCAGGGGACACTGAGGCACAGAGATGGCAAATGCCTTGTCCATGTTCACCAGGTGGCAGGGCTGGGAATAGAACCGGAGTCTCCTGAGGTTATGACTGGATCCTATTCCCCACCTGCCTTTGGGCTAAGTTCCTGTGCCAGAAACACACAGCTACGAAGCCATTTCAGTGGCTTGCCCGGACCGGGGTTCCACCCATCCTGGGCTCATCACTGACTCCTGGTGACAGGCAGAAGCAATTCAGACATGGAGTTAACGCCGGGGTGAAGGATATGTCATGGGAGGTGGCAAACGGGAGAACTCCAGGGCACGTTAAGGATGAAGCTCAAGGGGTTACAAGGAGTAACTCAGTCAGGGGTCCGGTTCTGGGCATTTGTGGCCCAAACCCAGAACCACCGGGAGGTCGCACTAGGTTATCAAGAGTCACTGAGAGCCGGCCATAAAACTCCAGGGAAAGGCTATTGTTTCAATGCCGTGCACAATTGGCCTGTGGAACTCACTGCCACAAGATGCAGCTGACACTAAGAGCTTAGCAGGACTGGACGCTCCTGTGGCTAAGGAGAGCATCCAACACCGAGTGGTTTTTTAAAAACTGATCCCTAGAAACAGGTTATTCCACAATTTTCCACTAGGGGGCATCCTACACCTGGATCAGCTGGCTCTCGCCACTGACAGAGACGGGATACCGGGGTAGATGGGCCCGTGGCAGGGCCATGCCCCTTGTGGCACAGCACAGCCCTGCCGGGACCTTGCCCTCAGTCCCGTGCCAGTTCCCCCAGTAACGCGTTCGCTGCCGAGTACTCAGCGTAACGTTCCCCTTCCTGGGGCGCCGTGTGCTGAGTCTATGAAATAGCCTCTGTTGTCCCTTCCGGCCTAGACCCTTCCCTCTTGGGGTTCCCAACTCTCCCTAGCTCTGAGCCAGGGAGCCTGTCTGTGCCCCTGCAGCCCCTGGCCTCTCTGGGGAGGCTTTTCCACCGGCCACCTCCTGCCCTGCTCCCACAGCTCATCCCCCTGGTAAGGATCCCCAGCCCTCCTCCGTGGGGCCATGCACGGATTCCTATAGGCACCCCTGGCCCACCCCACAGAACCGCTCCTCTCGCCCGGCCGAGTCAGCTGACAGCTGGGTTTTCTCCTTGTCAGGCCTAGAGGGTTAAATCTCACCCCTGAACAGACAGTGTTGATATTCGGTCTAATGGAACAGCTGGCGTGAAACCAGGCCCAGACCAGGCTAAAAGGCAGAATCACCTTTCCTTGAACCTGCACTGTAAAGACTGTAACTGTCTTTCCCCTTCTCCTTCGTGAGCCAGAGTCACCCTGGAGCCAGGGACTGAGTCACTTCTCTCTGAAGACGGCACAGAGCAGTGAGACGAGATAGCAACCGGACACCCCCACGCTCCGATATTCGAGAGAGTCAGCTACTCACCCATCCCTCCCTTGTGCTTGGACAGCGCCTACGCGGAAGCCATGATCCTGGACTAAAACATCAACCGAATTGGGCATAAGATGCAATTTGATCACGGGCTCCAGTCAGGTTTTTGTTTAAACCAAATATGTTCATCGCTCTCGGAAAAGTTGCATGGAAGTTTACAAACAAAGGCCATAGTGTAAGTCTTGTGTCACCTTAAACACAGTCCTAGTAGCTAAGACTCGGCCATACAAGGCACCACAGTCCAGGAGGGATGAGGTCACAGATATTACACCAGATTCCCTTCCTGCTGGGCAGATCTCTTGTGTCTACACTAAACCAGACCCTGGTGCTGTTCTTGTAATGTAAACACTTTGAGATGTACGCCAAGAAGTGAATTAACGTCCAAGTTCACACCAAGGTTCCCAGGTTTAAATTAGAATTTAATTCTCAAAGTAACAACTCTCAATTCTTTTTTTGTAACAAAATCCTACAATTTGCCTGACTACATATACCTACATTTGTGTTTGTAATTATTATTTTTTGTTAGCTTCGAAATAGTGTTTGGTATTGGTAGGAGAGTTAATGTGGAAATGTATCTTTATATTCTCTGATCTAGAAATGATCTATACAGGAATTGTTATTTTAATTATAAATATGATATTAAACATTATGAGTTAGAAATACAATTTTTGTTTATTTTACTAATGTTTTAAAGTTATTTAGGATAATGCCTGGGATAGCCAGATTATTTTAGTTACTGGGAATTAGGAGATTTTTTTGATAATAAACCTACAAATTGTTTAAAGTTAGAATCAAATCGGGGAAAACTTCTAATTCTAAACAGAAGGATGGAATGACGTCTCCTCAAATTAAAGTTAAGAACAAGCAGAAAAAAGAACAAACCTTGAAACTCTGCAATTAAGCAAAACTCCCAGGAAATAATTACCACGTTACATCAGAAGCTTTCGTTCTGTGCTGAAATGTAACAACAGAAAGTTAAGCCAAATGACTTTTAAACGACTTGGTCGGTGTATATTTGAATTAACAATGCTGAAGAAGCTGCTAAGGAATTCCCAGGGGAGGCTGGACGCCCTAGAAAGGTGGATATTTCTGGATCCAGCACGCAAGCTGGGTGAGTAAGAAACATGCCGTGACACTCTGACCTGCCAAGTGGACAAATTTGCAACTGAATCTGCACCTATCACCAAATCCAGGCCTCCCCAATGGGCTGATGATTGACAAAATAACTTGATCTGGTTTTGGAATCGAGCCAGCCACTCATACAACTGAACAGAAAAATAACTATATACAAAACGTTGCAAAATCCCAGTTCGTTGGATCTCTCTGCTAAGAGACCAGACTCTCTTCCCTTGAGAGCAGCCTTCATCTAAAGCCCCTGAGGTCTGGCACGCCCGGGCGTCTCACTCCTGACTTGGGAAGAGCCCTCCTACTAAGCAAAGGTCAGGAACTCTGCCCTCCTGAGAGGGCGTCTCTTTTAACTAAAAATCCTTTATGGACGAGAACCTGGGTTTTGAGACCTTACAGGTCTGAAGTCCCAAATACACAGAACCCAAGGAAAGAAAGTGCTTGTCTGACAAGCCAAACCTAACTGTGTAAAACTACAATAATCAATCCCCATCCCCAGCATCATGCCCGGAGACTCCGGACACCAAAGTCAGGTGAGAGAACCGTCCCGAGCACTAAAGGATGGGACGATTGCACAGGCCTTTTTCACTGCGACGGTTCTACAGGGCATTTCTGTGCTTTGCAGGAGCCAGAATTTATCCCTGTAAAGCACAAACCTTCTCTTTTGAGAACCATGACCTTCCTCGTAGTTCAGATTCGTGTCCCAGAAATCCAGACCATTGTTCTGGATCTTTCCACGGAAATTCTTAAAATTAACAACATTCACAGATACCTGTAAAACATCCTGCTTCCAAAGAAATGCCGAGAAACACCACACTAAAAAGGGGGGGGGGCGGGGAGAGCACTGAAGTACCCCTCAGATTTGAAATCTCCTAGGAATCTGGATGGAGTTCCAGGGGTAAATGGAACACCCTGTAACGAAGTGCTGGTGCCTAAATCCCCATGGTTGTCTCTCACCCAGAAAGCACTGTAATTGCACAGAAATAACATTTGCATGTTTTGTAGGATAAGGCTGATCTAACAGACCAACTTACTGAAGCTACTTTGCTGTTGCTTAAAGAACTAACCGTAGACTCACAATTGTCCTGCTGGGTATTTCCACAATCAGGGACTGCCCTGCGTGTTGGGAGAGCTTGGTAGCGATTCCTTGTTTAGTGGTTCAGCTCTGTGTTGTCTTATTTAAACTCAGCTCCTAACGTGAATTGCTACTGAGAACCAGCAACTTCGTTACGTCACTGATTCTGCTCTGGCCGCAGCCATCCGGTCTCTGCACGTGTGAGTGAGAACTGCCAGAGAGAGTCCGGCTCAGATCTCTCCCTGGTAACGTGACACTACGTGAGCGCAAAGCTCCCCTCTAACTGCCAAACCTCACGTCTGTCTCAGTCGTGGGGCATACGGTGACTTGAACTGTGGTGGGTGTTTGAACTGCAGAGTCACCGGATGTGTGAATATCTTACACTCCACACTCGCCTCAGGCCCGTTTCCGAGCGCATTAACTGAACTTGGTGCTGGTTTCCCTGTGGTTTCAAGTACTGAGAGACGGTTTCTTCTTTTCCTGCATGTCACACGTTATATCTAGAGAAAGTCCGACTGCGAGTCAGGTGCACGTTGTTCCCAGCGAGGGTAACGAACCACTGGAACAATTTGCTAATGGCTGGGGTGATCCTCCAGGCCCACAATGTTTAACTTATGACTGGCTGCTTTTCCCCAAGATCTGCCCCGTTCATGATTGTGAGGCAGGTCTCTGGCCTGTGCTGTCCAGGGGTCAGACAGATGATCACAGTGGTCCTGTTTGGCTCGATGTACGTGTGCTTTGCCTGAGACCCTCTGCAGCTAAAGGCCTCGCTCGGATGCCCGTGACCCGGAGGAGAGACGCGCGTTCCCTCCTCATGCCGCCTTCCCCAGCGGCTTGCCTTGCCGGGCGGTTCAGGCCGCAGCCCCACGCACCTGGTCTGAGCTGTGTTCCTATCGTCTGCCATTTCCAAACTTCCACCCGAGAACGCCCCTGAACCAGAGCCGACCCCTCTGCCGGTCCTGGGCCTCTCCCCGGCCTTTGCAATCCGGCATTGCTAGCCCCCCCCCGGGCACTGCTAGCCCCCCCGGGCACTGCTAGCTCCATCCCCCCAGCACTGCTAGCCCCCCTCGGGCACTGCTAGCTCCATCCCCCCAGCTCTGCTAGCCCCCCTCGGGCACTGCTAGCTCCATCCCCCCAGCACTGCTAGCTCCATCCCCCCAGCACTGCTAGCCCCCCTCGGGCACTGCTAGCCCCCCTCGGGCACTGCTAGCTCCATCCCCCCAGCACTGCTAGCCCCCCTCGGGCACTGCTAGCTCCATCCCCCCAGCTCTGCTAGCCCCCCTCGGGCACTGCTAGCTCCATCCCCCCAGCTCTGCTAGCTCCATCCCCCCAGCACTGCTAGCCCCCCTCGGGCACTGCTAGCTCCATCCCCCCAGCTCTGCTAGGCCCCCTTGGGCACTGCTAGCCCCACCCCAGGCACTGCTAGCTCCATCCCCCCAGCACTGCTAGCTCCATCCCCCCAGCTCTGCTAGCCCCCCTCGGGCACTGCTAGCTCCATCCCCCCAGCACTGCTAGGCCCCCTTGGGCACTGCTAGCCCCACCCCAGGCACTGCTAGCTCCATCCCCCCAGCACTGCTAGCTCCATCCCCCCAGCACTGCTAGCCCCCCTCGGGCACTGCTAGCTCCACCCCCCCAGCACTGCTAGCTCCACCCCCCCAACACTGCTAGCTCCATCCCCCCAGCACTGCTAGCAACTCCTGGGCACTGCTAGCTCCACCCCCCCAGCATTGCTAGCCCCCCTCGGGCACTGCTAGCTCCACCCCCCCCAGCACTGTTAGCCCCACCCCAGGCACTGCTAGCCCCCCTTGGGCACTGCTAGCCCCACCCCAGGCACTGCTAGCCCCCCTCGGGCACTGCTAGCTCCATCCCCCCAGCACTGCTAGCCCCCCTCGGGCACTGCTAGCCCCCCTCGGGCACTGCTAGCCCCACCCCCCCAGCACTGTTAGCCCCACCCCAGGCACTGCTAGCCCCCCCCCAGGCACTGCTAGCCCCACCCCAGGCACTGCTAGCTCCATCCCCCCAGCACTGCTAGCCCCCCTCGGGCACTGCTAGCCCCACCCCAGGCACTGCTAGCCCCACCCCAGGCACTGCTAGCTCCATCCCCCCAGCACTGCTAGGCCCCCTCGGGCACTGCTAGCTCCATCCCCCCAGCACTGCTAGCCCCCCTCGGGCACTGCTAGCTCCATCCCCCCAGCACTGCTAGGCCCCCTCGGGCACTGCTAGCTCCATCCCCCCAGCACTGCTAGCCCCCCTCGGGCACTGCTAGCTCCATCCCCCCAGCACTGCTAGCCCCCCTCGGGCACTGCTAGCTCCATCCCCCCAGCACTGCTAGCCCCACACGCTGCAGCCACTGGGCCCTGCCGCATTAACCCCTCACCCACCAGCAGCACAGGCGGTATTAGCCTTTCCAATCCCGGCAGAGGCTTCGATCCCCCCGGAGTCTCCAGCTCTCGTGGGGGTGACAGACTGTCTCTGCCATCCCTGCCTGGGCAGGAGGAACCAGCTGGGGCGCTGGGCCCCCCTTCTTCCCTTCCCATCAGTGACAGGCTTGGCCCGGCTACAGGTCCAGTGGGTGTGGGGTGGAACACACACCTCAGCCCTGCTCAGGGTCCCAGCAATCAAGGGACACCCCCTCTCACCCCTGGAGGTGCCTGTTTCATCCTTCTGCCATCAGCACAATTCATCAGCTGCCTCCCATCCCTCCCCAGTGCAGAGTGTTCACAGCCTCGGCATCTGGGTCTGAGAAACAAACCACGCTGCCCACAGCCCTGTACTGCCATCCTGCCATGCTCCCTGCCTGCCCCCACCGCAGGAATCAGGGACTCGCAGTCCCCCCCCACCACACACAAACACAGCTCAGCCTCTCACTCCCGATCCTTGACTCTCACCCTCAGCCGACAGAAACCCCGGAGCTTCCCAATGCAGCGACTCCTGGTCTTTTCTGCAGGGTTTATTGATCACTTGCAGGGTCCGTCCAGCACTGGACTCTCGGGGAGGGGGAAGAGGAGAAATGAGGCGAAGGGATGCGCAGGAGAGACCTGGCTGGACTCCTGGCCCGGTCGGCCAGCCTCAGCCATCCCAAGACAACGTCATCGGCCCTTTATCCATCGAGCTAGAATGGAACGCCTCATCATAAATACAGCTTGTTAAATACAGCCGGGAAGGGGGTGACGGCGCTGGCCGGCTCCCCCAGGCAGCAGGGAGCTCCCTACAAGGGCTCCGGGATACCACTGTCAGGGAGCACAGCGCACGCCCCGTGGGGAGCCCCAGGGAAATGAGAGCGAGGGGGGCTGGCTCTCTGTCCTGCCGGCCAAACCCCGGCACAGCCCATCACTCGCGAGCCACCCCAGCACCCAGCTCCCTGGGCAGCACTGAGGGGAGAGGGCAGTGCCCCACGGGACACAGCTCCAGCTGGGCAGGACGCAGAGGGGGGTGGCAGGTTCCTTCTCCCCCTGCCACATTAGGTGGGTCGGGAACTCAGCAGCAAGGAGGAGCCGATGGGGCTGCCTGGGCTTGGCAGAGCCAGAGGAGGGGTCTGATCAGCCGCTCGCAATGATGGGGCAGCCAGATACTTTGGAGAGGCATGAGGGAATAGGGAAGCGCACTCCTCACTCTGGCTGGGCAGGGCGGCGAGAGGGGTCTTCTCCTCGGTGTGGTGTCTGGTAGGCGGGTACCAGGAGGAGCAGCCGACCCTAGCAGGGTGGCGAGGGCGTCTCCTGCCCCGCGTGGCGTCTCTGGTAGGTGGGTACCAGGGGAACCAGCCGACCCTAGCAGGGCGGCGAGGGCGTCTCCTGCCCCGCATGGCGTTTCTGGTAGGTGGGTACCAGGGGAACCAGCCGACCTTAGCAGGGCAGCGAGGGTGTCTCCTGCCCCGTGTGGTGTCTCTGGTAGGTGGGTACCAGAGGAACCAGCCGGCCCTAGCAGGGTGGCGAGGGTGTCTCCTGCCCCGCGTGGTGTCTCTGGTAGGTGGGTACCGGGGAACCAGACAGCCCTAGCAGGGCGGCGAGGGCGTCTCCTGCCCCGCGTGGCGTCTCTGGTAGGTGGGTACCAGGAGGACCAGCCGGCCCTAGCAGGGCGGTGAGGGCGTCTCCTGGCCCGCATGGCGTCTCTGGTGGGCAGACAGGCCGGAGACGCACGAGACGCTCTCCCCGCAGTTGGGGCATGGGCGGGCTCGGCGCCCCACGTGGGTCCTCTGGTAGGTGGGTATCAGGGGGACCAGCCGGACCTAGCAGGGCGGCGAGGGCGTCTCCTGCCCCGCGTGGCGTCTCTGGTGGGCAGTTGGATACCAGAGGAACCAGCCGGCCCTAGCAGGGCGGCGAGGGCGTCTCCTGCCCCGCGTGGCGTCTCTGGTAGGTGGGTACCAGGGGGACCAGCCGGACCTAGCAGGGTGTCGAGGGCGTATCCTGCCCCGCGTGGCGTTTCTGGTAGGTGGGTACCGGGGAACCAGCCGACCCTAGCAGGGTGTCGAGGGCGTCTCCTGCCCCGTGTGGTGTCTCTGGTAGGTGGGTACCGGGGAACCAGCCGACCCTAGCAGGGTGTCGAGGGCATATCCTGCCCCGCGTGGCGTTTCTGGTAGGTGGGTACCAGAGGAACCAGCCGGCCCTAGCAGGGCGGCGAGGGTGTCTCCTGCCCCGCGTGGTGTCTCTGGTAGGTGGGTACCGGGGAACCAGACAGCCCTAGCAGGGCGGCGAGGGCGTCTCCTGCCCCGCGTGGCGTCTCTGGTAGGTGGGTACCAGGGGGACCAGCCGGACCTAGCAGGGTGTCGAGGGCGTATCCTGCCCCGTGTGGTGTCTCTGGTAGTTGGGTACCGGGGAACCAGCCGACCCTAGCAGGGTGTCGAGGGCGTATCCTGCCCCGCGTGGCGTTTCTGGTAGGTGGGTACCAGAGGAACCAGCCGGCCCTAGCAGGGCGGCGAGGGTGTCTCCTGCCCCGCGTGGTGTCTCTGGTAGGTGGGTACCGGGGAACCAGACAGCCCTAGCAGGGCAGCGAGGGCGTCTCCTGCCCTGCGTGGCGTCTCTGGTAGGTGGGTACCAGGAGGACCAGCCGGCCCTAGCAGGGCGGTGAGGGCGTCTCCTGGCCCGCGTGGCGTCTCTGGTGGGCAGACAGGCCGGAGACGCACGAGACGCTCTCCCCGCAGTCGGGGCATGGGCGGGCTCGGCGCCCCACGTGGGTCCTCTGGTAGGTGGGTATCAGGGGGACCAGCCGGCCCTAGCAGGGCGGCGAGGGCGTCTCCTGCCCCGCGTGGCGTCTCTGGTGGGCAGTTGGATACCAGAGGAACCAGCCGGCCCTAGCAGGGCGGCGAGGGCGTCTCCTGCCCCGCGTGGCGTCTCTGGTAGGTGGGTACCAGGGGGACCAGCCGACCCTATCAGGGTGTCGAGGGCGTCTCCTGCCCCGCGTGGCGTTTCTGGTAGGTGGGTACCGGGGAACCAGCCGACCCTAGCAGGGCGGCGAGGGTGTCTCCTGCCCTGCATGGCATCTCTGGTAGGTGGGTACCAGGGGAACCAGCCGGCCCTAGCAGGGCGGCGAGGGCGTCTCCTGCCCCGTGTGGCGTCTCTGGTGGGCAGCTGGATACCAGGGGGACCAGCCAGCCCTAGCAGGGCGGCGAGGGCGTCTCCTGCCCCGCGTGGCGTCTCTGGTGGGCAGTTAGATACCAGGGGGACCAGCCGGCCCTAGCAGGGCGGCGAGGGCGTCTCCTGCCCCGCGTGGTGTCTCTGGTAGGTGGGTACTGGGGAACCAGCCGGCCCTAGCAGGTCGGCGAGGGTGTCTCCTGCCCCACGTGGTGTCTCTGGTAGGTGGATACCAGGGGGACCAGCCGGCCCTAGCAGGGCGGCGAGGGCGTCTCCTGCCCTGTGTTGCGTCTCTGGTAGGTGGGTACTGGGGAACCAGCCGGCCCTAGCAGGGCGGCGAGGGCGTCTCCTGCCCCGCGTGGCATCTCTGGTGGGCAGCTGGATACCAGGAGGACCAGCTGGCCCTAGCAGGTCAGCGAGGGTGTCTCCTGCCCCACGTGGTGTCTCTGGTAGGTGGATACCAGGGGGACCAGCCGGCCCTAGCAGGGCGGCAAGGCCGTCTCCTGCCCTGTGTTGCGTCTCTGGTAGGTGGGTACTGGGGAACCAGCCAGCCCTAGCAGGGCGGCGAGGGCGTCTCCTGCCCCGCATGGCGTCTCTGGTGGGCGGACAGGCCGGAGACGCGCGAGACGCTCTCCCCGCACTCGGGGCACGGGCGGGCTCGGCGCCCCGCGTGGGTCCTCTGGTGGCGGCTGAGGTTGGAGCTCTGGCTGAAGGTTTTCTGGCAGCGGGGGCAGTGGAAGGGACGCTCGCCCGTGTGCAGGATCAGGTGGGTGACCAGGTTGGAGCTCTGGATGAAGCTCTTGCCGCAGTCAGGGCAGCGGTAGGGGCGCTCGGCCGCGTGCGTGCGGCGGTGCCGGTTGAGGGTGGAGCTCTGGGCGAAGGCCCGGCCGCAGTCGGCGCAGGCGTAGGGCCGCTCGGCCGTGTGCACCCGCCGGTGCGTCACCAGGGTGGACTTGACGCCGAAGCTCTTGCCGCAGTCGGGGCACTTGAAGGGGCGCTCGCCCGTGTGGATGCGCTGGTGCCGGTGCAGGTGGGAGCCGTGGCTGAAGCGCTTGCCGCAGTCGGGGCAGCGGTAGGGCCGCTCCCCGGTGTGGGTGCGCTGGTGCATGACCAGGTGGGAGGTGCGGCGGAAGCGCTTGCCGCAGTCGGGGCAGCGGTAGGGGGTCTCGGCCGTGTGGGTGCGCTGGTGCCGGATCAGGTTGGAGCTCTGGGCGAAGCGCTTGCCGCACTCGGCGCAGCCGTAGGGCTCCTCGCCCGTGTGGATGCGCCGGTGCGTGGTCAGGTCCGAGCTCTGGCTGAAGCCCTTCCCGCACTCGGGGCACTTGTAGGGCCGCTCCCCGGTGTGCACGGTCTGGTGCCGGATGAGGTGGGCGCTCTGCCCGAAGCCCTTTCCGCACTCGGGGCAGGTGAAGAGTCTGTCTCCCGGGGAGGCTCTGGGCTGGGCCACAGTCCCGTGGGGGCCTGTGAAATCCACCCCGTACGGCGCGGATTCACCCAGTCTCTCCGCCGTGGCATTGTCAACCTGGCGCTCGCAGGCCACTTCCTGCTGAGGACTCTGGGAACGTCCCGGGAACATCCCATACAGTTCTGCTGGCTCCGGACCATCCTGTTCGGGATTCTCCTCGGTCTCGCTCACCAGCCCCTGGCCTGCTGGGAGAGAATCCAGACACGGGTCAGTCTCAGTTCGGAAAGGGGGGTGGGAAACCAAAGAACGTTCCCCTGTGGCTGGGAATCTGCCCCTCAGGGATAGACCAGAGCCGGGAGCCCCTGCAGGCTTCAGCGCTCATTTAAAATCAATGCACTGACGTTCCCAGCCCGCCTGGTGGGGGAGATGGTTCACAGCTGCTGTGCTGCCTTCCTGAGTCTGCAGACAGGTAGCACCCGTGCCTGGGCTGCTGCCCAGAGCTTCCCCAGCAGCAGCGGCAAAGGGAAATTGGTAAGAATCTGGTCAGTTTCAGGGCTGCTGTGAGACTGATCCAGATCTGGTCAATTTCACTGTGTCCCTGCTGGGAGGCTCTGAACTTGGAGCTATTCACCGGGGGGACGGACAGACGGACAAACACACTGGGATCTAGGGATGATGGATGGACGGGGTAGGAGCTAGGGATGTGGCTAGCCAGAGATGCCTTCCTTCCTGCAGCACGTGGCCATCACATTTCCAGGCAGCGATCTGGCGGCAGGAGCTCCCTGCGGCCCCTACCGGCTTAAACTGTCACAGATTTTAAGAAAGAAAATGATCCCTGGCTACAAAGCAAGTCATGGTCGTTATCCCCATCTGTACAACGGGGTAACTGAGGCACAGGGAGGGAAAGCAACCGGCTTGAGGTCACCCAGCAGACCAGTGCCCAACCCAGCTCTCCTGACTCGCAGGCCAGTGCTGTATCCACTAGGCCACGCTGCCTCCTGGCGCTTTTGAAGTGAACTTAATAACGGCACAAAGCGAGAAGCTGAGGTGGGAGAAAATCTCATCCCAGGCGAGGTACAGAAATGAAACCTTCTGCCCCCTGCGTCGGCGCAGCCAAGCGGCTATTTAGCCTGATGGACACACGAACAAACCCCAGGCACCAGGGCACCTGAGCCACTGCCGGGGGGTCTCTGAGAACAGGCAGCCTGAGCCAGCAGCCGTCCTCTGGTTCGAGGCTCTGAGCTGTTCCCAGCCCTGCTGCTGGGTGACCCCGCAGAAGCCGCGTCCCCTCTGTGGGCCCGTTTCTCCTCCCGCCCTGTGTCCGTTCGGCCTAGTCAGACTGGGAGCTCTGCAGGGCGGGCAGCCTCTGGGGTTCGTACAGCACCTGGCACGGTGGGGTCCAGGCCCACGAGCTCTGCTAATGCAAATAGTAATAATGACAATGCACGTTGAGGGGATCGCCCCTGGTTTCCGACTCGGTTTAAGCAACTCCTCACCTGTGCGGGCGTCTCTCGGGGTCTCCTCAGCGCCCCAGGGACCTGGGACCCCCAGCTCTGCCCCTCGCTCCATCCAGGAGAGCGCGTCCAGTCCAGGGATGAGAAATCCTGCTCGGGGGACAGGAACAGGTGAGATCAGAGCTGGGAACGTAGCCCCATGTTTGTTACATGGAAGGGTCCAGGATTCTAACGCAGCCGCTTTTCGGGTTGGTCCAGGGCGCGGGGAGGGGGGTGGGGAGATACAGAGCTCGACCAGTCTGACCCAGGGCATGGGGAGAGGGCAGGATACTGGGAGGGATGGGCCCGGGGGGCAGGAAGGGGGCTGGATACTGCGCAGGAAGGGCCCAGGGGGCTGATCAGCGGGCACAGGAAGGGGGCTGGATACTGGGCGGGATTGACCCGGGGGGGCAGGAAAGGGGCTGGATAGCGGGAGGGATGGGCCCAGGAGGCAGACATAGGGGGCAGGAAGGGGGCTGGATAGCGGAAGGGATGGGCCCAGGGGGCAGACATAGGGGGCAGGAAGGGGGCTGGATAGCGAGAGGGATGGGCCTAGGGGTCTGAACAGGGGGCAGAAAGGGGGATACCACAGTCCCTGGGGTTACACTGTCCCCTACAGACACCCAGGGCAGCAGGCAGAATGGGGTGCGGGGGGCTCTGGGAGGGCAGAGGGGGCTGTGGGATGTTCGGATCTTACTCACCCCCCTGCCTGCTGCTCCTGCCCCATGGCTGGATGGAGGTCTGCGCCCTCCCCCCGTCCCCTCCTGTCCCCCCTTCCAGCCCCCCGGCCGCGGTCCTGCAGCGCCCCCGGCCCGGCCCCTCCCGCACTGCCCCCCATCCCCTCCCCCCACTCCTCCCTTCCAGCCCCCCACTGTCCCTCCTGCCCTCCCCGCACCTTCCCCACTCCTCCCTTCCAGCCCCCTACTCCCCCTCCCGCACCTCGCCCCCCCACCGCGGTCCCGCAGCGCCCCGCCCCGGCCCCTCCCGCACCTGCCGGCCCGGCGCAGCAGCTCCCACGCCCGGCGGCGCCCGGCGGCGCTCGGCGCTGCCCGGCCCAGGGGCGGCTCCAGCCCAGCGCGACCCCCGGGCTCCCCCCGCCCGGGCCGGGAGCAGCTGCGGCGCTGACCCAGGAAGCCCAACCCCCGGGGGGCGGGGCGGGGAGACCGGGCCCGGGATGGGGGGGGCATGGACCCGCCCCCGGACCCGCCTCTCCCGGCCGGTTCCCACCTCCCGGAGGGGCCGGGAGGCTCCCGGAATCACAGACCGTGTCTGGTGGGAACCAGCAGGACCAGGGCCAAGCAAGGCGCCCGCCCAGCTCCGGCTGCTCCCCGCCCCCACGCTGGGGCCCCCAGTCCTGCAGCCCCCCCAGCTCCCTGCTCCGGGGCTGCCCGCCTGAGGGGCAACGTGCGGCTGCACGGGGCACCCGGGTACCCGGGGTCGGGGCGCTCGCCTGGGAGACCCGCCTGCGATTCCAGCCCGCCCCAGGGGGCCTGGCGAGCTTGGGTCAGTCCGTGCCACTGGGTCCCCCCGGGCCTTGGGGTGACACCCCCACCCTGCTGCACGGGGGGGCCAGGCCCTGCCTCTGGGTCCTGCCGGGCCTTGGGGTGACACCCCCACCCTGCTGCACGGGGGGGGGCAGTCCCTGCCTCTGGGTCCCCCCGGGCCTTGGGGTGACACCCCCACCCTGCCGCACGGGGGGGCCAGGCCCTGCCTCTGGGTCCTGCTGGGCCATGGGGTGACACCCCACCCTGCTGCATGGGGGGGCCAGGCCCTGCCGCATGGGGGGGCCAGGCCCTGCCTCTGGGTCCTGCCGGGCCATGGGGTGACACCCCCACCCTGCCGCACGGGGGGGCCAGTCCCTGCCTCTGGGTCCCCCCGGGCCTTGCGGTGACACCCCCACCCTGCCGCACGGGGGGGCCAGGCCCTGCCTCTGGGTCCTGCTGGGCCATAGGGTGACACCCCACCCTGCTGCACGGGGGGGCCAGGCCCTGCCTCTGGGTCCTGCCGGGCCTTGGGGTGACACCCCCACCCTGCTGCACGGGGGGGCCAGGCCCTGCCTCTGGGTCCTGCCGGGCCTTGGGGTGACACCCCCACCCTGCTGCACGGGGGGGGGCAGTCCCTGCCTCTGGGTCCCCCCGGGCCTTGGGGTGACACCCCACCCTGCTGCACGGGGGGGGGCCAGGCCCTGCCTCTGGGTCCCCCCGGGCCTTGGGGTGACACCCCCACCCTGCTGCACGGGGGGGCCAGTCCCTGCCTCTGGGTCCTGCCGGGCCTTGGGGTGACACCCCACCCTGCTGCATGGGGGGGCCAGGCCCTGCCTCTGGGTCCCCCCGGGCCTTGGGGTGACACCCCCACCCTGCCGCACGAGGGGGCCAGTCCCTGCCTCTGGGTCCCCCCGGGCCTTGGGGTGACACCCCCACCCTGCCGCACGAGGGGGCCAGTCCCTGCCTCTGGGTCCCCCCGGGCCTTGGGGTGACACCCCCACCCTGCCGCACGGGGGGGCCAGTCCCTGCCTCTGGGTCCCGCTAGGCCGTGGGGTGACACCCCCACCCTGCCGCACGGGGGGGCCAGGCCCTGTCCTCTGGGTCCCGCTGGGCCATGGGGTGACACCCCCACCCTGCTGCACGGGGGGGCCAGGCCCTGCCTCGGTCCCCCCGGGCCTTGGGGTGACACCCCCACCCTGCCGCACGGGGGGGCCAGGCCCTGCCTCTGGGTCCTGCCGGGCCATGGGGAGACACCCCCACCCTGCCGCACGGGGGGGCCAGGCCCTGCCACTGGGTCCCCCCGGGCCTTGGGGTGACACCCCCACCCTGCCGCACGGGGGGGCCAGGTCCTGCCTCTGGGTCCCCCTGGGCCTTGGGGTGACACCCCCACCGTGCCGCACAGGGGGGCCAGTCCCTGCCTCTGGGTCCCCCCGGGCCTTGGGGTGACACCCCACCCTGCCGCACGGGGGGGCCAGGCCCTGCCTCTGGGTCCCCCCGGGCCTTGGGGTGACACCCCCACCCTGCCGCATGGGGGGGCCAGGCCCTGCCACTGGGTCCCACCGGGCCTTGGGGTGACACCCCCACCCTGCCGCACGGGGGGGCCAGGCCCTGCCTCTGGGTCCCCCCGGGCCTTGGGGTGACACCCCCACCCTGCCGCACGGGGGGGCCAGTCCCGGCCTCTGGGTCCTGCTGGGCCTTGGGGTGACACCCCCACCCTGCCGCACGGAGGGGCCAGGCCCTGGCCTCTGGGTCCCGCTGGGCCATGGGGTGACACCCCCACCCTGCCGCACGGGGGGGCCAGGCCCTGGCCTCTGGGTCCCGCTGGGCCATGGGGTGACACCCCCACCCTGCCGCACGGGGGGGCCAGGCCCTGGCCTCTGGGTCCCGCTGGGCCATGGGGTGACACCCCACCCTGCCACACGAGGGGGCCAGGCCCTGGCCTCTGGGTCCCGCTGGGCCATGGGGTGACACCCCCACCCTGCTGCACGGGGGGGCCAGGCCCTTCCTCTGGGTCCCCCCGGGCCTTGGGGTGACACCCCCACCCTGCCGCACGGGGGGGCCAGGTCCTGCCTCTGGGTCCCCCTGGGCCTTGGGGTGACACCCCCACCCTGCCGCACGGGGGGCCAGTCCCTGCCTCTGGGTCCCGCCAGGGAATGGGGTGACACCCCCACCCTGCCGCACGGAGGGGCCAGGCCCTGCCACTGGGTCCCCCCGGGCTTTGGGGTGACGCCCCCACCCTGCCGCACAGGGGGGCCAGTCCCTGCCTCTGGGTCCCCCCGGGCCTTGGGGTGACACCCCACCCTGCCGCACGGGGGGGCCCAGGCCCTGCCTCTGGGTCCCCCCGGGCCTTGGGGTGACACCCCCACCCTGCCGCATGGGGGGGCCAGGCCCTGCCACTGGGTCCCACCGGGCCTTGGGGTGACACCCCCACCCTGCCGCACGGGGGGGCCAGGCCCTGCCTCTGGGTCCCCCCGGGCCTTGGGGTGACACCCCCACCCTGCCGCACGGGGGGGCCAGGCCCGGCCTCTGGGTCCTGCTGGGCCTTGGGGTGACACCCCCACCCTGCCGCACGGAGGGGCCAGTCCCGGCCTCTAGGTCCCGCTGGGCCATGGGGTGACACCCCCACCCTGCCGCACAGGGGGGCCAGGCCCTGGCCTCTGGGTCCCGCTGGGCAATGGGGTGACACCCCACCCTGCCACACGGGGGGGCCAGGCCCTGGCCTCTGGGTCCCGCTGGGCCATGGGGTGACACCCCCACCCTGCCGCACGGAGGGGCCAGGCCCTGCCACTGGGTCCCCCCGGGCTTTGGGGTGACGCCCCCACCCTGCCGCACAGGGGGGCCAGTCCCTGCCTCTGGGTCCTGCCGGGCCTTGGGGTGACACCCCCACCCTGCCGCACGGAGGGGCCAGTCCGTGCCTCTGGGTCCTGCCAGGCCATGGGGTGACACCCCCACCCTGCCGCACGGGGGGGCCAGTCCCTGCCTCTGGGTCCCCCCGGGCCTTGGGGTGACACCCCACCCTGCCGCACGGGGGGGCCAGGCCCTGCCTCTGGGTCCCCCCGGGCCTTGGGGTGACACCCCCACCCTGCCGCACGGGGGGGGCCAGGCCCTGCCACTGGGTCCCACCGGGCCTTGGGGTGACACCCCCACCCTGCCGCACGGGGGGGCCAGTCCCTGCCTCTGGGTCCTGCTGGGCCATGGGGTGACACCCCCACCCTGCCGCACGGGGGGGCCAGTCCCTGCCTCTGGGTCCTGCTGGGCCATGGGGTGACACCCCCACCCTGCCGCACGGGGGGGCCAGGCCCTGCCACTGGGTCCCGCCGGGCCTTGGGGTGACACCCCCACCCTGCCGCACGGGGGGGCCAGTCCCTGCCTCTGGGTCCCGCCGGGCCTTGGGGTGACACCCCCACCCTGCCGCACGGGGGGGCCAGGCCCTGCCTCTGGGTCCCCCCGGGCCTTGGGGTGACACCCCCACCCTGCCGCACGGGGGGGCCAGGCCCTGCCACTGGGTCCCACCGGGCCTTGGGGTGACACCCCCACCCTGCCGCACGGGGGGGCCAGTCCCTGCCTCTGGGTCCTGCTGGGCCTTGGGGTGACACCCCCACCCTGCCGCATGGGGGGGGCCAGGCCCTGCCTCTGGGTCCTGCCCGGCCATGGGGTGACACCCCCACCCTGCCGCACGGGGGGGCCAGTCCCGGCCTCTGGGTCCCGCTGGGCCATGGGGTGACACCCCCACCCTGCCGCACGGGGGGGCCAGGCCCTGGCCTCTGGGTCCCGCTGGGCCATGGGGTGACACCCCCACCCTGCCGCACGGGGGGGCCAGGCCCTGGCCTCTGGGTCCCGCTGGGCCATGAGGTGACACCCCCACCCTGCCGCACGGGGGGGCCAGGCCCTGGCCTCTGGGTCCCGCTGGGCCATGGGGTGACACCCCCACCCTGCCGCACGAGGGGGCCAGTTCCTGCCTCTGGGCCCTGCCAGGCCATGGGGTGACACCCCCACCCTGCCACACGGGGGGGCCAGGCCCTGCCTCTGGGTCCTGCCGGGCCTTGGGGTGACACCCTCACCCTGCCGCACGGGGGGGCCAGGCCCTGCCTCTGGGTCCTGCCGGGCCTTGGGGTGACACCCCACCCTGCCGCACGAGGGGGCCAGGCCCTGCCTCTGGGTCCTGCCGGGCCTTGGGGTGACACCCCACCCTGCTGCATGGGGGGGGCCAGTCCCTGCCTCTGGGTCCTGCCGGGCCTTGGGGTGACACCCTCATCCTGCTGCACAGGGGGGCCAGTCCCTGCCTCTGGGTCCTGCCGGGCGATGGGGTGACACCCCACCCTGCCGCACGGGGGGGCCAGGCCCTGCTTCTGGGTCCCGCTGGGCTATGGGGTGACACCCCACCCTGCTGCACGTGGGGAGCTGGCCCTGGCCTCTGGGGGCCCGCCAGGCCTTGGGGTCACACCCCACCCTGCCGCACAGGGGGGCCAGGCCCTGGCCTCTGGGTCCCGCCAGGCTATGGAGTGACACCCCCTCCCTGCCACACGGGGGGGCCAGGCCAAATTTCTTGGTCAAGGTAGCATCAAGGGCCAGATTCCAGATACAGTAACAAAAAATACCAACAATGAAATAAGTAAATAGATTTCGGGGTCTGGGCAAACGTGTCTGGCGGTCCAGATTTGGCCAGCGTCCCCTGTTCTAGTGGGACTGCCCGGTCAGTGACAGCCTAGGACAGCGGGAAGCAGGTCTCAAGGACGGGGATGGAGCACGTGAAGAACTGAGTGGACGGCAGGGACGGGAGACGTGTGACGTGACAGTTCGTGGAGCTGTAACTAAGGAAGGGGCCATGTTTTAATGCCTGGTAATGATGATCAGTTTTGCATTTCGTGAGAATCGTTCTGTTTGTGACGTTGTGTAAACCAGCTAACCAGCGATGGTGCCTTGGGGGACGCTGACCAGACTTTGCAGATGTCCCTGTGCCATTCAGGGTTACAGGGTGAGGAGTGTACAAATGATCGATACCCGTACGACTGTTTAAAACTCACCTCGGCTTTCCTGGTAACAAATGAACAAAACCCTGTTTGCAAGAACCATGGGTTTGTATGGTCTCTTACGTAGGTAAGAAGGGGGAAGATTTAATGCTTTTCCGGGACGGGCCAGCTAGTTTAAAAGCAACCCCATGTCTTCAAACAACGGACAGAAAGCTCTTCGCCCATACTCCTGATTATCCGGATTTGTGATGATCCAATCTGGCCCCGGTCCCAGTTCAATCGGATACATGGGATCCCGCTGTAATTGTTGGGAATGACGGGGTACGGGACAGAGCGACACAGACCCTGCAGCCCCCCGGCCGAGGGATTTCTGGAGGGAGGGTCAGGTCATTAGCCCAGGGACCTGATGGGACAATCAGGTTTATAACTTCAGCCTGCCTGAGAAGTAACCACGAAAAGGCTGTCAGGTTATCCTGAGTCACGGATGTTACAGACAGGTGACAAAACCCAGCCCGAGCCTGAATTATTGAACCGAAGAGGCTGATTGCTACGGCCCTGGGACTGGGTGTGTTAAGGCTTGAATTTAGTAAATAAGAAAACGGGGGAACGAAGTCACTTACATGCAGTTTGTCCATATGGAAATACATTTAATCGGTGAACATAATGATGAGAGGCTGGGCCAGGCTGCCCCCCTACTCCCCTTTGTGGAGCCTTAAAGAAAGAGACTTTGGGGGGAAAACAACACAACCAGACGGGTCTCCTGAAGCGAGTTTCCCCAGCCTGGCTGCCACCACCATCCCCTGGGATCTCAACCCTGAGAAATGTCCACCCAGCCCAGGCCAGTGAGTGGGACCCACAGGACACGGCCACCTCCCCCAGCTCCAGCCAAAGCCCAGACAACACCTGGGCTGAACAGGATCGGATGTTTGGCTCCAGCCCGTCTCCGCTCCCTTCTCCTGTCCCGTCACTGCCAGCTCTGATGCACCCAGGAGACGCTCAAAGGGCCTTTCCTCTCTCCGGTGGATGGGACAGGGACCGCGGACGCTGTGACAGGGAAAGCCTGGCTGGCTTCGTACTTCACACTGCAAAGGCTTTACCAGCTCGGCCTCCTGTGCTGCGTCGTTACGAAACGGTTCCCAGGCTGCTGATGGTGCGTGCCCTGGCGCTGAGCGGGCGGCGGTCTCTGCCCCCATCCCGGCCCGTGATTAACACTGTGTAACGGTGGACAGTGGCAGGGTTATGTTAACGCCTTCGGCCCATTCACTCCGTCCCCTACGCCGGGCTGGCGGACGGAAGAGCTGGTCGGAACTGCCGGGGGCTGCCGAGCCGGAGGAGTCCCCGATCGGCCACCCCCGAGGCCAGCGAGCGGGCGGCTGGTTAGAGCGCCCGGGAGGCCAGCCGGGGTCAGTCCCCCGCGTGCAGCCGCTGGTGCACCAGCAGGTTGGCCCTCTGGCTGAAGCGCTTGCCGCAGCCGGGGCACTGGTGGGGGCGCTCGCCCGTGTGGGTGCGCTGGTGGGTCAGCAGGTTGGCACGCTGGTTGAAGCTCTTGGGGCAGTGGGGGCAGTGGAAGGGGCGCTCGCCCGTGTGCAGCACCCGGTGCGTCAGCAGGTTGGAGCTGCGGTTGAAGCTCTTGCCACACTCCAGGCAGCGGAACGGCCGCTCGCCCACGTGGATGCGCCGGTGCCGGTTGAGGGTGGAGCTCTGGGTGAAGCGCTTGCCACACTCGGCACAGGCGAAGGGCCGCTCGGCCGTGTGCACCCGGCGGTGGTTGACCAGTGTGGAGCGCACGCTGAAGCGCTCGCCGCAGTCCGGGCACTGGTGGGGGCGCTCGCCCGTGTGGGTGCGCCGGTGCTGCGCCACGTCCGAGTTGGTGCGGAAGCCCTTGCCGCAGTCGGGGCACTTGCAGGGGCGCTCGGCGGTGTGGGTGCGCTGGTGGGCCAGGCGGTGCGAGCTGCGGCGGAAGCGCTTCCCGCACTCAGGGCACGGGTAGGGGGCCTCGGCCGTGTGGCTGCGCTGGTGGATGATGAGCTCCGAGCTCTGGCGGAAGCGCTTCCCACACTCGGCGCAGTGGAAGGGCTCTTCGCCCGTGTGGAGCCGGCGGTGGCTCACCAGGTCCGAGTTCTGCCGGTAGCTCTTCCCGCAGTCCGCGCACTGGTAGGGCCGCTCGCCCGTGTGCACCGTCTGGTGCCGGATGAAGTGCGAGCTCTGCATGAAGCTTTTCCCGCACTCCGGGCAGGTGTAGAGTCGCCCTGGCCGGGCCGTGGCTTCGCTCAGGTCCATTGTGTCGCCCCCATGGGGAGCGGGTTCACCCCCACTCTCCTCCGTGAGGTTCCCCTGCTGTCCCTCGGAGGCTTTCCCTGGCTCCAGACTCCTGGACATGTCCCCTCCGGATCCTCCTGGCAGTGTCTCATGCGCCACCCCTGGCTGAGTCACCTCCTCATTCCCACGCACTGGAAGAAAGAGAGA
Organism: Gopherus flavomarginatus; assembly: GCF_025201925.1. Classification (NCBI taxonomy): domain Eukaryota; kingdom Metazoa; phylum Chordata; order Testudines; family Testudinidae; genus Gopherus; species Gopherus flavomarginatus. Next base: position 1,347,653 of record NC_066628.1, read on the forward strand.
ATCCAGACAGCCGTCACTCCCTGCACTGGACTCCTCAGGTAAAGGGAACAAACCCGAGGTGTAAAAAACCCCCTGGCTGCTCTGACTGCCCCTGGTGGGAGGAGAGGCCCCAGGCTGGGAACTCCCGCAGGATTCAAGCTCTCATTTCTGGCTTTTGGTTTTGTAAGGAGCCAGATGAGGCTGCACAGCCTTCCTGAGTCTGCAGACAGGCAGCTCTGGTGCCGCTGAGATCCCCAGTAGCAGGAAATTGAGAAGACACTGGCCATTTTCAGGGCAGTTTCCTGTGGGCTGCTGTGACACTGACAAATCAGGTCAATTTCACTCTGAGGGCTTGCAGGGGTTCTGAGCACCAGCGGAGGGAGGACTTGGGGCTATTCCCAGGGTTGGGGGGGTCGACTGGGTACACTAGGATCCAGGGCCGGATGGACAGATAGTGCAGGGTCTAGGGATGGGACCGAACCCGTCTCCTTTGCTGCAGCGACTGGCCACCAGGTTCCCCACACCCCAACAGGAGCACTGGAGGCGTCCCCACGGTTCAGCTTCACACGCAGATGTCAGCACTTTCAAAATGTACGTAGAAAATGCCCCTGCAAGTCCCAGGATGTCGGCTGGGCGGGCGTGGGAGCGATCCATGAAAGCCACCACGCTGCCGGGTACTGGGCACAGCTGGCCTGAGACGCTGGGTGACTAGTCAGCATCCTAGCGACCCCCAGGCGTCACCCCAGGGGAATCACCGGTGTGATGGGTGCTGAGGGGCTGCGCGGTCTGGTGGGTCAGATTCACAGAGCTTACGGCCAGAACGGACCTGGACAAAGATCCCTTTAGTAGCTGCTACTTTCCCCTTCCCAGGGACTTAAGCACCATGATCAAGTCACTCCTCCGCCTTTGGACTCCCGGGCTCTATTCCCAGCTCCACCACTGGCTGCTACATCCTCTCCCTGGGCTTCTGTTTGCCCTCACACCCCTCCTCTCGCTGGCCGTTCACGCGGCCGGGTCCCTGGGGCCGGGACTGTCTCTCGCTAGGTGTATGTCCAGCTCCGAGCACAATGGGCTCCTGAGCTCAGGCTGGGCTAGATGCTCACGTCACACAAATCGTTATTGTTCATGAGGTACAAAACGAAAAAAGCAAGGAACGTAGCGAGGTCAAAACCTGGGCTGAGGCCTGGGGTGTACACGAGGCCTTTGCAGTGATGATGTTACTGCTCCGGGCCTCTATAGCAGCTGTTCCTCTGGAGGTCGCAAAGCACTGTGCAAAGATGGTTCGCAGTGCATGATCTGCCTAACAACAGGGAAACCGAGGCACAGAAATGGGAAAGAAGGCGGCGGGGCTGGGAACTCAGGTCATAAGATCCAACAAAGAACTGAGCGTAAGGTGGTAGAAATTGGGTGTTGTGGTGAGATTTCGTGCACGCACACGCACCACCTGAGACACTGCGTGTGAGTCTGTGTCCCACTGCCTTGTACTATGCACATAAACACACCTCTGTAAACGTGCGTGTGGAGGGGGACGGCAGACTGGGGTTTAATCTAATCTGATGAGCTGCTTTGCCCTCAATACAGAATTAACCCCCCAGCTGCATTTACTCCCCCCATCCTGAAATCCCCTCCCTGCCCACTCTGGCTGCAGGGCACCGCCAGGCGAGAGTCACTGTTGGATGAGCGAAGGAACCACATATCCTAACCCCAGCCTGTTTTCTTCGCGCCCGCAGCAGCATCTGCCCAGTCTGCGTCGCCGCAGCCCCTGCACAATCGTCTGCACGTTGTGGTGTGCGGGTCTCTCACACGGGAGCAGGGCAGCGAAAAATATTTACAAACATAAAATGAGATTGGGGAAAGCCAGGGGGCCGGGGCAGCCCCTGTCCGGCCCGTAAAGCCCCTTCTGTTACTGCCCAGGATTTAAAGGCCCCAGGAAGCCGGGGGAGGGGGGGAATTTCCGAGCTGGTTTAAGTGACTCCTCACCTGTGCAGGCGTCTCTCGGGGTCTCCTGAGCGCCCTGGGGACCTGGGACCCCTGGCTCTGCCCCTCGCTCCATCCGGGACAGCGCGTCCGGCCCAGGGATCAGAAATCCTGCTCGGGGGCCGGGACAGGTGAGATCAGGGTGTGCGACGCAGCAGGACAATATCTGCTACAGGGAACGGCCTATGATTTGAACCCAGCTCCATGGCCTGACCTGGGGCATGGGGATGGGGATGGGGATGGGGCAGGACACTGGGCAGGATGGGCCCATGAGGCTGACCCAGGGGCAGGGAGGGGGATACCACAGCCTCTGGGGTCTCACTGTCTCCACTTCAGACACCCAGGATGGGGTGGGGGGACGGGGTGGGGGGGGCTTTGGGAGGGCTGTGGGATGTTCAGATCTTAGGTCACTCCCCTGCCTGCTGCTCCTGCCCCATTGCTGGATGGGGGTCTGCACCCTCTCCCCACCACGGCCCTCCATCCCCTCCTGTCCTCTCCCCGCCTCTTCCAGCCCCCACGACCCACTCTCCGCCCGCGGTCCTGCAGCACCCAGCCCGGCCCCTCCCGTACTGCCCCCATCCCCTCCTGCCCTCCCACACCTCCCCCCGCCCGCGGTCCTGCAGCGCCCAGCCCGGCCCCTCCCGTACTGCCCCCATCCCCTCCTGCCCTCCCACACCTCCCCCCGCCCGCGGTCCTGCAGCGCCCAGCCCGGCCCCTCCCGTACTGCCCCCATCCCCTCCTGCCCTCCCACACCTCCCCCCGCCCGTGGTCCTGCAGCGCCCAGCCCGGCCCCTCCCGTACTGCCCCCATCCCCTCCCACACCTCCCCCCGCCCGTGGTCCTGCAGCGCCCAGCCCGGCCCCTCCCGTACAGCCCCCATCCCCTCCCACACCTCCCCCCGCCCGTGGTCCTGCAGCGCCCCTCGGCCCGGCCCTCCCGCACCAGCCGGCCCCGGCGCAGCAGCTCCCACCCCAGGCGGAGCTCGGCGCTGCCCGGCCCAGGGGCGGCTCCAGCCCAGCGCGGCCCCCGGGCTCCCCGCGCCCGGGCCGGGAGCACGGGTGGGGACCAGCACGGATGCAGCAGCGGCGCTGACCCAGGAAGCCCAACCCCCGGGGGGGCGGGGAGCAGCCCATGGACCCGCCCCCGCTGCCGGGAGGGGAGCGGCACAGAGAGGACCCGTCTACCCTGGATCGCACACCCGGGGCTGCGGCCCCTGCTAGTGCGCTCGGGGCAGGGCTGGGGTCGGGGGCGCGGGGCACGCAGAGACGGGCCCTTTGTGCAGAGTCAGCACCCGGGTCTCCCCATCGCCCCCACCCTTGGCTCAGGAGTGGGTGTCCCAGAGCCTGGCCACAGCCCCGACCCGCCTCCTGTCCCCAGGGGAGGGACAGACAGGGCTGGCATGGGGGGCTGTGGGCCCTGCATTGCAGGGGGTCCAGGAGGGGGAGCCGGTGTTTGGGGCTGCGGGGGGGGGGGACGAATTCCTCACCCCACCGTCCTGGGCACCCCGAGAGCCATTGCTCTGCCATTGCCTGAAACACCCCTTCCCTCCCCGCAGGCAGAGTCTACACTAGGGCGCAGCCAGGGGCGTATAGACGCGTCCCAGCCACCGTCTCCGTGTCCCCCACTGGCCAGCCAAGCCGTGAGCGGGGACAGGGGGCCTGGCTGCCTGTTCCCTCATCACCACCATCCCCCAGAACCCCGCTGGCCCCTGGCCCCCACTCACCCTGAGCCCCCAGCTCTGTGGAGGTCTGGGAAGGGTGCTGAAGAGGTGCCAAGGGTGGCTGGGTGGGTGCTGGAGCAGCTGGTGGGTGGGTGCTGGGGTCCCTGGGTGGGTCGCAGAGGCCGGGGGCACAGAGGCTGTCTGGGCAGGAACCCGCTGGGCCGTGGGCGGCTGGGCAGCCCTGGGTGTGTGCCGAGCAGGAGACCCCCGAGCCAGCGTGGTGGTAGTGGGGGGGTGCTGAGCCGGGAAGGCCTGGGGGAGGCGTAACTTAGCCGTGGGGCGACACCTTCGGGGCCTGTGAACTCATGGTGCCAAGGGGGCGCCCGGAGCAGAAAACCACCAGGGATCCCAGCTAGGTCACTGCCCAGGCCATAGGGAGCCTCTGCCCCATGGGAGCCCCATTGCACCCGTCTTCTCCAGAGAAAGGCTGTGAAGCCCCTGGAGACGCCCCTGCTGGGCTGGGGGGTGCTGGGATGGGGTCTGGTTCAGTGCTGCTCTCCCCACCCAGGAGTTGCGGGGTGGGGGGGCTGCTCTTCCCCCTCGGCCCTCAGCCATGGGGCCTGGCCCCGCTCCAGGCCCAGCGTGGGGGCTGCCCCACCACTTCCCTTCACAGCTCAGGCCCTCAGCAATCAGGGGCAGCCCTCTCCCTCCTGGGGGGTGTCTGACACACAGGACAAACCCGTCCGATGCTCATCAGCTATTTCCTGTCTCCCCCCAGCACAGCCAGTTCACAGCTCCCAGCCTGTGTCCGGCTCCGAGGAGCAAACCCTGCAGCATCCCGGGGATGGGGGGCAGAATCAACCTTTACTGACATTTACCGATAAAAAATCTCGTCAGTTCCAAGCCCAGGTACCGGTACCAACCAGCACGGGGGGGCCAGTGCCCCACGCTGTGTGGGGTGGATCACAACAGTTCTATCCAGGGTAGAAAAATACCAACAATCCTAGGAATGGCCACACCAGGTCAGACTAAGGGTCCCGCTAGCCCCGTGTCCTGTCTGCCGACACTGGCCAGTGCCAGGCGCCTTGCAGGGAATGAACAGAACAGGGTGATTATCCAGGGACCCAGCTTCTGGCAGGCAGCATCCAGCAAATGCTCTTGGAGCCGTCTGTGCCAGGAGATATGGATCTTTACGTGTACTAACCCCCCCCCCGCACACACACAGAGAGCCTGCAGTCTGTGAGGTCGCTGGGGCCTTCTGTGCCAGGAGATGGGGACGCACACGCACACACAGACACACACAGCCCGCAGTCTGTGAGGTCATTGGGACCTTCTGTGCCAGGAGATGGGGATGTTTATGGGTACACACACACACCCACCCACAGACACACAGACACACACACAGCCTGCAGTCTGTGAGGTCGCTGGGGCCTTCTGTGCCAGGAGATGGGGACATAGACACAAGCACACACACACACACAGACATACACAGCCCGCAGTCTGTGAGGTGACTGGGGCAGGGACCGTCTGCTGGCTCCATGTCCGTGCAGCGCCCAGCACGATCAGCCCATCCCTAGGGCCCGTCGGTGCTGCTGACGTACAAATCACCACGCTAGGCGCTGGGAGCCCTGGTGACATCTCGCCTGCTCTGAGCACCGTGCGCTGCATTCAGGGACTCGGCCGCCCTGGGGTCGCTGTCGTGCCATTTGGCCGGCGCTTTCCCTCTGGGGGCGGCCGCAGGGCCTGTGCCTTGGAGGAACACAGGGCGAACTGTCCCCGCTGCATTGGGCTGCAGCGAGAGCCGCTGAGACGCCCGGCTGCGAGTAGCACCTTGCCATGAGCTCAGCGCAGCGTCAGGGGCAAGGGCGGGTGCCGGGCTGGTCACAGCCCCAGGGACTCGCCTGGGCCCCGCATGGTGGTTAGTTCCCGGGGGAGTTGTGGGGACCCCCCCAGGGCAGAACACGCTCACGCACACACACACGCACACACACACACACACACAGCATCCCGCAGGCCAAGGGGCCCCAAAGACCCTGCCGGGGGGGGGGGGCAATATGTGTCACACCCGGGCGTGTGCAGGTGGCTGTAGAGGGCCAGGGTCCTTCCCACACAGACCCTGCGCTGGGAACAGGGGCCCCACAGACCCTGCCGGGGGGGCAATATGTGTCACACCCGGGCGTGTGCAAGGGGCTGTACAGGGAGGGGCCCCATGCTGGGCTCTGAGCTCAGCAGCGCTGGACCCTGGGGAAGCCGAAGACGGGCGTGGGGGGGCCTTTAAATTGTGCCCCCCCCAATCAGCAGGCAGATCTACAAAGGCTCCCGCCCCGCCCCCCCAGCTGCAGCCGCCCGCAGACCGGGGACGCCGGGCTCAGCCCCGACACCTGGCGGCGGCTCGCGGCACAGAACAGCTGGGGCTGGCCAAGGCAGGGGCGGGGCCGCGTAGGCACGTATGCAGATTTCCCTGAGAGCGGAGCATTGTGGGAACGGCAGCAGGCGGCCGAGCAGGGCCCCTGTTGACCTTGCGGGGCTCGGCGGCGAGAAGGGTCCGAGCCCGGGGCCCGTCGGGGCAGCTGGCGGCGGGCGGGGCCGGTGTGGGCGGGGCCGGCGGTCGGTCGGGGTCGGGCCCCACCGTGTGTTGAGAGTGTGGGGCGAGCGAGGCCGCGCAGCTCATACTTACCTGGCCGGGGAGATCCCATGATCACGAGGGTGGTTTTCCCGGGGGGAGGCTCATCCATTGCACTGCGGGGGGGGGGCTGGCCCCTGCGAGTTCCCCAAATGCGGGACACTGGATTGCACCATTTGTGGGGGGGGGCTGCGTTCGCGCTCTCCCCTGGCGCGCCGGGTGCGGGGGCAGAACGAGCGGTTTCTCTGCGCGCTGTTGCGGGGCGGGCGGCACGTTTCTTCTCATTCCTGGCACTTCCCCCCCGCGCGCTCTTCTCTGTTTTTCCCTTTCGGGTTTGGTGCTGTGGCTGGGGGTCCCCGGCAGGGGAGGCGGGTTATTAAAAGGGGGGAGCCGCTTTCCCCACCGCACTAGCGGGAACAAGCTGTCCCCACCCCCCATGTCCGGCTCTGGCTTTTGGCCCCGGTGCGGGCCCTGCCGCGGTACTTCCCGGAGGAGCAGGGTCTGCATACACAACGGCAGCTTTATAGCGAGGGGGCTTCCCCATTTGTCTGCCCTAGGCCAGGGCTTGGTGCATGGGAAGGCTCTGGGCAGGGGAAGCAGCAGGAGGGGGGACTCCGGGCGGTGGGTGCTCCCGGGGCGGAGGGAGCAGCAGGAGGGGGGACTCCGGGCGGTGGGTGCTCCCGGGGCGGAGGGAGCAGCAGGAGGGGGGACTCCGGGCGGTGGGTGCTCCCGGGGTGGAGGGAGCAGAGGGGGGGGGGGGAGTCTGGGCGGTGGGTGCTCCAGGGGCGGAGGGAGCAGCAGGAGGGGGGACTCTGGGCGGTGGGTGCTCCAGGGGCGGAGGGAGCAGCAGGAGGGGGGACTCCGGGCAGTGGGTGCTCCAGGGGTGGAGGGAGCAGAGGGGGGGGGGACTCCGGGCGGTGGGTGCTCCAGGGGCGGAGGGAGCAGCAGGAGGGGGGACTCCGGGCGGTGGGTGCTCCTGGGGCGGAGGGAGCAGAGGGGGGGGGACTCCGGGCGGTGGGTGCTCCCGGGGTGGAGGGAGCGGGGGGGGGGACTCTGGGCGGTGGGTGCTCCAGGGGCGGAGGGAGCAGCAGGAGGGGGGACTCCGGGCGGTGGGTGCTCCAGGGGCGGAGGGAGCAGAGGGGGGGGACTCGGGGGGGGGCGCTCCAGGGACGGGGGCTATGGGGAAGCTCAGTAATTGGGAGCTGGGCCCCTGCAGGGACACCCTATGGAGGGCAGGTTTCTGGTGGCAGAGGGGGGGCTGGGGTGACGGAAAGTCCCTAAAAGCCCTGTCCGCTCGCGGGCTCTGCGCCTTTGGCCATGGAACGGCGCCACCTCGTGGCGATTTGGGGGCGGGCACTAGGCCGGGAGAAAGCCCCAGGGCTGACACTAGCCTGCGCTGCCAGGGCGCCCCAGCCTGGGGGAGAAGGGAGGCGCTGCGGGAGGAGGGAGGAGCCTGGGAGTGAACCTGAAGGGTTGGTGGGTGTGGGTGGGAGAAGTACTCAACAGTTTCTTTCTGGGAGGGCACCCAGAGGATTCAGGGGGCCTGGGGCGAAGCAATTTTGGGGGCCCCTTCCATAAAAAAACATTGCAATACTATAGAATACTATATTCTCGTGGGGGCCCTTGTGGGGCCCGGGGCAAATTGCCCCACTTGCCCCCCCAGGCAGCCCTGGTTGGGGGTCCTCCCCTGTCCCGGTGTGGCCCAAAGGCCCACTTCCCACCAGCCTTTCGGCCTAGGCATCTGACTCAAACTTTCTGCCTGATCCTATAAACGGTCCCTAGTCTCTGGGGAAAACAGGTACAGGCCTGCTCCCTACGCTAAAACTGTGGTAATTTTCTCAAGGTGGGAGGGGTGGAAATTTTTTTTCCTGAGGGGGACACTGATGAGAGTGACTGACCCAAAACCACACGCATCTGGATGTACCCTACTGAGAGCGGTGTGGGCACCTGCCTGGAAAAAATAACCAGCCACTGAAGTGACCTGCAAACAGCCATAAAGTAGAAGGGAAAAGCAGCCCCCTACACTGAAAAACACATATTAGGAGAACAATGCAGAGTAACACAGAGTCATGTTCAAAACAAGACAGTGACAACCCTTTTTTCTCTTCTTTTTAACCCAGATTGCTGCATGGAGTGGATGGCGCAAGCGCCTATTCTGTCTCTGTTTAAAAAATCCCTTTAATATAAAGCTCTCAGATAGAGAACCTATCAGATATTAAACTGATCAGACAGATTTTAAAATGTTATTAAAGCTAATGTTAAAAAATTATGTAATACACAGGCTGAGAACAGCGTAGCTCTGCGTCTGATTAGATCATCCACAATACAGCGTTTGGTTTAAAAACTCATGTGACACATACAGAACATAATCAGCAATAACCCAGATTTAGGTGAATAAATTTAACAATACAGTTTAGAATGTGAATACTCCAGCACATCGCTCAGGAAGTGTTCTACAGAGAGCAAAATAGGTCAATGAGTGGAGAGCGTCCCTCAATGACTGAGAATTAGGGTCACGTGTCCACGTAGAAAATACAGTTTATCAGGGAAGTATTTGAGTTACTTTCCTTACTGTAAAAAGACCAGGAGTACTTGTGGCACCTTAGAGACTAACAAATTGCTTTGGGCATAAGGTTTCCAGGGGTAGGCAACCTATGACACGCGTGCCAAAGGCAGCACAAGCTGATATTCAGTGGCAGTCACACTGCCCAGATCCTGACCACCAGGCCAGAGAGCTCTGCATTTTAATTTAATTTTAAATGAAGCTTCTTAAACATTTTAAAAATCTTATTTACTTCACATACAACTGTAGTTTAGTTATATATTATAGACATAGAAAGAGACCTTCTAAAAACATGAAAATGTATGACTGGCACGCGAAACCTTAACTTAGAGTGACTAAACGAAGACTCGGCACAGCACTTCTGAAAGGTTGCTGACCCCTGGCATAAACTTTTGTGGACTAAAACCCACTTCATCAGACGCATGCAGTGGAAGATACAGTAGGAAGATACATGTATATACAGAGAAAATTAAAAGATGGGGATTGCTTTACCAATTTTTTTGAAATGGGCCATCCTGGTTACCACTACAAACGTGATCTTCCCTCCCGCTGCTAACAGCCCACTTGAATTGATTTGTCTCGTTCAGCGTTGGTATGGCAACCCCCATCTTTTCTTGGTCTCTGTATTTATATGTCTGTCTCTTCCTACTATATTTTTCACTCCATGCAGCGGATGAAGTGGGTTTTAGCCCATGAAAGCTTATGCCTAAATGACTGTGTTGTACCATACAGGAGTCAACATAAAATGTTGTCTGGTTGGAGGCGTCTTTTGACCACACTAACACCGCAATACTGTTGTTCATCTTAAGCTTGACAACCCTCTTGCTTAAATTAATCACAATGGGGACAGGGGAGGCCCCTCAAGTTCTTAACAATCCCCTCCCCTCCCCCACCAAAGAAACTGTTCGGTACTTCCCCCACCCACACCCCCAACCCCAACTTCACTCCCAGGCTCCTCCCCCCTCCCGCAGCGCCTCCCTTCTCCCCCAGGCAGCGCAGGCTTCCTCCCCGCCTAGTGCCCGCCCCCAATCGCCACGAGGTGGCGCTGTTCCATGGCCACAGGCGCAGAGCCAGAGAGCGGACGGCGGGGGGGGGGCCGGCGCTGGTGCCCCACCTCTTTTAGGGAACTTCTGTCACCCCAGCCCCCCCGCCCCCGCCACCAGAAACCTGCCCTCCATAGGGTGTCTGGCTCCCAATTCCTGACCGTTCCCTGAGCCCCCACCCCTGGAGCGCCCACCCCCCGAGTCCCCCCTCCTGCTGCTTCCTCCGCCCCTGCAGCGCCCACCCCCGAGTCCCCCCCCTCCTGCTGCTTCCTCCGCCCCTGCAGCGCCCACCCCCGAGTCCCCCCCTCCTGCTGCTTCCTCCGCCCCTGCAGCGCCCTCCCCCCGAGTCCCCCCTCCTGCTGCTTCCTCCGCCCCTGCAGCGCCCACCCCCGAGTCCCCCCCTCCTGCTGCTTCCTCCGCCCCTGCAGCGCCCTCCCCCCGAGTCCCCCCTCCTGCTGCTTCCTCTGCCCCTGGAGCGCCCACCCCCCGAGTCCCCCCCTCCTGCTGCTTCCTCCGCCCCTGCAGCGCCCACCCCCCGAGTCCCCCCTCCTGCTGCTTCCTCCGCCCCTGGAGCGCCCGCCCCCGAATCCCCCCTCCTGCTGCTTCCTCCGCCCCTGCAGCGCCCTCCCCCCGAGTCCCCCCTCCTGCTGCTTCCTCCGCCCCTGGAGCGCCCACCCCCGAGTCCCCCCTCCTGCTGCTTCCTCCGCCCCTGCAGCGCCCTCCCCCCGAGTCCCCCCTCCTGCTGCTTCCTCCGCCCCTGCAGCGCCCAACCCCGAGTCCCCCCCTCCTGCTGCTTCCTCCGCCCCTGGAGCGCCCGCCCCCGATTCCCCCCCTCCTGCTGCTTCCTCCGCCCCTGGAGCGCCCGCCCCCGAGTCCCCCCCTCCTGCTGCTTCCTCCGCCCCTGGAGCGCCCACCCCCGAGTCCCCCCTCCTGCTGCTTCCTCCGCCCCTGCAGCGCCCACCCCCGAGTCCCCCCTCCTGCTGCTTCCTCCGCCCCTGGAGCGCCCGCTCCCGAGTCCCCCCTCCTGCTGCTTCCTCCGCCCCTGGAGCGCCCGCCCCCGAGTCCCCCCTCCTGCTGCTTCCTCCGCCCCTGGAGCGCCCGCCCCCGAGTCCCCCCCTCCTGCTGCTTCCTCCGCCCCTGGAGCGCCCTACCCCGAGTCCCCCCCTCCTGCTGCTTCCTCCGCCCCTGGAGCGCCCTCCCCCCGAGTCCCCCCTCCTGCTGCTTCCTCCGCCCCTGGAGCGCCCAACCCCCGAGTCCCCCGCTCCTGCTGCTTCCTCCGCCCCTGGAGCGCCGGCCTCCGAGTCCCCCTTCCTGCTGCTTCCTACGCCCCTGGAGCGCCGGCCTCCGAGTCCCCCCTCCTGCTGCTTCCTCCGCCCCTGGAGCGCCCTCCCCCCGAGTCCCCCCCTCCTGCTGCTTCCTCGGCCCCTGGATCGCCCGCCCCCGAGTCCCCCCTCCTGCTGTTTCCTCCGCCCCTGCAGCGCCCACCCCCGAGTCCCCCCCTCCTGCTGCTTCCTCCGTCGCTGGAGCGCGCACCCCCCGAGTGCCCCCTCCTGCTGCTTCCTCCGTCGCTGGAGCGCCCACCCCCCGAGTCCCCCCCTCCTGCTGCTTCCTCCGCCCCTGCAGCGCCCACCCCCGAGTCCCCCTCTCCTGCTGCTTCCTCCGCCCCTGCAGCGCCCTCCCCCCGAGTCCCCCCTCCTGCTGCTTCCTCCGCCCCTGCAGCGCCCAACCCCGAGTCCCCCCCTCCTGCTGCTTCCTCCGCCCCTGGAGCGCCCGCCCCCGATTCCTCCCCTCCTGCTGCTTCCTCCGCCCCTGGAGCGCCCGCCCCCGAGTCCCCCCCCTCCTGCTGCTTCCTCCGCCCCTGGAGCGCCCACCCCCGAGTCCCCCCTCCTGCTGCTTCCTCCGCCCCTGCAGCGCCCACCCCCGAGTCCCCCCTCCTGCTGCTTCCTCCGCCCCTGGAGCGCCCGCTCCCGAGTCCCCCCTCCTGCTGCTTCCTCCGCCCCTGGAGCGCCCGCCCCCGAGTCCCCCCTCCTGCTGCTTCCTCCGCCCCTGGAGCGCCCGCCCCCGAGTCCCCCCCTCCTGCTGCTTCCTCCGCCCCTGGAGCGCCCTACCCCGAGTCCCCCCCTCCTGCTGCTTCCTCCGCCCCTGGAGCGCCCTCCCCCCGAGTCCCCCCTCCTGCTGCTTCCTCCGCCCCTGGAGCGCCCAACCCCCGAGTCCCCCGCTCCTGCTGCTTCCTCCGCCCCTGGAGCGCCGGCCTCCGAGTCCCCCTTCCTGCTGCTTCCTACGCCCCTGGAGCGCCGGCCTCCGAGTCCCCCCTCCTGCTGCTTCCTCCGCCCCTGGAGCGCCCTCCCCCCGAGTCCCCCCCTCCTGCTGCTTCCTCGGCCCCTGGATCGCCCGCCCCCGAGTCCCCCCTCCTGCTGTTTCCTCCGCCCCTGCAGCGCCCACCCCCGAGTCCCCCCCTCCTGCTGCTTCCTCCGTCGCTGGAGCGCGCACCCCCCGAGTGCCCCCTCCTGCTGCTTCCTCCGTCGCTGGAGCGCCCACCCCCCGAGTCCCCCCCTCCTGCTGCTTCCTCCGCCCCTGCAGCGCCCACCCCCGAGTCCCCCTCTCCTGCTGCTTCCTCCGCCCCTGCAGCGCCCGCCCCCGAGTCCCCCCCTCCTGCTGCTTCCTCCGCCCTGGAGAGCCCGCCCCCCCCTCCTTCCTCCGCCCTGGAGCGCCCGCCCCCGAGTCCCCCATCCTGCTGCTTCCTCCGCCCCTGGAGCGCCCTCCCCCCGAGTCCCCCCCCCTGCTGCTTCCTCCGCCCCTGGAGCGCCCTCCCCCCGAGTCCCCCCCTCCTGCTGCTTCCTCCGCCCTTGGACCGCCCGCCCCCGATACCCCCCTCCTGCTCCTTCCTCCGTCCCTGGAGCGCCCAGCCCCCGAGTCCCCCCTCCTGCTGCTTCCTCCGCCCCTGGAGCGGCAGCCCCCGAGTCCCCCCTCCTGCTGCTTCCTCCGCCCCTGGAGCGCCCGCCTCCGAGTCCCCTCCTGCTGCTTCCTCCGCCCCTGGAGCGCCCGCCCCCGAGTCCCCCGTCCTGCTGCTTCCTCCGCCCCTGGAGCGCCGGCCTCCAAGTCCCCCCTCCTGCTGCTTCCTCCGCCCCTGGAGCACCAGCCTCCGAGTCCCCCCTCCTGCTGCTTCCTCCGCCCCTGCAGCGCCCTCCCCCCGAGTCCCCCCTCCTGCTGCTTCCTCCGCCCCTGCAGCGCCCTCCCCCCGAGTCCCCCCCTCCTGCTGCTTCCTCTGCCCCTGCAGCGCCCACCCCCGAGTCCCCCTCTCCTGCTGCTTCCTCCGCCCCTGCAGCGCCCGCCCCCGAGTCCCCCCCTCCTGCTGCTTCCTCCGCCTTGGAGCGCCCGCCCCCCCCCCTCCTTCCTCCGCCCTGGAGCGCCCGCCCCCGAGTCCCCCCTCCTGCTGCTTCCTCCGCCCCTGGAGCGCCTGCCCCCGAGTCCCCCATCCTGCTGCTTCCTCCGCCCCTGGAGCGCCCTCCCCCCGAGTCCCCCCCTCCTGCTGCTTCCTCCGCCCCTGGAGCGCCCTCCCCCCGAGTCCCCCCCTCCTGCTGCTTCCTCCGCCCCTGGAGCGCCCTTCCCCCGAGTCCCCCCTCCTGCTGCTTCCTCCGCCCCTGGAGCGCCCACCCCCCCGAGTCCCCCCCTCCTGCTGCTTCCTCCGCCCCTGGAGCGCCCACCCCCCCGAGTCCCCCCCTCCTGCTGCTTCCTCCGCCCCTGGAGCGCCCGCCCCCGAGTCCCCCCCTCCTGCTGCTTCCTCCGCCCCTGGAGCGCCCGCCCCCGAGTCCCCCCTCCTGCTGCTTCCTCCGCCCTTGGAGCGCCCACGCCCCAGTCCCCCCCTCCTGCTGCTTCCTCCGCCCCTGGAGCGCCCAGCCCCCGAGTCCCCCCTCCTGCTGCTTCCTCCGCCCCTGCAGCGCCCACCCCCGAGTCCCCCCTCCTGCTGCTTCCTCTGCCCCTGGAGCGCCCACCTCCGAGTTCCCTTCTCCTGCTGCTTCCTCCGCCCCTGCAGTGCCCACCCCCAAGTCCCCCCTCCTGCTGCTTCCTCCGCCCCTGGAGCGCCCGCCCCCGAGTCCCCCCCTCCTGCTGCTTCCTCCGCCCCTGGAGCGCCCTCCCCCCGATTTCCCCCCTCCTGCTGCTTCCTCCGCCCCTGGAGCGCCCTCCCCCCCAGTCCCCCCTCCTGCTGCTTCCTCCGCCCCTGGAGCGCCCTCCCCCTGAGTCCCCCCTCCTGCTGCTTCCTCCGCCCCTGGAGCGCCCTCCCCCCGAGTCCCCCCTCCTGCTGCTTCCTCCGCCCCTGGAGCGCCCTCCCCCCGAGTCCCCCCTCCTGCTGCTTCCTCCGCCCCTGGAGCGCCCTCCCCCTGAGTCCCCCCTCCTGCTTCTTCCTCCGCCCCTGGAGCGCCCTCCCCCCGAGTCCCCCCTCCTGCTGCTTCCTCCGCCCCTGGAGCGCCGGCCTCTGAGTCCCCCCCTCCTGCTCCTTCCTCCGTCCCTGGAGCGCCCAGCCCCCGAGTCCCCCCTCCTGCTGCTTCCTCCGCCCCTGCAGCGCCCACCCCCGAGTCCCCCCTCCTGCTGCTTCCTCCGCCCCTGCAGCGCCCACCCCCGAGTCCCCCCCTCCTGCTGCTTCCTCCGCTCCTGCAGCGCCCACCCCCGAGTCCCCCCTCCTGCTGCTTCCTCCGCCCCTGGAGCGCCCTCCCCCCGAGTCCCCCCTCCTGCTGCTTCCTCCGCCCAAGAGCCTGCCCGTACGCCCGGCGCTCACCGTAGGCCCGCCCCTGCCCTGGCCAGCCCCAGCTGTTCCGCCACGCGAGACCCCGCCAGGTGTCGGGGCTGAGCCCGGCGTCCCCGGTCTGCGGGGGCTGCAGCTGGGGCGGGGGAGCCTTTGCAGAGCCGCCTGCTGATGGGGGGCACAATTTAAAGGCCCCCCCACGCCCGTCTTCGGCTTCCCCGGGGTTCAGCGCTGCTGAGTTCGGAGCCCAGCGCGGGGCCCCTCCCTGTACAGCCCCCAGCCCGGGCCTGGGAGTGACACATATCGCCCCCCCGGCAGGGTCTGTGGTGTCACTGTGCCCAGCGCAGGGTCTGTGTGGGAAGGGCCCTGTCCCCTGTACAGCCCCCTGCACACGGCCGGTATGACACATATCACCCCCTGGCAGGGTCTGTGGGGCCCATGCGCCCAGCGCGGGGTCTGTGTGGGAAGGACCCTGTCCCCTGTACAGCCCCCTGCACACGCCCGGTATGACACATATCACCCCCTGGCAGGGTCTGTGGGGCCCATGCGCCCAGCGCGGGGTCTGTGTGGGAAATGCCCCATTCCCTGTACAGCCCCTTGCATACACCCAGGTGTGACACATATTGCGCCCCCCCCCCCAGCAGGGTCTGTGGGCCCCTTGGCCTGCAGGATGCTCTGTGTGTGTCTGTGTGTGAGCGTGTTCTGCCCCGGGGGGTCCCCACAACTCCCCAGGGAACTGACCACCATGCTGGGCCCCAGTGAGTCCCTGGGGCTGTGACCAGCCCGGCACCAGCCCTTACCCCCGGCCAGGCTGTTGAGTGCAACGGGCCCAGCAGCAGCCCGCGAGCCCATGGTGCTGCTAGAGGTTCCTCCCCACCCCTTCCACCTGCAGGGAGCAGGGTCGGGGCCCAAGCACCCTTTTTTGGGTCCCCTCAATTGTGCACACAGGCCCTTTTGGCCCAGTGGCTAATCCCCCCGTGGGTGCGTTCGGGGCTCCGCTGGTGCTCGGAGGGGCAGACTTCGGGCTTCCAGCCTCCATCAGCCCCCAGCCCAGCCCAGCTGAGCCTACCCCAGTTCTGAACAGGGTCAGACTAGAAGGTCACAAGGGTCCCTTCCAGCCTGGGGATCCAGGAGTCCGAAAGGGGCGTCTGGGGCAGGGGGCGTCTGGGGCAGGAGCCAGCCTTTCCTGGACAGGGGCAGCACCTTCATTCCCTGGACTGTCCACTGGAAAGCGCCCTTGCACCATCCGCTGGGCCCCCCTCTGCCCAGGGCTCTGTGCCCCTCGCCTGCATGGTGGCTTGCAAGGGGCAGAGTGGATCAGGCAGAGACAGCACCAAAAGGGTTAAATTAACCCAACCTGCCTGGCATCTCCCCTGCTTCCCTTCACTCCTGCCCTGTCCATGCCTGACCCTGGCCCAGCTGCGGCTACTGGGACCCTGTGTCCCCTCCTCTCCCCACTACACTCGGGGAAGGAGGCAGCTGAGCCCGATGCTGCCTGGCCCCTTGCCTGGGGGTGCCCCCCAGGGTGATGAGCAGCATCCGGGGGGCTGGTGCTCAGAGCTGGGCAGAGAAGTTCTTGGTCTGGGTGGGTTTCCCTGGCCCCTTCCCTGTGGAGCAGCTCTGGGGGCTGGTTGGGTCCCGGGGCTGGGGCTCTGCTGGTGACACTGAGGGTGCTGAGAACCCACCTGGCTCATTGCACGGAGCCCAAAGGTAAGCAGAGGCCCCCACACTGAGACAGTGGGGATCGAGATCAAGTGGCTGAAGAACAGGCAGGAGCAGACGGCCTGGGTGGTGTCCACGGAGCTGCTCCAGAACGAAGACTGGACCTTCCAGATCCTGGTGATGCTGGAGATGAGCCTCCGGCGTGGGGACGTCTACACCTGCCAGGTGAAGCACATCAGCCCGCAGGATCCCCTCACCGTGCACTGGGGTAAGAGCCTCTGGGTATGGGGCAGCCCCTGAGCCCACAGGGGCAGCTCTCGGGGGATGGGCCTGGGTCAGAGCCCCTGGGGGCAGAGAGCAGGGACATTATTACAAAGGCAAAGAGAGGCCGGGCTCAGCCCAAACCACCTGTGCTCCTGTTTTCACAGTGGCGCAGTCTGACTCCGCCAGGAGCAAGATGCTGACGGGGGTCAGGGACTTCGTGCTGGGGCTGACCTTCCTGGCGGCAGGACTCCTCACCTGCCCCAGGCTAAGAAAGGTGATGGCTCCGGGATGGGGCCAGTGGCCCAGGAAACGAGTCCCCAGTGAGGCCATGACACAGTGACACTGGAGGATTTCACTCGAATTTTGATTCACCACAATTGACTTTAGCTTCCCCTTCTGGCACAAAGGAAGTGTTCCAGCGACCGAGGAACTTCCTGCCCCTCTCTCAGCCCATGCCCAAGAAGTGTGGGGCTAATCCCAGCCCCTGGTTCCTGAATCAGACCATTCAGAGTGAGCTACAGATGTGCCCTCTTGCCTTCCCTCCAGGTCTCCTCGCTAGTCCCACACACTCCTGGACCGTCAGGGAGTTGCAGACACAGTGTGAAGTGCCTGAAAATCAGTCAGTGCCCCTCTAGTTCCGAAACAAATCCACTTCCCCTTTTCAAAATCAAACTCCCTTGAGAAACGCAGCAGAAATCAATGAACTCCTGACCCTGAATTCTGACACTTACTTATGCTACTCTCCAAGCTGCTGCCCTTTGTGCTAAAGCATGAAAAAAAACATGTAATAACATGCAGGTCAAAATGCAGCCCAGCAGCCTTGGCAGATGGGGATCCCCGGAACAGGCCCTAGTTACCGGCAGGTTCAGAGGAGCGGTGCTCCGGGCTGGGTACAACACACGTTCCTTAGACAAAACAGGAGAGCAGACATGGGGAAGCCACTTCCTTACTCAGCTTTAGGGAGCTCTTGTTCCTCGCTCACTACCATTGGCTTCTCCTGCTCCCTCTCTAACAGGTGAGGGGCTGGTCACACAGGTCACTGCCAGCATCCGCCACCCGCTCACCGATACCCCGTCCGGGGAGGAAAACACGCTAGACAGAGTCCTGCCTATGGGCACATTTTGCTTCTGTGCAGGTTGTGTGAACGGGTCTGAATGAGCTCTCCCCTGGCACCTAGACTTCAGGACCAGCCCGTGTTTGCATTAACACACCTGCCTCGTTATCCAGCAGGCAGAGCGGCCTTGCCAAGGTGATCAGGTCTGGCTGGTGAAAGTAACTGAAATCCTGCCCAGGGGGACACCTGACCCTAAATTCTCAATTACCAAGGGACAAGCTACACGCACTGCTGCATTTCCTTTCCACAAGCCACTCTTAGCATAACTTCTTAGGAGTGATGTACCCAAAGAGTTGGGTGCTGATGTTTAAATGCATGAACCTTAATTGGGATATTGCAGATTGTGTTTTATGACTTTTAAACCAAACTTTGTACATTTGATTAATTTAAGCACCACACCCAGATGGATACACACTCTTTCTATGAGATAATTATAGCATTAGCTTTATAGACTCATAGACTCATAGACTCTAGGACTGGAAGGGACCTCGAGAGGTCATCGAGTCCAGTCCCCTGCCCTCATGGCAGGACCAAATACTGTCTAGACCATCCCTGATAGACATTTATCTAACCTACTCTTAAATATCTCCAGAGATGGAGATTCCACAACTTCCCTAGGCAATCTATTCCAGTGTTTAACTACCCTGACAGTTAGGAACTTTTTCCTAATGTCCAACCTAAATCTCCCTTGCTGCAGTTTAAGCCCATTGCTTCTTGTTCTATCATTGGAGGCTAAGGTGAACAAGTTTTCTCCCTCCTCCTGATGACACCCTTTTAGATACCTGAAAACTGCTATCATGTCCCCTCTCAGTCTTCTCTTTTCCAAACTAAACAAACCCAATTCCTTCAGCCTTCCTTCATAGGTCATGTTCTCAAGACCTTTAATCATTCTTGTTGCTCTTCTCTGGACCCTCTCCAATTTCTCCACATCTTTCTTGAAATGCGGTGCCCAGAACTGGACACAATACTCCAGTTGGGGCCTAACCAGCGCAGAGTAAAGCGGAAGAATGACTTCTCGTGTCTTGTTTACAACACACCTGTTAATGCATCCCAGAATCACGTTTGCTTTTTTTGCAACAGTATCACACTGTTGACTCATATTAAGCTTGTGGTCCACTATGACCCCTAGATCTCTTTCTGCCATACTCCTTCCTAGACAGTCTCCTCCCATTCTGTATGTGTGAAACTGATTGTTCCTTCCTAAGTGGAGCACTTTGCATTTATCTTTATTGAACTTCATCCTGTTTACCTCAGACCATTTCTCCAACTTGTCCAGATCATTTTGAATTTTGACCCTGTCCTCCAAAGCAGTTGCAATCCCTCCCAGTTTGGTATCGTCCGCAAACTTAATAAGCGTACTTTCTATGCCAACATCTAAATCGTTGATGAAGATATTGAACAGAACCGGTCCCAAAACAGAACCCTGCGGAACCCCACTTGTTATACCTTTCCAGCAGGATTGGGAGCCATTAACAACTACTCTCTGAGTACGGTTATCCAGCCAGTTATGCACCCACCTTATAGTAGCCCCATCTAAATTGTACTTTCCTAGCTTATCTATAAGAATATCATGCGAGACTGTATCAAATGCCTTACTGAAGTCTAGATATATCACATCCACCGCTTCTCCCTTATCCACAAGGCTCGTTATCCTATCAAAGAATGTTATCAGATTAGTTTGACATGATTTGTTCTTTACAAATCCATGCTGGCTATTCCCGATCACCTTACCACCTTCCAAGTGTTTGCAGATGATTTCTTTGATTACCTGCTCCATTATCTTCCCTGGCACAGAAGTTAAACTAACTGGTCTGTAGTTTCCTGGGTTGTTTTTATTTCCCTTTTTATAGATGGGCACTATATTTGCCCCCTTCCAGTCTTCTGGAATCTCCCCCGTCTCCCATGATTTCCCAAAGATAATAGCTAGAGGCTCAGATACCTCTTCTATTAACTCCTTCAGTATTCTAGGATGCATTTCATCAGGCCCTGGTGACTTGCAGGCATCTAACTTTTCTAAGTGATTTTTTACTTGCTCTTTGCTTATTTTCTCTTCTAAATCAACCCTCTTCCCGTAAGCATTCACTATACTAGACATTCCTTCAGACTTCTCAGTGAAGACCGAAACAAAGAAGTCATTAAGCATCTCTGCCATTTCCAAGTCTCCCGTTACTGTTACCCCCTCCTCATTGAGCAGTGGGCCTACCCTGTCCTTAGTCTTCCTCTTGCTTCGAATGTATTGATAAAAAGTCTTCTTGTTTCCCTTTATTCCCATAGCTAGTTTGAGTTCATTTTGTGCTTTTGCTTTTCTAATCTTGCCTCTGCATTCCTGTGTTATTTGCCTATATTCATCCTTCGTGATCTGCCCTAGTTTCCATTTTTTATATGACGCCTTTTTATTTTGTAGGTCACGCAAGATCTCAAGGGTAAGCCAAGGTGGTCTTTTGCCACATTTTCTATCTTTCCTAACCATTGGAATAACTTGCTTTTGGGCCCTTAATAGCGTCCCTTTGAAAAACTGCCAACTTTCCTCAGTTGTTTTTCCCCTCAGTCTTAATTCCCATGGGACCTTGCCTATCAGCTCTCTGAGCTTACCAAAATCCGCCTTCCTGAAATCCATTGTCTCTATTCTGCTGTACTCCCTTCTACCCTTCCTTAGAATTGCAAATTCTATGATTTCATGATCACTTTCACCCAAGCTTCCTTCTACTTTCAAATTCTCAACAAGTTCCTCCCTATTTGTTAAAATCAAGTCTAGAACAGCTTCCCCCCTAGTAGCTTTTTCAACTTTCTGAAATAAAAAGTTGTCTGCAATGCAGTCCAGGAACTTATTGGATAGTCTGTGCCCCGCGGTGTTATTGTCCCAACATATATCTGGATAGTTGAAGTCCCCCATCACCACCAAATCTTGGGCTTTGGATGATTTTGTTAGTTGTTTGAAAAAAGCCTCATCCACCTCTTCCGCCTGATTAGGTGGCCTGTAGTAGACTCCCAGCACGACATCACCTGTGTTTTTTACCCCTTTTAGCCTAACCCAGAGACTCTCCACCCTTCCGTCTCCTATGTCCATCTCCACCTCAGTCCAAGTGTGTACATTTTTAATATATAAGGCAACACCTCCTCCCTTTTTCCCCTGTCTATCCTTCCTGAGCAAACTATACCCATCCACACCAACATTCCAGTCGCGTGTATTATCCCACCAAGTTTCAGTAATGCCAATTATGTCATAGTTGTATTTGTTTATTAGCACTTCCAGTTCTTCCTGCTTATTACCCATACTTCTTGCATTTGTATAAAGGCATCTAAGATACTTGTTTGATTTTGCCTCCCAGCTTTGCCCTGACCCTCCTTCCTCTCAGCCATTATAGCCCGTGCTCCCTCCTGCTTCCAACCCATCTCCCAGGTCTTGTTCCCCACTTTCCTGTGGGCTTTGCTCACCTGTCCCCGTCGAACCTAGTTTAAAGCCCTCCTTACCAGGTTAGCCAGTCTGTGCGCGAATAAGGCCTTTCCTCTCTTCGAAAGGTGAACGCCATCTGTTCCTAGCAGTCCTTCCTCAAGTAGCATCCCGTGGTCGAGGAAGCCAAAGCCCTCCTGGCGACACCATCTTCGCAGCCAGGCATTCACCTCCACAATGCATCTGTCTCTGCCCGGACCCCTACCTTCAACAGGAAGAATCGAAGAGAATACCACCTGCGCTCCAAACTCCTTAACCCGTACTCCCAGAGCCCTGTAGTCACTCTTGATCTGCTCAGCATCACACCTCGCAGTATCATTTGTGCCCACATGGATGAGTAGCATGGGATAGTAGTCAGAAGGCCGGATAATCCTCGACAAAGCCTCTGTAACGTCTCGGATACGGGCCCCTGGCAGGCAGCATACCTCCCGGGATGAACGGTCAGGGCGACAGATGGGTGTCTCCGTCCCCCTCAGCAGAGAGTCTCCAACCACCACTACCCTACGTTTCTTATCAGTGGTGGCAGCAGACCTCCCAGCCTTAGGGGTACGAGACTTCACCCCCTTAACTGTTGGGGGTGATTTCTTCTCTGCTGTATCTTTTACCACAACAGGAGGGTTCGCAGCAGCGGTGGAGCACTGCCCGCTGCTAGAAGTAACCAGCTGGCCATGTCCACCCTGAGCCTCCTCCTCCACTGGTGTGTCAGGTACACCCTGAGGCATCTCCTCTTCCACTGCAGTGTCAGTAGTCCCGTCAACTGGGACAGCACCATCAGCTGTCTCCACATGGATACTGTCCAGGAATTGCTCATGGACATAGATGTTCCTCAGCCAGGCCACCTCCTCCTGTAGCTCTCCCACCTGCTGCCTGAGAGATTCCACCAGTAGGCACCTTTCACATTGGATGCCACCCCCAGCCTGGATATCAGTAAGTGGAAATTGCAAATTACAGTCTTTGCAAGCCCACACCAGAATCTGGGTAAAAGCATCCATGCTTTGGTGCTCTGTCTGGCTACAGGCGCAGGTGGAGGAGACAGAAGCAGTGCTGGCACAGGTGTTACGGGTCCTCCTCACCATTTTAAGCCTCCCTCTGTCAAAGACAGATGTTTAATAAAAACAATTACATTTGAATGCAGGGGTCCTGCAATGTTGTTATCCATAAGTAAAGGGCAGCAGATCTGTGCTTAGCAGACCTGGCACTGCACTCGCTAAGCAGGCGGTGGGGGTGCCAAATCCCTATGGGACGGGAAAGAGGGTGGGAGCAGAGGTTCTATCCAGTGGGGGAGATTCTACACTAGAAATGACTTGGGACTAATCCATGCTCCTGAGAGATGTCATTATACTGAGCTAAGTGTTGATGCAGAGGCACTGCTGTGTGTCACGGAGTCTCGGGGAGTTAGGGCCCTGCACCCCTCTTCCTGGGACTCACAGTGACTCTCAGGCCTTGGCTACCCTTGCAGGTCTGCAGCGCTGGGAGGTACAGCTGTCTTCGTACAGCTCTGTAGGGAAAGCGTGGCAGTGTGACCACATTTGCAGCACTGTTGGAAGTGGTGCATTGTGGGCAGCTATCCCGGCTTTCAAGTGGCT
Source organism: Gopherus flavomarginatus (assembly GCF_025201925.1). NCBI lineage: Eukaryota > Metazoa > Chordata > Testudines > Testudinidae > Gopherus > Gopherus flavomarginatus. Next base: position 1,370,315 of record NC_066628.1, read on the forward strand.
GCAACATGCTTGTCAAAAGAGGGGGGTGGGGTGGAGTGTGACAGGGAGCGTGGGGGAGACAGAGAGTGGATTTTTGGAGGTGACACTGTGTCAGCTCCCTGCCTTGCAAGTTCTAAGGACTGGAAGATACACAGCACCAACCTGCAATCATTTTGACCTTTCCCCCACCCCTCTCTTATTCACTAAATGCAAATTATGCACTCCTAAATAGCCTTCAGACCAGATAAGCAGCTGCTCCAAAACGGACCCCCCCCCCCGCCGTGTTGCTTCTCTCCTCAAGCAAACAGCTGTGAAATTCCAAAGCAATCCCCCTGCCTGCCTCTGCTCAGCAAACAGGAGCTGTGTTTGTTTTTTAGATACGCAGCCGGGAGGGAGCCCGGAGTTCACAACAAAACAGCAGAGTGGCTGAACAGGCATTCTGGGATACCTCCGAATACCTCGGAGGCCAATCACAGCACTTTTGGTGGCCACACTTGCGGAGCAGCGCTGCATCACCAGCACTGCAATCCCTATACCCCAGGCAGAGCAGGAGTACGGCCAGCGCGGCAGCCAGGGAGATGCAGCACTGTATGTGCCCTGCAAGTGTGGACAGTGAGTAAGTTGCAGCGCTGTAGCCCCATCACCAGTGTAGCCAAGCCCTCAGCCAGCCAGTAAAACAGAAAGTTTATTGGACAAGAGGAACGCAGGCTACAGCCAAGCTTGGAGGCACAGCCAGGACCCCTCAATCAAATCCTTCTGGGGGTTCAGGGAGCGTAGACCCCAGCTTGGGGTTCCCTGCGCTGCCCCACCCAGCCCAAACTGAAACTAAAAAAATCCTCTCCTCGCTTTCTCCCCTCTGCTCCTCCTCCTTTTGTCCAGTCTCCGGGCAGGAGTCACTTCTCCCACCCCGCTCCTGGCTCAGGTTACAGCTCAGGGAGCTTCCTTCCCATCCCCAGTGTAACTCCCCTGCTCCCTGCTCCGTCACACTGTGTTGGGACTGTTTACATGTGTTAAATTAGCTGTTTTAATAGTGTGTCCAAGGTAAAGGTTATGTAAGTCACTGGCTTTAATGAAATCCAATATGGAGTATATCATCTCGGACTCCATCTTTGTTAGCAGACTTGTTTACTGTTAAAGACACTGGATTTCCCTGGCTCAAATCAGACTGAACCAGTTTTTCCCGCCAAAACCAACCCCCAGCCCCCTATTCCCTCAGAACGTTTCCCATCTGGGGGGGGGGGGGGGCTCGAGCCGGTTCTGGGCTGTATTGTTAAGGGGAACCCCGAGACGTGGAACCTGGTCGTCTTGCTGCCGACCGCCTGGCAGAAGGGTTCCCGTGGGAGAGCAAGGGCGTGCAATGAGAGGCCGGCAGGGCCTCCAGGCCAGGGGCTGGCCGGGACGGCCTTACAGCCACCCCGCCAGACTGGAGCAGGACACCTGGGTTCTGCAGGTGTCATGACCTGGGCAGGTCACGGCACCTCCCCATTTCCTTCTCTCTGCAACAGGGGCTAGTGGTATTGGCTTGCCTGGCAGTTAACTGTCAGCGCAAACATGAAACCGCGTGAGGAAATGGTGAGAAACCAGAATGTGCATGGCCCTGGTGCTAACAAGTGATACTGCAGAACTAACCAGCCTGCGTCGTCTTATTGTCACTAATAGCCAGGGACCGAACACCTGGTGTGTTACAGGAGGGTCATTTGTGTGCTGCCTCCGAGCTCCAGTGTCGACCCTAAACCACACAAGGCAAAATAGCAAAGCCCCTGCTGCAAAAGCAGACAAGCCCCAGCATCAGCATTGCAGAGCACACGTGGTACAACAACCGCCTGCAAAACGCTGTGAAACCCATTGCAGTCACCTCGCTGCGCTCTCAGGGGGCTGCTCCCCCGGGTCTCCTGCTGTCTCGCCATGCGGGGACCCGCTGTGCCTGCTCCACGGCGTAGATCAGGGGCGGCTCTAGGCATTTTGCCGCCCCAAGCAGGGCAGGCAGGCTGCCTTCGGCGGCACGCCTGCGGGAGGTCTGCGAAGCCGCGGGATCAGTGGACCCTCCGCAGGCGTGTCGCCGAAGGCAACTTGCCTGCCGCCCTCGCGGCGACCGGCACAGCGCCCCCCGTGGCTTGCCGCCACAGGCATGCGCTTGGCGTGTTGGGCCTGGAGCCGAACCTGGCGGAGATACAGGGCGGTACGTGGCATCCTCCAGCAGGACACGTGGGGTCTGTCTGCGGCTGCCCAGCCTCCTTCCCTCCAAGGCGCTGGCTCTACAGTTTTGGGTCCCACCCCAGATTTGAGTCCTGGATACCTGCCTAATTTGCCTATGTACAAATCTGGCTCTATGTGGGAGTGGGGCGCTGTCCCCTGGCAGGCAGGGCTCCCCATTGCCCCAGGGCGGTGCTAGGGGCTGGGCTGCGGGGGGGTGGGGCAGCAGGGGGCTCTCCCCGGGCAGGCAGGGCTGCCATTGCCCCAGGGCGGCTCTAGGGCTGGGGTGCAGGGGGTGGGGCAGGGGCAGCAGGGGCTCTGCCCGGGCAGTCAGGGCTCCCCATTGCCCCAGGGCAGCGCTAGGGGCTGCAGGGGGCGGGGGCAGCAGGGGCTCTCCCCGGGCAGTCGGGGCTCCCCATTGCCCCAGGGCAGCGCTAGGGGCTGGGCTGCAGGGAGCAGGGGGGGTAGCGGGGGGCTCTCCCCGGGCAGTTGGGGCTCCCCATTGCCCCAGGGCAGCGCTAGGGGCTGGGCTGCGGGGGGGGGGGGCAGCAGGGGGCTCTGTCCGGGCAGTCAGGGCTCCCCATTGCCCCAGGGCGGCGCTAGGGGCTGCAGGGGGCGGGGGCAGCAGGGGCTCTCCCCGGGCAGTCGGGGCTCCCCATTGCCCCAGGGCAGCGCTAGGGGCTGCAGGGGGTGGGGGCAGCAGGGGCTCTCCCCGGGCAGTCGGGGCTCCCCATTGCCCCAGGGCAGCGCTAGGGGCTGGGCTGCGGGGGGGGGGGCAGCAGGGGGCTCTGTCCGGGCAGTCAGGGCTCCCCATTGCCCCAGGGCGGCGCTATGGGCTGGGCTGGGAGCAGCGGCACCCCAGGCTGGAGGAGATGGCGGGGGGGCGTCTCACACACACTGACCCTGGGACAGGGCCTGCTTCTGACCTTGCTGCCGGGATCCCCCTCCCGCGTTGCCCCTGCTCCCCGACTCACCCCGCCCTGATTGGCTCGGGGCTGGCAGCTGCGGGGACAGGTCTGCGCAGACACAGACAGCGAAAGAGAGAAGTGGGCAGAGAGGCATGTGCACTAGATAGGAACGAGCATGTGGGCGACCCCGGGTCCCTCGTCCCGCTGCCCTGATGCCTGCAACAGCCCGGATCTCCCTTCCCCTGCCAGGATGCTGCTCCCTCTGCTGCTCCCCTGGGCATGGGGGGCCCTGGCCGGTAAGTGGGGACCCCCCCTGCCCTTTTTTCCTACTGGGGCCTATGTGGATGGTGTAATCCTAAAGCCAGGGTGGGCAGCACCATGCTGGGCTAGTGACCCTGGCTGGGGGTAAAGGAGGAGGGGTAGGTGGGTTAGGGGTCCGCAGGAAGATCCTGGAGCCCGGGAGACTCATTAATCTCTCTCCCCACCCGCTTTGTTCTCCACTTGTTTCTTGACGCCTCCCCCCAGCCTCCCCTCATCTCCCCCCAGCATCTCTCACCCTCCGGGTGCTTAAAACCACCGTCTTCCACAACGCCAGCTCCACAGACACGGTGGGGATGGCCCTGCTGGGCGACCTGGAGACCCACTCCCTGGCCTGCGGCACCTGCGAGATCCGCTTCCTGCAGCCCTGGGCCCAGCAGAGCTTGACCCCGAAGCAGTGGCAGGACCTGGAGCTGGTGATCCATCGCTCCCTGGCCGACTTCATCCATCTGGTGAACAAAGTGGTTCAGGATACAGGAGGAGGCTGTGAGTATGGAGGGGTCTGAGGGGGTCCCTCCCACTCCCCGCCAGAGAGCTGAGAACTGACACACTCACCACAGCCACTGAGTGTATCCTGGCAGGGTGGGTGGAGGGCAGAACAGTCAGTCCTTGGCCCTTAGCGGGATTGAAGCCAACATTCCCTAGAGGGGAAACACCCCATGTCCCATTGTCTACCCCACTGAGCCAGTCCCCCAGCTCTGGGGCCAGATTGTAGCCTGTGCGCCCTGGAGGGGAAAGGCCCCCCATCCCAGCCCTTCACCCAGGCCCTTGGCCACGTGTCCCAGCAAAGGAGCGTGTAAGCGGCTCCTGGTGCCACCTGTCCTCCCGAACGTTGAAAACTGACACTCTGCAAACCGTGAAACACCCCACACAAGCGCAGGAAATGCAGAGCTAAGGTAGTGCCACCCCCTCCCCAACCAGCGCTGCCCCAGGGCATGGGACAGACCCAGCTCCCCTCTGCTCAGCAGCTCAGCCCAGGGTCTGCCTGGGCATCTGGTGCTGGAGCACTAAGGTCCTTGGGGGAGACTCTCTCAGGAACCTCTTAACCACCTGCCTCCAAATTTGCACCACAAAGTCTCCTCTGCCCCTTGCTGGGGCAGAGCTAGCTTCAGGGCAATCTGCCTGGGCAGGTGTGTTTCAAGACAGTGTTCACGACAGAGTGACAGCCGGCCTTGTGATCGCAGCTCACAGCCATAGGGACCCCTCGGTGACAGGGCTTGGACAGATGCTCCTGGGGCTCAGAGGTTGCAGCCCCTGCTGCGGAGTGAGTGTGTGACTCGGTGTGTCACGCCCTGAGGTGCTACTGAGGAAACAATGGCTCGCAGAGGTGTGAGCTGTCTGTGTGCAGAAGTGCCACCGCCTGGCGTCCCGCTTCACACACAGAATCAAGGCTCGGGGACTTGTGTAACGTTGTGTTGGGAAGCCAAACGTGTCCTTGCTACCGGTGCAGAGCTGAGCTCAGGGGAGCCCAGGGATGTGCGTTTATTGAGGCTCAGGGCCAGAGTTTTCTCTAGAGCATCTGAACAAATAAAACATTTCAAAGGCAGGTCATTTGGGCAGGGTCTGTATCTCACCAGGTGCTTCAGGCCTCGATGTCTCCCAGCGATTTTCAAGCCAATCTTTCTATCCACATGGACCTTAGAGCACTTTGAAAAATCAGCTTTAAACAGAAACTGCAACGTTCCCTGAACTCCAGCCAGGGCCACCCCATGATCCCGCCGCCATCTTGTGCCAAATGTCCTCATCTCACTTGACATTATGTTGTAATCCTGCCCCCCCGTCTGTCTATTTCTGCCCCCCCACGGTGACCTCCAGACGCCCGTCCTCATCCCCCTGCCCTTCCTGTCCCAGACCCCTTTGTTACCCAGGTCTCCTTCAGCTGCAAGCTCCACCCCAACGGCACCTCGAGGCAACTCTGTGACGCTGCAGTGAACGGCGAGGACTTCATCAGCTTCGACATGGACACAGGCAAATGGGTCACTCAGCACGGGGAGAAGCTGGGGAGCTACATCCAGGATCTTGTCAACCAGGATAGGAGCATATCCACCCTGTTTTCGTTTCTCCAGAGAACAACGTGTGTCTATGGGATCGATACCTTTGCCCAGTACGGGAGAGAGTCTCTGGAGAGGCAAGGTGAGGCTGGTCACCACTGCCTGCTCGCTGAGATGCAGCCACCTCTGGGGTGGGGCAGGGGGCTGTTTGTACAGGGACCCCTTGCCTGGTGTACAAATGTAGCTATAGCTGGAGTGGAGCACAGTAGCTATGTCATAGCCGCACTGCACAGCAGTTTAGGACAGGAAGTGAAGGGGGATCTGTCACTACTGGTAACTGCAGGGGACAGAATTGGGGTCTGGCCAGAAGAACGGGGCCAACGCCTGACCCTGGGGAGCGGAGCTGGGCTTGGCTAGTGAGTCCCTGAGGCTCAGGCTGAATCGTCCCCTCTCCCCCGCCCCGTCTGTCTCCTCCTGTCTCAGAGAAGCCGGTCGCCATGGTGTTTGCCCGAGTGCCTCCCCCAGCCGGGACCCCCGCGCCGGTACTGCTGGTTTGCCGGGTCACCGGTTTCTACCCCCGGCCCATCCGCGTGGCCTGGCTGCAGGACGGGGAGGAGGTGGCACCGGGCTGGTGGTTGAACTCCAGCGGGATCCTGCCCAACGCGGACCTGACCTACCAGCTGCACAGCTCCCTGGCCGTGGGGCTGGGCGCCAGGCACAGCTACGCCTGCCGGGTGCAGCACAGCAGCCTGGGGGGCCAGAGCCTGCTGATCCCCTGGGGTAGGTGCACGTCCCCGGGGGTGGGGTGGTCGTGGTCTCTGGGGGCGTTTCCTGAACGTCCTGAGTGGGACGCGGGTGGGTCCAGGAAGCGGGACTGGGGCGCAGGGAAGCAGAGGAGGTGGGTGGGGGCTGTGGAGATGGATCAGGGGGAGCAGGATGGAGGAACTGACAGGGGACGCGACAGGACTGGGATGGAGGGCGAAGGTGGGCGCTGAGGGGAGCATGAATGGGGTGGGGGGAGAGATCTGTGGGGAGTGGGCTGCATGGAGCCAAGAGGGGCAGGGCTGGGGAGGGCTTGGGGTGGTTGGGGAGAGGCGCAGGGGTCTGGGGGGGATCGGACAGAGGGGAGCAGCACTGGAGCAGAAGGAGGCTAAGGAGGTGGGACCATGGGGGGAGCAGATGGGACTGCAGGGGAGGCTGGGGGAACAGGGTCCACATTCCTGGGTCCACTCCCTGTGGGTCAGGGGTGGGGGCAGCAAAGGGGACTGCGGGGGAGGCTGAGGGAACAGGGTCGGGGGGCAGTGGGTCAGGGGTTGGGGCAGCTGAGGGGATTTCAGGGGGGCTGAGGGAACAGGGTCGCGGTGGGGGGCTGAGGGCAGGGCGTTGCAGTGTGGGAGCAGGGGAGACTGCAAGGGAGGCTGAGGGAACAGGGTCGGGGTGAGGGGCTCAGGGCAGTGGGTGGGTGAGATGATCGGGGGAGGAGGGACTGCAGGGGAGGCAGAGGAAATAGGGTCAGGGTCAGGGGGCTGAGGGCAGTGGGTTGGGGTTGGGGGTACAGGGGGGACTGCGGGGGAGGCAGAGGGAACAGGGTGGGGGGCTGAGGGCCAGGAGGTGAGGGGCACAGTGGGGACTGCAGGGGAGGCAGAGGGAACAGGGTGGGGGGCTGAGGGCCATGGGCTGGGGTGGGGGGCACAGAGGGGACTGTGGGACAGGTTGAGGGAATAGGGTGGGGGGCTGAGGGCCATGGGATGGGGTGGGGGGCACAGAGGGGACTGCGGGACAGGTTGAGGGAACAGGGTGGGGGGCTGAGGGCCATGGGTTGGAGTGGGGGGCACAGGGGGGACTGTGGGACAGGTTGAGGGAACAGGGTGGGGGGCTGAGGGCCATGGGTTGGGGTAGGGGGCACAGGGGGGGACTGCAGGGGAGGCAGAGGGAACAGGGTGGGGGGCTGAGGGCCATGGGTTGGGGTAGGGGGCACAGGGGGGGACTGCAGGGGAGGCAGAGGGAACAGGGTGGGGGGCTGAGGGCCATGGGTTGGGCTGGGATGCACAGGGGGGACTGTGGGACAGGTTGCGGGAACAGGGTGGGGGGCTGAGGGCCATGGGTTGGGGTGGGGGGCACAGAGGGGACTGTGGGACAGGTTGAGGGAACAGGGTGGGGGGCTGAGGGCCATGGGTTGGAGTAGGGGGCACAGGGGGGACTGCAGGGGAGGCAGAGGGAACAGGGTGGGGGGCTGAGGGCCATGGGTTGGGGTGGGGGGCACAGAGGGGACTGTGGGACAGGTTGCGGGAACAGGATGGGGGGCTGAGGGCCATGGGTTGGGGTGGGGGGCACAGAGGGGACTGCGGGGGAGGCAGAGGGAACAGGGTGGGGGGCTGAGGGCCAGGAGGTGAGGGGCACAGAGGGGACTGCGGGGGAGGCAGAGGGAACAGGGTGGGGGGCTGAGTGCCAGGGGGTGGGAGGCACAGGGGAGACTGCAGGGGAGGCAGAGGGAACAGGGTGGGGGGCTGAGGGCAGTGGGTCGGGGCTGGGAGGCATGGGGGAGACTGCAGGGGAGGCAGAGGGAACAGGGCCCACACCCCTGTCCCCGGTCCCAGCCCGGCACCCCCCGTTTTACAGAGCAGAGCAGGCCCTGGGGCCCCGGCCTGGCCGTGGGCGTCACCCTGGGGGTTCTGGCCGCAGCCGCCGTGGCCGTGGTGCTGTGGCGGAGCAGACGCAGGTGAGTCCTCCGCTCTCGGGGGCGGGGGTGGGGGAGCCGTTGCACCCCCTAACCCATCCCCTCTGCTCTCTCCTTCCAGGGGCTACCAGGACGTTAGACCAGGGGAGTCCAGCGCCTCAGGGGGCGGCACTGGACCAGGCGTGGGGACCAGCCCCTCTCCTGGGGACATGGACCTTGGGAATGGATCTGCGCCCAGCTCCGGAGCTGAGGGTCCCGAGGGCTGATCTGGTTTGGAGCACTGAGTGATTGGGGCCCGGGCTAGGGGGTTGGGATTTTCCTTCCTAGGGACGTTTGGGGCATGCTGGACATTTGGGAGCTGTCACAGAACGGGAATTTTCTGAACTATTTTAAACGAATAGTGTGTGTGCCTCTGTTACCCCAACGTGCTGCCTGGTTAACTAGCTGGCAGGGAAAGGTTGGGTTATCTGCAGGGACCCAGAGGTGACAAATGCCAGCTGTGGGGCCTGGGCCCCATGTCCATGGAGAGTCCGAGAAGGACCTTTGGTACCCAGCAACTACCGCCCGTGGGTGGCTGACCCCTCAGCAGGAAGCCAGCTGGGTGTGCCCAGCGGGGGAACAAAGGGCTGAGGAGGGGGCAGGTCGGAGGGGGTGCGTGTGAAGTGTAGGGGGCTGGAAGCTGGGGCTCTCTCCTGAGCTGGGAAAAGGAGAGGTCAGAGGGCTCTGGGCTGCCCAGGCTGAAACTCTGCTCCGTGCGCTAACCAAGGGTTGTGTATGCCGCGGTGCAGCCAGCTAACAAACCCTTCTGCTGCCCCTCGCAGATGTTGTCGGCAGGGCAGTGCGCCCTTTGGGTGCCCAAGTCTCTCTGTGTCCTTGCAGTAGGAGGATTTTACGGCTGTACTTTGTATGATTTAGAATAAAGGATAAAGAATAATAATGTAGCAAGTATTACATGGACTGGTGTAGGATTTCCCCACATTCTGCCAGCCACCCTTTCTGAAATGGGCTAAGGGGCCATTGGTAGAGATGCATCAGCCAGAATCTGTGTCTGACGCTGATTTCAAGGCAGGGACAGACCTTTAGGGTCACCCCTTTGTTGTAGGTTTAGCATTTTGAAATAAGTAAATGAATGCGATGATTGTTTTCTCCTGCATTGCAGTTGGATGTTCCTGTTCCAACGCTCTGTGTAAAGCGATCCTGTGTTGTGTATGAATGAGGCATGGATGTGTTAGAGGATAAGTGGAGAGAGGATGAGAAGAACAATTTAAGAAAACGCACTCGTCAAAGGACAATTCAGCACGACGGTGCAGAACTCGCTGGTCCCAAAGAAGAAAGATCATTGTATAACCAGGAGGCCTTGCCATGAAACTGTGGGTTCATCCTGCCAAGACTTCCCCGGAGCATCGTGTCTCGACCGACAGGACCCGGCTCCTCCCTACCCACAATCAACCCAGCTGGGCACTAGATTGATCCGGACTCTGGACTGGTCACTGTAACATCGACTGGCGGGACAGTGCGTGTGTGATTGGATGCATATGCTAATTGTTGTATTTCCAATAAATGCGGCATGTTGCCTTTTCCCCAGAAAAGATCCCGTGTGCTTCTTATAAGCAAAACATCCCACTCAGGTGGACTCGCTGCAGGGAGCCCTTGGCGTGAAGCAGGGTGCTGATGGCTCCGAGGTTCGGTTCCAGGAGGTGGTGAAGTCACGACACTTGCCCTAGTCAGAGAGTGACACACTAAGTGATACACTAAGTGTCACTAAGTGAGTCTGGCACCCTGAAGTAGCCCTCCCAGGGACATCACTCTCCTAGGGCTGCCAGCTCCAATTGGCTGTTTGGGGGATGGAGTGGGATTTGTCTGTAATATTTTGTATGAATACTGTGTGTGCCTCAGTTTCCCCTGTACACTGCATTGTTGACTAGGTGGGAGGGAAAGGCTGTTTACTCTTTGCAGAGGCCCAACGACGCAGAGCATGTCGACTTCCTGCCTCTCAGCCAGGGAGCTGCGCCCCATTCCCCTGGCCACGATCATGGACTGAGGAAAGGCCAGGTGGGGGTGAGCTCACCCGAGAACTAGAGACAAAAGGGAGACAGGGGACAGAGGCCCAGACCGGGAGCTAAGGGGTCCACACAACTTGGCTGGGGCTGGGAGACCCCCAAAGGAACTCTGCTGTACCCCATTTCTCTGTGCTGGCCTGAGGGCTTCCTAGGCCGTGTGCCAATCACCCCATAAACCCGCCCACTGACAGGCTGCGCGAGTCCCTGCCCACGCGGTGGGGGCATCGCCCCCTTTGGGGTACACGTCTCTTGGGGGTGCCCAGCCCAGGAGGACTCGCAGTGTCAGGCTGGGGTGCTAGCGGGGCCGAGGTTTGTCCCAAGGAGGCCAGGGGACCCGGGGGGGGGTGTCTGACACTCCAAACGGGTCCTCCCAGACCCAGGGGCAAGGCTGGGCCAAGGCATCACACCTGGGAGCTGCCACAGAGGGGTCCAGAGTGGAGATAACCTGGGAGCTCAGGGGCTGGTGTTTGAGCCGAGATCCCAGGGGTCAATTCCTGGCCCTGCCAGTGACTCCATGTGTGACCCTGGGCCAGTCACTGACTTCTCTGGGCCTCTCTCTCCAGCTGGGCCATGGGGACACTGGCCTGGCCCTGCCCCATGGGGTGTGGGGTGAATGCAGCAGAGAGGGGGAGGGGCTCAGAGACTGGGGGGCCTGAAAAGCCCCTTAGGGAGATCAGTGGTGGGAGCAGCTGGGAGGCCGAGCTGTGCCTGACCCATGGAGACTGAGCCCCCGCTCTGGTGGGGTGCCTGGGGGCAGGGGGAGCTCAGATCTTTTCCCTGAGACGCCAGCCCTGAAGCTCTCACTGGGACTAAATTTACAGAGACAAAGCCGAGTGATTCCCCTCCCCCTGCCCCCCGGCCTATCTCCCCCCAGCAGCGAGGGGTTGGGGGCAGGAGGCCAAGCAGATGGAGCAGCCCAGGCACTTTGCTGTGTCCTGCTATGGGACAGCTGGCCCTGCGCTGGCCACGCTCTCCAGCGTCATCCCAGCTGCTCTGGGGGTCTCAATGGGGCCATAGCAGGCGCCGGGTGAGTCCTGCAGACCCACCTCAGACCCTGCGAGGGAGAAGTAGGGAACCGAGCCCTGCTGGGGCCGGCTCTGCCTGGCGACTGGTGATGCTGCCCAGCCCCGGCGCTGACTGGCCCCTGGCCTGGGGGTGCCCATCCCCAGAGCGATGGGCGTTGTCCCGGGGCTGGTGCTTGGAGCTGCCAACTCCACATGGCAGGAAGTCGCCAGAGACACCCTGAAAAGTCACTAGATGTCGCTATTTAGACATTCAAAACGGCATAAAAATGTCACTAAACAAAATGTGCAGAGAGTTCAGCTGAGAATTACCGGAGAGTCGCTGCCGGGCCAGAGGGCACCCCGCTGCTGAGCCCGAAAGCCGCAGCAATGCTGGGCAGGCCCTACACAGAGTTCAGCTGAGAATTACCGGAGAGTCGCTGCCGGGCCAGAGGGCACCCTGCTGCTGAGCCCGAAAGCCGCAGCAATGCTGGGCAGGCCCTGCACAGAGTTTCAACCCGGGCTCCTGTTTCCCCGCAGTGAATCTCATGCAGAAGCCAAGGTCTCTGCTCTGGATGTTTGCCACCAGGCCGGCAGTCACTGGAGTTGTCTAGAAATGCTCAGCTCCCATCTGCTCCCTTCTCGCCCGCCCAACCTCCTTCCTCCCCAGATAGCTGAACCCCAGGCAGACAAAACGTGCAGCGCACGGGCGACGGTGAGAATCGACGGGAAGTTCAGAGTGCAGAGCCAGCGCTTGCAGCAAAGCCCCTGGCGATCGCAGGCATGCTCTGGGGGGTTGCTGGCTGGGAGCTGAGCCCAGGATTTAGGGGAGGGGTGACCCGCTGGGGGGATTTGATCAGCACAAAGAATAACCTTTTCTATGGCTGGAGAGAGCAAATGGCCTCTCCTGGGCAGCGCGGGGCGATTTCCACCAGAGCTTTTCTCAAGGCAACATCTGCTCTGGGGGAAGCAGGTTCACTCTGCCTGGGGCAGCTCATCCCCGCTGGGGCCAAGGGAATCTGGGCCATGCAGCCAGGGAGCGGAGCCCCGAAGGGAGGGCTGGAGGGGCAGCGAATGCCAGGCTAAGTGGGGGGACCCAGCTCTGCCTCATGTAACCAGGCCAGCCAGAAACCCTTTCCCAGCCCCTACCAGCTGAGAGACACGAATGAGCTGCCCAGACTATCCAGCCGGAGAAGGGGCACCCAGCATGGCGGCTACTTTGTCCTCGGCCCGGCAGGGGGAGCACAAGCTAGTCCCAGGCGTGGCCCAGCAGAGACCCAAGGACTCACCCAACTAGACAGGCCGGCTCTCCCCACCCCACCCCCGGGAGCAGGTTTATGGGTTTTCCTGCCTCACCCTCGCCCAGGGCGCGGCGCCTGCCTGGATCACGGATGGTTTTTACTAAGCAGAAGATCATAACTTTCCCCCCAAGGGCAGTTGTGGCCTCCCCTCTTCCAGCCTCTCCTGCCGCTAGCTCTGGCTTTTCACCTCCCTCTCCACCCCAGGGAGTCGAGGCTGAGCCCTCCCAGGAGCAGGAGTCGGACCCAGCCCCGGCCGTCCTCCCAAGAAGCCCGAGGAAGATGTAGCGCCACAGAGGAATGGCTTTCATCAACGCTACAGAGCAGCTGGAGAACGATTTAGAGACTAGACACACTGGCAACGCCGCTCTCTGACCCCTGCAATTGGCAGGGAGAGTCGCTAGCTCTGTCCCGTCTCACCTGGACACTTAATTCCTCGCTAGAGACACCGAAAAGTCACTAACTCTAGGGAGAACTCAGGGTTTACGGAAGAGCCCAACACCCGAGGATGAATTTGGGGGAGATTCTCTCTGGAAAAGCAGCGTCTCCTCCAGGGCCAAGTGGGGGAAAGCAAGCAGGGGGCTCCCCCTGCACAGTGAGGTCCCCCCGGCCCCAGAACAGACGCACCTGATATGGGATCCCTCCCACCAGGCGGCGATTTGCACCCATCACCAACCGGGCATGGTCATTGCATGTCTGTTATCCTGAGACCAGTGTGAGACAGCCCAGCGCTGCCCAGCAACCCTACAATAACAACCCAGCCTGTCCACAGACCCAGCGATCCCCAGGAACCCTACAATAACAACCCAGCCTGTCCACAGCCCCAGCGCTGCCCAGCAACCCTACAATAACAACCCAGCCTGTCTATAGCCCCAGCGCTGCCCAGCAACCCTACAATAACAACCCAGCCTGTCTATAGCCCAGCGCTGCCCAGCAACCCTACAATAACAACCCAGCCTGTCTATAGCCCCAGCGCTGCCCAGCAACCCCACAATAACAACCCAGCCTGTCCACAGCCCAGCACTGCCCAGCAACCCTACAATAACAACCCAGCCTGTCCACAGACCCAGCGATCCCCAGCAACCCTACAATAACAACCCAGCCTGTCCACAGCCCCAGCACTGCCCAGCAACCCTACAATAACAACCCAGCCTGTCCACAGACCCAGCGATCCCCAGCAACCCTACAATAACAACCCACCTGTCCACAGCCCCAGCGCTGCCCAGCAACCCTACAATAACAACCCACCTGTCCACAGCCTCAGTGCTCCCCAGCAACCTTACAACAACAACCCAGCCTGTCCACAGCCCAGCACTCCCCAGCAACCCTACAATAACAACCCAGCCTGTCTATAGCCCCAGCGCTGCCCAGCAACCCTACAATAACAACCCAGCCTGTCTATAGCCCCAGCGCTGCCCAGCAACCCTACAATAACAACCCAGCCTGTCCACAGCCCCAGCGCTCCCCAGCAACCCAAGAATAACAACCCAGCCTGTCTACAGCCCAGCGCTGTCTCTCGCCCCGTCAAACTTCCCCCCCTTCAAGTTTGGGGTGCAAGGGCTAGGGCTGCTGCTGCTGCATGATGGGGGGCCCTCAGCGGGGTGAGGAGCAGGACTTTGCCCCAGGGCAGCACTAGGGGCTGGGCTGCGGGGGGGGGCAGCAGGGGGCTCTCCCTGGGCAGTCAGGGCTCCCCATTGCCCCAGGGCGGCACTAGGGGCTGGGCTGCAGGGGTGGGGTGGGGGCAGCAGGGGGCTCTGCCCAGGCAGTCAGGGCTCCCCATTGCCCCAGGGCGGCTCTAGGGCTGGGGTGCAGGGGGTGGGGGCAGCAGGGGGTCTGCCCGGGCAGTCAGGGCTCCCCATTGCCCCAGGGCGGCGCTAGGGGCTGGGCTGCAGGGGGGGGCAGCAGGGGGCTCTCCCCGGGCAGTCAGGGCTCCCCATTGCCCCAGGGCGGCGCTAGGGGCTGGGCTGCAGGGAGCAGGGGGGGCAGTGTGGGGCGCCATCCTCGGGCAGTCAGGGCTCCCCATTGCCCCAGGGCGGCGCTAGGGGCTGGGCTGGGAGCAGCGGCACCCCAGGCTGGAGGAGATGGAGGGGGGGCGTTTCACACACACTGACCCTGGGACAGGGCCTGGTTCTGACCTTGCTGCCGGGATCCCCCTCCCGCGCTGCCCCTGCTCCCCGACTCACCCCGCCCTGATTGGCTCGGGGCTGGCAGCTGCGGGGACAGGTCTGCGCAGACACAGACAGAGAGAAGTTGGCAGAGAGGCGTGTGCCCTGGGGCAGAACCAAGAGAAATTGGCAACTCGGGGCCCCCCGTCCCAGTGCCTGACACCCACCAGAGCCCGGATCTCCCTTCCCCTGCCAGGATGCTGCTCCCTCTGCTGCTCCCCTGGGCATGGGGGGCCCTGGCCGGTAAGTGGGGACCCCCCCTGCCCTTTTTGCTAATGGGGTGGGGTGGGGATGGTGTAAAGCCATGGCCGGGAGGGAGGTGAGCACCACACGGGGCTAGTGACCCTTGCTGGGGTGAAGGTGAGGGGGGAGGCAGGTTAGGGGTCAGCACGGAGACGCTGGAGCCCAGCAGACTCGTTAATCTCTCCCCACCCGCTTTGTTCTCCACTTGTTTTCTCTTACTTCCTGCCCCCCCAGCCTCCCCTCCTCTCCCTCCAGGGATCATCACCCTCCGGGTGCTCCTCACCTCCCAGTTCCACAACGCCAGCTCCACAGACACGGTGGGGATGGCCCTGCTGGGCGACCTGGAGACCCACTCCCTGGCCTGCGGCACCTGCGAGATCCGCTTCCTGCAGCCCTGGGCCCAGCAGGGCCTGACCCCGAAGCAGTGGCAGGACCTGGAGCTGCTGTTCCATCGCTCCCTGGCCGACTTCATCCTCACTGTGAACACAATAGCCCAGCAGCAGGGAACGGGCTGTGAGTATGGAGCGGTCTGAGGGGATCCCCCTGCCCCCCAACCTGGGGTGCTGAGAACTGACACTGAGTGTGTCATTGGGGGCAAGACTGCCAGTCCCTGGCCCTTGGGCTGATTGGAGCCGGCGTCCCCCAGAGGGGAAACACCCGTGTCCCATTCTCCACCCCAGAGTCAGCCAGCCAGGTCTGGGGCCAGATTGTAGCCTGCACTCCCAAGAGGGGAAGGGCCCCGTGTCCCGCTCCCTGAGCCAAGGATCCTGGTCTTTCCTGACATACCCTGAGCCTTGGAAAGCAGGTCATTTGGGTGGGGGTCTGTATCTCAGCAACCCCATGACCAAAGGACTCCAAATTTGCACCAGAAGCTCTGCCTCAGGCCCCGATGTAACGCAGCGATTTTCGAGCCAATCTGACTATGCACATGAACCTCAGAGCACTTAGAACAATCAATTTTAAACAAACTGTAACTTACCCTTAACTCCAGCCGGGGCCACCCCACAATCCTTCCGCCATCTTGTGGCCAAACATCCTCATTGCACCTGTCATGGACCTTTATTGCCCAGTCTCTCTGGGTATGTCTACACTACAGGATAAATTCGAATTAGCTTAAACCGATTTTATAAAACAAATATTATAAAGTCGATTGTGCGCGTCCACACTAGGCACATTAATTTGGTGGTGTGCATCCATGGTCCGAGGCTAGCGTCGAATTCTGGAGCGGTGCACTGTGGGTAGCTACTGTAAAATAATGAGGCCAATAACGTCGATTTGCGTCCACACTAACCCTAAGTCGATATAGTAATATCGATTTTAGCATTACTCCTCTCGTTTTGTAGGAGTACAGAAATCGATTTAAAGAGCCCTTTAAATCGATATAAAGAGCAGTGTAGTGTGGATGGGTGCAGCGTTAAATCGATTTAACGCTGTTAAAATCGGTTTAACAGCGTAGTGTGGACCAGGCCTCTATTTCTGCCCCCCCCAGTAACCTCTGGACCCCCATCATCGTCCCCCTGCCCTTCCTGTCCCAGACTCCTTTGTTATCCAGGGCTCCCTTGGCTGCGAGCTGCGCCCCAACGGCACCTCAAGGGGATTCTATGACACTGCGGGGAATGGCGAGGACATCGTGAGTTTCGACGTGGACATGGGCACCTGGGTCGCTCGGTCGGAGGATAAGCTGGCACTCAACGCCCGGGACCTTCTCAACTGGGATAAGAGCGCGTCCACCAGGCTTCAGTTTTTTTTTAGAATAACTTGCATCTATCTGCTCAATAGCTTTGCCCAGTACGGGAGAGAGTCTCTGGAGAGGCAAGGTGAGGCTGGTCACCACTTCCCGCTCACTGAGATGCAGCCACCTCTGGGGTGGGGCAGAGGGCTGTTTGTACAGGGACCCCTTGCCTGGTGTACAAATGCAGTTATAGCTGGGGTGCAGCGCAATAGCCGTTCATAGCCGCACTGCACAGCAGTTTAGGACAGGAAGTGAAGGGGGATCTGTCACTACTGGTAACAGCAGGGGATAGAATTGGGGTCTGGCCAGAAGAGCGGGGCCAACGCCTGACCCCGGGGAGCGGAGCTGGGCTTGGCTAGTGAGTCCCTGAGGCTCAGGCTGAATCGTCCCCTCTCCCTCGCCCCATCTCTCTCCTCCTGTCTCAGAGAAGCCGGTCGCTGTGGTGTTTGCCCGAGTGCCTCCCCCAGCCGGGACCCCCGCGCCGGTACTGCTGGTTTGCCGGGTCACCGGTTTCTACCCCCGGCCCGTCCGCGTGGCCTGGCTGCAGGACGGGGAGGAGGTGGCACCGGGCTGGTGGCTGAACTCCAGCGGGATCCTGCCCAACGCGGACCTGACCTACCAGCTGCACAGCTCCCTGGCCGTGGAGCCGGGCGCCGGGCACAGCTACGCCTGCCGGGTGCAGCACAGCAGCCTGGGGGGCCAGAGCCTGCTGATCCCCTGGGGTAGGTGCACGTCCCCGGGGGGGGGGCAGTCGTGATCTCTGGGAGCTTTTCTTGCACGTCCTGAGTGGGACGCGGGTGGGCCCAGGCAGCGGGATTGGGGTGGAGGGAGGCAGAAGGTGGGAGTTGGGCAATGGATCAGGGGGAGCAGGATGGAGGAGCTGAGGGGGACGGGACAGGACTGGGACTGAGGGAGCAGGGTGGGGACTAAGGGGAGTGCGAATGGGACGGGGTGGAGAGATCTGTGTGGAATATCCCTGTTCCCACTGTGTCACCCCCTGTTTTACAGAGCAGAGCAGGCCCTGGGGCCCCGGCCTGGCCGTGGGCATCACCCTGGGGGTTCTGGCCGTAGCCGCCGTGGCCGTGGTGCTGTGGTGGACCAGACGCAGGTGAGTCCGCCTCCCTCTGGGGAGAGATGGGGGTGGGGGGGCTGTTACACCCCCTAACCCATCCCCTCTGCTCTCTCCTTCCAGGAGCTACCAGGACGTTAGTCCAGGGGAGTCCAGGGCCTCAGGCGGCAGCACCAGCCCAGGCGTGGGGATCGGCCCCTCTCCTGGGGACATGGAAATCAGGGCTGGGTCTGTGCCCAGCTCCAGAGCTGAGAGCCCCAAGGGCAGGACTGGATCGGGGCCCTGGGAGATTGGGGCCCTGGATGGGGGGTGGGAGGATTCTCCTTCCTCTGGGATGTTCGGGGCACGTTGGACACTTGGGGGCACTGTGGGATTGCTGGGATCCAGGATCCGCAGGGAGCCGGCGCGGGCCTGTGCCCTTCAATAAACCCTTCAGGGAGGGGCTGCCCAGCGGGCCCCCCTGGGGCTGTAGGAGCCAGGCCTGGGTGCAGGGGTCAGGCCCAGCTACGTACACAAAGGGGGTGGGCACGGCTGGGGCGTGGGAACCAGGATGCCTGGGTTCTATCCCTGGCACTGGGAGGGGAGTGGGGTCTAGTCAGGGGCAGCACTCGTCTCCAGCATCACCAGGATCTGGAAGGTCCAGTCTCCGTTCTGGAGCAGCTCCGTGGACACCACCCCGGCCGTCTGCTCCTGCCCGTTCTTCAGCCACTTGATCTCCATCCCCCCGGGGTAAAACCCCGTCATGGAGCAAACCAGCAGGTGGGAGTGGGGCTGGGACTCCGATTTCGTGGGGGAAACCTTCACCTTGGGCTGACCTGGGGGGTCGGGGAAGGGTGGGAAAGGGCCAGAGACAGAATGGGGCCCTGTTCTCATCCCCCTGCCCCCCCATCCCCTGGTGTGGAGGCAGGGCCTACAGTGGGGGGAGGGGGGCAGAAGCAGGCAGTTTGGTGGCTGAAGAAGCCTGGCTCCCAGCCCCCCTGCTCTAACCCACTAGACCAGGTGGGCAAACTATGGCCCAGGGGCTGCATCTGGCTCCTCAGACCTTTGAATCCGGCCTTCGAGCTCCTGCTGGGGAGCGTGTGCCGTGGCCCCGCGCGGCTCCCAGAAGCGGCAGCACGTCCTCCCTCCGGCTCCTACGTGTGGGGCCAGCCGGGGGCTCCGCACGCTGCCCCCATCCCAAGCACTGCTCCTGCAGCCCCCAGTGGCCGGCAACTGCAGCCATTGGGAGCTGCAGGGGCGGTGCCTGTGGACGGGGCAGCGTGCAGAGCCTCCTGGCTGCGCCCCCACGTAGGAACCGGAGGGAGGACGTGCCGAGCTTCCAGGAGCTGCTGGAGGTAAGTGCTGCCCGGAGCCTGCACCCCGCCCCCCTGCCATGCTCCAACCCCCTGCTGCAGCCCTGATCCCCCTCCCTCTCTCCAAACCCCTCAGTCCCATCCTGCGGCCCCCCAGAGCCCACCCCCCAAGTCAGAACCCTCACCTCCCCACCTGCACCCCAATCCCCTGCCCCAGCCCAGAGCCCCCTCCCTCTCTCCAAACCCCTCAGTCCCATCCTGCGGCCCCCCAGAGCCCGCCCCCCAAGTCAGAACCCTCACCTCCCCACCTGCACCCCAATCCCCTGACCCAGCCCAGAGCCCCCTCCATCTCTCCAAACCCCTCAGTCCCATCCTCCGGCCCCCCAGAGCCCGCCCCCCAAGTCAGAACCCTCACCTCCCCACCTGCACCCCAATCCCCTGACCCAGCCCAGAGCCCCCTCCCTCTCTCCAAACCCCTCAGTCCCATCCTGCAGCCCCCCAGAGCCCGCCCCCCAAGTCAGAGCCCTCACCTCCCCACCTGCACCCCAATCCCCTGACCCAGCCCTGATCCCCCTCCCTCTCTCCAAACCCCTCAGTCCCATCCTGCGGCCCCCCAGAGCCCACCCCCCAAGTCAGAGCCCTCACCTCCCCACCTGCACCCCAATCCCCTGCCCCAGCCCAGAGCCCCCTCCCTCTCTCCAAACCCCTCAGTCCCATCCTGCGGCCCCCCAGAGCCCACCCCCCAAGTCAGAGCCCTCACCTCCCCACCTGCACCCCAATCCTCTGCCCCAGCCCAGAGCCCCCTCCCTCTCTCCAAACCCCTCAGTCCCATCCTCCGGCCCCCCAGAGCCCGCCCCCCAAGTCAGATTGTGATGCAGCAGGGACTGTCTGTGTGGGGGATGGGAGACCAGGGGAGGACTTTAGGAGATGGACGATGCCAGAGCCTGTAACCTGAGCTAGGTAAGGGAGGGGAAAGGTCAACACCTTTGCCCGGGAAGGGGACAAAGGAAGGGAGTGGCAGGAGGGAAGCAGTTTGAGTTTGGGCTTGGGGCTGTGTGGGCGGAATTCAGGGTATCCTAGCTAGGATCTAAGCACCCTGAAAGCCCAGAAGGACTCGGTGGAGGGGTCCTGACTGTGCCTGCGAGCCCTGCTGTAACCTGTGTTCCTGTTGTCCAATAAACCTTCTGTTTTACTGGCTGGCTGAGAGTCACTGTGGGTCCCAGGAAGAGGGGTGCAGGGCCGGACTCCCCCACACTCCGTGACACAGAGCCCTCACCTCTCCACCTGCACCCCAATCCCCTGCCCCAGCCCTGATCCCCCTCCCTCTCTCCAAACCCCTCAGTCCCATCCTCTGGCCCCCCAGAGCCCGCCCCCCAAGTCAGAGCCCTCACCTCCCCACCTGTACCCCAATCCTCTGCTCCAGCCCAGAGCCCCCTCCCTCTCTCCAAACCCCTCAGTCCCATCCTCCGGTCCCCCAGAGCCCGCCCCCCAAGTCAGAGCCCTCACCTCCCCACCTGCACCCCAATCCCCTGCCCCAGCCCAGAGCCCCCTCCCTCTCTCCAAACCCCTCAGTCCCATCCTGCGGCCCCCCAGAGCCCGCCCCCCAAGTCAGAGCCCTCACCTCCCCACCTGCACCCCAATCCCCTGCCCCAGCCCTGATCCCCCTCCCTCTCTCCAAACCCCTCAGTCCCATCCTCCGGTCCCCCAGAGCCCGCCCCCCAAGTCAGAGCCCTCACCTCCCCACCTGCACCCCAATACCCTGCCCCAGCCCAGAGCCCCATCCCGCACCCTGAACTCCTCATTTCTGGCCCCACTCAAGAGCCCACCCCTCCAGCTGGAGCCCTCACCCCTCCCACATCCTAACCCCCGATTTCGTGAGCATTCATGGCCCGCCAGACAATTTCCATAACCAGCTGTGGCCCTCGGGCCAAAAAGTTCACCCAACCCTGCACTAGACTCCACTCCCCTTCCAATACCAGGGATAGAACCCAGGCGTCCTGGCTCCCAGCCCCCCAGCTGTAAGGTCTGAGACCATTTTCTGCAGCCACATTAGCACAGCAGCGCTAGAGAGAGGAGAGATCGGCGGTTAAGAAGGCTCCTGTACTAATAGGATCTATCATCACCAGATACAGGAACAGATCTCAAGCTGGTTAAAGAAAACTTTGTGTGGTGGCATCTGTCTGGCCAGAAGTCACTTACCAATGGTTGTGGTTGTGAAATCTCTACCCCTTTCCTGTTTTGCCTGTACGGTCCCCACATCTCTAGTGTTTACCTGTCTGGTCTCTGTCTGGTTCTTCCATTGTTCCTGTCACTGCAGAATTAATTCTGCCAGTTGAAATCAGCTACGGCGGAGCGGTGTGACTGGGCAGAGAATTGCTTTGCAATATGTTAGGGTTGGTCAAAGAATTATTTTGTAAGGCTTGAGTACCATGGCTGGTTACGGTGCAGCTAAGCAGGACACAAGCTTCTCTGTATAAACTGGGTCCAAAGGAAGTTCTTTGGAACCAACTCCAGGACTTGGCCCCAGATCAGGGCTGCCAGAGCTCACACTCTGCCCAGGGCCACCCCTAGGGGGGTGCAGGGCCTGGGACACCCCCCCTCCACCCCAGGCTGTGCCTCTACTGCACCCCTCCTCCCAAACCCCCACCCCGCCTACCCCCACTCCACCCTGATTCAATCAGCACTGGTTCTGCACCAGTCAGGTAACTCCCTTCTCATCACGTGTCAGTATATTTACACCTGCATCTGTCGTTTTCATGCCATGCAGCTGGAGAAGTGGGTTTTTACCCATGGAAGCTGATGCCCAAATCAATCTGTTATTCTTTAAGGTGCCGCCGGACTCCTGGTTGTTCCAGGACAGACTCAGAGGCACTTACAGGGTGGGGGCAGCCCAGTGTGACACAACAAAGATCTGCCTAGCAGCTGGAGGAAAGTAAAACAGGGGGACAGTGACATCCCCATGTGGCCTCTCTCCTCCCACCTCCCCCAGCTCAGCACCTGGAAGATCTTTTGGAGAACAAAGACTTTCAACTACGAAGACTGTGTGACGAAGTGGGAATGTTCTTAATGTTTTCTCTGAATACTGTGTGGGTGCCTCAGTTTCCCCTTCACAGTTCGTAAGTCTCTAGGTGGTGGGATAAGGGGGTGGGATTGTTGCGGAGCCCTAGAGGGCAGGTGTGATGGTGTCTGCACAGAGAATGACCGACACTCTGTCTCCTGGCCACTGATGGCCTGGGCCCCTCCCCGGCAAGGTGCCAACGGAAGGGGTTGGGGACAAAGAGATCAGGTGGCCTCCTGGCCTGGGAAAGAGACAAAGGCCGAGGAGGGGCTGGAGGGTTTCAGGCTGGAGCTGGCTGGGGAGATGAGGGGAAGTCCAGCACCGGGGTCTGGGCTCCCCACCCCGCAAGATGGACCCAACTGAAGGGTCCTGTTGTCTGTACTTGAAAGCTCTGCTGTGGACTGTGTTCCTGTCGGCTAATAAACCTCTGTGTTACTGGGCTGGCTGAGAGTCACGTCTGACTGCGAAGTAGGGGTGCAGGGCTCTCTGGCTTCCCCAGGACCCCGCTGGGGCAGCCTCGTTGTGGGAAGCTCACGGAGGGGCAGAGGATGCTGAATGCTCCAAGGAGAGACCCAGGAGGTGAAGACGTGTGAGCTTCTTGCCCTGCAGACAGTCTGCTCCAAGGGAGAGGAGGCTCCCCAAAGTCCTGGCTGGCTTGGTGGGGAGCAGTTCCAGAGCATCGCCTGGGGACCCCATGACAACTTTCATCTGGGGAGACTGGTCCTAGGGGAGAAGGAAATTCCCCCTTGTACTAAGACCTGTAAAGTGCCTGAACCAGCCAGTTAGGTGAGAAACTGCTTGATTCGAATCTTGCTGAGTCTGTAGAATTTAGACTGCAAATTTGTCTTTATTTCTTACGTAACCAACTTTGATCCCAATCTCTGCGTATAATCATTTACAGTCTGGCTTTCTGTGGTTAATAAATCGTGTTAGCTTTTACCTAAACCAGCGCGGTTTGGGGGAAGAGCTCAGAGAACCTCAGCTCAGGTTAACAAGGGGTGTCAGTCGCCCGTTCACTGCCCTTTGTCGACGTGGCGGACGAATTAACGATGTTGCAGGGTCGAAGGGCGTCTCGAGCCGTGTCAGAGGCTGGAGTGCTGGGCTGCAAGGCTGGTGCCTGTCTGCGTATGATGCATGAGTGGCTCTGGGCGCATTCATGCAGTTTAGCTGGGTGTAGGCTCCACACGCCGAGCACCCGGAGGGGTTTGCTGCTTGTCACCGGCCCAGCTCTGTGAGAGACAGCCCAGGCTGGAGAGCGAAGGGGGCACAGTGGTCCCACATTCCGGGTTGTGCCCCAGGATGGCTTGTTTACAGGCCATCAAGTACCTACAGGGGGAACAGAAATTGGATAATGTTTCTCCTCCATGTGCCAGACAAAGGCAGAACGTGATCCAGTGGAGGGAAGTTGAAGATAGACAGATTCAGACTGGAGATAAGGTGTGAATGTTTCACAGGGTAAATAACCAGTGGAACAAATTCCCAGGGCTGTGGTGGATTCCCCACCCAGACGGTGTTTATCTCACGACTGTTTTTCTCCGTGATCTGCTTGTGGGGCAGGTCTCTGGCCTGCGCTGAACAGGGTCAGACTAGAGGGTCACAAGGGTCCTGTTAGGCCTAAATAAAAATATAGCAAACAAAACCAGGTATGCCAACCTGACCAAAGTCAGGCTAACAAAGGTTTGTGGGTAATTCCTGAGTGGAAAACACTGAGAAGCAGCAGCATGTCTCACAAGCGCTAAAAAAAAGTAAAATAAAAAAAGAGCTGCATTCCTAGCTTAGTACCAAATGTGCCGTGTTAGGGCAGCTCCCTCAAAAAACTAATAAAAGCCCTAGTTTCCCAGCCTCCTTGTTTTCACTCCCTGGTTTTGTTCCTTGTTTGTTTTTAAGTCCCCTACATTTCTAACTTTAGGCATGCATGTATACTAAAGGTGTCTAGTTTCTAGTTGTTAAAAAAAGGGGGTGGGTTGCTCCAGTAAATAATTTATAATGCAACAAAACTGTCTATATAGGTTTATACTAAAATGTAAAAAGCAAGGCTGGTTCTCTCTAAAAACAAGCTGCTCTCTGTTAATGCATGTACTTGTCAATAAAAAGCTTTTAATCGAACCTTGCTGGTGTTGCCTGTCTCTCTCGCGGTCAAACAACAAACTTTGCCCTCTGGGTTAAAGTCCCTAACAGTCCCTTCCAGCCTGGGGATCCAGGAGTCTGAAAGGGGCATCTGGGGCAGGGGGCGTCTGGGGCAGGAGCCAGCCTTTCCTGGACAGGGGCAGCACCTTCATTCCTGGGACTGTCCACTGGAAAGCGCCCTTGCACCATCCGCTGGGCCCCCCTCTGCCCAGGGGTCTGTGCCCCTCGCCTGCATGGTGGCTTGCGAGGGGCAGAGTGGATCAGGCAGAGACAGCACCAAAAGGGTTAAATTAACCCGACCTGCCTGGCATCTCCCCTGCTTCCCTTCACTCCTGCCCTGTCCATGCCTGACCCTGGCCCAGCTGCGGCTACTGGGACCCTGTGTCCCCTCCGCTCCCCACTACACTCGGGGAAGGGGGCAGCTGAGCCCGATGCTGCCTGGCCCTTTGCCTGGGGGTGCCCCCCAGGGTGATGAGCAGCATCCGGGGGGCTGGTGCTCGGAGCTGGGCAGGGAAGTTCTCGGTCTGGGTGATCTGGGCGAGTCTCCTCATTCATCTCCTTCCCTGTGGAGCAGCCCTGGGGGCTGGCTGCGTCCTGCCTCGGGGCTGGGGCTCGGCTGGTGACGGTGCTAAGAACCCACCTGGCTCAGTGCACCCAGGAGCCGCAGGTGTGCAGACACTGGGACATCCCCTCTGGGGAAGCGCAGCAGGAAAGCTGTGCCCAGCCCCGGACATGCTGTAGCCAGGCCCACAGGACGATGGAGGGGGAAGGGGGAACGGCGGGAGAGGTAAGTGGGGGCGTAACTCAGTATCTTGTGTGGGTGGTTCCCAGGGGAATTGAATCCTCAACCTCTGGAACCTCAAGTGGGAGCTTCTACAGCCTGACCCAACAGAGCCACGTCCGTCAGCCTCCGTCAGCCACTTGACGGGACCGGGGAGCCGCAGTGCCCGCGGGGTTATGTGGAGTTACTGTTCTAGGGCCCCCCACTCCATTATCCGAGCCGTTAAGGAAGCTCTGGACTAGCACTGGAGCCAGGGCTGAGCCCTGGGGGACCCCGCTAGATACACCCTCCTGCTTGCTGAGTACGGACTTTCAAACAGTCGTGCACCCACATGGCTGTCATGTCATCTACCGGCGAGCCCCCCCATTTCCCTGGTTGGCCTACGAGAACGTCCCGCGGGACTGGGTCTGAAGCCTGACTAAAATCAAGATCCATCACGTCTACTGCTTCCCGCCTGCCCGTCAGGCCAGTAACCCTGTCCAAGGAAGGAATGAGGCTGGTTTGGCATGATTTGTTCTTGACCAATCCAAGCTGGCTAGTCCTTCTAATTCTATTACCTCCAGGTGCTGACAAGCTGATTGCTTGATAATTTGTTCCAGTACCTTTCCAGGTACCAATTTACAAGAACTGGTCTGTAATTCCCCAGGTCCCCTTTGTTCCTGTTTATAAAGACAGGTGCAAGGTTTGCCCTTCCCCAGTTCTGTGGGACCTCACCCCACCCACCCCAGTAGGTGTCCCCCAGACAGGGACAATGGGGGATACCAAAGGTTAACAATGGTACTTTCACCCGGCTCTGTGATGATCTCTTCATGCTCCGAAGGAAGATTGTAAAAATTGGAGCTGGAACCTCGTCTCCCCGAGTCCTGCTCTGTCTCTCACTCCTTTCCCATCTCTCTCTCTCCCTCTTCTTCCAGTTCGGCCCAAGGTGAAAGTTTCCCCCATGAAATCGGGGTCCGAGCCCCACCCCGACCTGCTGCTTTGCTCCGTGATGGGGTTTTACCCTGGGGGGATCGAGATCAAGTGGCTAAAGAACGGGCAGGAGCAGACAGCCGGGGTGGTGTCTACGGAGCTGCTCCAGAACGAGACTGGACCTTCCAGATCCTGGTGATGCTGGAGATGAGCCCCCGGCGCAGGGACGTCTACACCTGCCAGGTGAAGCACATCAGCCTGCAGGGCCCCATCGCCGTGCACTGGGATAAGAGCCTCTGGGTGTGGGGCAGCCCCTGAGCCTGCAGGGGCACCCCTTGGGGAATGGGCCTGGGTCAGAGCCCTACCCCACCCCTGGGGGCAGAGAGCGCAAGGGGAAGGAAAGGCTCAGCTCAGCCTAAACCAGCTGTGCCCTTCTTTCCACAGAGGCACAGGCTGACTCTGCCGGGGCAAGACGCTGGTGGGGTCGGGGGCTCTGCGCTGCATGGTCCTGAGATTGCTCGTCTGCCTGGGGACTAAGAAAGATGAATGGCCCCGGGATGGGGCCAGCAGCCCAGGAAACAAGTCCCCAGTGGGGGTTTCACACGAATTTTGATTCACAGCAGTTTGCTTTAATTTTCCCTTCAGGCTCGAATCCAGTTTTCTAGTGACCCAGGAACTTCCTGCCCCTCTCTCAGCCCACGTCCAGGAAGTGTGGGGCTAATCCCAGCTCCTGGCTACCCATGAACCTGAGTCAGACCATTCAGAGTCTGAGCTACAGATGTCCCTCCTGCCTCCCCTCCAGGTCTCCTCGCTAGTCCCACACACTCCTGGACCGGCAGGGAGTTGCAGACACAGTGTGAAGTGCCAGAAAATCAGTCAGTGCCCCTCTAGTTCCGAAACAAATCCACTTCCCCTTTTCAAAATCAAACTCCCTTGAGAAACGCAGCAGAAATCGATGAACTCCTGACCCGGAATTCTGACACTTCCTTGTGCTACCCTCCGAGCTGCTGCCCTTTTCACCTAAACGTGCGAAAGAACATGCAGTAACGTGCAGGTCGGACTGCTGACTGCATGATGCCTGTTTCGGGATTTTCCCAGCAGAGTCGACATGCGCAACAACGTCCCTTTCACACTCCACACCACTTCCCGCGTTTTCCCCGGGGCCCCTCGCCTTTAGAACAATCTTTCTAAAAGCACAAAAGTCTCCCCTCAAATCAAACGAGGAGCACGTGGAGCGGCTGGAGCTGGAATTTGTGTTCTCCGCTAGCCTCACTGCCAGGTGGTGATGTCGCTTTCCCTGCCGGGCTCCTGAATCAGATCCCGTCCTGGAGAATGGAGAAGCTGGGAGCCCGGGGGTCCACTCCTGCGCCGCTGATTGAGGCCTGGTGCCCTCTGGTTGAATGTCCCTGTCTGTCGTTGTCCCCTCCCTGGGCTCTCCCCATCATCCTGTGCTGCTCTCACCTGGGGGAGTCCCCTCCCTTCCCTCCTGCACACTTCCCCTGAGTTAACCGTCGCCTGGCCCCTGCCCAGCCCCACAGTCACTCTCGCTGCCCTTGCAGGAACCTGTGTGGGGCGGCCCCAGCTCCCTGCACAGAACCATCATGCTAGCAGATCCATCACCATAGTGAAATGTGCAAAACTTAGGCAGACTCTAAGGCCTCAGCCTTGGGGTACAGCCTGGAGAGTACAAAGCAAAGTCTAAACCCAGAGAAGAGCGACTGCAGCCAGCGGGACAGGGAGAGCTTGAGACAGGGACACTTTCTAGCCAATGTCCCCCACACAAGGAAACACGAGAAAAATATTTCCTCCGGTTATTGGGAAACGTAAAAGTCGTCTCCTCATAAAGCGATGATGACAATGCTCGTGTGACCCGGGGAGAAAGGGGACAATAGGGGCTGACATGTATCAACCTGCCGCCCGGTCAGGATAGAGACAAGGGATCGCATCCCAGGCACTGTGTGTGAACCCTCAGGGCTCTGCTTTTCCTTCCCGTGGGCAGCGCAGGCACAGCTGGTCACACCAACAGTCTGATGGAAGTGGAACTGAACCGGCTTGACTGACCTGGAGCGAAAGGAACGATGCTTTGAGCATTCGTGATGCTTCCAGGGGCTCCTTTCTCTCAAACCAGGGAGTCTGAGAGCCAAAAGGCGGGAACCTCCTGATGTCAGTGGGCAGAGGGCACACGCTGTGCACAGGAGTTTCACAAGGATCCCCTGGGTCAGACAGACATGTAAGAATTCATTGGAGTGAGGACTAACAGAGCCAGCAATGCGCAGGTGGCCATAAGCATTGTGAGATGTATGAGTGGATGAGATTTAAGGAGTTCTAAATAATAATTGGAGACATACCAATCTCCTAGAACTGGAAGGGACCTTGAAAGGTTGTTGAGTCCAGCCCCTGCCTGCACTAGCAGGACCAATTTTTGCCCCAGATCCCTAAGTGGCCCCCTCAAGGATTGAGCTCACAACCCTGGGTTTAGCAGGCCAATGCTCAAACCACTGAGCTATCCCTCCCCCCTGTATTGCTACATTAAAAAGATGTTCTTAAAGTCTAGAACAGGCAGGTCACTTGAAAAGGAAACCTGTTTCTGTGCAGGCAGGGGTTAGGAGACCCCCGGCTGGTCATCGTGTATTGTGCTGTGATGGGCTGGGTCACAGAAAACCCCTTGGAAACTGCCAACTGATGTGCTGAGACTACCCCGAGCCTGTTTCCCTGGGCAGCTTGGGACTTCAGTGCCCTGCCTGGTTTGAGCCAGACCCGCTAGCCTGCTGCAAACCCAGACCCAGATCTGAACCACGTCCCCTAAATGCTGCAGGCTTGACTGAAAACAGCTTAAGAAGTGCTCCTGTCTCCAACTCTCGGATGCCGAGCTCCCAGTGGAGTCCAAACACCAAATAAATCCATTTTACCCTGTATAAAGCTTATACAGGGTAAACTTGTAAATTGTTCGTCCTCTATGACACTAATAGAGAGATATGCACAGCTATTTGCCCCCCCAGGCATTAATACATACTCTGGGTTAATTAATAAGTAAAACATGATTTTACTAAATACAGAAAGTCGGATTTAAGTGGTTCCAAGTAGTAACAGACAGAACAAAGTAAATTGCCAAACAAAATAAAATAAAACACGCAAGTCTAAGCCTAATAAAGTGATTACAGATAAAATCTCACCCTCAGAGATGTTTCAATAAACTTCTGTCACAGACTGGACACCTTCCTAGTCTGGGCCCAGTCCTTTCCCTGGTACAGCCCTTGCTCCAGCTCAGGTGGTAGCTCGGGGATGTCTCATGACTGCAGCCCCCTTTGTTCTGTTCCTCCCCCTTTTATAGCTTTGGCACCAGGCTGGAATCCTTTGTCCCTCTCTGGGTCCCCACTCCCCCTTCTCAATGGAAAAGCACCAGGTTAAAGATGGATTCCAGTACCAGGTGACATGGTCACATGTCCTGTGCGACCCCCCCCAGCCTTCATTCCTCCCAGCCTGACCCACAGGAAGGCCTGTCTGCAAACAGAGCCAGCCACAGTCAATTGTCCTGGTTCATGGGAGCCATCAAGATTCCACACTGTCAGCGCAAACATGAAACCGCGTGAGGAAATGGTGAGAAACCAGAATGTGCACGGCCCTGGTGCTAACAAGTGATACTGCAGAACTAACCAGCCTGGGTCGTCTTATTGTCACTAATAGCCAGGGACCGAACACGCTGGTGTGTTACAGGAGGGTCATTTGTGTGCTGCCTCCGAGCTCCAATGTCGACCCTAAACCACACAAGGCAAAATAACAAAGCCCCTGCTGCAAAAGCAGACAAGCCCCATGTGATGAACTAGGAATGTTCTTAATGTCTTCTCTGAATACTGTGTTGGTGCCTCAGTGTCCCCATGGCAGTTCTTAAGTATCTGGCAGAGCAAAGGGCCAGTGCACCTAAATGCCTGACACTCCGTCTCCTAGCAACTGATGGCCTGGGCCCCCCCCTGCAAAGGTGCCAGCTGAAGGTGTTGGAGACAAAGAGATCAGGTGACCTACTGGCCCTGGGAAAGGAAGGAGCAGAGGAGCTGGGGCTGGAGGGGTTGTGAGTCGGGAGCTGGCTGGGGTCGAGGAGTGAAGTGTAGCCGAGGGGGTCTGGCTCACTGCCCCCCCACAATGGACCGGGCCGAGTGGTCCGGTTCTCTGTACCTACAAGCTCTGTATTAGACCCTGTTCCTGTCATCGAATAAACCTCTGTGTCACTGGCTGGCTGAGAGTCACGTCTGACTGCAAAGTGGTGCAGGACCCGGTGGCTTCCCCAGGACCCCGCTGGGGTGGACTCGCTGTGGGAAGCGCACGGAGGGGCAGAGGATGCTGAATGCTCCAAGGAGAGACCCAGGAGGTGAAGACGTGTGAGCTTCTTGCCCTGCAGACAGTCTGCTCCAAGGGAGAGGAGGCTCCCCAGAGTCCTGCCTGGCTTTGTGGGGAGCAGTTCCAGAGCATTGCCTGGGGACTCCGTGACACCCCAGCATCAGCATTGCAGAGCATACGCGGTACAACAGCTGCCGGCAAAACGGTGTGAAACCCATTGCAGTCACCTCGCTGCGCTCTCAGGGGGCTGCTCCCCCGTGTCTCCTGCTGTCTCGCTGTGCAGGGACCTGCTGTGCCTGCTCCATGGCGAAGATACAGGGACGGCACATGGTCTGTCTGCAGCTGTGACTGCCCGGCCTCCTTCCCTGTTGCCACGGAGTCACCGGGCGATGCTCTGGAACTGCTCACATGGCTTCACCTCCTGGGTCTCTCCTTGGAGCATTCAGCATCCTTTGCCCCTCCATGCGCTTCCCACAGCGAGCCCACCCCAGCGGGGTCCTGGGGGGCCACAGGGTCCTGCACCCCCACTTTGCAGTCAGACGTGACTCTCAGCCAGCCAGTAACACAGAGGTTTATTCGATGACAGGAACAGGGTCTAAAACAGAGCTTGTAGATACAGCGAACCGGACCCCTCGGCCGGGTCCATTCTGGGGGGCAGTGAGCCAGACCCCCACGTCTGCCCTCAGCCAGCTCCAGACTAACCACCCCTCCCAGCCCCTCCTCTCTGCAGCCCCTTTCCTGGGCCAGGAGGTCACCTGATCCCTTTGTCTCCAACACCTTCAGCTGGCACCTTTGCAGAGGGGGGGCCCAGGCCATCAGTTGCTAGGAGACAGAGTGTCAGGCATTGAGGTGCACTGGCCCTTTGCTCTGCCAGATACTTAAGAACTGCCATGGGGACACTGAGGCACCAACACAGTACTCAGAGAAAACATTAAGAACATTCCCAGTTTGTCACACCCCCACCACACAGCTCAGTGGGGCTGTTGTGACGGGTTCAGTCACAGAGACCCCCTTGGGATTCTCACCTGATGTGCTGAAACTCTGACCCTGTTTTTCCTGCCAGCTTGGGACTCCAGAACCCTGCCTTGTTGAGCCAGACATGCTAACCTGCTGCAACACACACCCAGGATGTGAACCATGTCCCCAAAGCTGCAGGCTTGAACTGAAAACCACTCAGCAGGTTACCTGTCTCCAGCTCCCAATGAGATCCAAACCCCCAGATAAATCCGTTTTACTCTGTATAAAGTTTACACAGAGTAAAGTCATAAATTGTCCGCCCTCTATAACACTGACAGACAGATAGGCACAGCTGTTTTCCCCAGGTATTAATCATTTACTCTGCATTCAAAAATAAACAAAAGTGATTTTAGTAAGAATAAAAAGTCGGATTTAAGTGGCTGCAAGTAATAACAGACAGAACAAAGTAAGTCACCAAGTAAAATAAAGCAAAACCATGCACGTCTAAGCCTAATACAGTAATAAAGTGATTACAGATAAAATCTCACCCTCAGAGATGTGCCAATAAGCTTCTTTCACAGACTAGCCTCCTTCCTAGTCTGGGCCCAATCCTTTTCCGGTACAGCCCTGGTTAGCTCCAGCTCGGGTGGTAACTAGGGGATTCCTCATGACTGCCCCCTTTGTCCAGTTCCACCCCCTCATGTAGCTTTGGCACAAGGCGGGAATCCTTTGTCCCTCTCTGGGTCCCCACCCCTCCTTCTCCATGGAAAAGCACCAGGTTTAAGATGGATTCCGGTATCATGTGACATGATCACAGTCAGTGTAAGACCTGAGGGCTTGGCTACACTGGAGAGTTGCAGCGCTGTAAACCCACCACCAGCACTGCAACTTACTCACTGTCCACACTTGCAGGGCACATACAGCGCTGCATCTCCCTGGCTGCCGCGCTGGCCGTACTCCTGCTCTGCCTGGGGTATAGGGATTGCAGAGCTGGTGATGCAGCGCTGCTCCGCAAGTGTGGCCACCAAAAGCGCTGTAATTGGCCTCCGGGGTATTCGGAGGTATCCCAGAATGCCTATTCAGCCACTCTGCTGTTTTGTTGTGAACTCCGGGCTCCCTCCCGGCTGCGTATCTAAAAAACAAACACAGCTCCTGTTTGCTGAGCAGAGGCAGGCAGGGGGATTGCTTTGGAATTTCACAGCTGTTTGCTTGAGGAGAGAAGCAACACGGCGGGGGGGGGGGGGGGAGAGAGGAGTCCGTGTTGGAGCTCGCAGTGCATAATTTGCATTTAGTGAATAAGAGAGGGGTGGGGGAAGGGGTCGAAACTTTTAAATTGATTGCAGGTTGGTGCTGTGTATGTTCCAGTCCTTAGAACTTGCAAGGCAGGGAGCTGACAGCTCCAAAAATCCACTCTCTCTGTCTCCCCCACGCTCCCCCTCAGCCCCCTCTTTTGAAAAGCACGTTGCAGACACTTGCACGCTGGGATAGCTGCCCACAATGCACCGCTCCCAACAGTGCTGCAAATGCTGCAGATGCGGCCACACTGCAGCGCTGGTAGCTGTCAGTGTGGCAACACTGCAGCGCTTTCCCTGCACAGCTGTACGAACACAGCTGTAACTCCCAGCGCTGCACATCTCCAAGTGTAGCCAAGGCCTTATTCTCCATTCTTTCAGGGTTGGCCTGCACAGACCCAGGAAGGTTTGCGAGTAAACAGAGCATTTACAGCCGATTGTCCTGGTTCGTGGGAGCCATCAAGATTCCAAGCCACCATTAACGGCCCACACTTTGCGTAACTACAATCATCCCTCAGAGTTATAGTTCAGATTCCTGGTTTCAGATCCAAGAGTGGGACATTCATACAAACAGGATGATCACGCTCAGAGATTAAAAGCTCTGTAATGATCCCTTACAAGAGACGTTTTGCATGAAGCATATTCCCATTACGTTATATTCACACTTATTAGCATATTTCCATAATGATATGGAGTGCAACGTCACAGGGGCCACCCCAGGGGACTGCACCCCTTCTGCGGGTAGCAATCACCTGCTCCGTTATTCCAGGTTGGAGGAAATAGGGGACACTGAAGGGGACAGAGCCGAACACCCAGAGCTGCCCTGACCCCAGCAATGGGGTTGAGACAAGATGTTAGAGCAAAGGGTCAACTATTTGAACTATTTGCTTATCATCTAGGCTGCTCTCCTACTGCACATAGTTGCTTTCTGCATGCACGTACTCAGGATAGTCGATAAACAGATGCATCCTGATTACCCCTAAAGAGGAATTCTTAAACAGATGCATCCTGATTACCCCTAAGGATATCCTAAGGAGGAATTTAAACAATGCATAGGCTAATGGCATGTACGCACGCTAAATTGTTTGTTACAGAGTATAAAAAGGCTAACTCCGAGCTTGAAAGCTGTGCCTCTCCCTCTGGCATGAGTCGAGGGGAGCACCCGCTCAGCTGACTGATAAATAAAGAACTTGGTAACTGTCTCTTGGTCTTCCGTGCCTCCTTGGGGTAACTGAGTAAGCTCCAGGGGGAAACGAGCCCATTTGGCTAACAAGAGCTGGAACTCAGAGGATGAATTTGGGGGAGATTCAATCTGGAAATGCAGCGTCTGCTCCTGGGCCAAGTGGAGAAACCCAAGCAGGGGGCTATCCCTGCACAGTGAGGTCCCCCAGCCCCCAGAAAAGCCGCACCCCCCATGGAGTCCCACCCACCAGGTGGCAGTTTCCACCCACAACCAAGTGGGGAGAGTCATTGCATGTCACTGTTATGAGACCAGCGTGACACAGCACAGCAATGAGGAGCAACCCTACAATAACAACCCAGCCTGTCCACAGCCCAGCGCTCCCCAGCAACCCTACAATAACAACCCAGCCTGTCCACAGACCCAGCGATCCCCAGCAACCCTACAATAACAACCCAGCCTGTCCACAGCCCAGCGCTCCCCAGGAACCCTACAATAACAACCCAGCCTGTCCACAGACCCAGCGATCCCCAGCAACCCTACAATAATAACCCAGCCTGTCCACAGACCCAGCGATCCCCAGCAACCCTACAATAACAACCCAGCCTGTCCACAGACCCAGCGATCCCCAGCAACCCTACAATAACAACCCAGCCTGTCCACAGACCCAGCGATCCCCAGCAACCCTACAATAACAACCCAGCCTGTCCACAGACCCAGCGATCCCCAGCAACCCCACAATAACAACTCAGCCTGTCCACAGACCCAGAGATCCCCAGCAACCCTACAATAACAATCCAGCCTCTCCACAGCCCAGCGCTCCCCAGCAACCCTACAATAACAACCCAGCCTGTCCACAGACCCAGCGATCCCCAGCAACCCTACAATAACAACCCAGCCTGTCCACAGACCCAGCGATCCCCAGCAACCCTACAATAACAACCCAGCCTGTCCACAGATCCAGCGATCCCCAGCAACCCTACAATAACAACCTAGCCTGTCAACAGACCCAGCAATCCCCAGCAACCCTACAATAACAACCCAGCCTGTCCACAGACCCACCGATCCCCAGCAACCCTACAATAACAACCCAGACTGTCCACAGACCCAGCGATCCCCAGCAGCCCTACAATAACAACCCAGACTGTCCACAGCCCAGCACTCCCCAGCAACCCTACAATAACAACCCAGCCTGTCCACAGACCCAGCGATCCCCAGGAACCCTACAATAACAACCCAGCCTGTCCACAGACCCAGCGATCCCCAGCAACCCTACAATAACAACCCAGCCTGTCCACAGCCCAGCACTCCCCAGCAACCCTGCAATAACAACCCAGCCTGTCCACAGACCCAGCGATCCCCAGGAACCCTACAATAACAACCCAGCCTGTCCACAGCCCAGCACTCCCCAGCAACCCTGCAATAACAACCTAGCCTGTCCACAGCCCAGCGCTCCCCAGCAACCCTACAATAACAACCCAGCCTGTCCACAGACCCACCGATCCCCAGCAACCCTACAATAACAACCCAGCCTGTCCACAGCCCAGCACTCTCCAGCAACCCTACAATAACAACCCAGCCTGTCCACAGCCCAGCACTCTCCAGCAACCCTACAATAACAACCCAGCCTGTCCACAGCCCCAGCGCTGCCCAGCAACCCTACAATAACAACCCAGCCTTCCTACAGCCCCAGCGCTCCCCAGCAACCCCACAATAACAACCCAGCCTGTCCACAGCCCCAGCCCTCCCCAGCAACCCCACAATAACAACCCAGCCTGTCCACAGACCCAGCGCTCCCCAGCAACCCTACAATAACAACCCAGCCTGTCCACAGACCCAGCGATCCCCAGCAACCCTACAATAACAACCCAGCCTGTCCACAGCCCAGCGCTCCCAAGCAACCCTACAATAACAACCCAGCCTGTCCACAGACCCAGCGATCCCCAGCAACCCTACAATAACAACCCAGCCTGTCCACAGCCCAGCGCTCCCGAGCAACCCCACAATAACAACCCAGCTTGTCCACAGACCCAGCGATCCCCAGCAACCCTACAATAACAACCCAGCCTGTCCACAGCCCAGCGCTCCCCAGCAACCCTACAATAACAACCCAGCCTGTCCACAGCCCAGCGCTCCCAAGCAACCCTACAATAACAACCCAGCCTGTCCACAGACCCAGCGATCCCCAGCAACCCTACAATAACAACCCAGCCTGTCCACAGACCCAGCGATCCCCAGCAACCCTACAATAACAACCCAGCCTGTCCACAGACCCAGCGATCCCCAGCAACCCTACAATAACAACCCAGCCTGTCCACAGATCCAGCGATCCCCAGCAACCCTACAATAACAACCTAGCCTGTCAACAGACCCAGCAATCCCCAGCAACCCTACAATAACAACCCAGCCTGTCCACAGACCCACCGATCCCCAGCAACCCTACAATAACAACCCAGACTGTCCACAGACCCAGCGATCCCCAGCAGCCCTACAATAACAACCCAGACTGTCCACAGCCCAGCACTCCCCAGCAACCCTACAATAACAACCCAGCCTGTCCACAGACCCAGCGATCCCCAGCAACCCTACAATAACAACCCAGCCTGTCCACAGCCCAGCGCTCCCGAGCAACCCCACAATAACAACCCAGCTTGTCCACAGACCCAGCGATCCCCAGCAACCCTACAATAACAACCCAGCCTGTCCACAGCCCAGCGCTCCCCAGCAACCCTACAATAACAACCCAGCCTGTCCACAGCCTAGCGCTCCCAAGCAACCCTACAATAACAACCCAGCCTGTCCACAGACCCAGCGATCCCCAGCAACCCTACAATAACAACCCAGCCTGTCCACAGACCCAGCGATCCCCAGCAACCCTACAATAACAACCCAGCCTGTCCACAGACCCAGCGATCCCCAGCAACCCTACAATAACAACCCAGCCTGTCCACAGACCCACCGATCCCCAGCAACCCTACAATAACAACCCAGACTGTCCACAGACCCAGCGATCCCCAGCAGCCCTACAATAACAACCCAGACTGTCCACAGCCCAGCACTCCCCAGCAACCCTACAATAACAACCCAGCCTGTCCACAGACCCAGCGATCCCCAGGAACCCTACAATAACAACCCAGCCTGTCCACAGACCCAGCGATCCCCAGCAACCCTACAATAACAACCCAGCCTGTCCACAGCCCAGCACTCCCCAGCAACCCTGCAATAACAACCCAGCCTGTCCACAGACCCAGCGATCCCCAGGAACCCTACAATAACAACCCAGCCTGTCCACAGCCCAGCACTCCCCAGCAACCCTGCAATAACAACCTAGCCTGTCCACAGCCCAGCGCTCCCCAGCAACCCTACAATAACAACCCAGCCTGTCCACAGACCCACCGATCCCCAGCAACCCTACAATAACAACCCAGCCTGTCCACAGCCCAGCACTCTCCAGCAACCCTACAATAACAACCCAGCCTGTCCACAGCCCAGCACTCTCCAGCAACCCTACAATAACAACCCAGCCTGTCCACAGCCCCAGCGCTGCCCAGCAACCCTACAATAACAACCCAGCCTTCCTACAGCCCCAGCGCTCCCCAGCAACCCCACAATAACAACCCAGCCTGTCCACAGCCCCAGCCCTCCCCAGCAACCCCACAATAACAACCCAGCCTGTCCACAGACCCAGCGCTCCCCAGCAACCCTACAATAACAACCCAGCCTGTCCACAGACCCAGCGATCCCCAGCAACCCTACAATAACAACCCAGCCTGTCCACAGCCCAGCGCTCCCAAGCAACCCTACAATAACAACCCAGCCTGTCCACAGACCCAGCGATCCCCAGCAACCCTACAATAACAACCCAGCCTGTCCACAGCCCAGCGCTCCCGAGCAACCCCACAATAACAACCCAGCTTGTCCACAGACCCAGCGATCCCCAGCAACCCTACAATAACAACCCAGCCTGTCCACAGCCCAGCGCTCCCCAGCAACCCTACAATAACAACCCAGCCTGTCCACAGCCTAGCGCTCCCAAGCAACCCTACAATAACAACCCAGCCTGTCCACAGACCCAGCGATCCCCAGCAACCCTACAATAACAACCCAGCCTGTCCACAGACCCAGCGATCCCCAGCAACCCTACAATAACAACCCAGCCTGTCCACAGACCCAGCGATCCCCAGCAACCCTACAATAACAACCCAGCCTGTCCACAGATCCAGCGATCCCCAGCAACCCTACAATAACAACCTAGCCTGTCAACAGACCCAGCAATCCCCAGCAACCCTACAATAACAACCCAGCCTGTCCACAGACCCACCGATCCCCAGCAACCCTACAATAACAACCCAGACTGTCCACAGACCCAGCGATCCCCAGCAGCCCTACAATAACAACCCAGACTGTCCACAGCCCAGCACTCCCCAGCAACCCTACAATAACAACCCAGCCTGTCCACAGACCCAGCGATCCCCAGGAACCCTACAATAACAACCCAGCCTGTCCACAGACCCAGCGATCCCCAGCAACCCTACAATAACAACCCAGCCTGTCCACAGCCCAGCACTCCCCAGCAACCCTGCAATAACAACCTAGCCTGTCCACAGATCCAGCGCTCCCCAGCAACCCTACAATAACAACCCAGCCTGTCCACAGACCCAGCGATCCCCAGCAACCCTACAATAACAACCCAGCCTGTCCACAGACCCAGCAATCCCCAGCAACCCTACAATAACAACCCAGCCTGTCCACAGCCAAGCACTCCTCAGCAACCCTACAATAACAACCCAGCCTGTCCACAGCCCAGCGCTCCCCAGCAACCCTACAATAACAACCCAGCCTGTCCACAGACCCACCGATCCCCAGCAACCCTACAATAACAACCCAGCCTGTCCACAGCCCAGCACTCTCCAGCAACCCTACAATAACAACCCAGCCTGTCCACAGCCCAGCACTCTCCAGCAACCCTACAATAACAACCCAGCCTGTCCACAGCCCCAGCGCTGCCCAGCAACCCTACAATAACAACCCAGCCTGTCCACAGACCCAGCGATCCCCAGCAACCCTTCAATAACAACCCAGCCTGTCCACAGCCCAGCGCTCCCAAGCAACCCTACAATAACAACCCAGCCTGTCCACAGACCCAGCGATCCCCAGCAACCCTACAATAACAACCCAGCCTGTCCACAGCCCAGCGCTCCCGAGCAACCCCACAATAACAACCCAGCTTGTCCACAGACCCAGCGATCCCCAGCAACCCTACAATAACAACCCAGCCTGTCCACAGCCCAGCGCTCCCCAGCAACCCTACAATAACAACCCAGCCTGTCCACAGCCTAGCGCTCCCAAGCAACCCCACAATAACAACCCAGCTTGTCCACAGACCCAGCGATCCCCAGCAACCCTACAATAACAACCCAGCCTGTCCACAGCCCAGCACTCCCCAGCAACCCTACAATAACAACCCAGACTGTCCACAGACCCAGCGATCCCCAGCAGCCCTACAATAACAACCCAGACTGTCCACAGCCCGGCACTCCCCAGCAACCCTACAATAACAACCCAGCCTGTCCACAGACCCAGCAATCCCCAGCAACCCTACAATAACAACCCAGTCTGTCCACAGCCAAGCACTCCCCAGCAACCCTACAATAACAACCCAGCCTGTCCACAGCCCAGCGCTCCCCAGCAACCCTACAATAACAACCCAGCCTGTCCACAGACCCACCGATCCCCAGCAACCCTACAATAACAACCCAGCCTGTCCACAGCCCAGCACTCCCCAGCAACCCTACAATAACAACCCAGCCTGTCCACAGCCCAGCGCTCCCCAGCAACCCTACAATAACAACCCAGCCTGTCCACAGCCCCAGCGCTCTCCAGCAACCCTACAATAACAATC
Organism: Gopherus flavomarginatus; assembly: GCF_025201925.1. Taxonomy (NCBI): domain Eukaryota; kingdom Metazoa; phylum Chordata; order Testudines; family Testudinidae; genus Gopherus; species Gopherus flavomarginatus. The sequence goes on from NC_066628.1 coordinate 1,409,779, forward strand.
CAGCCTGTCCACAGCCCCAGCGCTCCCCAGCAACCCTACAATAACAACCCAGCCTGTCCACAGACCCAGCGCTCCCCAGCAACCCTACAATAACAATCCAGCCTGTCCACAGACCCAGCGCTCCCCAGCAACCCCACAATAACAACCCAGCCTGTCCACAGCCCAGCGCTCCCCAGCAACACCACAATAACAACCCAGTCTGTCCACAGACCCAGCACTCCCCAGCAACCCTACAATAACAACCCAGCCCGTCCATAGCCCCAGCGCTCCGCAGCAACAACAACCCAGCCTGTTCACAGCCCAGCCCTCCCCAGCAACCCCACAATAACAACCCAGCCTGTCCACAGCCCAGCGCTGCCCAGCAACCCTACAATAACAACCCAGCCTGTCCACAGCCCCAGCCCTCCCCGGCAACCCCACAATAACAACCCAGCCTGTCTACAGCCCACTGCTCCCCAGCAACCCTACAATAAGAACCCAGCCTCTTCACAGCCCCAGCACTAGAGGCAGGGATCAGGGCGGGGGGCAGCAAGGGGCTCCCCCCAGGCAGTCAGGGCTCCCCATTGCCCCAGGGCAGCGCTAGGGGCTGCAGGAAGCAAGGTGGGGGGCAGCCAGGGGTTCTCTCCGGGCAGTCAGGGCTCCCCATTGCCCCAGGGCGGTGCTAGGGGCTGTGCTGCAGGGAGCGAGGTGGGGGGCAGCCAGGGGCTCTCTCCGGGCAGTCAGGGCTGGCCCGATGCCCCAGGGCGGTGCGGGGGGCTTTGTAAGGGAGCAGTGACACCCCAGGCTGGAGGAGATGGAGGGGGCGTCACACACACTTAGGTTGTGGCTAGTAAAGGACGCGCCGTATAGCTGCTGTTTGCGGGCAGGGGAGAAGGTAGCAGAAAACACCCCCCACGAGCGGCAGCGGCTTTGTCGGTATGGGGGCTGTTCACACTGGTGCTTTTCATCGATAAAACGTGACCTTCAGGCGTGTTCTCCTGACCTTGCTGCCGGGGACCCCCGCTCCCCGGCTCACTGCCAGGCTTGGCTCGGGGGTGGCAGCTGCGGGCGCAGAGCTGAGCAAGCAGAGAAGCTGATGGTGTGAGGGGCGTGTGGGCTGCGGAGGCACTGAAAGCACGTGGGGAACCTGGGCCACTCATCTTACAGCCCTGACGCCTGCCAGAGCCCAGATCCCTCTTCCCCTGCCAGGATGCTGCTCGCTCTGCTGCTCCTCCCCTGGGCATGGGGGGCCCTGGCCGGTAAGTGGGGACCCCCCTGCCCGTTTTGCTTCCAGGGATGTGTGGGGATGGTGCAATCCTAGGGCCAGGATCGGGAAGTACCACGCTGGGCTAGTGACTCTGGATGGGGGAGTAGGGCGGGGGAGGCAGGTGTCACGGACTCCCAGGTCGTGCCCACGCGTGGCCCCGTGGGGTCCGTGGGGGGTGCCCCTTTCAGTGCCACAGCCCTTCTCGGGGGTCCACTCTCTCCCGGGCTCAGGCCCCTCCACCTCCTGGAGCCGCACCTCTCTGAGCCTCAGCACGTCTGTCTCTGCCGTGGGCCCCCTCAGGGAGTCCCCTCGCTCTGGGCCCCCAGGCCTCCTCACCCCCGAAGGGGACAATCCCTCCCACCCCCTGCCCTGTTCTCTAGCCCGGAGCGACTCTCCCCCAGCGTAACACAGGAGGGTTTATTGAGAGTTGAACCCAGCACAGGAAACTCTCAGGGCTCAGGCCTGGCTCCCCTCAGCACAGCACATCCCAGTCCCCCTGCAGCCAGGGGGGCTCTGCCTGCTCCCCCTCTCCAGCCCCGAGCCCCTCTGCTTCCCAGCTGGGCCTCCCATATCCCTGGCCCCGAGCCCCCTCTGTCCATTGGCTTCTCTCCAGGGAAACAGGGTCACTGGGTCTCCTCTCCTCTGGCCCCTCTGGCTGGAGCTGGCTGGTCAGGGCACCGGGGTCCTCTCCCCGCAGCCCATTGTCCCCCACTGGCCGGAACCGGCTGGGTCTCCTGAGCTGGGTCTCTGGGTCGTCAGGTCACCAGTCGCTGGGGTCTCCATCCTCCCAGCTATCGGCCGGGGTCCCACGTTCCCTCTCTGGTCCGGTGTAACAGCAACTCCCTCTCCCCTCCCCTCGTTAACCAGTAACAGCGGGGGACACTGAGTCCCACCCCCCTGCATGCAACCCACTGGAAACCCACAGAAAACAAGAAAATCCCCCATTTCATCACAGCAGGTTAGGGGTCAGCAGGGAGACCCCATAGTGCAGGATTGTTTACAGGAAAGAGACTCATTAATCTCTCTCCCCACCCGCTTTGTCCTCCACTTGTTTCCTGCCCCCTGCCTCAGCCTCCCCTCCTGTCCCCACAGCATCTGTCACCCTCCGGGTGCTCCTCACCTCCCAGTTCCACAACGCCAGCTCCACAGACACGGTGGGGATGGCCCTGCTGGGCGACCTGGAGACCCACTCCCTGGCCTGCGGCACCTGCGAGATCCGCTTCCTGCAGCCCTGGGCCCAGCAGGGCCTGACCCCGAAGCAGTGGCAGGACCTGGAGCTGCTGATCCATCACTACCTATTCAACTTCAACCGGACTGTGAAGAGAATAGCCCAGCAGCAGCGAATGGGCTGTGAGTATGGAGCGGTTTGAGGGGGTCCCCCCCCACCCCACAACCTGGGGTGCTGAGAACTGACACTGAGTGTGTCACTGGGGGCAAGACAGCCAGTCCCTGGCCCTTGGGCTGATTGGAGCCGGCGTCCCCCAGAGGGGAAACACCCGTGTCCCATTCTCCACCCCAGAGTCAGCCAGCCAGGTCTGGGGCCAGATTGTAGCCTGCACTCCCAAGAGGGGAAGGGCCCCGTGTCCTGCTCCCTGAGCCGAGGATCCTGGTCTTTCCTGACATACCCTGAGCCTTGGAAAGCAGGTCATTTGGGTGGGGGTCTGTATCTCAGCAACCCCGTGTGACGGAGAAGGGAGCAGGGCGGATGTGACCTGGGAAGGTTTTCGGTTTTTGTTTTTTGGGTTTAGAGATATTTATTAGTCATACCATAACCTTTCGGAAGAATAACTATATCTCTGGCTGCCGGGGTGTTACACTGGGGATGGGAAGGAAGCTCCCTGAGCTGTAACCTGAGCCAGACGGGGTGGGAGAAGTGACTCCTGCCCGGAGACTGGACAAAGGGGGAGGAGCAGAGGGGAGCGGGGAGAAAGCGAGGGGAGGATTTTTTTAGTTTCAGTTTGGGCTGGGTGGGGCAGCGCAGGGAACCCCAAGCTGGGGTCTATACTCCCTGAACCCCCAGAAGGACTTGATTGAGGGGTCCTGGTTGTCCCTCCAAGCTCGGCTGTAGCCTGTGTTCCTGTTGTCCAATAAACCTTCTGTTTTACTGGCTGGCTGAGAGTCACAGTGAATCTCAGGAAGGGGGTGCAGGGACCTGACTCCCCGACACTTCGTGACAGCCCATGACCAAGGAACCCCAAATTGGCACCACAAACTCTGCCTCAGGCACCGATGTAACACAGCGATTTTCAAACCAGTCTGACTATGCACATGAAAAATCAGCTTTAAACAGAAACTGCAACTTACCCTTAACTCCAGCCAGGGCCACCCCAGGATCCTGCTGCTGTCGTGTGGCCCAACATCCTCGTGGCAGCTGACATTATGTCTTTACTCCTCCGTCTCTCTGTTTCTGCCCCCTCCTGGGGTCTCCGGACCCCCATCCTCATCCCCCTGCCCTTCCCGTTCCAGACCCCTTTGTTACCCAGGGCTCCATTGGCTGCGAGCTGCACCCCAACAGCACCTCGAGGGGATTCTATGATGCTGGACTGAACGGCGAGGACTTCATCAGCTTCGACGCAGATGCAGGGAAATGGGTCGCTCAGCAGGCAGACAAGCTGGCGCTCTACGTCCGGGATCTTCTGAACCAGGATAAGGGCACAGCCAGCACGCTTCAGTTTCTCCTGAGAACAACGTGTGTCAATGAGCTCAATACCTTTGCCCAGTATGGGAGAGAGTCTCTGGAGAGGCAAGGTGAGGCTGGTCACCTCTCCCCGCTCGCTGAGATGCAGCCACCTCAGGGGTGGGGCAGGGGGGCTGTTTATCCAGGGACCCCTTGCCTGGGGTGCAAATGCAGCTATAGCTGGAGTTGGGCACAGTAGCTATGTCACAGCCACACTGCACAGCAGTTTAGGACAGGAAGTGAGGGGGGTTCCGTCACCACTGGTAACTGCAAGGGGTAGAATTGGGGTTTGACCAGCAGGGCCAGCTTTAGGAAGTGCGGGGCCCAATTCGAGCAGTTTCGGCAGGGATGACTTAAAAAAAAACACGTGAAAAATCACGTGGGGCTTGTACTCACCGGGCGGTGCTCCAGGTCTTCGGCGGCACTTCGGCGGCTAGTCCTTCACTCACTCCAGGTCTTCAGCGGCACTGAAGGACCCACCGCCAAAGTGCCACTGAAGACCTGTAGCGCCGCCAGGTGAGGAAAAATTCAAAAGGCGCCTCTAGCCAGGGAAGGGATTCTCACTGGGCATGGGGAGCTCTAAGGTGCGGGGCCCGATTTGGGGCAATTGGTGGAATAGGCCTAAAGCTGGCCCTGCTGGCCAGGACAGCGGGGCCAACGCCTGACCCCGGGGAGCGGAGCTGGGCTTGGCTAGTGAGTCCCCTCTCCCCCACCCCGTCTCTCTCCTCCTGTCTCAGAGAAGCCGGTCGCCGTGGTGTTTGCCCGAGCGCCTCCCCCAGCCGGGACCCCCGCGCCGGTACTGCTGGTTTGCCGGGTCACCGGTTTCTACCCCCGGCCCGTCCACGTGGCCTGGCTGCAGGATGGGGAGGAGGTGGCACCGGGCGGGCGGCTGAACTCCAGTGGGATCCTGCCCAATGCGGACCAGACTTACCAGCTGCACAGCTCCCTGGCCGTGGAGCCGGGCGCCGGGCACAGCTACGCCTGCCGGGTGCAGCACAGCAGCCTGGGGGGCCAGAGCCTGCTGATCCCCTGGGGTAGGTGCACGTCCCGGGGGGGGCAGTTGTGGTCTCTGGGGGCGTTTCCTGCACGTCCTGAGTGGGACGCGGGTGGGTCTAGGTAGCGGGACTGGGGCTTAGGGAAGCAGAGCAGTTGGGTGGGAGGTGTGGAGATGGATCAGGAGGATGGAGGAGCTGAGGGGAACGGGACAAGACTGGGATGGGGGAGCAGGACTAGAGTGGGGGGAAGCTGAGGGGGTGGGAAGGTCGGGGGAGAAGGGGGGACTGTGGGAGAGGCTGAGGGAACAGGGTTGGGATGGGGGGGCTGAGAGCAGTGGGTTAGGTGAGATGATCGGGGGTGGGACTGTGGGGGAGGCTGAGGGAACAGGGCTGAGGTGGGGGGCTGAGGGCAGTGGGTCGGGGGGACTGTGAGGGAGGCTGAGGGAACAGGGCCCACACTCCTGTTCCCGGTCCCAGCACGGCACCCCCTGTTTTACAGAGCAGAGCAGGCCCTGGAGCCCCGGCTGGGTCGTGGGCATCACCCTGGGGGTTCTGTTCGCAGCCGCCGTGTCCGTGCCTGCGGCCGTGGTGCTGTGGCGGAGCAGATGCAGGTGAGTCCTCCCCTCTCGGGGGTGGGGGTGGGGGGGCCGTTGCACGCCCTAACCCATCCCCTCTGCTCTCTCCTTCCAGGGGCTACCAGGACGTTAGACCAGGGGAGCCCAGTGCCTGAGGGGGCAGCACCGGCCCGGGCGTGGGAGTCGGCCCCTCTCCTGGGGACTTGGACCTGTGCCCTGCTGTAAGCGATTTGTCCTGAACCAGCACTCTCTGTTGAGTCCCACCAGAACCGCATCGTTACTGCAGCTGAGTCAGCGGGATCCGCAGAGCCAGGTCAGTGACGCTCTGGATCAGAACCCCACGCTACCCACATTGGTACTGTTGGTCAAAGATCAGTGACCATGAGCCAGAAAGCACCAGCGGACGCAATGGAACTGCAGGCCCTGAGAGACAGCCTGGAACATCAACAAAAAGTGGCAGAAACTCGACAGAGAGAAGCAAGCCCTGGCCAAGCTGAAACAGAAGCTGCTGAAAGAGGAACGGGCTCGTAGGGAGCGTTTGGCTGCTGAGGAGGTTGGCCAGATGCGACAGAAACTGCCAGACACCAGCTCCACGTTAAAAGAGCAAGGGAAGAACAGCAGAAACTGAGAGTCCAGGTTCTAACAGTGGTGGTGTGTTTGTTACTCTGAGCAGTGTCTGTGCTGAACCAGTTTTGCTATGGCCAGGGAGAGGGTGACTGCTTGTTGGTGCCCCCAGGGCCGTCCCTAGGATTTACGGGGCCCTATGCAGTATTGTTAAACTGGTGCCCCTGTGCCTGACGGCAGCCTGGGCTTGCAGCCCGGCGGGACGGGGGCAGAGGGACAAGGCAGAAAGAATAACAAGGTGCCCGGCCCACCTCATGGTGGCAGAGAGTCACAGTTCCCCACAGAGATCCCTGTACCCTCTCTGTCACGCAGAACGGACGTGCAGAAGGTACCTAATTGAAAGCACTACACTGGGAATAAAAAATGTCAGTCACAGGTTTTTTGACCTGCCCTGAAGTTTGTCAGACATTTATTTGCAAAACCTTTGTAGTAAGGGCGAGGCAGCCGTCCCGCTGAACACGGCATTCAATATTCTGGAATACATGGTGCAGCTCTTCTCTGGGTTACATTTTCTTCATCAGTATTTCTAAGCTGATTTTATATTTAAAATGTGCTCTTATGCCTCATAAAGTAATCAGTCCAGATTGCTACATGTGTAACTCACTGAAACAGACAGTATTGAAATTAAAGAGTCACAGCGGTTTAGTGTGTTCATAATAATGGCCACTGCTTTCAGAAAAAGAGACACTGAAATTTCACCAACTTTAAAAAATGTGTTTCCAAAGATTGCAGGCATCACAGAGGGTTTTATATCTTATTGAGGTGTGGATTTTGCTTAAAACTAGTTGATCAGATAGTCAGAAGTAAAGAAAGGGAAACTCTTTGTCCAGCTATCTGGAAGCAAAGGGCTATGGCTTCCTTCAGTGGGGGGCAGGGGGAGATGGGTGAAGGGAGAAACGGATGGACAGACAGGACAGGAAGACTTTGGAAGTAAGTGTTTTTACTATAGTCATTAAAATGTGGATTTTAGATCAGGTCTTTTGAAGGATTTATTTAAAAAATCGTATGTCTGAAGATCCCAGCATTTAAGGCTAAAGATGATTGTGCATCTAAAAATCTGTGCAAGGATTTTTTAGAGATGTAATTTTGTAATCTTCACCAACTCGCTAATGAAATATTTTAAAGCAGATTTTAAACTAAGGTCCTGTAGACTGACATGTTCTGAGTAAATATTACAGCCACACAACTGTACCGATAGGAGATATCTGGGGGGTGGCAAATGCCTGTGAAATGTCTTCATTACCCCTTGACTGGCTCTCGAACAGTCTTGGGCCATGTCTACATCTAAAATTTTGCAGCGCTGGTTGTTAAAGCTGTATTAGTACAGCTGTATAGGGCCAGCGCTGCAGAGTGGCCACACTTACAGCAACCAGCGCTGCAAGTGGTGTTAGATGTGGCCACACTGCAGCGCTGTTGGGCGGCTTCAAGGGGGGTTCGGGGAACGCGAGAGCAAACCGCGGCGAAGCTGGTCTCCTTTCCCGGTTTGCTCACTCGTTCCCCGAACCCCCGAACAAGCAGGTCTCCTTCCCTGCGGTTTGCTGGGTGGTTCGGGGAACGCGAGAGCAAACCCGGGAAAGGAGACCAGCTTCGCCGCGGTTTGCTCTCGCGTTCCCGGAACCACCCAGCAAACCGCAGGGAAGGAGACCTGCTTGCTCGGGGTTCGGGGAACGCGAGAGCAAACCGCGGCGAAGCTGGTCTCCTTTCCCGGTTTGCTCTCGCGTTCCCGGAACCACCCAGCAAACCGCAGGGAAGGAGACCTGCTTGCTCGGGGTTCGGGGAACGCGAGAGCAAACCGGGGAAGGAGACCAGCTTGATTACCAGAGGCTTCCTCAGGTATGCTGGGATACCTGCTTATTCCACGGAGGTCAAGAAAAGCGCTGGTAAGTGTCTATATTTGATTACCAGCGCTGGATCACCAGCGCTGGATCCTCTACACCCGAGACAAAACGGGAGTACGGCCAGCGCTGCAAACAGGGAGTTGCAGCGCTGGTGGTGCCCTGCAGATGTGTACACCTCCTAAGTTGCAGCGCTGTAACTCCCTCACCAGCGCTGCAACTTTCTGATGTAGACAAGCCCTTGGTGTCGTGCTAATAGGGCTGGCAGGCTGGAGACTTTTTCTCTTTTAACTACTAGGTCCCCTTTGCAGGAAGACTCTGAGCCTGCAGGAAGGGTCAGAACAGGGATAGGAAAAGCAGGGGGATAAGACCCAGTGGTGCCCCAAATTTTCAGGTGCCCTACCCAGCTGCCTGTGCCTGAGGACAGCCCCAGGCACCCCCAACCACTTGCCGCCTAGGACTGCCCAGTTCGCCTAGTGGTTGCACTGGCCCTGCATGTGTATGTGTGTGTGTGCGTGTGTGTATTAGCTACTGGTTATAGATCAACTTGTGTTCTCATAACGAACGTAGCATATATACTGCCTTGTCCCCTGAAAAGATCCTGTGTGTTTTTATCAGCATAACACTAGGGTGCATCCAGTTAGTGTCCTAGCAAAATCCTGGAGACCAGACAATTCTGCTGCTTGTATTTTGCCTGTTGCTTCTGTGTTGCTGGGAAAGGGTGTAGCAACTCGGTCTGATCAGGGTGATCCCCTAGCCAGGGCACAAGGAGAGTAGGAAGGTGATTTGGTTGCATTACCCACTAACAGTGTGCAAACTTGCAACCAGGAGGAAAGTTGCAGAGGGAAAGAGAGGACCTCTAACCTTTTATCTAGTAAGTCTGTGACCTTGCCTGAAAGGAGACAGTGTAAAAATCATGTGGGTGGGCCAGAGGTGATTGTGGATGTAAGTGAAACCCAGAAAGAGTCTGTTGTTGCTCAGAAAAATAATCCTTTAGAGGAAGCCCTAGGTGAAGAGGGTGAGGGCAGAATTTCTGTGAGGGGTGAATTGTTGCTCAAAGATGCTCCTAAGGGTAGTCTTTGCAAGCAGTCTGCTGCAACTGAAGGGTGTGCAAGTGAGTTAATCAAGGAAGTTTCAGTTCCTAACAGTCAGAAGTTGTCTGTGGTGAATGGATCCACTGACCTTCCTTGTGAAAGATCCAGTGTGGGTAGCTCTGAGAAGGTCTCAGATGGAATGAAAATTGTTAAGAAAGTTGAACAGTGCTATGACCAAGTGGCTGTGCTTGGCCAGGGCTGCCCAGAGGATTCAGGGGGCCTGGGGCAAAGCAATTTTGGGGGCCCCTTCCATAAAAAAAAGTTGCAATACTATAGAATACTGTATTCTCATGGGGACCCCTGTGGGGCCTGGGGCAAATTGCCCCACTTTCCCCCCCCACCTCTGGGTGGCCCTGTGCTTGGCCAGCTTGTTGGAAAGACAATGATGTTGGAACAGGAATGTCTCCATTCTGATTCTGTGAGCTACCAGGCTGTGTCTCAGGTTCAGAGGAAGGACTGGGCAGCTGAGTCTGCAGAGCAGGACAGCTGGGCAGGTCATCTCTGGAGAATGCAGGGAGGGCAGGTAAACTCTCAGCTCTGTCGTGGTCTCTCAGTGAATTTAACATCTGAGCCCATGTGGAAGCAGAGGTTGGGAAGGGAAGGACCACAGAACTTAATCTAACTCGCTAGTGAAAAGGACGGTATCTCTTTAAGACAGAAGTGGTCCCAGTTGAGGATCTGAAAACCAGTGAGGAGGCTAGTGGGTGTGCTGGTGAACATGACCTGGCCAAGACTTGCCAGTAGCCGTTAGCACAGAGAGCACAGCCACTCAGCCCGTGGATTCTGTTCAGCAAGAGAAATGAGGGTTTGATCCTTCAGGACAAGAGGACAGAGAGACCTTCCTTTTTGTCATGGAGTGTGGGGGGCACCAGGCCCTGCACCCCCGGCTGCCTGCAATTCCCCAGGACTCTCAGCCAGCCAGTAAAACAGAGGGTTTATTTAGACGACAGGAACACAGTCCCAGACAGGTCTTGCAGCCACAGACAACAGGATCCTCCCCAGTTAGGTCCATCTTGGGGTCCCAGGGGCATCACAGCCCCCTTGTGGGGTCAGAATACTCCTAGAATACTGAAGGAGTTAATGGAAGAGGTATCTGAGCCTCTAGCTATTATCTTTGGGAAATCATGGGAGACGGGGGAGATTCCAGAAGACTGGAAGGGGGCAAATATAGTGCCCATCTATAAAAAGGGAAATAAAAACAACCCAGGAAACTACAGACCAGTTAGTTTAACTTCTGTGCCAGGGAAGATAATGGAGCAGGTAATCAAAGAAATCATCTGCAAACACTTGGAAGGTGGTAAGGTGATAGGGAATAGCCAGCATGGATTTGTAAAGAACAAATCGTGTCAAACTAATCTGATAGCGTTCTTTGATAGGATAACAAGCCTTGTGGATAAGGGAGAAGCGGTGGATGTGATATACCTAGACTTTAGTAAGGCATTTGATACGGTCTCGCATGATATTCTTATAGATAAGCTAGGAAAGTACAGTTTAGATGGGGCTACTATAAGGTGGGTGCATAACTGGCTGGATAACCGTACTCAGAGAGTAGTTGTTAATGGCTCCCAATCCTGCTGGAAAGGTATAACAAGTGGGGTTCCGCAGGAGTCTGTTTTGGGACCGGTTCTGTTCAATATCTTCATCAACGATTTAGATGTTGGCATAGAAAGTACGCTTATTAAGTTTGCGGACGATACCAAACTGGGAGGGATTGCAACTGCTTTGGAGGACAGGGTCAAAATTCAAAATGATCTGGACAAGTTGGAGAAATGGTCTGAGGTAAACAGGATGAAGTTCAATAAAGATAAATGCAAAGTGCTCCACTTAGGAAGGAACAATCAGTTTCACACATACAGAATGGGAAGAGACTGTCTAGGAAGGAGTATGGCAGAAAGAGATCTAGGGGTTATAGTAGACCACAAGCTTAATATGAGTCAACAGTGTGACACTGTTGCAAAAAAAGCAAATATGATTCTGGGATGCATTAACAGGTGTGTTGTAAACAAGACACGAGAAGTCATTCTTCCACTTTACTCTGCGCTGGTTAGGCCTCAACTGGAGTATTGTGTCCAGTTCTGGGCACCGCATTTCAAGAAAGATGTGGAGAAATTGGAGAGGGTCCAGAGAAGAGCAACAAGAATGATTAAAGGTCTTGAGAACATGACCTATGAAGGAAGGCTGAAGGAATTGGGTTTGTTTAGTTTGGAAAAGAGAAGACTGAGAGGGGACATGATAGCAGTTTTCAGGTATCTAAAAGGGTGTCATCAGGAGGAGGGAGAAAACTTGTTCACCTTAGCCTCCAATGATAGAACAAGAAGCAATGGGCTTAAACTGCAGCAAGGGAGATTTAGATTGGACATTAGGAAAAAGTTCCTAACTGTCAGGGTAGTTAAACACTGGAATAGATTGCCTAGGGAAGTTGTGGAATCTCCATCGCTGGAGATATTTAAGAGTAGGTTAGATAAATGTCTATCAGGGATGGTCTAGACAGTATTTGGTCCTGCCATGAGGGCAGGGGACTGGACTCGATGACCTCTCGAGGTCCCTTCCAGTCCTAGAGTCTATGAGTCTATGAGAACCCTGTCTGGGCTCCCCTCCATTCCCCAGTCAGCTCCTGAACCTCCTCTCCCTCCCCAGCCTTTGTTCAGCTTCCCAGGCAGAGGTGTCACCTGGCCCCAACCCCCTTCCTGGGGTCTCACTTTACCTGCTCAGGTCTCCTCCCTCCGGCCAGTCTCCATCCCCCAGTGCAGATCGTCCTCCCAGGCCAACCCCCCCCTCAGCACTCACAGCCCCCAGTAAGAACAGTCCCAGGTCGGCACAGGTGGTTAAGAGGTTCCTGAGAGAGTCTCCCTCAGGGACCTTAGTGCTCCAGCACCAGACGCCCAGGCAGACCCTGGGCTGAGCTGCTGAGCAGAGGGGAGCTGGGTCTGTCCCATGCCCTGGGGCAGCGCTGGTTGGGGAGGGGGTGGCACTATCTTAGCTCTGCATTTCCTGCACTTGTGTGGGGTGTTTCATGGCTTGCAGAGTGTCAGTTTTCAACGTTCGGGAGGACAGGTGGCACCAGGAGCCGCTTACACGCTCCTTTGCTGGGACACGTGGCCAAGGGGCTGGGACGTGGGGCCTTTCCCCTCCAGGGCACACAGGTTACAGCCTGGCCTGTGGCAGGGGGCTTTCCCTGCTCCTGCCCTGAAGGGTTAAACCAGTCCTGGGGGAAGGTTGTGGCTGGGAGCTGCTGAACTGGGCTGGTTGGGAAGTGGCTGCAGCTGGGCCATGCCCCAGTCAGGCCCCAGCCGGCCTGGAGAAGGAGGCTGGGAGCCAGGCACCCACTCAGTCTCCCTCTGCCTGTAGAGGGAGAAGGGCCTGGCTGCAGGGAGCTGGACATGGGGTACCTGGGTGGAGCAGGGCTGGGGAACGGCTGGGGAGCCTGGAAAGCCCCAGGCTGTGGCCTCGCACAAGGCCAATAGGTGCTAGGGGTTGTAGGGGGCAGCCCAGGGACAGGCCAGGGCAGCAGGTCTGAACCCCCCTGGCCAGTGCTGAGTGGCTGGTACTGCAGTCTGCCCCAGGGCGCGGGGCGAGATGGAGACTGGCAGCAGCCTGATACTGAGGTGAGCTGGGGATAGTGGGGGGGTCCCTGAGCGGGGAGACCCTAAGACTGAGGGGGTTACTGCCGGGGCAGCACCCCATGTAAGAGGGACACGGGGCCAGAGGACAGGCGGATCACCGGCCTGCAGAGGGCGCTCCGGAGCTGAATCGAGCTAATTCCCGAGAACGACCAGCAGGAGGCGCTGCAGGGGTGAGTCCGCTTGTCTACATGGCCCCAGACGGGCGGATTAGGGTTTTGTGGGGCTCTGGGCCAGAGCAAGGGGGGCCCCCCTTTGCCTGCAGTCCCCCCATGCTCCTGCCAGGGAGTGGCGATTGCCCCCGCTCCACCCCCCGGGCGCTCCAGCTGCTCCCCGGCAGGACCGCCAGGCGAGCAGAGCGAGAAAAGCCCCCACTTCTGGCAGGAGCTCTGGGCAGGCAGGCGGAGCAGGTCGGGGTGTGGGGGGACACATTTTTCTGGGCCCCCCAATGGCTAATCTGCCACTCCCCCCAGAGTGGGGGGACTGGCCAGCTGAGTGGGGCGAGAAAAGGTCTTTCCCTTTAGGGGGCACCTGCCCCAAGGCAGGAGACTGGCTGGCTGGGGCGTCAGGGAATGGCCAATCAATGCATCATATCTGTCACCCCGTCAGGACCCACTCAGACGCTGCTGTGAGCATATCGGTTCTCAGCTCCCCGCTGGGTTTGGGGACCGACCCCCTCAGCCCGCACCATCCTCAGCCCTCGCCTGCATCCTTACCCGCGTTGCTCATCACGCGGATGAAGTCGGCCAGGGAGCGATGGATCAGCAGCTCCAGGTCCTGCCACTGCTTCGGGGTCAGGCTCTGCTGGGCCCAGGGCTGCAGGAAGCGGATCTCGCAGGTGCCGCAGGCCAGGGAGTGGGTCTCCAGGTCGCCCAGCAGGGCCATCCCCACCGTGTCTGTGGAGCTGGCGTTGTGGAAGAGGGTGGTTTGGAGCAGCCGGAGGGTGAGAGATGCTGGGGGGAGATGGGGAGGCTGGGGGGTGAGAGGGGGAGGATGGAGCAGGGCAGGGAACACGATGAATCAGTCCCAGTCTCCTGAGCACCCCTCATCCCTGGCATCAGGTCTCTCCCTGCCGAACCCATCTCCCCCTGCACCCCACTCTGACCCTACGATGACATCCCCTACCCCCAGTAGTGAAAAGGTCCAGGTGGGGGGTCCCCACTTACCAGCCAGGGCCCCCCAAGCCCAGGAGAGGAGCAGAGGCAGCCGCATCCTGGCAGGGGATCTGAGCTGTGCCAGGGTTGGGGCCGCAGGACAAGGGGCTGGGGTCACCCACATGTTCTCGATTCTGCTCCGGACCACACGTCTCGTCAAACTTCTGCATTTGACTGGCTCTGCTCAGATGCTCCTCCCCTCCCCCCAGCCCCAGGCCAACCAGGACAGGAGCAGAGGGGGGATCCCACCTTGTGCCAGGTTTCGGGTCCCAGGCTCACCTCAAAGGCGTGAGAGCAGCAAGGGCGGGGGGCCAGATAGAGCACAAACAGGATCTGGTCCAGGAGCTGACGCCTGCTGATTCGCTCAGGAATAGTGACCACCATCTACTTACACGACATTGGGGGGAGGGAGGGGCACACCCAGGGCCGCTGTACCACCAGACGAACTAGGCGGCCGCCTGGGGCACCAAGATTTGGGGGTGCCAAAAAGTGGGGTGCCCAAAGAGCAGCAGCCAGCTGAGCGCAGGGCTCTGTGGGTGATTCCATCTCCCCAGCCGGGGGGATGAGAAGTGCAGCCCTGTATTCCCCGCTGGAGGTCGCAGTGGCTAGCTTAGGACATCTACGGCTTTACCGAGTGACCAAGACACAGATCCAAATCTTCCATGGGCCTTTGGGTCAGGCCTGAAGGACGGAGCGCCCTGTCTCCAGATTAATTTGGTTATAAACGCTTTGGGGCAGAGGAGAGAGTCAGGGCCTGCTCACCAAATAACCCAGCCACAGCCCTATAGCTGCAGTGGAGAGACCAAGGGGAAAGCAGCAGCTCACCTCCCTCATCCCAGCGCTGTACCCAGGGGGAGCAGGCAGCAGGAGTCAGTGGAAAGAGGACAGACCTGGGAATATGCAGAACCTGAGTTCTGGGTCCAGCTCTGCCACTGACTTACTGTGTCATCTCGAGCAAGTCAGGGTGGCTCCATGCCTCAGTTTCCCCATCTGTAATACGAGTATAATGAAACTTTCCTGCTTTTGTAAAGCATTTGAGATCTATGGATAGAGCTCGCTACACACACGCTCTGCGGGGTGTGGGGGAGCAGCCACCCCCGGAGTGAGTCATTGCAGAAAGGGGAACTACACAGAAACAGGAAGCTCGTTACACGGAAATCAAAAGGCACAGTCCCAAAACCGAGGTGCCTGCAAGCTGCATGGAAACCTTTTTGAAAAGCTGCACTAGCGGCTCCAATTCAGTGTGTGTCCCAAAGCAAAAACCATGGGAAGAGGCCCAAAAAGAGCCACCGTGGCTGGCTGACAAAGTAAAGGAAGCAGCGAGAGGCAAAAGGCCCCTTTAAACAGTGGAAGTTAAATCCTGGTAAGGAAAATAGAAAGGAGCAAAAACTCTGGCAAGTGAGGTGTGAAAATTCAATTAGGGAGGCCAAAAAGGAATCTGAAGAACAGTGGCAAAATTTGCAGATGATACAAAACTATTCAAGATAGTTAAGTCCCAGGCAGACTGCAAAGAGCTACAAAGGGATCTCACAAAACTGGGTGACTGGGCAACAAAATGGCAAATGAAATTCAATGTTGATCAATGCAAAGTAATGCACATGGGAAAGCAATCTCAACTATACATACAAAATGATGGAGTCTGAATTGGCTGTTAACACTCGAGAAAGAGATCTTGGCGTCGTCGTGGATAGTTCTCTGAAAACATCCACTCAATGTGCAGCGGCAGCCAGTGATTCCCAACATTCTGTTTGCTTTCTAAAAAAAACAGGAGTCCTTGTGGCGCCTTAGAGACTAACAAATTTATTTGAGCATAAGCTTTCATGGGCTCCAGCCCACTTCATCAGATGTAGCCCACAAAAGCTTATGTTCTTTTTGCAGGTACAGACTAACACGGCTGCTACTCTGAAACCTTTGCTTTTTAAAGAAAGAGATAGATGATAAGGCAGAAAATATCATATTGCCTCTATATAAATCCATGGTACGTGTACACCTTGAAAACTGTGTGCAGATCTGGTCACCTCATCCCAAAAAAGACATATTGGAAATGCAAAAGGTACAGAGATGGGCAACTAAAATGATTAGGACGATGAAACAGGAGGAGAAATTAAAATGACTGGGAATTTTCAGCTTAGAAAAGAGATGACTAAGGGGGGATATGCTGGAGGTCTATAAAATCTTGACTGATGTGAAGAAAGTGAATAAAGTAAATGTTTTGTTAGGATTATGCAAATGTAACGTAAGGAAAATGCAAGTTACACCAAAACACATTACAGGTCTAGATTTCTAAAGAAAATAATTTAAAAAATGTATTTAATTTAAATTGACTTTTGAAAAGTAAGCCATCATGGGATAAGAGGGCAGTCCTCTCATGGATCAGTAACTGGTTAAAAGATGGGAAACAATGAGTAGGAATAAATTATCAGTTTTTAGAATGGAGAGGGATAAATAGTGGTATCCCTGAGGGGTCAGTACAGGGACCAGTACTGTTCAACATATTCATCTGGAAAAATGGGTAAACACTGAGGTGGCAAAATTTGCAGATGATACAAAACTATTCAAGATAGTTAAGTCCCAGGCAGACAGCGAAGAGCTACGAAGGGATCTCACAAAACTGGGTGACTGGGCAACAAAATGGCAAATGAAATTCAATGTTGATAAATGCAAAGTAATGCACATGGGAAAGCAATCTCAACTATACATACAAAATGATGGCATCTGAATTAGCTGTTACCACTCAAGAAAGATCTTGGAGTCATTGTGGATAGTTCTCTGAAAACATCCACTCAATGTGCAGGGGCAGTCACAAAAGCAAACAATGTTGGGAATCATTAAGAAAGGGATAGATAATAAGACAGAAAATATCACATTGCCTCTATATAAATCCATGGTACGCCCACACCTTGAATACTGTGTGCAGATCTGGTCACCCATCCTAAAAGAGACATACTGAAAATGCAAAAGGTACAGAGATGGGCAAGTAAAATGATCAGGGGTATGAAACAGGAGGAGAGATTAAAATGACTGGGAATTTTCAGCTTAGAAAAGAGATGACTAAGGGGGGATATGATAGAGGTCTACAAAACCTTGACTGGTGTGAAGAAAGTGAATAAGGAAATGTTAATTAATCCTTCACATAACACAAGAACTAGCAGTCACCCAATGAAATTAATAGGCAGCAGGTTTTAAAAAAACAAAAGGAAGTATTTCTTCACACAATATAAAGTCAACCCAGGGAACTCTGTGCCATGGGATGCTGTGAAGACCAAAACTATAACAGGATTAAAAAAAGAACTAGATAAATTCCTGGAGAATAGGTTCATCAGTGGCTATTAGCCAGGATGGGAAGGGATGCAACACCATGCTCTGAGTGTCCCTAGCCTGTTTGCCAGAAGCTGGGAATGGGCAACAGGGGATGGTCACTTGATGATTCCCTGTTCTGTTCATTCCCTGTGGAGCACCTGGCCTTGACCACTGTTGTAAGACAGGGTACTGGGCTATATGCACCATTGGTCTGACCCAGTATGACCATTCTTATGTAAAAATTAATAATAATAAAAATGTTTAGTACAGAAACTCCCCAACATAATGACCTCCCAAGATAACAACAATGTGAGATAACAACCTTGGCAAATACAGCATTTTAAAAATCTTGGCCTACTAGGAAACATATTTATGTAAATTTCCATTCCTAGTCACAAATTTAGCATTCTGGAGTAAAGTGACTAAAATATAGTCCAACAAACAAATGTTTATTTAACGTGCCTCTCACTTTTCTCTCCACCGCGCCCCACTCACTGGTGTTGTCCTTGGTCAGTGGAGACTCAGAGTTCAGAGGTGCTTTCAGGTGAGTTCACCTCCCAGGTGGAGGACAAGAAGGCACCTTGCTCGTTCCTCCAGCTGCTCACTGTTCGCTCTGGCCACGGCTGTTTGTTGTGCCAGTTTTCACTCCACCGCTCTGTTGCCAATGGCCCTGCACAGTCACCTTCTACTGCCACCTGCCCCGTGACCTCTGCGAGTTGGTCTTTTGAGGTTCCACCAGCTCTCAGTGATTTCAGCTGAGCTCTCAGTGTGGGAACCTCACTCACTGCTGGTGCAGTCTGGGCTGCCTCTTACACAAAAACACTGTCCCCACAGGAACACTGTCCCCAGAACAGGACTAAGCACTTCGACCTGATTGTCACTGATTTCAGCTGCAGTGGTCACTTAACAGAACAAAAGACTCTCTATGGAGCCTAGTCAGCTCTGCCTCTAAACAGTGGAGAGGGACAGGTCCCCACCCTCCCTCTTGATGCCTTCAAATCATCACAGGCTAAGTACAGTTCTACTGCCCTTTACTCAGACAATAAGAACATTTCATCCCCCCTTCCACCCACATTCAAGTGGTGTGTAACCCAACCCCAGCCAAAATCTATCACTTGGACAACACAGCTCTGTTTGCTGGATCCCTAGGTAGATTAGGTGTGAATCTGGCCCTGAAGCCTTTCCCCGCAGCCCCAGCTCATCACTAGCTGTCAGGGAGAGCTCATTTAGACTTTGCTTACAAATCATCATTTGAAATTATTAGGTTGGCCAACATCACCGAAATGAATGCACTGGCATCATAAAAAACAGCTGTAGAAGGAAGCAAGGAATCTAGTCTATGTTCATACTTTTCAAATCTATTATACTTTTTCAGATACACATATTTTATCATACACTCTATAAGCTTTTAAAGTGTGTATTAATGTTTCAGTTTAAATTCAGATTTCCAAACAGTCACTAAATTGGTATGTAACTAGCTCACAAAACTGGGGGGGGGGGTGTTGGGGAAATTCAGGGGGGTGTAGGGAAACCACTGGTGGGGCCAATGGACAATCGAGGTGCTAAAGCAGCACCCAAGGACGACAAGACCATTGCAGAAAAGCTGAATGAATTCTCTGCATTGGCCTTCACTGCAGAAGAGGTGAGGGAGATCTCCACACCTGAGCTGTTCTTGTTGGGTGGCAGATCTGAGGAGCTATCCCAGATCGAGGTGTCCTTAGAGGAGGGTTTGGAACAAACTGATAAACTGAACAGTAAGAAGTGAGTCACCAGGACCAGATGGTGTCACCCAAGGGTTCTGAAGGAACTCAAATGTGAAACTGCAGAACTACTAACTGTGGTATGTAGCCTGTCATTTAAACCCGCTTCTGCTCCAGGTGACTGGAGGGTAGCCGATGTGACACCAATTTTTAAAAAGGGCTCCAGAGGTAATCCTGGCAGTTACAGGCCAGGAAACCCAACTTCAGTGCCCGGCAAACTGGCTGGAACTCTCGTGAAGAGCAGAATTATCAGACACTTAGATGAACACGAGTTGTTGTGTTTTGTGCAGTTTTTGTAAAGGGAAATCGCGCCTCACCAATCTACTAGAATTACTGTCATGGAGTAAGAGGAAAGGTCCCTCTCCTGGACTGGTAACTGGTTACAAGAGGAAACAAAGGGTAGGAAGAAATGGGCAGTTTTCAGAATGGAGAGAGATAAATAGTGGTGTCCCCAGGGGTCTCTACTGGGCCCAGTTCTATTCAACATAGAAAGGATCTGAAAAAAGGGGTTAACAGTGAGGTGGCAAAATTTGCAGATGATACAAAACTATTCCAGATAGTGAAATCCAAAGCAGACTGTGAAGAGCTACAAAAAGATCTCTCAAAACTGGGTGACTGGGCAGCAAACTGGCAGATGAAATTCAGTGTTGATCAATGCAAAGTGATGCACGTTGGAAAACATCCTCCCAACCATGCATACAAAATGATGGGGTCTGAACTGGCTGTTCCCGCTCAAGACAGATCTTGGAGTCATTGTAGATGAGGGGTGAAAACGTTATCTAAGTTATAGCAGTTCTCTGAAAACAGCCACTCAATGTGCAGCGGCAGCCACAAAAGCGACCAGGATGTTGGGAACCGTTACAAAAGGGACAGATAATAAGACAGAAAATATCATGTTGCCTCTGTATAAATCCATGGTACGTCCACACCTTGAATACCGTGTGCAGATGTGGTCATCCCATCTCAAACAAGATCTATTGGAATTGGGAAAGGTTCAGAAAAAGGCAACAGAAATGATGAGAGGTGTGGAACAGCTGCCGAATGAGGAGAGATTAATAAGACTGGGACTTTTCAGCTTCAAAAAGAGATGACTGGGGGGGGGGGGATACGATTGAGGTCTATAAAATCAGGACTGGTGTGGAGAAAGTAAATCAGGAAGTGTTATTTACTCCTTCTCATAACACAAGAACTAGGGGTCACCCAACGAAACGAACAGGCAGCAGGTTTGAAACAAACAAAAGGCAGTATTTCTTCACCCAACACACAGTCAGCCTGTGGAACTCCTCGCCAGGGGATGTTGTGAAGCCAAGACTATAACAGGGTTTAAAAAAGAACATGGTAAGTTCCTGGAGGACGGGTCCATCAATGACGATTAGCCGGGAGGGTCAGGGATGCAACCCCACGCTCTGGGTGTCCCTGGCCTCTGCCTGTCAGAAGCTGGGACTGGGCAACAGGGCATGGATCCAGGGCCGTCCTTACCTGTATGCAAAGTATGCAGCTGCGTAGAGCACCAGGAAATTTGGGGCACCCCTGCCCCACCTCTTCCCCAAGGCCCCCGCCTCTGCTCTGCCCCAGCCCTGCCCCCACTCTACCCCTTTCCCAAAGCCCCACCCCTGCCTCTTCCCTACCCCAAGGACTGCAGCAGGGCCGGGCCTGCACTCGCCGGAGGTGGAAAGTGCAGCGACCTGGCCCGAGCTGCGCCGCTGGTGAGTGCTGGGGGTCGGTTCCCCCCTGTCCCCCAAGCCAGCCCCCACCCCCCCGCGGGGAGCTGCATAGGGCCCCAGAATAGCTAGAGGCAGCCCTGGATGGATCACTGGATAATTCTCTGTCCTGTTCCTTCCCTTGGGGGACACCTGGCACCAGGCACGGCCAGCAGACAGGACACTGGGCTGGACGGACCTTTGGTCTGACCCAGTGTGGCCGTTCCTATGCTCTTCAGTTCTCATGTGTGCCAGGGCTGTGGTCACATGGGTTTGTTATTGTAGGGTTGCTCACAAGTGCCGGGGCGGCAGTCACACAGGATCGTTATCGGTCACAGTTTAGCCCCCATGTAGGGGGTGGCTGTTCTATGGGGCGGAGACACCTGGTCACTGTTTGGGGAGACATCCCCGAATTGCTCAGCTTCCTTTCCCCAGTTCTGTCCCAGAGCGGAAGCTGCTTTGTGCCCCAATTCATCCCTCAGGGGTCGGGCTCTTCTCAAACCCCAATGCTGGGGTCAGGGCAGGTCTGGGCGTTGGGCCCTGCCCCCCTCAGCGCCCCTATTTCCTCCAGCCCAGAGCGAGTGAGCAGACGGCTGTCCCCGCAGCAGGTGACCCCCCTCGGCACGACACCCCCACTGGGCCGTGGGGTGGAGGGCAGGGGGCTGGGCAGTGCGGGCTGCAGACCCTGGCCAGAGGGAAGGGGCCGCAGGCTGGTGGCACAGGTGGCCAGTCCTGGACGGCTACAGGTCGGTGTCTCTGCCCCCCGAGGACGAGCCCGGGCTGGTGGGAACCCCTGGTGGGGTGCCCCAAATTTCCTGGTGCTCTACGCAGCTGCATACTTTGCATACGGGTAAGGACGGCGCTGGCTCCAAACCCCTGGGCAGTGGTGGGAACTCAGGGGACCCGCTGAACCCCTGGGAGGGTCTTACAGAGTCCCCCCCCCTCCCCCGAGCCCAGCGCCTCTCGCTCCCAGCCAGGACCCCCCCCGGGAGAGGCGGGTCGGGGGGCGGGTCCATGCCCCCCCCCATCCCGGGCCCGGTCTCCCCGCCCCGCCCCCCGGGGGTTGGGCTTCCTGGGTCAGCGCCGCAGCTGCTCCCGGCCCGGGCGGGGGGAGCCCGGGGGTCGCGCTGGGCTGGAGCCGCCCCTGGGCCGGGCAGCGCCGAGCGCCGCCGGGGGAGGGAGCTGCTGCGCCGGGCCGGCAGGTGCGGGAGGGGCCGGGGGCGGGGGGGGGCGAGGTGCGGGAGGGCGGGGGGTGAGTGGGGGGCTGGAAGGGAGGAGTCGGGAAGGTGGGGGGAGGGCAGGAGGGGATGGGGGGCAGTGCGGGAGGGGCCGGGCCGGGGGCGGGGGGGCGAGGTGTGGGAGGGCAGGAGGGGATGGGGGGCTGGAAGGGAGGAGTCGGGAAGGTGGGGGGAGGGCAGGAGGGGATGGGGGGCAGTGCGGGAGGGGCCGGGCCAGACAGAGCAGGACCGCGGTGGGGGCTGGGAGGGGCGGGAGGAAGTGGGGCGGGCGCTGACCCCCATCCAGCCATGGGGCAGGGGTGTGACTAAGATCCGAACACCCCAGAGCCCCCCTGGTATTCCCAGAGTCCCCCCACCGCATCCTGGGTGTCCAGAGCGGGGACAGTGAGACCCCAGGGACTGTGGTACCCCCTGGGGTGGTATCCCCCTCCCTGCCCCCCAGTCAGCCCCATGGGCCCATCCCACCCGGTATCCTGCCCCCTCCCTGCCCCCCAGTCAGCCTCACGGGCCCATCCCACCCAGTATCCTGCCCCCTCCCTGCCCCCCAGTCAGCCCCACAGGCCCATCCCACCCGGTATCCTGCCCCCTCCCTGCCCCCCAGTCAGCCCCACGGGCCCATCCCACCCAGTATCCTGCCCCCTCCCTGCCCCTGGGTCAGCCCCACAGGCCCATCCCACCCGGTATCCTGCCCCCTTCCTGCTCCCCAGTCAGCCCCACGGGCCCATTGCGCCTGGTATCCTGCCCCCTCCCTGCCTCCGGGTCAGCCCCACAGGCCCATCCCGCCCAGTATCCTGCCCCCCAGTCAGCCCCACGGGCCCATCTCGCCCAGTATCCTGTCCCCTGGAGCAGGCCGGGGCTGGGTTCAAATCATGGGCCGTTCCCTGTAGCAGATATTCTCCTGCCTTGTTGCACACCCTGATCTTGCCTGTCCCGGCCCCCGAGCAGGATTTCTGATCCCTGGGCCGGACGCGCTGTCCTGGATGGAGCGAGGGGCAGAGCCAGGGGTCCCAGGTGCCCAGGGCGCTCAGGAGACCCCGAGAGACGCCTGCACAGGTGAGGAGTCGCTTAAACCGGCTTGGAAATTCCCCCCCTCCCCCGGCTTCCTGGGGCCTTTAAATCCTGGGCAGTAACAGAAGGGGCTTTATGGGCTGGCCAGGGGCTGCCCCGGCCCCCGCGCATGTCGTGATTTTACAAACTCCATTTTGTGTGTGTTCCCGGCTACTTTTAGAGTCTGTCTGTCCTTGGATGCCTGTCGGTCTATCTGTCCAGAGACCTCTGTCCTGTCTGTCTGTCTCTGTCCCTGGATGCTGTTTTCAGGCCTAGAAGCGCTGGGACCAGGCCCCACAGACAGCCCGGGCTGGGTCCTGACTACACCACCGCGTCCATCTGTCCCTCTGTCCCCGCCAGCCCCAGGGCTGCCTCGGCTGCTGCTCAGAGCTTGCCCAGCCACAGCCGAGAGACACCAGCCTGGCTGAGGTCAGCCTGCCGGCAGCTCTGAAACTGTGCCCCCTTGGGAGGCGCTGAGCAGCAGCAGAGACCCCGGGTCCATGTCTGCAGGCTCAGGAAGGCAGCACAGCGAGCCGGTTCAGACACTAGCGGTGGAATCCTGCGGGGGTTCCTGGCTCAGGATCCTCCCCGACCAGGCCCCGAATCCCCATGGTGAGGGGATAATTCTTGGTTGAGCTCTCTGGTTTGTTCCCTTTTCCGAGCAGGGACGGCTTGGGTCTGAATCCCTCTCTGTCCCACGGGGCTCCGGGGGGTTCCCAGACAGACCTGGGACCGAGCCGAGAACTTCGCTTCACTGAAGAAGGTAAAACCCATCTCCCCTGGGAACCCGTGAACTAAGGAGAAAACGACAGCTCAGGAGGGAGTAAATGAGAGTCAGGAGACGCGGAGGCTGTGCAGAGCGCAGGGCAGGACAGTTAGTCCTGGGTTACCCTGTGGCTGTACAATTCACCCCAGTCAGAGTGAAAATACGGCTCAGCGGTTAATAAACCCTGCAGGGGTGGGGTGGGGGGGGCAGATTTTCCGCACCGTGAGAATACTAACCGTGATCCTTTCCCCCGCAGGCGATGGGCCGGTCAGCGAGGCTGAGGAGTGGGATCCCCAGCCGGAAGGGCACGAGCGAGTGGGGCCACAGAGGATGGTACCGGGACGACACCAGGAGAATGATCTGCCCAGCCCAGGTGCCTGCGAGCACCAGCGGGAAAACCCTGCTGGGGAGAGAGACGCAGACTCGGCTCCCCATGGGGCAGGCGACGAGGGGCTGAACGAATCCATGATCCGGGCGGCGGGGACGCCCCACAGCTCTGCCCCAGCTTCCCGTGGGACTGGCGAGGGGCTGAACGAATCCACGATCCAGGCAGCGGGAACACCCCGCAACTCTGCCCTGGCACTGAACGAATCCATGATCCAGCCGGTGGGGTCACCCTGCAGCTCTGCCCCAGCGCTGAATGAATCCACGATCCGGGCGGCGGGGATGCCCCACGGCTCTGCCCTGGTGCTGAACAAATCCATGATCCAGCCGGTGGGGTCACCCTGCAGCTCTGCCCCGGTGCTGAACGAATCCACGATCTGGCCGGCGGGGACGCCCCACAGCTCTGTCCCGGCGCTGAACGAATCCACGATCCGGGCGGCGGGGATGCCCCACAGCTCTGCCCTGGCTCCCCGCAGCTCTGTCCCGGCTCCCCACGGGGCCGGCGAAGCGCTGAACGAATCCACGATCCGGGCAGCGGGGTCGCCCCACAGCTCTGCCTCGATGCTGAATGAATTCATGATCCGGCCGGCGGGGACGCCCCACAGCTCTGTCCTGGCTCCCCGCGGGGCCGGCGAGGCGCTGAACGAATCCACAATCCAGCCGGCGGGGACTCCCCACAGCTCTGCCCCGGTGCTGAACGAATCCATGATCCGGCCAGTGGGGTCACCCTGCAGCTCTGCCCCGGTGCTGAACGAATCCACGGTCCGGCCAGCGGGGACGTCCCACAGCTCTGTCCTGGCTCCCCACGGGGCCGGCGAGGCGCTGAACGAATCCACGATCCAGCCGGCGGGGACGCCCCACAGCTCTGTCCCGGCTCCCCGCGGGGCCGGCGAGGCGCTGAACGAATCCACGGTCCGGCCAGCGGGGATGCCCCGCAGCTCTGCCCCGGTGCTGAACGAATCCACAGTCCGGCCAGCGGGGATGCCCCGCAGCTCTGCCCCAGCGCCCCAGCCGGGGATCGGCGCCCCAGCGAGAGCTACCGGGCCCCCGACCCCCGGGCGGCAGTACGTCTGCCCCGAGTGCGGCCGGGCCTTCGGGCAGAGCTCCCACCTGACGCAGCACCTGCGGATCCACACGGGCGAGCGGCCCTACGTCTGCCCCGACTGCGGCCGGGCCTTCAGCGCCAGCTCCAACTTCCTGGCGCACCGGCGCACGCACACGGGCGAGAAGCCCTACGACTGCTGCGTGTGTGGGCGCAGCTTCCGTGCCAGCTCCACCCTGCAGCGGCACCGGCGCCTGCACACGGGCGAGCGCCCCTACCGCTGCGGGCACTGCGGCCGCGCCTTCTCCCAGAGCTCCTCGCTGGCCAAGCACCGGCGCCTGCACACGGGCGAGCGCCCCTACCGCTGCGGCCACTGCGGGGATGCCTTCGCCGTGCAGTCAGGGCTGGCTGCCCACCGCAGCCGGCACACGGGCGAGCGCCCCTTCGCCTGCCCCGACTGCAGCAAGCGCTTCCGGCGCAGCTCCGACCTGGTGCAGCACCAGCGCGCCCACACCGGGGAGCGGCCCTTCCGCTGCGGCCACTGCGGTGCCGGCTTCAGCCTGGCCTCCACCCTGCTCAACCACCAGCGCGGCCACACCGGGGAGCGGCCCTACCGCTGCCAGCGCTGCGGGGCCAGCTTCGCCCGCAGCTCCACCCTGGCGCGCCACCGGCGGGGCCACGGGCCTGAGGGCGCCGGGCGGCAGGAGGCAGAGCCCGCCCCCCAGCCGGGCCCCCTGAGTCAGGGCTCCTGCCCCCTGCCCCAGCCGGGCACCCTGGGTCACAGCTCAGAGCCCCTCTCTGGCCAGGACACCCTCACCCAGCCGGGCCCCCTGGGTCACAGCTCAGCTCCTGTCACCCTGCAGCCCCCCACGGGGCATGGGTCAGCTCCTGCCCCACAGCAGCCCCCCATGGATCATGGGTCAGCTCCTGCCCCCCAGGAGCCCCGCATGGGTCACAGGTCAGATCCTTCCCCGCAGCACCCCCCTATGGGTCATGGGTCAGCTCCTGCCCCCCAGGAGCCCCCCATGGGTCACGGGTCAGCTCCTGCCCCCCAGGAGCCCCTCACGGGTCACAGGTCAGATCCTGCCCCACAGCAGAACCCCCTGGGTCATAGCTCAGCTCCTGCTCCCCAGGAGCCTCCCCTGAGTCACAGCTCAGCTCCTGCCCCCCAGGAGCCCCCCACGGGTCACAGGTCAGATCCTGCCCCGCAGCAGACCCCCCTGAGTCAGGGCACCATAGATCATGGCCTGGGCCCCCAGCCTGGCACTGTGGATCATGGGTCAGAGCCTGCCCCCCAGCAGAGCCCCCCGGCTCGGCCCCCCGCCTCCCAGCCAGGCGAGCGCCCCTACCCGTGCCTGGTGTGTGGGAAGCGGTTCTCCCGCAGCTCCAACCTGGTGGCCCACCAGCGGATCCATGCGGGCGACAAGCCGTTCCGCTGCCCGGAGTGCGGGCGGGGCTTCCTGCGGGGCTCCAACCTGCGGACGCACCGGCGCCTGCACACGGGCGAGCGCCCCTACCCCTGCCCCGAGTGCGGCAAGCGCTTCGGCGACACCTCCGTGCTGGTCAAGCACCAGCGCATCCACACGGGCGAGCGCCCGCACCGCTGCCCCGACTGCCCCCGCCGCTTCAGCCAGGCCTCGGACCTGGTGGCCCACCGGCGGGTGCACACGGGCGAGAAGCCCTACGTCTGTGCCGAGTGCGGGCGCGGCTTCAGCCGCAGCTCCAACCTGCTGACACACCAGCGGCTGCACCGCGGCGAGCGCCCCTACCCCTGCCCCCAGTGCGGCAAGAGCTTCGGCCAGAGCTCGGACCTGCTGCAGCACCAGCGCAGCCACACCGGCGAGCGGCCCTTCGCCTGCGCCCAGTGTGGCAAAGCCTTCAGCAAGGGCTCCACCCTCACCGGGCACCAGCGCATCCACACGGGCGAGCGGCCCTTCGCCTGCCCCACCTGCGGCAAGCGT
This sequence comes from Gopherus flavomarginatus, assembly GCF_025201925.1. Lineage (NCBI taxonomy): Eukaryota > Metazoa > Chordata > Testudines > Testudinidae > Gopherus > Gopherus flavomarginatus. The sequence goes on from NC_066628.1 coordinate 1,436,797, forward strand.
TTCCGGCACAGCTCCCACCTGACGGCCCACCTGCGGGTGCACGCCCGGGAGCGGCCACTGTGAGCCGGAGCCCCCGGCCCTGCCCCCGGGCTCTGCCCCCCGGCTCTGCCCCCGGCTCCCACCTGCGGGTGCACACCCGGGAGCGGCCGCTGTGAGCCGGAGCCCCGGCCTGCCCCCCAGCCCTGCCCCCTGGCTCTGCCCCCGGCTCCCACCTGCGGGTGCACGCCCGGGAGCGGCCGCTGTGAGCCAGAGACCCGGCCCTGCCCCCGGCTCCCACCTGCGGGTGCACGCCCGGGAGCGGCCGCTGTGAGCCGGAGCCCCGGCCTGCCCCCCCGCCCTGTCCCCCAGCTCTGCCCCCGGCTCCCACCTGCGGGTGCACGCCCGGGAGCGGCCGCTGTGAGCCGGAGCCCCAGCCTGCCCCCCGGCTCTGCCCCCCGGATCCCACCTGACGGCCCACCTGCGGGTGCACACCCAGGAGCGGCCGCTGTGAGCCGGAGCCCCGGCCTGCCCCCCGGCTCTGCCCCCGGCTCCCACCTGCGGGTGCACGCCTGGGAGCGGCCGCTGTGAGCCGGAGCCCCCAGCCTGCCCCCCGGCTCTGCCCCCCGGCTCCCACCTGCGGGTGCATGCCCGGGAGCGGCCGCTGTGAGCCGAAGGCCCAGCCTGCTCCCCGGCCCTGACCCCCGGGTCCCACCGCACCGCCCACCTCTGTGCATGCCCGTGAGCGGCCGCTGTCAGATGGAGACCCCCGGCCCTACCCCCCGGCTGCGAAGAGAGGGGGGCTGGGGGTGCAGAGAGTCTGAGCCCGGTGCTGTGAGGGAGGAGCTGCTCTGAGTGTGATGGACGCAGTGACGCTGCTTGAGTCTGCACAGAGCCTGAGCCTGTCACTGTGAGGGGTGGGAACTCCTGCCCCACTGCTGGGGCCCCCAGCGGACGGGGAAGCAGCAGGACCACGCGGCTTTCCCTGTTCCCCTTGGGTGACGCAGGAGAGGTCCCGGCTGTGGCGCGGGGGCCGAACGGCTGCAGAGCAGCTGAGTGTGCGCAGGCCCCTGTGTGGCGATTCGTGCCCAGCCCCACGGCAGCTCGTTCCCCACCAGGGAGTCTGCACAAAGGGGGGTTCTGGGGAGGGGGGGGATTCTGTTGATTTTCCCCCTTGTGTAAATAAATGTGATGTGCAGAATTCGGCTTCGGAGTCAGGACTCCTGACTGGTGAACATGGAGCCTGCCTGGGGCAGGGAATGGGACACGGGACCTGTCCCCTCTGGGGGGCGCCGGCTCCCACCGGCCCCAGGGGTGGGACTGGCTGGCTCAGGGTGGCGGGGAATGGGGCAGGGGAGCGGGTAGGGGACTGTCTCTTGTGGGGGGCGCTGGTTCCGATCCGGCCCCAGGGGGGGACTGGCTGGCTCAGGGTGGCGGGGAATGGGGCAGGGGAGCGGGTAGGGGACTGTCTCTTGTGGGGGGCGCTGGTTCCGATCCGGCCCCAGGGGGGGACTGGCTGGCTCGGGGAGGCGGGGAATGGGGCAGGGGAGGGGGTAGGGGACTGTCTCTTGTGGGGGGCGCTGGTTCTGATCCGGCCCCAGGGTGGAGACTGGCTAGCTTTGGGGGGGGGGGGGAAATGGGGCAGGGCCCTGTCCCCTGTGGGGTGCTGGTTTCGATCCGGCCCCAGGGCGGGGACTGGCTGGCTCAGGGGGGTGGAGAATGGGGCAGGGGCCTGTCTTCTCTGGGGGGCGCTGGCTCTGATCCGGGCCCAGGGCAGGGAATGGGGCCAGGGCCTGCCCCCTGTGGGGTGCCAGTTCTTCCAATCCACCAGCCTGTTGGGTTTTGCTGCTGGGGGTTGTTTCCCCGCCGAGCCCTGGCGCTGGGGGAGGCACCGACACGAGGGACGATTAGAAACGGTTCTTTATGATCCATATTGCAGCAATGGCCCGGCCTCGGGTGCTCGGCGCTGCACGGCCAGCGAGGGAAAGGGGCGATTTCCCACGGCCCTTAGCTCCCTGCCTTGGTGTGCGGCCCTGGGTGGGATGGTGTGAGGGGAGACAGTGAACCTGGGGGGCAGCAGGGTTGGGGGCAGAAATCAATTGGCAATCAGTGGGGCCCCCAGGTTCTCAAGGGCCAGGCGCGTTTCCAACTCCATTCACGTGTCCAGCCTTGGGTGGCGAGGAACCCAGGCATCCGAGTGGAAAATCCAACCTGGGGGAAAAACAAGGGAATGAGAGAAGGGGCGGGGGGGGGAGTGGAGGGAAAACCTGCTGGTGTCGGTAAAGGCATTAGCTGGGGGAAAGGCGGGGGTCACCCCCCACAGAAACCCCACTGGGGGGCGGGAGGGGTGGACTGGGAGCTGGGGAAGTCAGGGCTGGAGTACCCGCTGTGGCCACAGGGGGGCGGATCTGCCCCCCCTAGAAATCCCCAGGTGCGGAGTGGGGGCTGTGATGGGGGGCAGGAGGCTGTGATGGGGGGCAGGGGGTCGCTGCACTTACCAGACCCACGGGATCAGCTGAGTTCGGGCGCCTCTTCCTCTGGGGGAGGAGAAGGGGGGCAGGTTACTCAGTGCATGGGGGTGAGGGGTGCATCTCCCCCAGCCTGGTGTCAAGGGGGTTTTCGGGGTGGGGGGATGCCCCAAGGGGGAAGGGGCCACGGGGGGTGCCCCCAGAGTCATGTCTCCCAGGGGGGAGGTGGGGAAGGGAAGTGCTGGGGTGGAGCCCCAGGGGGAGGAGGCCCCAGGAGGTGTATCCCCAACAGGGAGGGGGCAGGGGGAAGCAGAGGGGGCCTCCTGGAGGGGGTATCCCTGTGGGGGGGAGACCCCGGGGGCATATCCCCTGGGGGGGGCAGGGAGGAGGCCCTGGGGGCAGGGCAGGGGGTCCCTGGGGGGTATCCCTGTGGGGGGGAGACCCCGGGGGCATATCCCCTGGGGGGGCAGGGAGGAGGCCCTGGGGGCAGGGCAAGGGGTCCCAGGGGGGTATCCCCGGGGGCATACCCCCCCCAGGACCCCACTCCCTGTCGAAGGGGGGCACCGGGGGGGTCTCTCACCTGAGACCAGGCGCAGCCTGGACTGTCCCAGCTTCCAGCGAGCTGTAGAGACAAGCGGTGGGTGAGGTCAGGAGACGAGTTGTGCCCGTTCTCAGCCCAGCTGCGCCCCCCACCCGCCCTGCCCCACTCTTACCTCGCCTCCTGCACAGCAGCAGCGCCCCCGCCAGGCCGGCCAGGCCCCCCAGCGCCCCCAGAGTCGCCCCGGCCACGGTCCCGGGGGAGACGCCCCCTCGGTACGACGGGCTCCTGGGGGCTGGGACAGAGCCATGGGGAGAACGGTTAGAAATTGGGGTGGGAGTGTCCCGGCAGCGGGGGGCTGGCAGGGCTGGGGGGGGAAGGGGCAGTGGGGGGATCCCAGTGACAGGGCTGTGGGGGGAAGGGGGAACTGGGGGTCTCGGGGGATCCCGGTGACAGGGCTGTGGGGGGAAGGGGGCGCTAGGGGTCTCTCGGGGGATCCCGGTGACAGGGCTGTGGGGGGAAGGGGGTGCTGGGGGGGCACTGAGGGGATCCCGGTGACAGGGCTGTGGGGGAAGGGGGTGCTGGGGGGGCACTGAGGGGATCCCGGTGACAGGGCTGTGGGGGAAGGGGGAACTGGGGGTCTCGGGGGATCCCGGTGACAGGACTGTGGGGGGAAGGGGGAACTGGGGGTCTCGGGGGATCCCGGTGACAGGGCTGTGGGGGAAGGGGGTGCTGAGGGGTCTCTGGAGGGTCTCTGGGGGGGATCCCGGTGACAGGGCTGTGGGGGAAGGGGGCTGATGGGGGTGCCGGGGGGGTCTCTGGAGGGATCCCGGTGGCAGGGCTGTGGGGGAAAGGGGCACTGGGGGTCTCTGGGAGGTCTCTGGGGGGATCCTGGTGACAGGGCGGTGAGGGAAAGGGGCATTGGGGGTCTCTGGAGGGATCCCGGTGACAGGGCAGTGGGGGCGAAGGGGGTGCCGGGGGGTCTCTGAGGGGATCCCGGTGGCAGGGCTGTGGGGGGAAGGGGGCTCTGGGGGGTGCCAGTGGGGTCTCTGGAGGGATCCCAGTGGCAGGGCAGTGGGGGGGAAGGGGCACTGGGGGGTCTCTGGAGGGTCTCTGGGGGGGATCCCGGTGGCAGGGCAGTGGGGGGGAAGGAGGTGCTGGGGGCTCTCTGAGGGCATCCCGGTGGCAGGGCTGTGGGGGAAAGGGGGCTCTGGGGGGTGCCGGGGGGGTCTCTGGAGGGATCCTGTTGACAGGGCAGTGGGGGGGAAGGGGGTGCCGGGGGGTCTCTGAGGGGATCCCGGTGGCAGGGCAGTGGGGGGGAAGGGGATGCTGGGGGTCTCTGGGGGGATCCTGGTGACAGGGCAGTGGGGGGGAAGGGGGTGCTGGGGGTCTCTGAGGGGATCCCGGTGGCAGGGCAGTCGGGGGGAAGGGGATGCCTGGGGGTCTCTGAGGGGATCCCGTTGGCAGGGCTGTGGGGGAAAGGGGGTTCTGGGGGGTGCCGGGGGGGTCTCTGGAGGGATTCTGGTGGCAGGGCAGTGGGGTGGAAGGGGGTGCTGGGCGGTCTCTAGGGGGATCCCGGTGGCAGGGCAGTGGAGGGGAAGGGGGTGCTGGGGGGTCTCTGAGGGGATCCCGGTGGCAGGGCTGTGGGGGAAAGGGGGCTCTGGGGGGTGCCGGGGGGGACTCTGGAGGGATCCCGGTGGCAGGGCAGTGGGGGCTCTGGGGGGGTGCTGCGGGGGTCTCTAGGGGGATCCCGGTGACAGGGCAGTGGGGGGGAAGGGGGTGCTTGGGGGTCTCTGAGGGGATCCCGGTGGCAGGGCACTGGGGGGGAAGGGGGTGCTGGGGGGTCTCTGAGGGGATCCCGGTGGCAGGGCTGTGGGGGAAAGTGGGCTCTGGAGGGTGCCGGGGGGGTCTCTAGAGGGATCCCAGTGACAGGGCGGGGGGAGAAGGGGGCACATGGGGTCCCTGGGGTGCACACCTACCCCACGTAGTCTCCAGCGGCATCTCCAGGTCCCCGTGCCTGGCCCGGCACCGCACCCCCTGGGCCTCTCTCTCGGGCACCCATAGGTGGCTCTGGCGTTGGTAGCACCCATCCCCGCTGGGCAGCCCCGCGCCAGCCTCGGCCCCCGGCAGCATCGCATCTCCCCGCAGCCAGGACACCTCGATGTCCCGCGTGGGGAACCCCCAGGCCTGGCACCCCAGAGTCAGCCAGCCCGGGCGCCCGGGGGTCGGGCGGGACCAGGCCTGCAGCTGGGGGGCGGCTGGTGGGGAGAGACAGTGAGACCCCTGTCCCCCATCTGTGGGGTCACCCCAGCCCCCTGTCTGTGGGGTCACCCGTCCCTCTTTCCTTGGGGTCACCCCAGCGCCTGATGGGGGGGTCACGCGCTGTCCCCCTTTGCTTGGGGTCACTCGAGCCCCTGATCTGTGGGGGCCATCCAGCCCCCTATCTGTGGGGTCACCCCAGCCCTGGATCTGGGGGTCACCCCAGGACCCAATCTGTGGATCACCCCTCCCCCTTTCCTTGAGATCACTCCTGTCCCCAATCTCTGTGGTCACCCCAACCCCTGAGGTCACCCCCTCCTGCAAACCATGGAGTCACCCCTCCTCCCAGCCCACTAATCCATGGGGGGATGACCCCAGCCCAGACAGGCCCCGTTCCATGGGGTGACTGCCACCCCGACCCCATTCCATGCGGTGACCCCTCCCCAGACCATGTTCCATGGGGTGACTGCCACCCTGGCCCCGTTCCATGGGGTGACCCCTCCCCCAGCCCCATTCCATGGGGTGACTGCCTCCCTGGCCTCGTTCCATGGGGTGACCCCTCCCCCAGCCCCATTCCATGAGGTGACTGCCACCCTGGCCCCGTTCCATGGGGTGACCCCTCCCCCAGCCCCATTCCATGGGGTGACTGCCACCCTGGCCCTGTTCCATGGGGTGACCCCCCTGGCCTTGTTCCATGGGATGACCCTCCCTGACCCCGTTGCAAGGGGTGACTGCCCCTCCCGCAGCCCCATTCCATGGGGTGACAGCCCCGCCCCCCGGCCCCGTTGCAAGGGGTGACTGCCCCTCCCGCAGCCCCATTCCATTGGGTGACAGCCCCGCGCCCCGGCCCCGTTGCAAGGGGTGACTGCCCCCCCGGCCCCGTTCCATGGGGTGACAGCTCCGCCCCCGGCCCCGTTGCAAGGGGTGACTGCCCCCCCGCCCCGTTCCATGGGGTGACAGCCCCGCCCCCCGGCCTCGTTGCAAGGGGTGACTGCCCCCCCGCCCCGTTCCATGGGGTGACTGCCCCCCCGGCCCCGTTCCACGGGGTGACAGCCCCGCCGCCCCGGCCCCATTCCATGGGGTGACTGCCCCGCACCCCGGCCCCGTTCCATGGGGTGACTGCCCCCCCCGGCCCCGTTCCACGGGGTGACAGCCCCACTGCCCAGGCCCATACCTGCCCTCCTGGCCCAGGTGCGCCGGCTGCGCAGGAACCGGCCCAGCCACTCCACGCAGGTGTCCCCCAGGTACCGGTGCAGCCGCTCCCCGAACTCGGGCTGGGCGTCCCAGCGGCGCCGTGTGGTCTCGGCCCAGGACAGAGCCGCCAGCCAGCGCTGGTTCCCCCGGTCGAACACCACCAGGTCCTGCCCGTCGTAACCGAACTGGTACCAGCCGCGAACCACCCCCCCGGGCTCCCGCTCGCAGCCCAGCGCCCACTGCAGCGTGTGGCGGCCTGGGGGCAGAGCCAGGGGTCAGGCCACAGGCCATGGGGGGGCCATGGGGCCACAGGGTCGGGTCATGGGACATGGGGGGGCCATGGGGCCACAGGGTAAAACCATGGGCCATGGGGGAGCAATGGGGCCACAGGGTCGGGCCATGGGAGGGCCATGGGGCCACAGGGTCGGGTCATGGGCCATGGGGGGGCAATGGGGTCACAGGGTCAGGCCATGGGCCATGGGGGGGCAATGGGGCCACAGGGTCGGGTCATGGGCCATGTGGGGGCCATGGGGCCACAGGGTCGGGTCATGGGCCATGGGGGGGCCATGGGGCCACAGGGTCAGGCCATGGGCCATGGGGGGGCAATGGGGCCACAGGGTCGGGTCATGGGCCATGGGGGGGTCATGGGGGGCCATGGGGCCACAGGGTCAGGCCATGGGCCATGGCGGGGCCATGGGGCCATAGGGTCGGGCCATGGGCCATGGGGGGGCCATGGGGGGGCCATGGGGCCACAGGGTAAAACCATGGGCCATGAGGGGGCAATGGGGCCACAGGGTCGGGCCATGGGGGGGCCATGGGGCCACAGAGTTGGGTCATGGGCCATGGGGGGGCCATGGGGTCACAGGGTCAGGCCATGGGCCATGGGGGGGCAATGGGGCCACCGGGTCGGGTCATGGGCCATGTGGGGGCCATGGGGCCACAGGGTCGGGTCATGGGCCATGGGGGGGCCATGGGGCCACAGGGTCAGGCCATGGGCCATGGGGGGGCAATGGGGCCATAGGGTCGGGTCATGGGCCATGGGGGGGTCATGGGGGGCCATGGGGCCACAGGGTCAGGCCATGGGCCATGGCGGGGCCATGGGGCCATAGGGTCGGGCCATGGGCCATGGGGGGGCCATGGGGCCACAGGGTAAAACCATGGGCCATGAGGGGGCAATGGGGCCACAGGGTCGGGCCATGGGGGGGCCATGGGGCCACAGAGTTGGGTCATGGGCCATGGGGGGGCCATGGGGTCACAGGGTCAGGCCATGGGCCATGGGGGGGCAATGGGGCCACCGGGTTGGGTCATGGGCCATGGGGGGGCCATGGGGCCACAGGGTCAGGCCATGGGCCATGGGGGGCCATGCGGCCACAGGGTCAGGCCACGGGGGAAGCCACACACCAGGCCATGGGCCACAGGGGGCTCTTGGGGAGGTCAGGGTGCTGGGGGGCTCGGGGCACTCAGGGGTTGGGGGGGCAGAGCTGGGGGGCTCGGGGCACTCAGTGACCTGGGGGCAGAGCTGGGGGGCTCAGGGCATGAGGAGCCGGGGGGAAGGATCTGGGTGCTGGGGGGCTCAGGGCACAGGGGGCCAGGGGGAGGATCTGGGTGCTGGGGGGCTCAGGGTACTTGGGGGCCTGGAGGCAGAGCTGGGGGGCTCAGGGGGGCTGGGGGGGAGGATCTGGGTGCTGGGGGACTCGGGGCACTCAGGGGCCTGGGGGCAGAGCTGGGGGGCTTGAGGCATGGGGGCGCAGGGGGAAAGGATCTGGGTGCTGGGGGGCTCAGGGCATTGGGGGTCAGGGGGAGGATCTGGGTGCTGGGGGGCTAGGGGCACTCGGGGGTCTGGGGGCAGAGCTGGGGGCTTGGGGCACAGGGGCACAAGGGGAAAGGATCTGGGTGCTGGGGGGCTCAGGGCATTGGGGGTGAGGATCTGGGTGCTGGGGGGCTCAGGACACAGGGGGCTGGGGGGAGGATCTGGGTGCTGGGGGGCTCAGGACACAGGGGGCTGGGGGGAGGATCTGGGTGCTGGGGGGCTCAGGGCATGGGGGGCCGAGGGGAGGATCTGGGTGCTGGGGGGTTCGGGGGGCTGGAGGGGAGGATCTGGGGGCTGGGGGGCTTAGGGCATGGGGGGCCGGGGGGGAGGATCTGGGTGCTGGGGGGCTCGGGGGGCTAAGGGGAGGATCTGGGGGCTGGGGGGCTCAGGACACAGGGGGCTGGGGGGAGGATCTGGGTGCTGGGGGGCTCAGGGCATTGGGGGTCGGGGGAGGATCTGGGTGCTGGGGGGCTCGGGGGGCTGGAGGGGACGATCTGGGGGCTGGGGGACTCAGGGCATGGGGGGCCGAGGGGAGGATCTGGGGGCTGGGGGGCTCAGGACACAGGGGGCCGGGGGGAGGATCTGGGTGCTGGGGGGCTCAGGACACAGGGGGCTGGGGGGAGGATCTGGGTGCTGGGGGGCTCAGGGCATTGGGGGTCGGGGGAGGATCTGGGTGCTGGGGGGCTCGGGGGGCTGGAGGGGACGATCTGGGGGCTGGGGGACTCAGGGCATGGGGGGCCGAGGGGAGGATCTGGGTGCTGGGGGGCTCGGGGTGCTGGAGGGGAGGATCTGGGTGCTGGGGGGCTCGGGGGGCTAAGGGGAGGATCTGGGGGCTGGGGGGCTCAGGGCATGGGGGGCCAAGGGGAGGATCTGGGTGCTGGGGGGCTCGGGGGGCTAAGGGGAGGATCTGGGGGCTGGGGGGCTCAGGACACGGGGGGCCGGGGGCTGCTCACCCTGTGTCTGGTTGCTTCTCTGTTTGAGGGTCTCCACGTTGCGCCGGAACCAGTCCTCCTTGGCGGCCCGCGAGGCCCCCCCCTGGCGCCAGTACTCGGGGCCCAGCCCCTCGCCCACCCAGGGCTGGGCAGGCACCTTGGCGCGGGCGGCGCGGTCGTAGCCGTCGATGGGGGCCCCGTCCAGCAGCCCGGCCGCCCCGAACTCCAGCAGCCCCGAGGCGTCGTAGGTGCCCACGTAGTGGTAGGCCAGGCTGTGGGGCCCATCGGGGGCTGCGCCGGCGGGAGAGGGGCTGAGTTCAGGGAGGGGACCCCCACAACCCCCCCTCCAGCACAGAGCCCCCTGCTGCCCCCCCTGCAGCCCAGCCCCTAGCGCCACCCTGGGGCAATGGGGAGCCCTGACTGCCTGGGGGGAGCCCCCTTCTGCCCCCCACCCCTCCCCCTGCAGCCCCTAGCGCCGCCCTGGGGCAATGGGGAGCCCTGACTGCCCGGGCAGAGCCCCCTGCTGCCCCCGCCCCACCCCCTGCAGCCCAGCCCCTAGTGCCGCCCTGGGGCAATGGGGAGCCCTGACTGCCCGGGCAGAGCCCCCTGCTGCCCCCCCCTCAGCCCAGCCCCTAGCGCTGCCCTGGGGCAATGGGGAGCCCCGACTGCCAGGGCAGAGCCCCCTGCTGCCCCCCTCCCCCTGCAGCCCCTAGCGCCGCCCTGGGGCAATGGGGAGCCCCGACTGCCTGGGCAGAGCCCCCTGCTGCCCCCCACCCCCTGCAGCCCAGCCCCTAGCGTCACCCTGGGGCAATCCGGAGCCCTGAATGCCCAGGCAGAGCCCCCTGCTGCCCCCCCTGCTCCCTGCAGCCCAGCCCCTAGCGCCGCCCTGGGGCAATGGGGCCAGCTTGGATTTCCTCCTGGGGTGAAGGTGCCCCCAGCCCCCCTCCCTGGAACTCTCCCCTCCTCACACTCTGCTGTTCCGGCCCTGACCCCTGGGTGCCGTTCACCCCCCGGGACCCACCTGGCTCGGCCAGGCCGAGTAGGGACCACAGCGCCAGCCACACCAGCAGCAGGTGTTTCCGGGGCCCCATCCCCACGGCAGTGATCAGGGACCCAGGCGTCTGGGAGCAGGGAGGGGCAGGAGGCCCCAGCCAGGCAGGGGGATGTGGTGGAGGAGCTTGGCCCAGCAGGATCCAGGCGTCCAGGAGCAGGGCGGGGCAGGAGCCCCCAGCCGGGCTGGGGATGAGGTGGGGGAGCTCGGCCCAGCAGGGTCCAGCCGAGGTGCCAAGAGTGAAAATGAAAGTGGGTGACGGGCAGGGGAGGAGACTTGGCAGCACTGATCATTAACCCTGCCTGGGACCCAGGCCTGCTGTAGGGCCAGTGGGGGTTCCCTGGGGCCTGTGCTGGGGGGGGCAGCAGGGGACTCTGCCTGGGCAGTCAGGGCTCCCCATTGCCCCAGGGCGGTGCTAGGGGCTGGGCTGCAGGGAGCGGGGCGGTGGGGGGCAGCAGGGGACTCTGCCCGGGCAGTCAGGGCTCCCCATTGCCCCAGGGCGGTGCTAGGGGCTGGGCTGCAGGGAGCGGGGCGGTGGGGGGCAGCAGGGGACTCTGCCCGGGCAGTCAGGGCTCCCCATTGCCCCAGGGCGGTGCTAGGGGCTGGGCTGCAGGGAGCGGGGCGGTGGGGGGCAGCAGGAGGCTGTGCCGTGGGGCGCAGGGGGTGACTCAGGAGCTGGGTGGCGAGTGCCGAGATGAGCTCAGGGTTGGAAGCACCAGCAGCCCATGAACTTTTGCAGCTGGGCCGGGCGATGGATCCCAGATGTGGCCCCGGTGCCGGGCGGCAGGCGGGGGCGGTGGGGGGTGCGGGAAAGAGCCCAATCTTAATCCTGGCTCTCCCTCGCACCCCTGGCCTCCTCGGCTGCTCGTGCTCCGCCACTGCTCCGGCCCCCGCCAGGACTCCTGGGTTCTCTGCCCGGCTCTGGGAGGAGAGTAGGGGCTGGTGGTTAGTGCAGGGGGGGCTGGGGGCAGGACTCCTGGGTTCTCTGCCCGGCTCTGGGAGGAGAGTAGGGGCTGGTGGTTAGTGCAGGGGGGGCTGGGGGCAGGACTCCTGGGTTCTGTTCTCGCTCTGGGAGGGCAGTAGGGTCTAGTGGTCAGAGAGGGGGCTGGGGACAGGACTCCTGGGTTCTCTCCCTGCTCTGGAAGGGAAGTAGGGGCTGGTGGTTAGACAGGGAGGTCTGGGGGCAGGACTCCTGGGTTCTATCCCTGCTCCGGGAGGGCAGTAGGGTCTAGTGGTCAGAGAGGGGGCTGGGGACAGGAGCCAGGATGCCTGGGTTCGCTGTGTGTGCTGCTCTCCCCAGCAGTGCCCCCTACGGGCAAAGTTCCCTCACACAGGGGCTCTTGGCCGGCTGGGGGTCGGTCACCCCGGGCTGCGTTCCCTGGCCGGAGCCTGCTGGCCCGTGTGGTGTTTGGGTGCAGCCCGGCCCGGCCCCGTGATTTACGGCTGCTTCACACGGACACGAGATTCTTTTGCAAGGGAGAAAACAAACCCAGAGACACGCAAGAAACCTCCCGGGGCCCCGCTCTGGCACGTCAGCCTCTGCACCTGCTAGTGCCCGGCTAGACACCCCACCCCGGGGCCACTCCCCAGGGCCCCCCGACACTTACTGAGTCACGCTCTGATCACAGACTTCATCCAGCAAAACACCCACCGGGCCAGAACACACGGCCTGGCTCCCAGCCCCTCCACCACCAGGGTAGAACCCAGGCGTCCTGGCTCCCAGCCCTCCGCATCGGGGTAGAACCCAGGAGTCCTGGCTCCCAGCCCCTCCACCACCAGGGTAGAACCCAGGAGTCCTGGCTCCCAGCCCCCCTCCACCACCAGGGTAGAACCCAGGAGTCCTGGCTCCCAGCCCTCCGCATCGGGGTAGAACCCAGGAGTCCTGGCTCCCAGCCCCCCCCAGCCACGGTAGAACCCAGGAGTCCTGGCTCCCAGCGCCCCCGCCAGGGTAGAATCCAGCAGTCTTGGCTCCCAGCCCCCCTTTCCAGGGTAGAACCCAGGCGTCCTGGCTCCCAGCCCCCTGCAGCCAGGGTAGAACCCAGGCGTCCTGGCTCCCAGCCCCCTGCAGCCAGGGTAGAACCCAGGCGTCCTGGCTCCCAGCCCCCTGCACAGGGGTAGAACCCAGGCGTCCTGGCTCCCAGCCCCCCATAGCCAGGGTAGAACCCAGGCGTCCTGGCTCCCAGCCCCCCACAGCCAGGGTAGAACCCAGGCGTCCTGGCTCCCAGCCCCCTGCAGCCAGGGTAGAACCCAGGCGTCCTGGCTCCCAGCCCCCTGCAGCCAGGGTAGAACCCAGGCGTCCTGGCTCCCAGCCCCCTGCACAGGGGTAGAACCCAGGCGTCCTGGCTCCCAGCCCCCCATAGCCAGGGTAGAACCCAGGCGTCCTGGCTCCTAGCCCCCTGCACAGGGGTAGAACCCAGGCGTCCTGGCTCCCAGCCCCCCACAGCCACGGTAGAACCCAGGCGTCCTGGCTCCCAGCCCCCTGCAGCCAGGGTAGAACCCAGGCGTCCTGGCTCCCAGCCCCCTGCAGCCAGGGTAGAACCCAGGCGTCCTGGCTCCCAGCCCCCTGCACAGGGGTAGAACCCAGGCGTCCTGGCTCCCAGCCCCCCATAGCCAGGGTAGAACCCAGGCGTCCTGGCTCCCAGCCCCCTGCACAGGGGTAGAACCCAGGCGTCCTGGCTCCCAGCCCCCCATAGCCAGGGTAGAACCCAGGCGTCCTGGCTCCCAGCCCCCTGCACAGGGGTAGAACCCAGGTGTCCTGGCTCCCAGTCCTCCACCACCAGGGTAGAACCCAGGCGTCCTGGCTCCCAGCCCCCCACAGCCAGGGTAGAACCCAGGCGTCCTGGCTCCCAGCCCCCTGCACAGGGGTAGAACCCAGGCGTCCTGGCTCCCAGCCCCCCACAGCCAGGGTAGAACCCAGGCGTCCTGGCTCCTAGCCCCCTGCACAGGGGTAGAACCCAGGCGTCCTGGCTCCCAGCCCCCCACAGCCACGGTAGAACCCAGGCGTCCTGGCTCCCAGCCCCCTGCAGCCAGGGTAGAACCCAGGCGTCCTGGCTCCCAGCCCCCTGCAGCCAGGGTAGAACCCAGGCGTCCTGGCTCCCAGCCCCCTGCACAGGGGTAGAACCCAGGCGTCCTGGCTCCCAGCCCCCCATAGCCAGGGTAGAACCCAGGCGTCCTGGCTCCCAGCCCCCTGCACAGGGGTAGAACCCAGGCGTCCTGGCTCCCAGCCCCCCATAGCCAGGGTAGAACCCAGGCGTCCTGGCTCCCAGCCCCCTGCACAGGGGTAGAACCCAGGTGTCCTGGCTCCCAGTCCTCCACCACCAGGGTAGAACCCAGGTGTCCTGGCTCCCAGCCCCCCACAGCCAGGGTAGAACCCAGGCGTCCTGGCTCCCAGCCCCCCACAGCCAGGGTAGAACCCAGGCGTCCTGGCTGCCTGGTCCCAGGCTCGGGCTGGGTTCGGAGCCAGCCGAATTCTTCCGTGTCATTAGAGAAACAACAAGAAGGAGGGAGTGACCGTGGGGTGTGGGCCAAGCATGAGTCACATTCCCCCCACCCGCCTCCGTCCGTCCGTCCGTCCATTCCAGGGGCCCTGGGGCTGCCAGGCCACCCGCCGGCCGCCGGCCCAGTACAGCCTGTGCTTCCAGACCCCTCGGGGGAGGCCAGGGCCGGCGGGGGGCTAGCAGGGGAAGGGCTGAATTTCCACCCAGCGACCCCTGCCGGGGACCCATAGCTGGGACCTGTCCCCTCTAGAGGGCGCTGACTGTGATCTGGCCCCACGGCGTGGACTGGCTGGCTCAGGGGGGTGGGGAATGGGGCAGGGGCCTGTCCCCTCTGGGGGGCGCTGGCTCCCACCCAGCCCCAGGGCAGGGACTGGCTGGCTCAGGGGGGTGGGGAATGGGGCAGGGGCCTGTCCCCTCTGGGGGCACCGGCCCCGATCCAGCCCGGGGTTGGGGACTGGCTGGCTCAGGGGGTGGGAATGGCGCAGGGGTCTGTCCCCTCTGGGGGCACCGGCCCCGATCCTGCCCTGGGGTTGGGGACTGGCTGGCTCAGGGGGTGGGAATGGGGCAGGGGCCTGTCCCCTCTGGGGGCACCGGCCCCGATCCAGCCCTGGGGTTGGGGACTGGCTGGCTCAGGGGGTGGGAATGGGGCAGGGGCCTGTCCCCTCTGGGGGCACCGGCCCCGATCCAGCCCTGGGGTTGGGGCCTGGCTGGCTTGGGGGGGGAGTTTCTGTCTGTCTGAGCCTGGCCGGGTCCCCTCGCTGGGGCGGCTCCGGATGGACGGACGGATGGACTCCTGCGGGGGGGGGGGCATGCTGGGGACTGCCGGGGGAGGGGAGGGCGTGACCCCAGGGTGTGATGGAGCAGGGAGTGGGGGGGGTGGCCTGGGCATGTGGGGGGGCGGGAGTTTTACTGGCACTGGCTGGGTTGGTGCTGCTGGGGGGGTATCTGGGGTGACTTCACTTGGGGGACGATACCTCAGCAGGTGACCTGAGCCCGGGGGGGCTGGGCCAGGTGACACCTTCTGCCCCGGAAACTGGACAAAGGCTGGAGAAGGAGCCGAGGGCGGGGGGCTGGGGGCTGGCTGGGGCAAGGGAGAGAGGGCAGAACCGGGCTCTGGGCCCCCCACCCCCCAAGGGACCCGGCTGGGGGTCCTGGTTGTACTACAAGCCCTGCCCGGGGCTGTGTCCTGTCAGCTAATGACCCTCCTGTGCTACCGGCTGGCTGAGAGTCGGGGGGAATCGCAGGACTTGGGGGTGCAGGGCCCTGACCTCCCAGATCTCCCTCACCCCCCAGCTCAGCCCCCTGGGTCCCTCAGCCCCAGATCTCCCTCAGCCTCCAGCTCAGACCCCGGGACCCCTCAGCCCCAGATCTCCCTCACCCCCCAGCTCAGCCCCCTGGGTCCCTCAGCCCCAGATCTCCCACAGCCCCCAGCTCAGACCCCGGGACCCTCAGCCCCAGATCTCCCTCAGCCCCCAGCTCAGACCCCGGGACCCCTCAGCCCCAGATCTCCCTCACCCCCCAGCTCAGCCCCCTGGGTCCCTCAGCCCCAGATCTCCCTCAGCCTCCAGCTCAGCCCCCTGGGTCCCTCAGCCCCAGATCTCCCTCACCCCCCAGGTCAGACCCCTGGGTCCCTCAGCCCCAGATCTCCCTCAGCCTCCAGCTCAGCCCCCTGGGTCCCTCAGCCCCAGATCTCCCTCACCCCCCAGGTCAGACCCCTGGGTCCCTCAGCCCCAGATCTCCCTCAGCCTCCAGCTCAGCCCCCTGGGTCCCTCAGCCCCAGATCTCCCTCACCCCCCAGGTCAGACCCCTGGGTCCCTCAGCCCCAGATCTCCCTCAGCCTCCAGCTCAGACCCCGGGACCCCTCAGCCCCAGATCTCCCTCACCCCCCAGCTCAGCCCCCTGGGTCCCTCAGCCCCAGATCTCCCTCACCCCCCAGCTCAGACCCCTGGGTCCCTCAGCCCCAGATCTCCCACAGCCCCCAGCTCAGACCCCGGGACCCCTCAGCCCCAGATCTCCCTCAGCCCCCAGCTCAGACCCCGGGACCCTCAGCCCCAGATCTCCCTCAGCCCCCAGCTCAGACCCCTGGGTCCCTCAGCCCCAGATCTCCCACAGCCCCCAGCTCAGACCCCGGGACCCCTCAGCCCCAGATCTCCCTCAGCCCCCAGCTCAGACCCCTGGGTCCCTCAGCCCCAGATCTCCCTCACCCCCCAGGTCAGACCCCTGGGTCCCTCAGCCCCAGATCTCCCTCAGCCCCCAGCTCAGACCCCTGGGTCCCTCAGCCCCAGATCTCCCTCAGCCCCCAGCTCAGACCCCGGGACCCCTCAGCCCCAGATCTCCCTCACCCCCCAGGTCAGACCCCTGAGTCCCTCAGCCCCAGATCTCCCTCACCCCCCAGCTCAGACCCCGGGACCCCTCAGCCCCGGATCTCCCTCACCCCCCAGGTCAGACCCCTGGGTCCCTCAGCCCCAGATCTCCCTCACCCCCCAGCTCAGACCCCGGGACCCCTCAGCCCCAGATCTCCCTCAGCCCCCAGCTCAGACCCCGGGACCCTCAGCCCCAGATCTCCCTCAGCCCCCAGCTCAGACCCCTGGGTCCCTCAGCCCCAGATCTCCCTCACCCCCCAGCTCAGACCCCGGGACCCCTCAGCCCCAGATCTCCCTCACCCCCCAGGTCAGACCCCTGGGTCCCTCAGCCCCAGATCTCCCTCAGCCCCCAGCTCAGACCCTGGGTACCTCAGCCCCAGATCTCCCTCAGCCCCCAAGTCAGACCCCGGGACCCCTCAGCTCCAGATCTCCTCATCCCCCAGGTCAGACCCCTGAGTCCCTCAGCCCCAGATCTCCCTCACCTCCCAGCTCAGACCCTGGGTACCTCAGCCCCAGATCTCCTTCACCCCCCAGCTCAGACCCCTGAGTCCCTCAGCCCCAGATCTCCCTCACCCCCCAGGTCAGACCCCTGGGTCCCTCAGCCCCAGATCTCCCTCAGCCCCCAAGTCAGACCCCGGGACCCCTCAGCTCCAGATCTCCCTCACCCCCCAGCTCAGCCCCCTGGGTCCCTCAGCCCCAGATCTCCCTCACCCCCCAGCTCAGACCCCTGGGTCCCTCAGCCCCAGATCTCCCTCACCCCCCAGCTCAGACCCCTGGGTCCCTCAGCCCCAGATCTCCCTCAGCCCCCAGCTCAGACCCCGGGACCCCTCAGCCCCAGATCTCCCTCACCCCCCAGCTCAGACCCCGGGACCCTCAGCCCCAGATCTCCCACAGCCCCCAGCTCAGACCCCTGGGTCCCTCAGCCCCAGATCTCCCTCACCCCCCAGCTCAGACCCCTGAGTCCCTCAGCCCCAGATCTCCCTCAGCCCCCAGCTCAGACCCCTGGGTCCCTCAGCCCCAGATCTCCCTCACCTCCCAGCTCAGACCCTGGGTACCTCAGCCCCAGATCTCCCTCACCCCCCAGGTCAGACCCCTGAGTCCCTCAGCCTCAGATCTCCCTCACCCCCCAGGTCAGACCCCTGGGTCCCTCAGCCCCAGATCTCCCTCACCCCCCAGCTCAGACCTCGGGACCCCTCAGCCCCAGATCTCCCTCAGCCTCCAGCTCAGACCCCGGGACCCCTCAGCCCCAGATCTCCCTCATCCCCCAGGTCAGACCCCTGGGTCCCTCAGCCCCAGATCTCGCTCAGCCCCCAGCTCAGACCCTGGGACCCCTCAGCCCCAGATCTCCCTCATTCCCCAGGTTAGACCCCTGGGTCCCCTCAGCTCCAGATCTCCCTCACCCCCCAGGTCAGACCCCTGGGTCCCTCAGCCCCAGATCTCACTCAGCCCCCAGCCAGACCCCGGGACCCCTCAGCCCCAGATCTCCCTCATTCCCCAGGTTAGACCCCTGGGTCCCCTCAGCTCCAGATCTCCCTCACCCCCCAGCTCAGACCCCTGGGTCCCTCAGCCCCAGATCTCCCTCAGCCCCCAGCTCAGACCCCGGGACCCCTCAGCCCCAGATCTCCCTCAGCCCCCAGCTCAGACCCTGGGACCCCTCAGCCCCAGATCTCCCTCAGCCCCCAGCTCAGACCCCGGGACCCCTCAGCCCCAGATCTCCCTCAGCCCCCAGCTCAGACCCCTGGGTCCCCTCAGCCCCAGATCTCCCTCATCCCCCAGGTCAGACCCCTGGGTCCCCTCAGCCCCAGATCTCCCTCATCCCCCAGGTCAGACCCCTGGGTCCCTCAGCCCCAGATCTCCCTCACCCCCCAGCTCAGATCCATGAGTCCCTCAGCTCCAGATCTCCCTCACCCCCCAGCTCAGACCCCTGGGTCCCCTCAGCCCCAGATCTCCCTCATCCCCCAGGTCAGACCCCTGGGTCCCCTCAGCCCCAGATCTCCCTCATCCCCCAGGTCAGACCCCTGGGTCCCCTCAGCCCCAGATCTCCCTCACCCCCCAGCTCAGATCCATGAGTCCCTCAGCCCCAGATCTCCCTCATCCCCCAGGTCAGACCCCTGGGTCCCCTCAGCCCCAGATCTCCATCATCCCCCAGGTCAGACCCCTGGGACCCCTCAGCCCCAGATCTCCCTCAGCCCCCAGCTCAGACCCCGGGACCCTCAGCCCCAGATCTCCCTCACCCCCCAGGTCAGACCCCTGAGTCCCTCAGCCCCAGATCTCCCTCACCCCCCAGCTCAGATCCATGAGTCCCTCAGCCCCAGATCTCCCTCATCCCCCAGGTCAGACCCCTGGGTCCCCTCAGCCCCAGATCTCCATCATCCCCCAGGTCAGACCCCTGGGACCCCTCAGCCCCAGATCTCCCTCAGCCCCCAGCTCAGACCCCGGGACCCTCAGCCCCAGATCTCCCTCACCCCCCAGCTCAGACCCCTGAGTCCCTCAGCCCGAGATCTCCCTCACCCCCCAGGTCAGACCCCGGGACCCCTCAGCCCCAGATCTCCCTCAGCCCCCAGCTCAGACCCCGGGACCCCTCAGCCCCAGATCTCCCTCACCCCCCAGCTCAGACCCCTGGATCCCTCAGTCCCAGATCTCCCTCACCTGCCAAGTCAAACCCCTGGATCTCTCAGCCCCAGATCTCCCTCACCCCCCAGGTTAGACCCCTGGGTCCCCTCAGCTCCAGATCTCCCTCACCCCCCAGGTCAGACCCCTGGGTCCCTCAGCCCCAGATCTCACTCAGCCCCCAGCCAGACCCCGGGACCCCTCAGCCCCAGATCTCCCTCATTCCCCAGGTTAGACCCCTGGGTCCCCTCAGCTCCAGATCTCCCTCACCCCCCAGCTCAGACCCCTGGGTCCCTCAGCCCCAGATCTCCCTCAGCCCCCAGCTCAGACCCCGGGACCCCTCAGCCCCAGATCTCCCTCAGCCCCCAGCTCAGACCCTGGGACCCCTCAGCCCCAGATCTCCCTCAGCCCCCAGCTCAGACCCCGGGACCCCTCAGCCCCAGATCTCCCTCAGCCCCCAGCTCAGACCCCTGGGTCCCCTCAGCCCCAGATCTCCCTCATCCCCCAGGTCAGACCCCTGGGTCCCCTCAGCCCCAGATCTCCCTCATCCCCCAGGTCAGACCCCTGGGTCCCTCAGCCCCAGATCTCCCTCACCCCCCAGCTCAGATCCATGAGTCCCTCAGCTCCAGATCTCCCTCACCCCCCAGCTCAGACCCCTGGGTCCCCTCAGCCCCAGATCTCCCTCATCCCCCAGGTCAGACCCCTGGGTCCCCTCAGCCCCAGATCTCCCTCATCCCCCAGGTCAGACCCCTGGGTCCCCTCAGCCCCAGATCTCCCTCACCCCCCAGCTCAGATCCATGAGTCCCTCAGCCCCAGATCTCCCTCATCCCCCAGGTCAGACCCCTGGGTCCCCTCAGCCCCAGATCTCCATCATCCCCCAGGTCAGACCCCTGGGACCCCTCAGCCCCAGATCTCCCTCAGCCCCCAGCTCAGACCCCGGGACCCTCAGCCCCAGATCTCCCTCACCCCCCAGGTCAGACCCCTGAGTCCCTCAGCCCCAGATCTCCCTCACCCCCCAGCTCAGATCCATGAGTCCCTCAGCCCCAGATCTCCCTCATCCCCCAGGTCAGACCCCTGGGTCCCCTCAGCCCCAGATCTCCATCATCCCCCAGGTCAGACCCCTGGGACCCCTCAGCCCCAGATCTCCCTCAGCCCCCAGCTCAGACCCCGGGACCCTCAGCCCCAGATCTCCCTCACCCCCCAGCTCAGACCCCTGAGTCCCTCAGCCCGAGATCTCCCTCACCCCCCAGGTCAGACCCCGGGACCCCTCAGCCCCAGATCTCCCTCAGCCCCCAGCTCAGACCCCGGGACCCCTCAGCCCCAGATCTCCCTCACCCCCCAGCTCAGACCCCTGGATCCCTCAGTCCCAGATCTCCCTCACCTGCCAAGTCAAACCCCTGGATCTCTCAGCCCCAGATCTCCCTCACCCCCCAGGTCAGATCCCTGGACCCCTCAGCCCCAGATCTCCCTCATCCACCTAGTCCAATCCCTTATCAAAGCAGGACCAACCCCAACTAAATCATCCCAGCCAGGGCTTTGTCAAGCCGGGCCTTAAAAACCTCTAAGGAAGGAGATTCCACTCCCGCCCTAGGGAACCCATTCCAGTGCTTCACCACCCTCCTAGTGAAAAAGTTTTTCCTAATATCCAACCTAAACCTCCCCCACTGCAACTTGAGACCATTGCTCCTTGTTCTGACATCTGCCACCACCGAGAACAGTCTAGATCCATCCTCTTTGGAACCCCCTTTCAGGTAATTGAAAGCAGCTATCAAATCCCCCTCACTCTTCTCTTCTGCAGACTAAACAATCCCAGTTCCCTCTGTCATGAAGGGGGGGGGTCTTGGTTTTTCCGTGTTTTCCAGTGGGTTGCATGCAGGGGGGTGGGACTCAGTGTCCCCGGTTGTTACTGGTTTAATGAGGGGAGGGGAGAGGGAGTTTGTTGGGACACAGGACCGGAGGGGGACTTGGGACCCGGCTGATGGCCTGGAGGATGGAGACCCAGCTCAGGAGTCGCAGCCGGTTCTGGCCTGTGGGGGACAATGGGCTGCGGGGAGAGGACCCCGGTGCCCTGACCAGCCGGCTCCAGCCAGAGGGGCCTGAGGGGGGCTGAGAGGGGAGGAGACCCAGGTCACCCTGTTTACGACCCTGTGTCACGGAGTCCCTGGGCGATGCTCTGGAACTGCTCCCCACAAAGCCAGGCAGGACTCTGGGGAGCCTCCTCTCCCTTGGAGCAGACTTGTTCAGGGCAAGAAGCTCACACGTCTTCACCTCCTGGGTCTCTCCTTGGAGCATTCAGCATCCTCTGCCCCTCCGTGCGCTTCCCACAGCGAGCCCGCCCCAGCGGGGTCCTGGGGGGCCACAGGGTCCTGCCCCCCCACTTTGCAGTCAGACGTGACTCTCAGCCAGCCAGTAGCACAGAGGTTTATTCGATGACAGGAACAGGGTCTAAAACAGAGCTTGTAGGTACAGAGAACCGGACCCCTCGGCTGGGTCCATTCTGGGGGTCAGTGAGCCAGACCCCCACGTCTGCCCTCAGCCAGCTCCAGACTAACAACCCCCTCCAGCCCCTCCTCTCTGCTCAGCTCCTTTCCCAGGCCAGGAGGTCACCTGAGCTCTTTGTCTCCAACACCTTCAGCTGGCACCTTTGCAGAGGGGGGGCCCAGGCCATCAGCTGCTAGGAGACAGAGTGTCAGACATTTAGGTGCACTGGCCCTTTGCTCTGCAGCAATCACACCCCCTTATCCCACCACCTAGATATTAAGAACTGCCTAGGGGACACTGAGGCACCAACACAGTATTCAGAGAAAACATTAAGAACATTCCCAGTTTGTCACACCCTGTTTACCTAGAGAGAAGCCAATGGACAGAGGGGCTCGGGGCCGGGGATATGGGAGGCCCAGCTGGGAAGCAGGGGGGCTCTGGGCTGGAGAGGGGGAGCAGGCAGAGCCCACCTGGCTGCAGGGGGACTGGGATGTGCTGTGCTGAGGGAAGCCAGGCCTGAGCCCTGAGAGTTTCCTGTGCTGGGTTCAACTCTCAATAAACCCTCCTGTGTTACACTGGCTGAGAGTCGCTCCGGGCTAGAGAACAGGGCGGGGGGGGGCATCAGTTCCTTCGGGGCTGAGGAGGCCTGGGAGTCCAGAGCGAGGGGACTCCCTGCGGGGCCCACGGCAGAGACAGACGTGCTGAGGCTCAGAGAGGTGCGGCTCTAGGAGGTGGAGGGGCCTGACCCTGAGAGAGAGTGGCCCCCCGAGAAGGGCTGTCGCACTCAATGGGGCACCCCCCACGGACTGCACAGGGCCATGAGTGAGCACAATCTGTGAGTCTGTGACACCCTCAAGCTCTCCTTGTAGGTCATGTGCTCCAGCCCCCTAAGCATTTTTGTTGCCCTCCGCTGGACTCTCTCCAATTTTTCCACATCCTTCTTGTAGTGTGGGGCCCAAAACTGGACACAGTACTCCAGATGAGGCCTCACCAATGTCGAATTAGGGGAATGATCATGTCCCTCGATCTGCTGGCAATGCCCCTACTTATACAGCCCAAAATGCTGTTAGCCTTCTTGGCAACAAGGGCACATTGTTGACTCATACCCAGCTTCTCGTCCACTGTAACCCCTAGGTCCTTTTCTGCAGAACTGCTGCCTAGCCATTCGGTCCCTAGTCTGTAACAGTGAATGGGATTCTTCTGTCCTAAGTGAAGGACTCTGCACTTGTCCGCGTTGAACCTCATCAGGTTTCTTTTGGCCCAGTCCTCTAATTTGTCTAGGTCCCTCTGTATCCTATCCCTACCCTCCAGCATATCTACCACTCCTCCCAGCTTAGTGTCATCTGCAAACTTGCTGAGCGTGCAGCCCACGCCATCCTCCAGATCATTAATGAAGATATTGAACAAAAACGGCCCCAGGACCAACCATTGGGGCACTCGGCTTGATACCGGCTGCCAACTAGACATGGAGCCGTTGATCACTACCCACTGAGCCCGACGATCTAGCCAGCTTTCCATCCACCTTATAGTCCATTCATCCAGCCCAGACTTCTTTAACTTGCTGGCTAGATACTGTGATAAGAATACATCCTTCCTTCCCACCCTCCTTCCTTCCCTCCTTCCTTCTCTTCCTCCTTCCTTCCTTCCCACCTTCCTTCCTTCCCACCTTCCTTCCTTCCTTCCCTCCCTCCTTCCCTCCTTCCTTCCTTCTCTTCCTCCTTCCTTCCTTCCCTCCCTCCTTCCTTCTCTTCCTTCCCACCTTCCCTCCTTCCTTCCTTCCCTCCCTTCTTCCTTCCCACCTTCCTTCTCTTCCTCCTTCCTTCCTTCCCTCCCTCCCTTCTCTTCCTTCCCACCTTCCTTCCCTCCTTCCTTCCCACCTTTCCTCCTTCCCTCTTTCCTTCCCTCCTTCCCACCTTCCCTCCTTCCTTTCTTCTCTTCCTCCTTCCTTCCTTCCCTCCCTCCTTCCCTCCTTCCTTCCTTCTCTTCCTCCTTCCTTCCTTCCCTCCCTCCTTCCTTCTCTTCCTTCCCACCTTCCCTCCTTCCTTCCTTCTCTTCCTCCTTCCTTCCTTCCCTCCTTCCTTCCTTCTCTTCCTCCTTCCTTCCTTCCCTCCCTCCTTCCTTCTCTTCCTTCCCACCTTCCCTCCTTCCTTCCTTCCCTCCCTCCTTCCTTCCCACCTTCCTTCTCTTCCTCCTTCCTTCCTTCCCACCTTCCTTCCTTCCTTCCCTCCCTCCCTCCTTCCCTCCTTCCTTCCTTCTCTTCCTCCTTCTCTTCCTTCCCACCTTCCCTCCTTCCTTCCTTCCCTCCCTCCTTCCTTCCCACCTTCCTTCTCTTCCTCCTTCCTTCCTTCCCACCTTCCTTCCTTCCTTCCCTCCCTCCCTCCTTCCCTCCTTCCTTCCTTCTCTTCCTCCTTCTCTTCCTTCCCACCTTCCCTCCTTCCTTCCTTCCCACCTTCCTTCCCTCCTTCCTTCCCTCTTTCCTTCCCTCCTTCCCACCTTCCCTCCTTCCTTTCTTCCCTGCTTGTCCCCCAGCCTGGCGCTGGCTTCCTGCTTCCTCCTTCCCTCCTTTCCACCATCCTCCCTTCCTTCCTCCGACCTCCAGCCTGGGGCCGGCTTCCCACTTCCTTCCCTTCTTTCTTCTTCCCTCCTTGCGCCATCCCCCCAGCCCAGCGCTGGCTCCTGCTTCCTCCTTCCTTCTTGTTCCTTCCTTCGCTCTTTCCTTCACTGGCTCGTCTCTTGTTTTTCTGTTCCTTCCATCCCCCCGCCCCGGAGCTGGCCTCACCCTGTTCCCCGTCAATGACTAAACCAGACCTGGGGGCCGACAGTACGACACCCCCCCTCTCGTGGGACAAGACAATGGAAAATCTGACCCCCTCCCCCGCTCCAGCGGGACCACTGAGCCAGGAGCCGGCGGATGCCTCAGCCCAGAGCTACTGACGGCACCGCACTGCCAGGGCCTGCGCTAGCCCTGGGGTCGGGGCCAGGGCCTGGACGGGACGGCGTTTTATTATTGTGTTTGTTTCCTCGCTCCCCTGCACAGCGACGGGGGGGGCACTGTGTGTGGAGTGGGAGCCCAGGGCTGGGCTGGCAGGGGGCTGCGGGTCGGGAGTGAGGGGCACCGGCAGAGCTGGTGGGGGGGCAGGGCTGGGCTAGCAGGGGCTGCGAGTTGGGAGTGAGGGGCACCGGCAAAGCTGGAGTCTGCGAGTCGGGAGTGAGGGGCACTGGCAAAGCTGGGGGCTGCAGGTTGGGAGTGAGGGGCACCGGTAGAGCTGGTGGGGGGCAGGGCTGGGCTGGCAGGGGCTGCGAGCTGGGAGTGAGGGGCACCGGCAGAGCTGGTGGGGGCAGGGCTGGGCTAGCAGGGGCTGCAGGTTGGCAGTGAGGGGCACTGGCAGGGCTGGGTTGGTAGGGGCTGTGGGTCGGGAGTGAGGGGCACCAGCAGAGCTGGGGGGGGCAGCGCTGGGCTAGCAGGGGGCTGCGGGTCGGGAGTGAGGGGCACTAGCAGGGCTTGGGGGAGCCCAGGGCTGAGCTAGCAGGGGCTGCGGGTCGGGAGTGAGGGGCACCTGGGTTTTGCGTGTCACACTGTTAAGGAAGGCTCACCCGTTGGGGGGGTGTCACACAGACAGACCCAATGGGTGGGGGGGAGGCTGTGTGCTGGCCCTGAAGGGTGCCCCGGCAGCGGGGGGCGGGGTCTGTCTCTGCCCACACACCCTGGCTGCTCCCTGAGTCCCCCGCCGGCTGTGTTGCCTCATCGCTCTGCTATGGCATCTGGATGCTCCAACATCTGTAGCGTGATGCAGATGTTTGGTTGCCCTGGCGACCGCCGGAGGATGGGTAAACAAGTGCGGAAACTTCCCTTCTGCCCTGACCCCCTTCCGGCCTGGGCCCGCAACGGGGGTGTGTGTGTGCCTGGGTTAGAGCGGGGGGGGGGGGGTGCTGGGAGCCAGGACTCCTGGGTTCTCTCCCTGGCTCTGGGAGGGGAGTGAGGGCTGGTGGGTCAGAGCAGGGGGGCTGGGAGCCAGGACTCCTGCGGTCTATTCCCTCTAGGCTGCCTGGCTAGGTGCTGGCACGTGGGCCTGCAGCTCCTGACTTGCCCTTTGTTTGTGCTGTGGTCCCAGGGGTGATGGCCAGAGCCGGGTGCTTTTTTCCAAGTGTTTCAGTGTCTTGGATGAAGAGCCAGGAAACTGTGAGGTGACTCTGGCTCAGTCCCTGCCGGGCTGGGCAGCGCAGGGGAGGGGCAGGAGCCTGGCCCTGCCTCAGTTTCTCCATCTGCAGCATGGGGATGATATGGATACTAATAAGACACGGGGCTTCCCTCCTCCATGGGAAGCTGGCCCAGTTCGGCCTTGCTGCTGGGGAATCTGCCGAGTCCTGTCAAACTAAGAATTATTAAATCGTTGAGAAAGATTTCTTCTGTTCCCTCCTCTGATTTAATGAGACTGGGAGCCAGGACTCCTGGGTTCTCTCCCCGGCGCTGGGAAGGGAGTGGGGGCTGGTGGGTCAGAGCAGGGAGGGCTGGGAGCCAGGACTCCTGGGTTCTCTCCCCAGAGCTGGGAAGGGAGAGGGAGCTGGTGGGTCAGAGCAGGGGGGCTGGGAGCCAGGACTCCTGGGTTCTCTCCCCAGAGCTGGGAAGGGAGAGGGGGCTAGTGGGTCAGAGCAGGGGAGCTGGGAGCCAGGACTCCTGGGTTCTCTCCCCAGCTCTGGGAGGGGAGTGGGGGCTGGTGGGTCAGAGCAGGGGAGCTGGGGGGATGGAGTCCCATAGGCAGAGCAGGTTCTAGGTGGCAGATGTGTTACCTGACTTGACCTTAGGGTCCTGTCCCCTCTCAGCCCGTAGGGGGCGCCCGGGGCCTTGGGAGCCTGCTGAGAGCTGGGACCCAAAGAAGGGGGAGATCCCAGGGCAGGTTCCCCCCATGTGCCCCACAGCCCCCACCCCCCAGCTCAGCCGGTGCCCCTCACTCCCGACCTGCAGCCTCTGCCCCCCCAGCTCTGCCGGTGCCCCTCACTCCCAACCCGCAGCCCCCGCTAGTGAAGCCCTGGGCTCCCCCCCAGCTCTGCCGGTGCCCCTCACTCCCGACCTGCAGCCCCTGCCAGCCCAGCCCTGGGCTCCCCCCAGCTGTGTTGAGGCAGAGACGGATCCTTGTACTTTCTCACACTCTCCCCCGCCCGGGGGGCTCGTTAACAAGTTTTTATCCATGAGCTCAGCCCGCTGCACGTCCGCCAGCCGCCAGCCGAGCTGGACCCAGGTCCCAACCTGTGGGGGGGCAGCTCTGAACTCTCTTCTCTGCCCCTGGCCTGTCCCCATTGATCTCCCAGAGACCCTGCCCCTATTCCTGCCCCCCCACTGGTTTAAGAAGGCTCAGGTCACTCCCTTCGAGCCCCCCAAATCCCTCCCCCCATCCCAGCCCCTGATTCTCCCCAGCCAAGGCGACACGTGTGTGTGTGTGTGTGTGGTGGGGGGGTCACGGCCGCATCAGTGGGTTTGTTTTTATACCTCTGCACCCGCGCTGGGGGTCTCTGCTCCGGTGACAACTTATGAGGTGTGACAAAGTGGAGAATTTTCTGTGTGTTTTGCAGGAATATGGTGTGTGCCTCAGTTTCCCCACATGTGTAATGACGTGGGGGGGGGGTTGTTGGTGCAGGGGACCAGGTGTGACCTCGCCTGGCAGCTGGGATCCCAGACAATGGCCTGGAGATGGGGGACTCCAGCGATTGGTGACCAGGAGGGCCCCCTGGCCCCCTGCCCCCCAGCTCAGGAGTCACAGCCAGTTCTGGGCCAGTGGGAGGACAATGGGCTGCAGGGAGAGGATCCGGTGACCTGACCAGCCAGTTCCAACCAGAGGACAGAAGAGGGGAGAGGAAGCCCCTGTTTATGGCCCTGTTTCCCTGGAGAGAAGCCAGTGGACAGAGGGGGCTTGGGGCCGGGGATATGGGAGGCCCAGCTGGGAAGCAGGGGGTCTCTGGGCTGGAGAGGGGGAGCAGGCAGAGCCCACCTGGCTGCAGGGGGACTGGGATGTGCTGGGCTGAGAGAGGCCAGGCCTGAGGCCCTGAGAGTTTTCTGTGCTGGGCTGAGACGCTCAATAAAGCCTCCTGTGTTACGCTGGCTGAGAGTCCCTGCAGGCTGGAGACCGGGGGGGAGGGCAATGGGGCTGCTCCCTCTGGGCCTGGGACCCCGGGGGGACTGGAGCAAGGGGACGCCCTGAGGGGCCCCCGGCAGAGCCAGGCACTGGAGGCTCAGAGGTGCGGCCCCAGGTGGCAGTGGGGCCCAGGGTTTAACCCCAAGAAGGTCACCTAGATAGGGGTCGTCCCAGGGCTGTCTGGAGCCCAGGAGCAGGGTGTCTGGGGGTCTGGGACATGAGGGTCTCACACTGCTTATCTGGGCCCCATGGTGGGTTTCCCGGGCAGCCTCGTCCGTATCTCGTCCCCACTGGGCTCGGCCCCCCCGTCCCTCTCTCGTCCTCACGCTCGCTGTGTCCTTCCCTCGCTTACTGACCCAGGCCCTCCCTGCCGCTTTGGCCCTGGGCCACCCCGGTGCACAGAGCCCCTGTGTCTGCCCAGCCCAGCCCGGCCAAAGCAAACGCCCAGAGCCGCGGCCACATTCCGGGAAGCCCTGGCACCGGGGCTGGGATACGGTGCGGCGTCGGCATCACTGGAGCCTTTCAGCCCTCCCGGGGGGTGCGCCCCATGGGGGGCTGGAGGAGAGTCCAGCCTCCCAGCCCCCACCCCAACCCTATTATTAAACTGCGGCTGCCTCTGGGGTGGAGCATGGAGCCCCTTAGCCTCCTACAGCAATGGGGCTACCTGCAATCTGGTACCCCTGCCAAGCCCCCCCCAGGCTGACACCCCAAATGAGCCTCCCCCAGCCTGACACCCCCTGTTGAGCTCCTCCTTGCAGCCCAGTCCCCCTGACGAGATCCCCCCAGCAGCATGACAACCCTGCTGAGCCCCCCACCCTGCCCCCAGAGCACAAGCCTCCGAGCACCACACTGAGGAGAAGCTTCTGGCTTGGGGCACATGCTCCGTACCCCAACCCGTCCCTCCTTAACAATTATCCCAGTCCTGCCCCCCCCAGCCCTTCTGGTGCCCCTCACTCCCTACCTGCAGCCCCTGCTAGCCCATTCCTGCCCCCCCAGCCCTGCCAGTGCCCCTCACTCCCGACCCGCAGCCCCTGCCCCCCCCAGCGCTGCCCTCCCCAGCCCTGCCAGTGCCCCCCACTCCCCACCCGCAGCCCCTGCCCCCCCCAGCACTGCCGGTGCCCCTCACTCGATACCTGCAGCCCCTGCTAGCCCATTCCTGCCCCCCCAGCCCTGCCAGTGCCCCTCACTCCCGACCCGCAGCCCCTGTCTGCCCAGCCCTGCCCTCCCCAGCCCTGCCAGTGCCCCCCACTCCCCACCCGCAGCCCCTGCCCCCCCCCAGCGCTGCCGGTGCCCCTCACTCCCGACCCGCAGCCCCTGCCAGCCCAGCCCTACCCCCCCAGCCCTACTGGTGCTCCTCACTCCCGACCGTTGAACTGTGGTTGGCAGCAAAGCTGATGCCAGCGAGTGAAGGAGGCTGTGGGTTGCCGTGGGGGGTCCTGGCACAGACGTTTTAGCTCCCTGGGCCAAGGCTGCTGTGGTCAGTCAGCCGAGGGCTGAAATGGCTGAAGCTTGTGTTCATCCTGGCTCTGCCAGGCCGGGGTCACCCCAGGGGGCACCGGCCCCAATCCAGCCCCAGGGCAGGGACTGGCTGGCTCAGGGGGCAGAGAGTGGGGCCCGGGGCCTGTCCCATCTGCGGGGCACCGGCTCCCATTAGTGGAACAAGTTTGCTGGGTCTCAGGTTGGTTTGTAGCTGGGGCAGACGCCCCATTCGCCACCCAGGCCCTGGCCCCTGTGCAGAGGGGTGGCTGGTTCGTGGCCAGTGGTCTGAGCTGTGCCCTGCCCCCCTGGCCTGGCCCGGTCTGAGCTGGGCCCTGCCCCTGGACTGGTCTGAGCTGTGCCCTGCCCCCCTGGCCTGGCCCGGTCTGAGCTGTGCCCTGCTCCCAGCCTGGTCTGAGCTGTGCCCTGCCCCCAGTCAGAGCTGTGCCCTGCCCCCCTGGCCTGGCTTGGTCTGAGCTGTGCCCTGCTCCCGGCCCGGTCTGAGCTGTGCCCTGCCCCCGGCCCAGTCTGGGCTGTGCCCTGCTCCCGGCCGGGTCTGAGCTGTGCCCTGCCCCCCTGGCCTGGCCCGGTCTGAGCTGTGCCCTCCTCCCGGTCTGAGCTGTGCCCTGCTCCCGGCCCGGTCTGAGCTGTGCCCTGCCCCCCTGGCCTGGCCCGGTCTGAGCTGTGCCCTGCTCCCGGCCCGGTCTGAGCTGTGCCCTGCCCCCCTGGCCTGGCCCGGTCTGGGCTGTGCCCTGCTCCCAGCCCGGTCTGAGCTGTGCCCTGCCCCCGGCCCAGTCTGGGCTGTGCCCTGCCCCCCTGGCCTGGCCTGGTCTGTGCCCTGCTCCCCAGCCTGAGCCCTGGTGCCCCCACCGTACCTGACAGGTTGCGGGGGTGGGAGGAAGGCCTGGGGCGAGTGTCTCGGGTGAGGGTGGGGGCTGCTCTGGGTGGCTGGTCCCAGGGTATTGGAGAAACCTGGTGGGGGCCAACATGGCTCGTATTGGACCCACTTGTGCTGGGGGAGGGGAGGGCCAGAGCCGCCTGGCCGGGGTCACGTCTCCCCCCAGCCCCTGTCCGGGCTGGGCCCAGCAAGCCCAGGTGGGGGCGGGGTGCCGGTCGGGCCGGGCGGGGGGGGCCGGGGCGGGGCAGGTTCGGGCGGTCGCTGACCCGGCCTGGCCATGACATCACCCCCCGCCCCCCCCCCGCGCAGCGCAGGGAGCGAGGGACGAACCGGGTGTGTGAAAGTGAGAGCGCCCCCCCCGCCCCCGCCGCCCAGCCCAGCCCGGTCCGGCCCGGCCCCCGGGCGCAGGGAGCTGCGCGCACAGTCCCGAGCGCAGCGCAGAGCCAGGAGCGCAGCGCGGGAATCCGGGAGCCCCATCCCGGAACGCAGCGCAGAGACCCCGGAGCCCCCAGCCCGGAGCGCAGCGCAGAGACCCCGGAGCCCCCAGCCCGGAGCGCAGCGCAGTAACCCGGAGCGCAGAGCCCCCAGCCCGGAGCGCAGCGCAGAGCCGGGCGCGCAGCGCGGACAGACCCGGGGGCGCAGGGCAGAGCCCGGAGCCCCCAGCCCGGAGCGCAGCGCAGTGACCTGGAGCGCAGAGCCCCCAGCCCAGAGCGCAGCGCAGAGACCCCGGAGCGCAGAGCCCCCAGACCGGAGCGCAGAGCCCCCAGCCCGGAGCGCAGCGCAGAGCCGGGCGCGCAGCGCGGACAGACCAGGGGGCACAGGGCAGAGCCCGGAGCCCCCAGCCCGGAGCAGCAGCTTCTCCCCTGCAGCCGCCGCCCCGCTCCCAGGTAGGGCCGCACGGCCGGGCACCGAGGGGGCAGCAGGTGGGCGGGGAGGGGCTGGGATCGCGGATGGGCGGGGGAGGGCGGCTTGCAGGGAGTTTGGAGAGTGCCCGAGCGAGAGGCTGCCCGGGCCCCGCAGCAGCTGGGGGGGAAGGGGGGGAAGAGAGAAGTGGATGGACGGAGAGTGGCGGGGTGGGGGGGGAGGTGGACACACAGAGATGGGTGGAGGGAGGGATGGAGGATGGAGGGAGTGAGGAGGGATGCAGGGATGGATGGAGGGATGGAGGAATGGATAGAAGGAAGGATGGAGGATGAAGAGAGGTAGGGATGGATGAAGAGATGGAGGGATGGATGGAGGAAGGAGATAAGGAGTGATGGAGGATGGATGGATGGATGGATAGAAGGAAGGATGGAGGATGAAGAGAGGTAGGGATGGATGGAGAGATGGAGGGATGGATGGAGGAAGGAGATAAGGAGTGATGGAGGATGGATGGATGGATGGATAGAAGGAAGGATGGAGGGTGAATAGAGGTAGGGATGGATGAAGAGATGGAGGGATGGATGGAGGAAGGAGATAAGGAGTGATGGAGGATGGAGGGAGTGAGGAGGGATGGAGGGATGGATGGATGGATGGATAGAAGGAAGGATGGAGGATGAAGAGAGGTAGGGATGGATGAAGAGATGGAGGGATGGATGGAGGAAGGAGATAAGGAGTGATGGAGGATGGAGGGATGGATGGATGGATAGAAGGAAGGATGGAGGGTGAAGAGAGGTAGGGATGGATGGAGAGATGGAGGGATGGATGGAGGAAGGAGATAAGGAGTGATGGAGGATGGAGGGATGGATGGATGGATAGAAGGAAGGATGGAGGATGAAGAGAGGTAGGGATGGATGGAGAGATGGAGGGATGGATGGAGGAAGGAGATAAGGAGTGATGGAGGATGGAGGGATGGATGGATGGATAGAAGGAAGGATGGAGGATGAAGAGAGGTAGGGATGGATGAAGAGATGGAGGGATGGATGGAGGAAGGAGATAAGGAGTGATGGAGGGATGGATGGATAGAAGGAAGGATGGAGGATGAAGAGAGGTAGGGATGGATGAAGAGATGGAGGGATGGATGGAGGAAGGAGATAAGGAGTGATGGAGGATGGAGGGATGGATGGATGGATAGAAGGAAGGATGGAGGATGAAGAGAGGTAGGGATGGATGAAGAGATGGAGGGATGGATGGAGGAAGGAGATAAGGAGTGATGGAGGATGGAGGGATGGAGGGATGGATAGAAGGAAGGATGGAGGATGAAGAGAAGTAGGGATGGATGGAGAGATGGAGGGATGGATGGAGGAAGGAGATAAGGAGTGATGGAGGATGGAGGGATGGATGGATGGATAGAAGGAAGGATGGAGGGTGAAGAGAGGTAGGGATGGATGGAGAGATGGAGGGATGGATGGAGGAAGGAGATAAGGAGTGATGGAGGGATGGATGGATAGAAGGAAGGATGGAGGATGAAGAGAGGTAGGGATGGATGAAGAGATGGAGGGATGGATGGAGGAAGGAGATAAGGAGTGATGGAGGATGGAGGGATGGATGGATGGATAGAAGGAAGGATGGAGGGTGAAGAGAGGTAGGGATGGATGGAGAGATGGAGGGATGGATGGAGGAAGGTGATAAGGAGTGATGGAGGATGGAGGGATGGATGGATAGAAGGAAGGATGGAGGATGAAGAGAGGTAGGGATGGATGGAGAGATGGAGGGATGGATGGAGGAAGGAGATAAGGAGTGATGGAGGATGGAGGGATGGATGGATAGAAGGAAGGATGGAGGGTGAAGAGAGGTAGGGATGGATGGAGAGATGGAGGGATGGATGGAGGAAGGAGATAAGAAGTGATGGAGGATGGAGGGATGGATGGATAGAAGGAAGGATGGAGGGTGAAGAGAGGTAGGGATGGATGGAGAAATGGAGATAGGGATGGATGGAGGGAGGGAGGGAGGGATGGGGAGGGAGACGGCTGGATCCAGTGACGGAGGGAGGGCGAAGGGGGGCATTGAGGGGGCCCGTGCTACATGATGAAGTTGGCAAGCTGGGTGCCAGCGGGAATGACCCATTGGTAACCCCGCCTCCACTCCCAGCACTGACCCGCCCCCGTCACCCCACCCCCTGAACAAAGGCATGTGCTGGGGGCTAGTCCCCAGCAACCCCCACGGTGCCCCACCACAACAAACTCCTGTACCTCCCCCACCTCTGTAGCCTCCACTGCTGGTGCCCCCTCCCCCTCTGGCCTGACAACCCTCCGGTCCCAGCACAGCCCTGTCGGTGGCACCGCCCCCCCAGTTTAGGAGTTTGGGCGGTGAGAAAATTGGGGTCGGGAATGGAGAGTGGTAGGGAGTGTGGGGGGAGCCAGAGCCCTGGGGGAGGGGTCTGCAGGCAGGAGGACAGAGACCCATGTGTGTCGGGGTTGGGGGGCAGGAGGGTGCCCAGGCAGGTGCATTTGTGGATCCCACAGATGAATAGAGACCCAGCCGGGACACCGAAGACACGGGAGGGCAGATGGTGACAATTGCTGGCTCCCCACAAGGGAAAGACCCCCTGTCACCCCAAGCCCACCACTGAGCCAGTCCCTGCCCCATTCCTTGCCCCACTGAGCCTGCCAGTCCCTGCCCTAGGGCTGGATGGGAGCCAGCGCCCCCCAGAGGGGACAGGCCCCTGCCCCATTCCCTGCCCCACTGAGCCAGCCAGTCCCCCAACCCCCATCTCCTGCCCCCGCAGCTAGGCCTGGCTGGGATCTGGGTGGGACCCTTATCTCTTCACACAGGAATTTTCCCAGCTGTCAGCTACTTGCCAGGGAGGGAGCCAGGCTGGGATCTTCTCCCAGTGCTGCAAGGGCCGCGCACCCCACATCACCCCAGTCTGCCCCCCAGCTGCTCCCCCAGGCCACCAGGGGGCTGCAGGAGGGAGAAGACCCAGGGGCAGGGCTGGGACCCCTCAGCACAGCAACCCCCAGAGTCTGTGGAGAGTGGGGTCTAGTGGACGGGGGGGGGCGGAGGGGCTGGAAGTCTGGACTCCTGGGTTCTATTCATGGCTTTGGGAAGGGAGAGGGGTCTAGTAGTTAGAGCCGAGAGGCTGGAGCCAGGACTCCTGGGTTCTCTGCCCAGCTCTGGAAGTGGAGTGGGGGCAGGTGAGTTAGAGCAGGGGGGCTGGGAGCCAGGATTCCTGGGTTCTCTCCCTGGCCCTAGGGGGGGAGTGGGGGCTGGTGGGTTAGAGCAGGGGGGATGAGAGCCAGGATTCCTGGGTTCTCTCCCTGGCTCTAGGGGGGGAGTGGGGGCTGGTGGGTTAGAGCAGGGGGGCGGGGAGGTTTGGAGCCAGGACTCCTGGGTTCTCTCCCAGCTCTGGGAGGGGAGTGGGGGCTGGTTGGTTAGAGCGGGGGGGCTAGGAGGTTTGGAGCCAGGACTCTTGGGTTCTCTCCCAGCTCTGGGAGGGGAGTGGGGGCTGGTTGGTTAGAGCGGGGGGGCGGGGAGGTTTGGAGCCAGGACTCCTGGGTTCTCTCCCAGCTCTGGGAGGGGAGTGGGGGCTGGTGGGTTAGAGCGGGGGGGCGGGGAGGTTTGGAGCCAGGACTCCTGGGTTCTGTCCCCATGTCTGGCGGTTGCAGGGACATGAAAGGAGCAGTGAGGGATGTACAAGGCCCAAGAAGCAGCAGCCCCCGGGGGAGCCCAGGGGAAGTCCGAGTGGTTATTGGAAAGCCGGGAGGATCTGGGACCACAGCTGTGAAAATAAGAAGCCGCAGGGGTTTGTGCAGAGCTCAGGAACACTGGGCTGTGTGAACGGCCACGGGCTCAGCCGCAGAAACCCCACAGCCTGGCCAACAGTATTCTGCTTATGGGGAGGGGAAACAGAGGCACAGAACGGCACTAGAACCCAGGAGTCCTGGTTCCCAGCCCCCCACTGCACCCCACTCCTCTGCCAGGAGTCCAGAATGCAAAGGCCACGCTTCTTAAACCAGCTATTTCTTAACAGTGGCGGTTCCCGGGGGCTGGGATATCACAGGCAGGACAGGGCCATGGGGGGGGACATGGAGGGGGGGCCCAGGGACTGGGACATGGGGGGTGGCTGGGTCTGGAGGGAGATGAGGCTGGGTGTCTCAGGGGCTGGGACATGGGGAGGTGGGGGTCCCGGGGACTGGGACATGGGGGGAGGGGCTGGGCCTGGAGGGAGACGAGGCCGGGTGTCCCGGGGGCTGGGACATGGGGAGGTGGGGGTCCCGGGGACTGGGACATGGGGGGGAGGGGCTGGGCCTGGAGGGAGACGAGGCCAGGTGTCCCGGGGGCTGGGACATGGGGAGGTGGGGGTCCCGGGGACTGGGACATGGGGGGAGGGGCTGGGCCTGGAGGGAGACGAGGCCGGGTGTCCCGGGGGCTGGGACATGGGGAGGTGGGGGTCCCGGGGACTGGGACATGGGGGGGAGGGGCTGGGCCTGGAGGGAGACGAGGCCGGGTGTCCCGGGGGCTGGGACATGGGGAGGTAGGGGTCCCGGGGACTGGGACATGGGGGGGAGGGGCTGGGCCTGGAGGGAGATGAGTCCGGGTGTCCCGGGGGCTGGGACATGGGGAGGTGGGGGTCCTGGGGACTGGGACATGGGGGGGAGGGGCTGGGCCTGGAGGGAGACGAGGCCGGGTGTCCCGGGGGCTGGGACATGGGGAGGTGGGGGTCCCGGGGATTGGGACATGGGGGGGAGGGGCTGGGCCTGGAGGGAGACGAGGCCAGGGGGACTGGGACATGGGGGGGAGGGGCTGGGCCTGGAGGGAGACGAGGCCGGGTGTCCCGGGGGCTGGGACATGGGGAGGTGGGGGTCCCGGGGACTGGGACATGGGCTGGGCCGGCTCCGTCCCAGCGTGGGATGTGTCTGCACGCTCTGCTCCCCCGGCTCGTATCTCTCGCTCCTGGCTCCCCGCCAAACTCCGGCCTTTGGCCCTGTTCCCCCGGCCCGGCTCCAGATACATATTTGCAGCATGAATCCGGGTTGTTTAGCGGGAGGCGGTGCGGTCCCCACACCTGTCCCACAGCCATGCAGCTCCGGCCGGCCGCCCTGGGGTCCCAGCTCCGAATCCTGGCCCTGCTCCCCCCCAGCGCAGCCCCCAACCCCAACCCCAGGCCTGGCGTCCCACAGAGACCTGTCCTGCCACGGCACCTGCCTCCAGATCGTGGGGCTGGGAGCTAGAGAGGTGGCGGGGTCGTGTCTCGGTGCCAGGGGTCCCGGGGGCTGGGAGATACTGGGGGGGCCTGTCTCGGTCCTGGGGGTCCCAGGAGCTCTGGGGTGGCTGGGGAGAGCCTGTCTCGATGGCGGGGATCCCAGGGGCTGGGATATAGCTGGGGGAGGCTGTCTTGGAGCCGGAGGTTCTGGGGGCTGGGAGATATCGGGGGAGCCTGTCTCGGTGCCCGGGGTCCCAGGGGCTGGGAGATAGCTGGGGGACACTGTCTCAGTCTCGGGGGTCCCAGGGGCTGTGGGTTGGCTGGGGGGAGCTTGTCTCGGTGCCGGGGGTCCCAGCACTGGATTTCGGTTGTGGTTTGTTTGTGGGCCTGTGCGGTTGATTTCTGGCCTGAGTTTGAATTGGGCGCTAGAGGGGAAGGGTCTCGTGGGGGGGTCTTTGGGGTCCCTGGGGTCTCTGTGTCCCCGTCACTAACTGCCTCCCCCCACAGGTCTGCACCCCCTCTGGCCACGCCATGGGGCCCTGGCTGCTGCTGTCGCTGCTGCTGCTTGTGCAGGGGGGACCTCCCCCCCACCCCCGCCGGACCCCCACCAACGCCACCATCTTCTCCCACATCTACAGCATCCGTCGGGGGGCGGGTGAGGGGGCTGGGGGGGTGGGGTCTGAGTCCCCGCAGGAGGCGTTGGCCCCCCCCAGCCAGCTGAAGCCCCCCCAGCTCTACGAGCACACGCTGGAGGGGGACGAGCAGGTAGTCTTCACCCACCGCATCAACCTGCCCCCCCCAGCCTGTGACTGCGAGGGGGGGGCCCTGCGGGAGGCGCTGGCCAGGCTGCGGGCGCTCGAGGCCCAGGTCCAGGCGCTACGGGAGCAGTGTGGGGCCAAGGGCTGCTGCCCCTCCTCCGCCCAGGCCGGCACAGGTGAGATTGGGGGGCCATCAGGAGGGGGGACATGGGGAGGAGGTGGGGATATTGGGCAGAGTCAGAGGAGGGGGTTGGGAGTCAAAAAGGGGCAGGGCCAGTGTGGGATGGGGCGGGGCCATAGCAAGGGGTGGGGACCTGAAGGAGGGAGGGGGGAGCAGTGGGAGGAGCAACAGACAGAGGCGGGGCCAAAGGAGCAGGGAGGGTGTCAAAAGGGGCGGAGTGAGGAAGGTGCGATGGGCGGGGCCAAGGCAGGCAGGTGGCGCCCCCCGGTGGGCTGCAGGCAGGTTGCAGTTTCACCCCATCCGCGTCTCCCTCCCTCCCCGCCGCAGGCCACACAGACACCCAGAGCCTCTGCGGCCGGCACGGCGCCTTCGACCTGGCCACCTGCGGCTGCGTGTGCCAGCCAGGCTGGGGCGGCCCCACCTGTGCCGAGCCGCAGTGCCCGGGGGGCTGTGGGGGCCGGGGTGAGTGTGTGACCGGACGCTGCGTCTGCCCCCCTGGCTTCACCGGCTCCCACTGCGAGACGCCCGTCTGCGCCGACGACTGCAACGACCAGGGCCGCTGCCAGGGCGGGCGCTGCCTCTGCTTCCCCGGCTACTCGGGGCCGGCCTGCGAGACGCCGGACTGCCCCGGGGACTGCCATGGGCGCGGGCGCTGCCAGGACGGGCGCTGCCTCTGCAGACCTGGCTACGCCGGCCCGGACTGCGGCACCCAGGCCTGTCCTGGCGACTGCAGCGAGCGCGGGCGCTGCCTGAAGAATGGGGTCTGCGCCTGCCACCGTGGCTACACTGGGCCTGACTGCAGCCAGCCTGCCTGCCCCGGCGACTGCGGGGGGCACGGGGAGTGCCGGCACGGGGAGTGCCACTGCCAGGACGGCTACGCCGGCGAGGACTGCACCATAGGTACGGCCACCCTACCCACAATGCCCTGGGCCACCCCAGCCACCCTACCCACAGTGCCCTTGGCCACCCTAACCGCCCTACCCACAATGCCCTGGGCACCCCGGTCACCCTACCCACAGTGCCCTTGGCCACCCCAACTGCCCTACCCACAATGCCCTGGGCACCCCGGTCACCCTACCCACAGTGCCCTTGGCCACCCTAACCACCCTAACCACAATGCCCTGGGCACCCCGGTCACCCTACCCACAGTGCCCTTGGCCACCCCAACTGCCCTACCCACAATGCCCTGGGCACCCCGGTCACCCTACCCACAGTGCCCTTGGCCACCCTAACCGCCCTACCCACAATGCCCTGGGCACCCCGGTCACCCTACCCACAGTGCCCTTGGCCACCCTAACCGCCCTACCCACAATGCCCTGGGCACCCCGGTCACCCTACCCACAGTGCCCTGGGCCACCCTAACCGCCCTACCCACAATGCCCTGGGCACCCCGGTCACCCTACCCACAGTGCCCTTGGCCACCCTAACCGCCCTACCCACAATGCCCTGGGCACCCCGGTCACCCTACCCACAGTGCCCTTGGCCACCCTAACCACCCTACCCACAATGCCCTGGGCCGCCCCAACCACCCTACCCACAATGCCCTGGGCCGCCCCAACTGCCCTACCCACAATGCCCTGGGCACCCCGGTCACCCTACCCACAGTGCCCTTGGCCACCCTAACCGCCCTACCCACAATGCCCTGGGCACCCCGGTCACCCTACCCACAGTGCCCTTGGCCACCCTAACCACCCTACCCACAATGCCCTGGGCCGCCCCAACCACCCTACCCACAGTGCCCTGGGCCGCCCCAACTGCCCTACCCACAATGCCCTTGGCCACCCTAACCGCCCTACCCACAATGCCCTGGGCACCCCAACCACCCTACCCACAATGCCCTGGACCACCCTGGCCACCCTACCCATAATGCCCTGGGCTGCCCCCCCCACAGCCCCATCTGTGGCTGCTGCCCACATCCCTGGGCATCCATCCCAGTGGTGGGGTGTGGGTGGGGGCCATCCTTGCCCCCCCCCCGTGTGGGGCAGCACTGGGCACCGAGCTGAAGGGTCTTTGTGTTGTCTAACCCTCTCCTGATCCACAGCCAAGGTGGGGGGGGAGCTGCCCCCAGATGTATATGGGAGCTGGGGCCCCCTTGCTCGGGACGTCCCGTCCCAGGGCACAGAGACCCCCTGTTAGGAGCCGCCCGCCCCACAGCCAGGCTGGCCAAGATCAGCCTTGGCACTGCGCCCCCTCCGGCTCCGGTTCCCCTCTAGAATCGGCCCCATTCATCCCGGCCAGGGGCGCGGTGCTGGGGGGCAGGGATCTGAGCGCCCTTGTTCCCCACGGTGTTTGCTTTCCATCCCCGCCCCGGACGGGACAGAGATCAAAGGCCCTGGCTGGACGCAGGGGGGAGGCCCTGGGCAGGGACAAGGACACGGGGCCTTTTCCCTCTGCGGGGCGGGGGCAGGGGGCAGCTGGCTTGGGGGGCAGGGAATGGGGCAGGGACCTTTCCCCTCTGGGGGGTGCCAGCTCCCATCCAGCCCCAGGGCAGGGAATGGCTGGTTCGCAGGGGGGCAGGGAATGGGGCAGGAGCCTGTCCCCTCTAGGGGGGCGCCAGCTCCCCTCCAGTCGAGTGTGGGGACTGGCTGGCTCACGGGTCAGGGAATGGGGCGCCGGCTCCCATCCGGCCCCAGGGCAGGGACTGGCTGGCTCAGGGGGACAGGGAATGGGGCAGGGGCCTGTCCCCTCTGGGGGGCGCTGGCTCCCCCCGGCCCCAGGGCAGGGACTGGCTGGCTCAGGGGGACAGGGAATGGGGCAGGGGCCTGTCCCCTCTGGGGGGCGCCGGCTCCCCCCGGCCCCAGGGCAGGGACTGGCTGGCTCAGGGGGCAGAGAATGGGGCAGGGGCCTGTCCCCTCTGGGGGGTGCTGGCTCCCCCCGGCCCCAGGGCAGGGACTGGCTGGCTCAGGGGGGTGGGGAATGGGGCAGGGGCCTGTCCCCTCTGGGGGGCGCCGGCTCCCCCCCGGCCCCAGAGCAGGGACTGGCTGGCTCAGGGGGCAGGGAATGGGACACAGGCCTGTCCCCTCCAGGGGATGTCAGCTCCAGGGCGGGGGTCTGGCCAGCTGGGGGCAGGGAAGAGGGTTCGGGGCACTCACTCCTGTCCCCCCGCAGAGATCCCAGCCGTGACGCTGCGCGTGGGGCGCCGGGACGAGGGCTCCTTCCGCCTGCAATGGACTCGCCCCAAGATCCACGTGGATGGATATGAAATTCGCCTCGTTCCCACGGTAATGGGGTTCTGGGGGGGGGTGTCAATCATCCCCTGCCCCCTGCAGGGGGGCTGGTCCCGGATCTGGGCCCTGGAGGGCAGGGGATGTCAGTGGGGGAGGAGGGTGTGTGACCCCTGGCCCCCACCCTGGGGAGACTCACTTCTGGGAGGGAGCACTGGAAGGAAGGGGGGGTTAAGAGGGGGTGGGGGGTGCATGGGTG
Organism: Gopherus flavomarginatus; assembly: GCF_025201925.1. Taxonomy (NCBI): domain Eukaryota; kingdom Metazoa; phylum Chordata; order Testudines; family Testudinidae; genus Gopherus; species Gopherus flavomarginatus. Next base: position 1,476,904 of record NC_066628.1, read on the forward strand.
GAGGGTGCAGACAGAGGCCAGGGGATCCCCCATCCCCTGACCCCGTCTGACCCCCAGTAGCGCCATGACCCTGTGGTTTGGGGGCTTGGGACGGAAAGGTGCCTGAGAGGGTGGGGGGCCGGGTCCCCCAGCCCCTGACCCTCTCTTTCTGTCCCCCCAGGGTGACCCCGAGGGCGCCGTGTCCCTGCAGCTGCCCGGCTCGGCCACGTCCTTCGAGCGCTCGGGGCTGGGCCCAGGCCAGGAGTTCAGCGTCACCGTCCGGGCCCAGCGGGCCCAGCGCCTCGGGCCCCCCGCCACCCAGAGCGTCCGCACCCGTAGGTGGTGGGCGGCTGACGGGGGTCCCGGGGGGTAGGAAGTTTGGGGGCTGTGATGGGAGCCCAGGGGAAGTGTTAGTGGGGGAATCTCTGGGATGAGGGCCCTGTGGGGGGAGGGGGACCTTGGGGAGAAGTATAGGAAACAGGGGGGTTCTCTGGGGAGGGGACCCCCCCTCCCCACTCTCACCCCTCTTCTCCCTCCAGGGATTGACGCTCCCCGCGACCTGCGCCCCACGGGGGCCACGGCCACCTCACTGAGCCTGCGCTGGGAGCCCCCGGCTGCCCAGCCCGATGGATACACCCTGCGCTACAGCCCAGTGGGGCGGGACAGCTCCGAGCCCCCCACCCGCCTGCCCCTGCCCCCTGACCGCACCACCCTCACACTGACCGGCCTCCGCAGCACCACCCAGTACACCCTCGCCCTGACTGCCCACCGCGGCCCAGAGCAGAGCCCTCCCGCCAGCACCAGCGCCACCACCGGTGGGTCCCACGGCCGGGGGGGGCGGGAGGGGAGGGGAAGCAGCGATGAAATGGGGGAGGGGAGGGAGACAGGGAAGAAGGAAATGAGAGAGGAGGACGAGCGAAGGAGGGAAATCAGCAAGGACTGAGTGTGGGAGCAGCGCGGAGAGACGAGAGCGTCCATCTGTCCACCTGACCATCCGTCCATCCATTGGTCCGTCAATCCATCTCTCCGTCCACCTGTCCATCTGTCCGTCCCTTGGTCCGTCGATCCATCCCTCTGTCTGTCCATCCACCTGTCCGTCCATCCCTCCATCCCTCCAGTCGTCTGCCGAGTTGGTCGTCCATCGTCCGTCCATCCGTGCGTCTATAAGGGAACCAGACGTTTCTCCTTCTCTTCTCCCCACTCTTCTGCACAGGGTTTTTCTTTCCCTCTCTCCCACAGCGAGTGATCGGTTCATTCTGCCCAGAGCAAGGCTGCCCGGGAGCCCAGTCGGATCCAGAACCTCCCCCTCCCACTCACCCCCGACTCACCACCCTCTTCCCAGCCATTTAGGATCCGCAGGTCACGGAGCCATGTGGGGGGTCGGACTAACCCAGTTCTCTTCCCTTCTCTCTTCTTGGCAGCTAGCGCACCGGCACCGGCCGGGGAACATGGGGCATTTCCCCTCCAGGAGGTGCCGTCTCCCCCAGGCAGGGACTGACTGGCTTTGGAGGGTGGGGAATGGGGCATGGGGCCTGTCCCCTCTAGGGGGCACCGGCTCTGATTCACCCCAGGGTGGGGGACTGGCTGGCCAGGGGGACAGGGAATTGGATCCCCTAATTGCACCAATATTTGCTCCTGGCAGCGCCGATGCCCACCCTGCCCCCACCTGGCCGACTGCACCCAGAACCCACACGCCCCTCAGTGGCCCGTCTCCGGCCGCCTGGCCCTGCGGGGAAGCCAGGCCCCCGGGCCACCCCGGCCAACGCCTCCTCGCTCCCCAGCCAGCTCTTCTTTCGGACCATGGCGCAGAACCTGACGGCCAAGCTGGCCCGGTACAACGGGACCCTGCTGCAGCGCCTGGAGAGTTACCTCCGCGCCACACGCTACCCGCTCCGCGGCAACCAAACCATCGCCAGCGTGGCCAGGACCATCTACCTCTACCTGGTGCACAGGAAGTCCCTGGAGGAACAGGAGATGGTCTACGTGGGGCTGGGCCAGCATTCGAAGGAGCTCGGGGTCATGGCACCCACCCTGGGGCACCCTGCGGAGGAGCCCACAGGGCCTCCCGGCCACCTCCAGATAGCCGGGAAGGAGGGTGGCATCTTCTCGGAGGGCTCCCCCGGCTGGGCCACGGGGCCCAGGGGCCACGCCAAGCCGGCGGTGGTGGCCCACTCCCCCGGCGCCATTGTGGTCTCACTGGAGGGCATGCGTGGCCACGCAGAGCGCATGGTGGTCCGCTACTGGCGGGTGGGCGACGGCGGAGGAGCGGGGGAGCTGGCGGTTCCCGGCGACGCCGCGGCGGTTCGCCTGCACGGCCTGGCGCCTGGCACCACCTACCAGGTGGAGATCCATGGCCTGGTCCAGGGGCGGCTCTCCAAGTCCTATTCCTTTGTCGCCTCCACAGGTAGTGCTGGGGGGGGGGTCCAACGTGGGGGGGTCGCCTCCTCTGGCTCAGTAACCCCACCGGCCACAGCGCCACCTGGCTGTTCACCGATGCACCCGCTGGCGCTAACCCCCTCGGTCCTGCCCTCCTCTCTCCCGCAGGCTGCTGGCTTCTGCCCACGGGCCTGGCATGGCCGTCGGACGGGCCGACTCCACCCCACTCCCGCCGTCCCCTTCCCTCCCTCTCTCCTCTGGCATTAACCCCCTTTCTCCTGCAGCTGGTCCGGCTTCCACCCGCTACAGGCCTCATGCCACGGACTCAGTGGGGAATGGAGCAGGCCCCTCCAGCCCCACGGCGTAGACTGGCTGGCTCGGGGGGGCAGGGAATGGGGCAGGGGCCTGTCCCCTCTGGAGGGCGCCGGCTCCCATCTGGCCCCAGGGCAGGGACTGGCTGGCTCAGGGGGGCAGGGAATGGGGCAGGGGCCTGTCCCTTCTGGGGGGCGCCGGCTCCCATCCGACCCCAGGGCAGGGACTGGCTGGCTCAGGGGGGCAGGGAATGGGGCAGGGGCCTGTCCCCTCTGGGGGGCGCCGGCTCCTATCCGGCCCCAGGGCAGGGACTGGCTGGCTCAGGGGGGCAGGGAATGGGGCAGGGGCCTGTCCCTTCTGGGGGGCGCCGGCTCCCATTCGGCCCCAGGGCAGGGACGGGCTGGCTCAGGGGGCTCAGGGAATGGGGCAGGGACCTGTCCCCTCTGGGGGGCGCCGGCTCCCATCCGACCCCAGGGCAGGGACTGGCTGGCTCGGGGGCAGGGAATGGGGCAGGGGCCTGTCCCCTGTGGGGGGCGCCGGCTCCTATCCGGCCCCAGGGCAGGGACTGGCTGGCTCAGGGGGGCAGGGAATGGGGCAGGGACCTGTCCCCTCTGGGGGGCTCCCTTTCAACCTTTCATGCCCTCCCCCAGCTCCAGAGGCATCTGGCACCGAGCCCCCCCCCACACCCAGCCTCTCCCGCCCTGGGCCACCCCCAGGGGACCTGGCCGTGACAGATGTCTCATCCGACCGGTTCCGCGTCACCTGGACGGCCACGACTGGCACCTTCCAGCACTTTGTGCTGCAGTACCAGAAGCCCGGCTCTCGGGTGCCCCCCGGGCAGACCCAGGTGCCTGGGGGGAAGAGGAGTGTGATCCTCACCCAGCTGAGCCCCGGCACCGAATACGAGGTGGAGCTGCGGGGGGTGGCACCTGACGGGACCATCTCAGAGCCCATCACCACCAGCGTGTCGACAGGTAACCCCCGCCCCTTACTCCAGCCAGCCTTCCTCCACAGGATCCTTCCCCCCATCCTTACAGCCAGGCTTTGCAGGGCTATGGACTCCTTGGAGAACCCAGGAGTCCTAGCTGCCTTCCACCCCCCCACGCTAACCACTAGCCCCCACTCCCCTGCCAGAGCTAGAGATACAACCCCTGCTCTAACCGTCAGCCCCCCCTCCCAGAGAGCCCAGGCACCCTGACTGTGTTACGCCCTCTCTCTCTTACAGCACCCCTTGGTGGGGGCCCTGGGCCAAGCGACCTGGGGGCCTTGGGGGTCAGGAACGTGACCAGCGATGGGTTTGGGCTCCAGTGGAGGGCGCCGAAGGCCCTGTTCCAGTCCTTCCTGCTGCGCTACGAAGATGCAGCCGGGCGCATGGGGCCCCGGGAGGCCGAGGTGCCGGAGGACCAGCGGGCGACCCGTGTTGGGGGACTGCGGCCTGGCACCGAGTACAACGTCACGCTGTATGGGGTGCACCGCGGCCAGCTCTCACCCCCACTCAGAGCCAGAGTCCGGACAGGTACCGCCACCCCCTGGGCGGCTCACGCCTCAGCCCCCTGCCAGCCGGGGCGGCACCCACTGCCCCTTCCCCTGCCCAGCCCAGCACTTGCCCACCAGCCTGTTTTCCTTCCACAGTGTTAGGGGGCAGCACCCAGGAGTCCTGCCTCCCAGCCACCCCGGTCTAACCAGCCCCCACTGCCCTCCCAGAGCTGGGAGAGAACCCAGGAGTCCTGGCTCCCAGCCCCCCCTGCTCTAACCCACAAGTCCCCACTCCCCTCTCAGAGCTGGGAGAGAACCCAGGAGTCCTGGCTCCCAGCCCCTCCTGCTCTAACCACCAGCCCCCACTCCCCTCTGAGCTGGGAGAGAACCCAGGAGTCTTGGCTCCCAGCCCCCCGTGCTGTAACCACCAGCCCCCACTCCCCTCCCAGAGCTGGGAGAGAACCCAGGAGTCCTGGCTTCCTTTCCCAACCCCAGCCCGCCCCGCCCCCTAGGCAGTGTGGAGGTGAGACAGCTGGGAGCCTTTGCCAAGGGTATTTTAAATAACAATTGTCTGCCAGGTCCGGTGGCTCCTGGGCTGGGAGGGGCAAAGCGAGCTGCCTCCCCACCCATACATCTAGACACACGGCCCAGGCATCCTCCCCCATCACCCCCCCCCCCCCGCCTGCAGCCCCCCTGGAGATGCCTGGTGACGCATCTCGTCTCCTCGGTGGGGTGGGCGTGTGATGCATAGAGTGTGACTGGGGGGGAACCCAGGCAGGGAGGGAGCAAGGAGCCCCCCCCCGGGAGGTTTGTGCTGCTGCAGCCTGTGAAAGGAAGGAAGAAATCGCAGAAGGGAAACAGTGGGGAAGGAGGGGGTGACTGCGGGCGAGGTGACCCAGGGAAATGCCCTAGAGGAAGGGGAGGCCTGGCTGACGGAGGGTGCAGGGGAGAAGGAAGGGGACAGAGACAAGGCAGGTGGCAGGGGCCTGACGCAGAAAGGGGCAGTGACAGGCGGTGGAGCGCGCGGCGGGGGACAGAAAAGGGACGAATTGCTAACGGCAGCAATGGGAGGGAGAACCGAAGCGATGGCGTTGGAAAGATGGAAGAGAGGAGGGGCAGATACACACAGCGATCTCCCCCCACTGCTCCCCCCATGGCATCTCCAATACCCTTCTCCCACCCTGACCCATAACTGATGGGACCATCCCTCCTGCCCTCTCCCTGCCAGCACCAGCAGAACCCGGCACCCAGCCCAGCCTGGGGGAGCTCTCGGCCTCCAATGTCACCCACGACTCCGCCCTGCTCTCCTGGACCGTCCAGGCCGGGGACTTCGACTCCTTCCTCCTGCAGTACAAGGACGCGGAGGGCAAACCCCAGGCCCTACCCGTGGATGGGGGATCCCGCACGGTCACCGTCACCAACCTGGCCCCCTCCCGCAGATACAAGTTCAACCTCTACGGAATCTCCGGCCGCAAGCGCCTCGGCCCCGTCTCCACCGACAGCGTCACAGGTCAGCGGCTGGACCCGGGGCACCAGCCCCTTTCGCTATTGCCCCTTTGCATTGAAGTGTGGTGGGGACACCGACCACTGGGCTGGGACCTTCCCAAGAAGGTGCTTCCAAGGAAATAAGAGAGGAGAATGAGCAAAGAAGGGAAAGAAGCAAGGACTGGAGTGTGGAAGCAGGTGCAGAGGGATGACAGTGTCCATCTGTCCATTCATCCGTCCACCTGTCTGTCCATCCGTCCATCCACAATTAGACTGCTGGCCATTCAATGGGCAGAGTGAAGAGAGTGGATAGGGATGGGTGGATGTATGGATGGACAGACAGACAGACAACTGGATCAATGTGCACCAGACGGGTTGGGTAAATGAATTGATCTGTATAGGAACAGATGGATGGGTGTCTACATGGGTGGAGGGATGGATGGAGGGGATGGCCACTGTTGCATAGATAGAGGAATGGAGATAGATGGATGGATGGAAAGATGGAAGGGTGGATAGATATGGATGGGAGTATGGACGGAAAAGTGGGTAGATATGTATGGAGGTGGATGGATGGACTGATGGAAGAGTGGGTACATATGTATTGGAGGGGATGGATGGACAGAGGGATGGAAGGGAGGGCAGATATGGATGGGGGTATATGGAGGGATGGACAGACGGAAGGATGGGCAGAAATGGATGGGGGTGGATGGAGGGATGGACAGACGGGACGGTGGGCAGATATGTATTGGGGGTGGATGAGTGGATGGAGAGATGGAAGGGTGAGTAGATATGGATGGGGGTGTATGGAGGGATGGAGAGACGGAAGGGTGGTCAGATATGGATGGGGGTGGATGGGTGTTTTGGGGGATGCACGGATAGCTGTGTATGTGTAACTTTTCTGCCAGGTGTCTCCAGCAGCAGTAAGAGCTGGGTTGGGTGTGGTGATGCATGGACAGGCGGGTGGGTGGATGGGTGCGCACAGGGGTGCGTGGAGGAGCGGTTGGAGATGGATGGACGGGCGGGTGGGTGGATGGGTGCGCACAGGGGTGGGTGGAGGAGCGGTTGGGGATGGATGGACGGGCGGGTGGGTGGATGGGTGCACACAGGAGTGGGTGGAGGAGTGGTTGGGGATGGATGGATGGGCGGGCGAGTGGGTGGATGGGTGCGCACAGGGGTGGGTGGAGGAGTGGTTGGGGATAGATGGATGGACGGGCGGGTGGGTGGATGGGTGCGCACAGGGGTGCGTGGGGGAGCAGTTGAAGATGGATGGGTGGACGGGTGGGTGAGTGCGCACAGGGGTGGGTGGAGGAGTGGTTGGGGATGGACAGATGAGTGGGTGGGTGGGTGGGTGCGCACAGGGGTGGGTGGAGGAGTGGTTGGGGATGGATGGACGGATGAGTGGGTGGGTGGGTGCGCACAGGGGTGGGTGGAGGAGTGGTTGGGGATGGATGGACGGACGGGTGGGTGGATGGGTGCGCACAGGGGTGCGTGGAGGAGCAGTTGAAGATGGATGGGCGGACGGGTGGGTGAGTGCGCACAGGGGTGGGTGGAGGAGTGGTTGGGGATGGACAGATGAGTGGGTGGGCGGGTGGGTGCGCACAGGGGTGGGTGGAGGAGTGGTTGGGGATGGATGGACGGATGAGTGGGTGGGTGGGTGCGCACAGGGGTGGGTGGAGGAGTGGTTGGGGATGGATGGACGGACGGGTGGGTGGATGGGTGCGCACAGGGGTGGGTGGAGGAGTGGTTGGGGATGGATGGACGGGCAGGCGAGTGGGTGAATGGGTACGCACAGGGGTGGGTGGAGGAGTGGTTGGGGATGGATGGACGGGCGGGTGGGTGGATGGGTGCGCACAGGGGTGGGTGGAGGAGTGGTTGGGGATGGATGGACGGATGAGTGGGTGGATGGGTGTGCACAGGGGTGCGTGGAGGAGCGGTTGGAGATGGATGGACAGGCGGGTGGGTGGATGGGTGCGCACAGGGGTGGGTGGAGGAGTGGTTGGGGATGGATGGACGGGCGGGTGGGTGGATAGGTGCGCACAGGGGTGCGTGGAGGAGCGGTTGGAGATGGATGGACGGGCGGGTGGGTGGATGGGTGCGCACAGGGGTGGGTGGAGGAGTGGTTGGGGATGGATGGACGGGTGGGTGGGTGGATGGGTGCGCACAGGGGTGCGTGGAGGAGCAGTTGGAGATGGATGGACGGGCGGGCGAGTGGGTGAGTGCGCACAGGGGTGGGTGGAGGAGTGGTTGGGGATGGATGGACAGGCGGGCGGGTGGATGGATGTGCACAGGGGTGGGTGGAGGAGTGGTTGGGGATGGATGGACGGATGAGTGGGTGGGTGGGTGCGCACAGGGGTGGGTGCGCACAGGGGTGCGTGGAGGAGCAGTTGGAGATGGATGGGCGGGCGGGTGGGTGAGTGCGCACAGGGGTGGGTGGAGGAGTGGTTGGGGATAGATGGACGGGCGGGTGGGTGGATGGGTGCGCACAGGGGTGGGTGGAGGAGTGGTTGGGGACGGATGGGCGGGCGGGTGGGTGGATGGATGGGTGCGCACAGGGGTGCGTGGAGGAGCGGTTGGAGATGGATGGACGGGCGGGTGGGTGGATGGGTGCGCACAGGGGTGGGTGGAGGAGCGGTTGGGGATGGATGGATGGGCGGGTGGGTGGATGGGTGCGCACAGGGGTGGGTGGAGGAGTGGTTGGGGATGTATGGACAGGCGGGCGGGTGGATGGGTGTGCACAGGGGTGGGTGGAGGAGTGGTTGGGGATGGATGGATGGATGGGCGGGTGGGTGGATGGGTGTGCACAGGGGTGGGTGTGCACAGGGGTGGGTGGAGGAGTGGTTGGGGATGGATGGACAGGCGGGCGGGTGGATGGGTGCACACAGGGGTGGGTGGAGGAGTGGTTGGGGATGAATGGACGGGCGCGTGGGTGGGTGGGTGGGTGCGCACAGGGGTGCGTGGAGGAGCGGTTGGAGATGGATGGATGGACAGGCGGGCGGGTGGATGGGTGCACACGGGTGGGTGGAGGAGTGGTTGGGGATGAATGGACGGGCGCGTGGGTGGGTGCGCACAGGGGTGCGTGGAGGAGCGGTTGGAGATGGATGGATGGACAGGCGGGCGGGTGGATGGGTGCACACAGGGGTGGGTGGAGGAGTGGTTGGGGATGAATGGACGGGCGCGTGGGTGGGTGGGTGCGCACAGGGGTGGGTGCGCACAGGGGTGGGTGGAGGAGCAGTTGGAGATGGATGGACGGGCGGGCGAGTGGGTGAGTGCGCACAGGGGTGGGTGGAGGAGTGGCTGGGGATGGATGGACAGGCGGGCGGGTGGGTGGGTGCGCACAGGGGTGGGTGCGCACAGGGGTGGGTGGAGGAGTGGTAGGGGATGGATTAGTGTCAATGGGGATCTTTCCATTGACATTGGTGACTTTAGTTCACGCCCTTCGCTTTCCCTCTCATTTGTTCTTCGTTCCCTCCTGTCTCAGCCCAAGTCGCAGTGAGGTTTGTGCCGGTTGATCTGGGCCGACCCCTCCAGGGAGGTGTGGTGGCCACGGGGAACGTGGGAATGTGGGATCCTCTTTGCAGACATGGCCCATCCATTTGTGTGTCCCCAGCTCTCCTTCCCAGCAGCCGGATCCAGCTGTGTCCCTGGGCTCCCTGCACCCTCGTCCTACTAATCTTCTCTGCTGATCCCCTCTGGGCAGGAACCGCCCGGCCCCCCAAGGGCCTGGTCAGCCACCCTAACCCAGCCATGCCCTTACCCTCCTCTTTGTTCCAGCCAAGGAGCCGCGGGAGCCGGAACTCACCCCCCAGCCCAGCCTGGGGGAGCTCTCGGCCTCCGATGTCACCCACGACTCCACCCTGCTCTCCTGGACCGTCCAGGCCGGGGACTTCGACTCCTTCCTCCTGCAGTACAAGGACACGGAGGGCAAACCCCAGGCGCTGCCCATGGATGGGGGATCCCGCACGGTCACCGTCACCAACCTGGCCCCCTCCCACAGATACAAGTTCAACCTCTACGGCATCTCCGGCCGCAAGCGCCTCGGCCCCATCTCCACCGACACCGTCACAGGTCAGCAGCTCTCCAGGGGCGCAGCTCCTTCCCCTCCCGTCCCTTTTCCTTTCCCGTGTGACATGGACGTCGAACACTGACCCAGGACGTTCCAAAGAAGATGCTTCCAAGAGTCCTGCATCCACAAGCAGATTGCCGGCCATTCAAAGGCTAGAGATGAGAGTAGATGGGGTGGGTGGATGGATGGATGGATAGATGGATAGACAGACAGATAGCTGGATCGGTGTGCATGGGGCAGGTTGAGTGAATGGAATGATGTGTATGGAAAGAGATGGATGAAGAGACAGGTACATGGATGGGTGTCTACAGGAGTGAATGGATGGATGGAGACGATGGTCATCAGTAAGTAGATAGAGGAATGGAAGTGTATGGGGATGGATGGATGGATGAGCGGGTAGGCAGATATGTATGGGGATGGATGGACAGAAGGCTCAGTAGATATGTTTGGGGATGAACAGATGGATGGATGGATGGATAGAGGAATGGATTCATGGGGGTAGACAGATGGGCGGGTGGGTGGGTGGATGTTTGGATGGATGGGATGGGATGGGATGGGATGGGATGGGATGGATAGATGGAGGGGATGGGATGGATGGATGGATAGAGAAATGGATTCATATGGGGGTGGACAGACGGGCGGGTGGGTGGGAGGATGTTTGGATGGATGGGATGGGATGGGATGGATGGATGGATGGTGGGAGGGGATGGGATGGATGGATGGATAGAGAAATGGATCCATATGGGGGTGGACAGATGGACGGGTAGGTGGGTGGATGTATGGATGGATGGATGGGATGGGATGGGATGGATAGATGGAGGGGATGGGATGGATAGATGGATAGAGGAATGGATTCATATGGGGGTGGACAGACGGGCGGGTGGGTGGGTGGATGTGTGGATGGATGGATGGATGGAGGGGATGGGATGGATGGATGGATAGAGGAATGGATTCATATGGGGTGGACAGATGGACGTGTAGGTGGGTGGATGTATGGATGGATGGATGGGATGGGATGGGATGGATAGATGGAGGGGATGGGAAGGATGGATGGATAGAGGAATGGATTCATATGGGGGTGGACAGATGGGCGGGTGGGTGGGTGGATGTTTGGATGGACCTGATGAAATGCATCCTAGAATACTCAAGGAGTTAATAGAAGAGGTATCTGAGCCTCTAGCTATTATCTTTGGGAAATCATGGGAGACGGGGGAGATTCCAGAAGACTGGAAGGGGATAAATATAGTGCCCATCTATAAAAGGGAAATAAAAACAACCCAGGAAACTACAGACCAGTTAGTTTAACTTCTGTGCCAGGGAAGATAATGGAGCAGGTAATTAAAGAAATCATCTGCAAACACTTGGAAGGTGGTAAGATGATAGGGAATAGCCAGCATGGATTTGTAAAGAACAAATTGTGTCAAACTAATCTGATAGCTTTCTTTGATAGGGTAACGAGCCTTGTGGATAAGGGAGAAGCGGTGGATGTGATATACCTAGACTTTAGTAAGGCATTTGATACGGTCTCGCATGATATTCTTATAGATAAGCTAGGAAAGTACAATTTAGATGGGGCTACTATAAGGTGGGTGCATAACTGGCTGGACAACCATACTCAGAGAGTAGTTGTTAATGGCTCCCAATCCTGCTGGAAAGGTATAACAAGTGGGGTTCCGCAGGGGTCTGTTTTGGGACCGGTTCTGTTCAATATCTTCATCAACGATTTAGATGTTGGCATAGAAAGTACGCTTATTAAGTTTGCGGACGATACCAAACTGGGAGGGATTGCAACTGGACAGGGTCAAAATTCAAAATGATCTGGACAAATTGGAGAAATGGTCTGAGGTAAACAGGATGAAGTTCAATAAAGATAAATGCAAAGTGCTCCACTTAGGAAGGAACAATCAGTTTCACACATACAGAATGGGAAGAGACTGTCTAGGAAGGAGTATGGCACAAAGAGATCTAGGGGTTATAGTAGACCACAAGCTTAATATGAGTCAACAGTGTGATACTGTTGCAAAAAAAGCAAACGTGATTCTGGGATGCATTAACAGGAGTGTTGTAAACAAGACACGAGAAGTCATTCTTCCGCTTTACTCTGCGCTGGTCAGGCCTCAACTGGAGTATTGTTTCCAGTTCTGGGCACCGCATTTCAAGAAAGATGTGGAGAAATTGGAGAGGGTCCAGAGAAGAACGACAAGAATGATTAAAGGTCTTGAGAACATGACCTATGAAGGAAGGCTGAAGGAATTGGGTTTGTTTAGTTTGGAAAAGAGAAGACTGAGAAGGGGACATGATAGCAGTTTTCAGGTATCTAAAAGGGTGCCATCAGGAGGAGGGAGAAAACTTGTTCACCTTAGCCTCCAATGATAGAACAAGAAGCAATGGGCTTAAACTGCAGCAAAGGAGATTTAGGTTGGACATTAGGAAAAAGTTCCTAACTGTCAGGGTAGTTAAACACTGGAATAGATTGCCTAGGGAAGTTGTGGAATCTCCATCTCTGGAGATATTTAAGAGTAGGTTAGATAAATGTCTATCAGGGATGGTCTAGACAATATTTGGTCCTGCCATGAGGGCAGGGGACTGGACTCGATGACCTCTCGAGGTCCCTTCCAGTCCTGGAGTCTATGAGTCTATGGATGGATGGGATGGGATGGGATGGATGGATGGATAGAGGAATGGATTCATATGAGGGTGGACAGACGGGTGGGTGGGTGGGTGGATGTTTGGATGGATGGGATGGGATGGGATGGATGGATGGATGGAGGGAGGGGATGGGATGAATGGATGGATGGATAGAGGAATGGATCCATATGGGGGTGGACAGACGGGCGGGTGGGTGGGTGGATGTTTGGATGGATGGATGGGATGGGATGGATGGAGGGAGGGAGGGAGGGGATGGGATGGATGGATGGATAGAGGAATGGATCCATATGGGGGTGGACAGACGGGCAGGTGGGTGGGTGGATGCTTGGATGGATGGATGGGATGGGATGGGATGGATAGATGGAGGGGATGGGATGGATGGATGGATAGAGGAATGGATCCATATGGGGGTGGACAGACGGGCGGGTGGGGGGGATATTTGGATGGATGGATGGGATGGGATGGGATGGGATGGATAGATGAAGAGGATGGGATGGATGGATGGATAGAGGAATGGATTCATATGAGGGTGGACAGAAGGGTGGGCGGGTGGGTGGATGTTTGGATGGATGGGATGGGATGGGATGGATGGAGGGAGGGAGGGAGGGGATGGGATGGATGGATGGATAGAGGAATGGATCCATATGGGGGTGGACAGACGGGCGAGTGGGGGGGATGTTTGGATGGATGGATGGGATGGGATGGGATGGGATGGATAGATGAAGGGGATGGGATGGATGGATGGATAGAGGAATGGATTCATATGGGGGTGGACAGATGGGCGGGTGGGTGGGTGGATGTGGATGCTTCGAGCCAGCAGTCTAATAAGAAAACCCGCACTTGCGAACTGAGTGAGCAGCGAGCAGAGGACATACAAACAGAGGGAGTTTGCCTGGGAATTGTGCGAGAGGAGGTACAGGGTGTGCCGTCTAAGGGCATCTGTGTTGTGAGCTGGTGGGGTGAATATCCGAGTGTCTATCTGCTGTGACCATTTGTTTGGTGCCCGTTGGAGGGACTGTTGGACTGTGTGGCAGGCTGATTGAAAAGTGGTAATTGGGCGTGCTTTGTTCCAGGGGCACCTGATTGGTTGAGTGGAGGGAGGCTTTGAGCCGGGCCAGCTGCTTCCAGCCAGCAGCCTTATAAAAAAGCAGCCAGTTGCGAACCAAGTGAGTGGTGAACAGAGGCAAACAGAGAGAGTTTGTCTGGAAGTTCGCTTGTGGGGAGTTCCCACAGAGTGTTTTTGCCTTTCAGGCTTCTGTGAGTGGTAAATGCAACGTCTGAAGGGGCTCTTAGAAGGAAGACAATATGGATAGTGAGCGATCAGCTATTGCGACCTGTCTGGGATGTGCCATGTTTATCTGTCTCCCAGAGGATAGAAGTGACTTCATCTGTGTGAAGTTCAGGCTGGTCTCCATATTGGAAGAGACGGTTAAAGGACTAGAGACCCAAGTATCAACCCTGCATTGCATCAGAGAACATGAAGACTATGGATGGAAGTCAGCGTTTGGTTCTGCAGGCACAGCGAGCTGAAGAATCTGAGAGGGCGGTGCAGAACAGGAAGAAAACTGGCAGCATGTGACCGCCAGACAAAGGAAGAGGAGAACCCATGTACCCCCAGTGCAGACAGAAATAAGAAACCATTTTCAGGCTATCTGCACAGGTACCACAGTGGAGAATGCTTTGGAAGAGTTATCTGAGGGAAGGGATCAGAGAGAGAGACCCCATCGGCTGGAAGGCATGGGATGCATTGTCCTAGGGACACCACTCCCAAGAGAAGGAGACGGATGGTGGTGGTCGGGGACTCCCTCCTAAGGGGGACAGTCATCCACCTGCCGACCAGACCGGGAGATTCGGGACGTGTGCTGCTTGCCTGGAGCTAAAAGCCAGGATGTGACAGAGTGTCTGCTGAGACTGATCAAACCCTCGGACCGCTACCCCCTGCTGCTTCTCCACATGGGCACCAACGATATTGCCAAGAATGATCTCGAGCAGGTCACTGCAGACTACGTGGCTCTGGGAAGAAGGATAAAGGAGTTTGAGGCGTAAGTTGTGTTCTCATCCATCCTCCCTGTTGAAGGAAAAGGCCCAGGTAGGGACCATCGAATTGTGGAGGTGAATGCCTGGTTATGCAGGTGGTGTCGGAGAGAAGGCTTTGGATTCCTCGACCATGGGATATTGTTCCAGGAAGGAGGATTGCTAGGAAGAGATGGGCTCCACCTAACGAAGAGAGGGAAGAGCATCTTCGCAAGCGGGCTGGCTAACCTAGTGAGGAGGGCTTTAGGTTCACCCTAGGTTCACCAGGGGATGGAGACTTAAGCCCAGAGGCAAGTGGGAAAGTGGGATACCGGGAGGAAACACAAGGAGAAGGGTGCAGCAGGGGAGGTCTCCTGATTTATGCTGAGAAAGCAGGACAATAGGCTAGTTCAGTGCCTGTACATGAACACAAGAAACAAGCAGGGAGAACTGGAAGTCCTGGCACAGTCAAGGAACTATGATGTGATTGGAATAACAGAGACATGGTGGGATAACTCACATGACTGGAGCACTGTCATGGAGGGATATAAACTGTTCAGGAAAAACAGGCAGAGCAGGAAAGGTGGGGGGACTGCATTGTATGTAAGGGAGCGGTATGACTGCTCAGAGCTCCGGTATGAAACTGCAGAAAAACCTGAGAATCTCTGGGTTAAGTTTAGAGGCAAGAGCAACAAGGCTGACGTCATGGTGGTCATCTGCTATAGACCTCCAGACCAGGGGGATGAAGTATACGAGGCTTTCTTCAGACAATTAACTGAAGTTTCCAGATCACAGGTCCTGGTTCTCATGGGGGACTTCAATCCCCCTGACATGGGCTGGGAGAGCAATGCAGCGGTGCACAGACAATCCAGGAAGTTTTTGGAGAGCGCTGGGGACAACTTCCTGGTGCACGTGCTGGAGGAACCGACTAGGGGCCGTGCTCCTCTTGACCTGCTGCTCACAAAAGGGAAGGATTGGTAGGGGAAGTAGAAGTGGATGGGAACCTGGGAGGCAGTGACCATGAGATGGTTGAGTTCAGGATCCTGACACAAGGAAGAAAGGAGAGCAGCAGAATACGGACCCTGGACTTCAGAAAAGCAGACTGACTCCCTCAGGGAACTAATGGGCAGGATCCCCTGGGAGAATAACATGAGGGGGAAAGGAGTCCAGGAGAGCTGGCTGCATTTTAAAGGAGCCTTATTGAGGGCACAGGAACAAACCATCCCGATGTGCAGAAAGAATAGCAAATATGGCAGGCGACCAGCTTGGCTTAACCGTGAAATCTTCAGTGAGCTTAAACACAAAAAGGAAGCTTACAAGAAGTGGAAACTTGGACAGATGGCTAGGGAGGAGTGTAAAGATATTGCTAGAGCATGCCGGGGTGTAATCAGGAAGGCCAAAGCACAATTGGAGTTGCAGCTAGCAAGAGATGTTAAGAGTAACAAGAAGGGTTTCTTCAGCTGTGTTAGCAACAAGAAGAAAGTCAAGGAAAGTGTGGGCCCCTTAATGAATGGGGGAGGCAACCTAGTGACAGCTGATGTGGAAAAAGCTGAAGTACTCAAGGCTCTTTTGCCTCGGTCTTCACAGACAAGGTCAGCTCCCAGCCTGCTGCACAGGGCAGCACAGTATGGGGAGGAGGTGACCAGCCCTCAGAAGAGCTGGTGCACAAGTCCATTCGAGCTGGATCCAATGCATCCAAGGTGCTGAGGGAATTGGCTGATATAATTGTAGACCCATTATCGTCGAAAACTCCTGGCGGACGGGGGGTGGGGTGGGTCCCAGACAACTGGAAAAAGGTAAATCTAGTGCCCAGCTTTTAAAAAGGAGAATCCAGGGAAGTACAGACTGGTGAGCCTCACCTCAGTCCCTGGGAAAAACCATGGAGCAGGTCCTCAAAGAATCCATTTTGAAGCACTTGGAGGAGAGGAGGGTGATCAGGAACAGTCAGCATAGATTCACCAAGGGCAAGTCATGCCTGACTAACCTGATTGCATCTATGAGGAGATAACTGGGTCGGTGGATGTGGGGAAAGTGGTGGATGTGATAGATCTTGACTAGAAAAACTTTTGATACAGTTGTAACGAAGCTGCCTCTGGTGGGACACTACTGAGAGTATCAATTCAGGACAAATTGCTCAGAGCAGAGCAGTCACAGCCCGAGGCTGACCAGCCAAACAGAGAAAACTTGGTCTCACCCCACTGGCTAACCAGAAGTCACACAAGCAATTCCCTCAGACACTCCAGTTCCCTTGAATCACCACCAGCACCGCTCCTTATGGGGACAAATGGTTATGAAAACCAACACCCCAGTAAAAGAAAAAGGTTCTTCTGATCCCAAAGGACCAGGCCCCAGACCAGGTCAATATACCAGTCAGATCTTACCCACAAATCACGCTGTTGCCAGTCCTTTAGAATCTAAAATCTAAAGGTTTGTTAATAAAAAGAAAGAAATAGAGACGAGAGCTAGAATTGGTTAAATGGAATTAACAGTGATGGCAAAGTTCTTAGTTCAGGCTTGTAGCAGTGATGGAGTAAACTGCAGGTTCAAATCAAGTCTCTGGAGAACATCCCCCGCTGGGATGGGTCATTCAGTCCTTTGTTCAGAGCTTCAGTTTGTAGCAAAGTCCCTCCAGAGGTACGAAGCAGGATTGAAGACAGATGCAGATGATGCATCTGCCTTTTATAGTCCCTTTGCCATGTGCCTTGTGCTTCCTTTGTCTCCAACACAAGCTGCCCAGCACATGGCCTGGAAGCCTCAGAGTTCGGTCCATGGGCCTGGCCCTACCTTGCTGAGTCACCAGATGTATCTGCTTCTCTCAATGGGTCAGTTGTAGCTGATGGTCCTTAACGGGCTCTCAGGCAGGCCAGGCAGAGCTGATGCGACGTTGTCTGGGGTGTCCCCCAGAAGCAGAGCACAAGTGTGAAATACAGACAGGACAGAGCCAATACTTGTAACTTGAAATACAACAAAGGTACCTGCACCCAGAGCGCATCATCGTAACCAGCCAACCAGAACCTCCTCAGAGACACCTCACTTGACCCTCTTCGTACAAGATTTGGTGCCATTACAGGACCTTGGTTGCAACAATGATCTATACGGTCCCAGTTCGTGTAAATAACATCACAGTGGTCTCCCACAGTATCTTGCCGGCGAGTTAAAGAAGTCTGGGCTGGATGATTGGACTATAAGGTGGATGGAAAGCTGGCTAGATCATCGGGCTCAGCGACTAGAGATCAACTGCTCCATGTCTAGTTGGCAGCCGATTTCAAGCGAAGTGACCCCAAGGGTCGGTCCTGGGGCCGGTTTTGTTCAATATCTTCATTAATGATCTGGAGGATGGCGTGGACTGCACTCTCAGCAAGTTTGCAGATGACACTAAGCTGGGAGGAGTGGTAGATACGCTGGAGGATAGAGAGAGGATACAGAGGGACCTAGACAAATTAGAGGATTGGGCCAAAATAAATCTGATGAGGTTCAACAAGGACAGTGCAGAGTCCTGCACTTAGGACAGAAGAATCCCATGCACTGCTACAGGCTGGGGGCCGACTGGCTAAGTGGCTGTTCTGCAGAAAAGGACCTAGGGGTTACAGTGGATGAGAAGCTGGATATGAGTCAACAGTGTGACCTTGTTGCCAAGAAGGCTAACAACATTTTGGGCCGTATAAGTAGGAGCATTGCCAGCAGATCGAGGGATGTGATCATTCCCCTCTATTCGGCATTGGTAAGGCCACATCTGGAGTACTGTGTCCAGTTTTGGGCCCCCCAGCACAGAAAGGATGTGGAAAAATTAGAAAGAGTCCAGCGAAGGACAACGAAAATGATTAGGGGGCTGGAGCCCATGACTTCTGAGGAGAGGCTGAGGGAACTGGGATTGTTTAGTCTGCAGAAGAGAAGAACGAGGGGGGATTTGATCGCTGCTTTCAGCTACCTGAAAGGGGGTTCCAAAGAGGATGGATTTAGACTGTTCTCAGTGGTGGCAGATGACAGAACAAGGAGCAATGGTCTCAAGTGGCTGTGGGGAAGGTCTAGGTTGGATATTAGGAAAAACTTTTTCACTAGGAGGGTTGTGAAGCACTGGAATGGGTTCCCTAGGGCGAGGGTGGAATCTCCTTCCTTAGAGGTTTTTAAGGTCCGGCTTGACAAAGCCCTGGCTGGGATGATTTAGTTGGGGTTGGTCCTGCTTTGAGCAGCGGGTTGGACTAAATGACCTCCTGAGGTCTCTTCCAACCCTAATCTATAATTCTATGAATGAATGGAAAGGAGGGTTGCCAGATGCGTATGGAGATGGACAGAAGGACAGACGGGTGAGTGTGTATGGTGATGCATGGATGGATGGATGGATGGATGGACGAACAGACGGAAAGGTGGGTGAATGTGTTTGAGGGTGGATGGATTGACAGAAGTGTGAGTGGATATGTTTGGGGATGGATGGATGGATGGATGGACACACAGACGATAGGGTGGTTGGATGGGTGTTTTGGGGGATTCATGGGTACATATATATTTTTGACTTGGTGGCAAGGTTGCATTATCAGCAACAAGGATAGAGGGATGGTATGCTGATGGAGGGATGAGGGTGTAGGGGATGGAGGGATGGTATCTGATGGATGGATGAGGGTGTAGGGGATGGATGGATGAGGGTGTAGGGGATGGAGGGATGGTATGCTGATGGATGGATGAGGATGTATGGGGATGGAGGGATGAGGGTGTAGGGGATGGAGGGATGGTATCTGATGGAGGGATGAGGGTGTAGGGGATGGAGGGATGGTATCTGATGGATGGATGAGGATGTATGGGGATGGATGGATAAGGGTGTAGGGGATGGAGGGATGGTATGCTGATGGAGGGATGAGGGTGTAGAGGATGAAGGGATGGTATCTGATGGATGGATGAGGTTGTAGGGGATGGAGGGATGGACAGAGGAGTTTCTGGGGCTGAATGGGTGTCAATGGAGCTCTTTCCATCATGTTGGTGGCTTTGGTTCACTCCTTCTCTTTCTGTCTTGTTTCTTCTTCCTTCCCTTTCTCTCTTCCGTCTCAGCTCAGCTCTCACTAAAGTTTGTGCCAGTTGCTCTGGGCCAACCCCTCTGTGGAGGTGGAGTGGCTGTGGGGAGCCCAGGTGGGAATGTGGGATTCTCTTTGTAGACATGCACCATCCATCTGTCTGTCCCCAGCTCTCCTTCCCAGCAGCAGGATCTGGCTGTGTCCTGGGACAAGTCCTTGGGGCTCTCTGCCCCCTCCCCTGCTAATCCTCCCTGCAAATTTCCTCTGGCTAGAAATAACCCAGCTCCCCAAGATCCCAGTGAGTCGCCCCCTTCAACCCCCTCTCTCTGTTCCAGCTGCAGCGCCACCGAAGGAGGTACCCACCACCCAGCCCAGCCTGGGGGAGCTCTCGGCCTCCGACGTAACCCACGACTCCATCCTGCTCTCCTGGACCGTCCAGGCTGGGGACTTCGACTCCTTCCTCCTCCAGTACAAGGACGCGGAGGGCAAACCCCAGGCGCTGCCCATGGACTGGGGATCCCGCACAGTGACCGTAACCAATCTGGCACCGTCCCGCCGATACAAGTTCAACCTCTACGGCATCTCCGGCCGCAAGCGCCTCGGTCCCATCTCCACCGATGCCATTACAGGTCAGCGGCTGCTCCTGGGGAGCCAGCTTCTTCCCCTCCCACCCCCTTTGCTTTGCAGTGTCAGGGACGCCGTTCACTGGGCCAGGACCTTCCCAGGAAGATGCTTCCAAGCCTCCAGCCTCCACAAGCATATTGGCGGCCATTCAATAGACAGAGAGAGGAGTGCGGATGTGAATGGATGGGTGGGTGGCAGGCTGGATAGACAGAGAGCTGGATGGGTGTGTATAGGGCAGATTGAGTGAATGGATAAGAACATGGAACAGCTACAGCGGGTGAGACCAAGGGTTCATCTAGATCAATGTCCTGTCTGCTGACAGTGGCCAGCGCCAGATGCCCCAGAGGGAATGAAGAGAACAGGTAATAATCCAGTGATTCATCCCCTGTCACCCGTTCCCAGCTTCTGACAAACAGAGGCCAGGGACACCATCCCTGCCAATAGCCATTGATGGACCTGTCTGTCCTCCATGAACTGATAGATGTGTGTGGGGGTGGATGGATGAATTAATAGGTAGATGGATGCTGTCTATGGGGGTGGATAGAGATGGATGGGTGCATGGAGGGGATGGTAATGGATGGATAGATAGAGGAATGGATATATATGGGGATGGACAGATGGATAGGTGGGTGGGTGGATGTGTAGGAAGATGGATGGACAGGCAGACTGGTTAGGGGGGTGTATGGCAAGAGATGGATGGATGGATGGATGGACGGAAGGCTGGGTGGATGTCTATGGGGATGAACGAATGGATGGAAGGGTGAGTGAATGTGTTTGGGGTTGAATGAATGGACGTACAGACGGTAGAGTGGTTGGATGGGTGTTTTGGGGGATTCATGGGTACATGTATATTTGTAACTCTGTGGCCAGGTTGCATTATCCGCTACAAGGACAGGGTGGGTAAGGTGATAGATGCATGAATGGACGAACGGATAGATCGGTGTGTATGAGGATGGAGGAGAGCCTGGGGATAGATAGGTGTCATCCGTTGACATTGGTGGGTTTGGTTCACACCCTTTTCTTTCTGTCTCATTTCTTCTTCCTTCCCTCTGTCTCCTCCCATCTCACTCAGCCTTCACTGAGGTTTGTGCCGGTCACTCTTGGCTGAACCCTCCATGAAGGCGGGATGGCCACGGGGAACCTGGGAATGTGGGATCCTCCATCCGTTTGTCTGTACCAGCTCTCCTTCGCAGCAGCAGGATCCGGCTGTCTCCTGGGACAAGTCCTTGGGGCTCCCTGCACCCTCCCCTGCTAATCCTCCCTGCAAATCCCCTCTGGCTAGAAATAACCCAGCCCCGCAAGATCCCAGTGAGTCACCTCCACCCCGGCCTCCCCCTTCATCCCATTCTCTCTTTTCCAGTTGCAGTGCGGCGGGAGGAAGAAACCACCGCCAAGCCCAGCCTGGGGGAGCTCTCGGCCTCCGACGTAACCCATGACTCCATCCGGCTCTCCTGGACCGTCCAGGCCGGGGACTTCGACTCCTTCCTCCTCCAGTACAAGGATGCGGAGGGCAAACCGCAGGCGCTGCCCGTAGACGGAGAATCCCGCACGGTCACTGTCACCAACCTGGCCCCCTCCCACAGATACAACTTCAAATTCTATGGTGTCTCCGGCCGCAAGCGCCTTGGGCCTATCTCCACTAATGCAGTCACAGGTCAGCGGCTGCTCCCAGGGCCCGACCCCTTCCCCTCCCAACCCCCTTTGCTCTACAGTGTCAGGGACACCGTCCACTGGGCCAGGACCTTCCCAGGAAGACACTTCCAAACCTCCAGGCTCCACAAGCAGATTGGTGGACATTCAATGGGTCAAGGGAAGAATGTGGATGGGGATGGATGGATAGACAGACAGTTGTATTGTGCATGGGGCAGGTTGCGTGAATGGATAGATGTGTCTAGGAATGGATGGATGGATGAATTAATAGGATGTCTATGGGGATGGATAGAGATGTATGGATGGAGGGGATGGTAATGGATCCATAGAAAGAGGAATAGATATATATAGGGATGGTCAGATGATGGGGGGGCAGATGTGTAGGTGATGGATGGACAGATGGACTGGTGGGCAGGTGTGTATAGTGATTGATGGATGGACGGGTGGCTGGGGGGCTGTGTATGGGGATGGTCAGACTGATGAAGGGATGTTTATGGGGATGGATGGATGTACATACAAGTGGTAGAGTGCATGGATGTGTATGGTGATGGATGGATGGATGTACAGATGGTAAGGTGGGTGGATGTGTATGGGGATGGATGGATGGACATAGAGACAGTAAGGTGGATGGATGTTTATGGGGATGGATGGATGAATGGTCGAATAGACGGTAAGGTGGATGGATGGGGATGGGGATGGACAGAAGGGCAGACTGGTGGATGGATGTTTATGGGGTTGGATGGATGGACGTACAGATGGTAAGGTGGGTGGATGTGTAGGGGAATGGATGGATGGACGTACAGAGGGCAAGGTGGATGGATGTGTATGGGGATGGATGGATAGATGGATGGATGTACAGACGGTAAGGTGGATGGATGTGTATGGGGATGGATGGGTGGATAGACGGTAAGGTGGATGGATATGTATGGGGAAGGATGGATGGACGTACAGATGGTAAGGTGGATGGAGGTGTATGGGGATGGACAGACTGGTGGATGGATGTGTATGGAGATGGATGGATGGACGTACAGACGGTAAGGTGGATGGGTGTGTATGGGGATGGATGGATGGATGGACGTACAGATGATAAAGTGGATGGATGGGGATGAGGATGGACAGAAGGGCAGACTGG
Organism: Gopherus flavomarginatus; assembly: GCF_025201925.1. Classification (NCBI taxonomy): domain Eukaryota; kingdom Metazoa; phylum Chordata; order Testudines; family Testudinidae; genus Gopherus; species Gopherus flavomarginatus. The sequence goes on from NC_066628.1 coordinate 1,499,666, forward strand.
TGGACGGACTGGTGGATGGATGGATGTACAGATGGTAAGGTGGGTGGATGTGTATGGGGATGGATGGATGGATGGACGTACAGACGGTAAGGTGGATGGTAGTGTATGGGGATGGATGGATGAATGTATAGACGGTAAAGTGGGTGGATGTATATTGTGATGGATGGATGGACGTACAGATGGTAAGGTGGATGAATGTGTATGGGGATGGATGGATGGATGGACGTACAGACGATATGGTGGATCATAGTGTATGGGGATGGATGGATGAATGTATAGACGGTAAGGTGGGTGGATGTATATGGGGATGGATGGATTGACGTACAGACGGTAAGGTGGATGGATGTGTATGGAGATGGATGGAAGGATGTACAGACAGTAAGGTGGATCGATGTGTATGGGGATGGATGGATGGATGGATGGACGTACAGATGGTAAGGTGGATGAATGTGTATGGGGATGGATGGATGGACATACAGATTGTAAGGTGAGCAAATGTGTATGGGGATGGATGGATGGACGTACAGATTGTAAGATGAGTGGATGTTTATGGGGATGGATGGATGGATTGACGTACAGATGGTAAGGTGGATGGATGTGTATGGGGATGGATGGATTGACGTACAGACGGTAAGGTGGGTGGATGTGTATGGGGATGGATGGATGGATGTACAGACGGTAAGGTGGGTGGATGTGTATGGGGATGGATGGATTGACGTACAGATGGTAAGGTGGGTGGATGTGTATGGGGATGGATGGATGGACGTACAGACGGTAAGGTGGATGGATGTATATGAGGACGAATGGATGGACGTACAGGTGGTAAGGTGGATGGATGTGTATGGGGATGGATGGATGGACGTACAGATGGTAAGGTGGATGGATATGTATGGGGATGGATGGATTGACGTACAGACGGTAAGGTGGGTGGATGTGTATGGGGATGGATGGATGGATGGACGTACAATGGTAAGGTGGATGGTAGTGTATGGGGATGGATGGATGAATGTATAGATGGTAAGGTGGATGGATGTATATGGGGATGGATGGATTGACCTACAGACGTTAAGGTGGATGGATGTGTATGGAAATGGATGGATGGATGTACAGACAGTAAGGTGGATGGATGTGTATGGGGATGGATGGATGGACGTACAGACGATATGGTGGATCATAGTGTATGGGGATGGATGGATGAATGTATAGACGGTAAGGTGAGTGGATGTGTATGGGGATGGATGGATGGACGTACAGATTGTAAGGTGAGTGGATGTGTATGGGGATGGATGGATGGATGTACAGACGGTAAGGTGGGTGGATGTGTATGGGGATGGATGGATGGACGTACAGATGGTAAGATGGATGGATGTGTATGGGGATGGATGGGTGGACGTATAGACGGTAAAGTGGGTGGATGTGTATAGGGATGGATGGATGGACATAGAGACGGTAAGGTGAATGGATGTGTATTGGGATGGATGGATGGATGTATAAACGGTAAGGAGGATGGATGTGTATGGGAATGGATGGATGGATGTACAGATGGTAAGGTGGGTGGATGTGTATGGGGATGGATGGATGGATGGACGTACGGATGGTAAGATGGATGGATGTGTATGGGGATGGATGGGTGGACGTATAGACGGTAAAGTGGATGGATGTGTATAGGGATGGATGGATGGACATAGAGACGGTAAGGTGGATGGATGTGTATGGGAATGGATGGATGGATGGACGTACAGATGGTAAGATGGGTGGATGTTTATGGGGATGGATGGATGGATGTACAGACGTTAAAGTGGATGGATGGGGATGGACAGAAGGGCAGACTGGTGGATGGACTGGTGGATGGATGGACGTACAGACAGGAGGGTGGGTGGATGGGAATAGACAGAAGGGCAGACTGGTGGATGGATGGACGTACGGACAGTAGGGTGGGTGGATGTGTGTGGGAATGGATCGGTGTTTAGGGGATTGATTTATAGATGTGTATGTGTAACTCTGTGGCTGGTGCGTGATAGATGCATGGATGAATGGAGGTATGGTGTAGCGATGGATGAATGGATGGAGGAGTGTCTGGGGGTGGATGGGTGTCAATGGAGATCTTTTCATTGATGTTGGTGGTTTTGGTTTCACCCCCTTCTCTTCTCTCTCGTTTGTTCTTCCTTCTCCCTCTCTCCTCCCGTCTCAGCTCAGCTCTGCCCGTGGTTTGTGCTGCTCACTCTGGGCTGAGCCCTTCATGGGGAGGGGTGGCCATGGGGAACCCAGGAATGTTGGTTCCTCTTTGCAGACATATCCCGTCCATCTGTCTGTCCTCAGCTTTCCTTTCCAGCAGCAGGATCCAGCTCCGTCCTGAGGCCAGTCGCTGGGGCTCTCTACCCCCTTCCCCCACTAATTCATCTGGATCCAATAATCTGCCCCCCCAAGGACCTGGGGAGCTGCTCCGGCTGGCCGTACCCTTCACCCCCTCTCTCTGTTCCAGCCACGGCACCGACAGAGGCGGTACCCACGGCCCAGCCCAGCCTGGGAGAGCTCTCGGCCTCCGACGTCACCCACGACTCCATCCTGCTCTCCTGGACCATCCAGGCCGGGGACTTTGACTCCTTCCTCCTGCAGTACAAGGACGCGGAGGGCAAACCCCAGGCGCTGCCCGTGGACGGGGGATCCCGCACAGTCACCGTAACCAATCTGGCCCCCTCCCGCAGATACAAGTTCAACCTCTACGGCATCTACGGCCGCAAGCGCCTCGGCCCCGTCTCCACCGACACCGTCACAGGTCAGCGGCTGCGCCTGGGTGTACCAGTCCTTCCCATCCCTCCCCCCTTTGCTTTGCAGTGTGGCAGGGATGCTGGCCACTAGGCTGGGACCTTCCTGAGATAACGCTTCCAGTCTCCCCTTCCATGACCTGTTTGTGGCCATTCGACAGATGGAGGGAGAGAGAGAAATTTGTGTGTTTACATGGCTGGACAGAGGGGGGTTGGTGGGTGGTTGGATGGTGTCACGGAGTTTGGGGGCGACAAGGCCCTGCACCCCTGGCTTCCTGAGGTCCACCATGACTCTCAGCCAGCCAGTAAAGCAGAAGGTTTTTTTAGACGCCAGGAAACCAGTCCAAGACAGGTTTTTCAGGTACAGACAACAGGACCCCCTCCATCAGGTCCATCTTGGATGGCCAGGGAGGCCAGAGCTCTGCTGGGAGGTCAGAGCCCCATCTGGGCTCCCCTCCATTTTCCCAGGCTGCTCCAAACTGAAACTTCCTCCAGCCGTCTCATTCTCCCTCCCCTCAGCTCCTCCTCCAGCCTTTGTCTAGTTTCCAGGGCAGAGGTGTCTCCTGGCCGCATCCCCCTCCTGGGTTCTCATGTTACATACTCAGGTATCCCCCCTCAAGGACAGCTGAATCGATGTGTCTTGGGCAGGTTAAGTGAATGGATAGCTGTGTATGGGGGTGGATGGGTGGATGGATGGATGGATAGAGGGTGTCTGTAGATGGGTGGATGGATGGCTGTGTGTTGAGATGGATGGAGGGATAGTTCTTTATGGGGATGGATGGATGGATATAGAGAAGGAGTGTGTGGATGGTTGGGTGGATGGATAGATGGATGGATGGCTCCGTGTTGAGACGGATGGAGGGATATCTCTTTATGGGGATGGATGGATGGGTGTAGAGAAGGAGTGTGCGGATGGCTGTGTGGATGGATGGATGGATTGATGGATGGCTGTGTGTTGAGATGGATGGAGGGATAGCTCTTTATGGGGATGGATGGATGGATGGATGTAGAGAAGGAGTGTGTGGATGGTTGGGTGGATGGATAGATGGATGGATGGCTCCGTGTTGAGACGGATGGAGGGATAGCTCTTTATGGGGATGGATGGATGGGTGTAGAGAAGTAGTGTGCGGATGGCTGTGTGGATGGATGGATGGATTGATGGATGGCTGTGTTTTGAGATGGATGAAGGCATAGCTCTTTATGGGGATGGATGGATGGATATAGAGAAGGAGTGTGTGGATGGATGGCTGTGTGTTGAGATGGATGAAGGGATATCTCTTTATGGGGATGAATGGATGGATGTAGAGATGGAGTGTGTGGTTGGATGGGTGGATGGATGGCTGTGTGTTGAGACGGATGGAGGGATAGCTCTTTATGGAGATGGATGGATGGATGTAGAGAAGGAGTGTGTGGATGGCTGGGTGGATGGATAGATGGATGGATGGCTCCGTGTTGAGACGGATGGAGGGATAGCTCTTTATGGGGATGGATGGATGTAGAGGAGTGTGTGGATGGTTGGGTGGATGGATAGATGGATGGATGGCTGTGTGTTGAGACGGATGGAGGGATAGCTCTTTATGGGGATGGATGGATGTAGAGGAGTGTGTGGATGGTTGGGTGGATGGATAGATGGATGGATGGCTCCGTGTTGAGACGGATGGAGGGATAGCTCTTTATGGGGATGGATGGATGGGTGTAGAGAAGTAGTGTGCGGATGGCTGTGTGGATGGATGGATGGATTGATGGATGGCTGTGTGTTGAGATGGATGAAGGCATAGCTCTTTATGGGGATGGATGGATGGATATAGAGAAGGAGTGTGTGGATGGATGGCTGTGTGTTGAGATGGATGAAGGGATATCTCTTTATGGGGATGAATGGATGGATGTAGAGATGGAGTGTGTGGTTGGATGGGTGGATGGATGGCTGTGTGTTGAGACGGATGGAGGGATAGCTCTTTATGGAGATGGATGGATGGATGTAGAGAAGGAGTGTGTGGATGGCTGGGTGGATGGATAGATGGATGGATGGCTCCGTGTTGAGACGGATGGAGGGATAGCTCTTTATGGGGATGGATGGATGTAGAGGAGTGTGTGGATGGCTGGGTGGATGGATAGATGGATGGATGGCTGTGTGTTGAGACGGATGGAGGGATAGCTCTTTATGGGGATGGATGGATGGATGTAGAGAAGGAGTGTGCGGATGGCTGTGTGGATGGATAGATGGATTGATGGATGGCTGCGTGTTGAGACGGATGGAGGGATAGCTCTTTATGGGGATGGATGGATGTAGAGGAGTGTGTGGATGGTTGGGTGGATGGATAGATGGATGGATGGCTGCGTGTTGAGACGGATGGAGGGATAGCTCTTTATGGGGATGGATGGATGGATGTAGAGGAGTGTGTGGATGGCTGGGTGGATGGATAGATGGATGGATGGCTCCGTGTTGAGACGGATGGAGGGATAGCTCTTTATGGGGATGGATGGATGGTTGTAGAGAAGGAGTGTGTGGATGGCTGTGTGGATGGATGGATGGATTGATGGATGGCTGTGTGTTGAGATGGATGAAGGCATAGCTCTTTATGGGGATGGATGGATGTAGAGGAGTGTGTGGATGGTTGGGTGGATGGATAGATGGATGGATGGCTCCGTGTTGAGATGGATGGAGGGATAGCTCTTTATGGGGATGGATGGATGTAGAGAAGGAGTGTGTGGATGGCTGGGTGGATGGATAGATGGATGGATGGCTCCGTGTTGAGACGGATGGAGGGATAGCTCTTTATGGGGATGGATGGATGGATGTAGAGAAGGAGTGTGCGGATGGCTGTGTGGATGGATAGATGGATTGATGGATGGCTGCGTGTTGAGACGGATGGAGGGATAGCTCTTTATGGGGATGGATGGATGTAGAGGAGTGTGTGGATGGTTGGGTGGATGGATAGATGGATGGATGGCTGCGTGTTGAGACGGATGGAGGGATAGCTCTTTATGGGGATGGATGGATGGATGTAGAGGAGTGTGTGGATGGCTGGGTGGATGGATAGATGGATGGATGGCTCCGTGTTGAGACGGATGGAGGGATAGCTCTTTATGGGGATGGATGGATGGGTGTAGAGAAGGAGTGTGTGGATGGCTGTGTGGATGGATGGATGGATTGATGGATGGCTGTGTGTTGAGATGGATGAAGGCATAGCTCTTTATGGGGATGGATGGATGTAGAGGAGTGTGTGGATGGTTGGGTGGATGGATAGATGGATGGATGGCTCCGTGTTGAGACGGATGGAGGGATAGCTCTTTATGGGGATGGATGGATGGGTGTAGAGAAGTAGTGTGCGGATGGCTGTGTGGATGGATGGATGGATTGATGGATGGCTGTGTGTTGAGATGGATGAAGGCATAGCTCTTTATGGGGATGGATGGATGGATATAGAGAAGGAGTGTGTGGATGGATGGCTGTGTGTTGAGATGGATGAAGGGATATCTCTTTATGGGGATGAATGGATGGATGTAGAGATGGAGTGTGTGGTTGGATGGGTGGATGGATGGCTGTGTGTTGAGACGGATGGAGGGATAGCTCTTTATGGAGATGGATGGATGGATGTGGAGAAGGAGTGTGTGGATGGCTGGGTGGATGGATAGATGGATGGATGGCTCCGTGTTGAGACGGATGGAGGGATAGCTCTTTATGGGGATGGATGGATGTAGAGGAGTGTGTGGATGGCTGGGTGGATGGATAGATGGATGGATGGCTCCGTGTTGAGACGGATGGAGGGATAGCTCTTTATGGGGATGGATGGATGTAGAGAAGGAGTGTGTGGATGGCTGGGTGGATGGATAGATGGATGGATGGCTGCGTGTTGAGACGGATGGAGGGATAGCTCTTTATGGGGATGGATGGATGGATGTAGAGAAGGAGTGTGCGGATGGCTGTGTGGATGGATAGATGGATTGATGGATGGCTGCGTGTTGAGACGGATGGAGGGATAGCTCTTTATGGGGATGGATGGATGTAGAGGAGTGTGTGGATGGTTGGGTGGATGGATAGATGGATGGATGGCTGCGTGTTGAGACGGATGGAGGGATAGCTCTTTATGGGGATGGATGGATGGATGTAGAGGAGTGTGTGGATGGTTGGGTGGATGGATAGATGGATTGATGGATGGCTGCGTGTTGAGACGGATGGAGGGATAGCTCTTTATGGGGATGGATGGATGTAGAGGAGTGTGTGGATGGTTGGGTGGATGGATAGATGGATGGATGGCTGCGTGTTGAGACGGATGGAGGGATAGCTCTTTATGGGGATGGATGGATGGATGTAGAGAAGGAGTGTGTGGATGGATGGATGGATTGATGGATGGCTGTGTGTTGAGATGGATGGAGGGATAGCTCTTTATGGGGATGGATGGATGGATGTAGAGAAGGAGTGTGTGGATGGTTAGGTGGATGGATAGATGGATGGATGGCTGTGTGTTGAGACGGATGGAGGGATAGCTCTTTATGGGGATGGATGGATGGATGTAGAGAAGTAGTGTGCGGATGGCTGTGTGGATGGATGGATAGATGGATGGATGGCTGTGTGTTGAGATGGATGAAGGCATAGCTCTTTATGGGGATGGATGGATGTAGAGGAGTGTGTGGATGGTCGGGTGGATGGATAGATGGATGGATGGCTCCGTGTTGAGATGGATGGAGGGATAGCTCTTTACGGGGATGGATGGAGGGATGTAGAGAAGTAGTGTGCGGATGGCTGTGTGGATGGATGGATAGATGGATGGATGGCTGTGTGTTGAGATGGATGAAGGCATAGCTCTTTATGGGGATGGATGGATGGGTGTAGAGAAGGAGTGTGCGGATGGCTGTGTGGATGGATGGATGGATTGATGGATGGCTGTGTGTTGAGACGGATGGAGGCATAGCTCTTTATGGGGATGGATGGATGGATGTAGAGAAGGAGTGTGTGGATGGATAGATGGATGGATGGCTATATGTTGAGACAGATGGAGGGATAGCTATGTATGGGGATGGAGGGAGAATGTGTAATCCTGTTAGTCTGTCATGGAGGTCACAGAACTCATGGATTCTGTGAGTTTCCGTGACCTCTGTGACTTCTGCAGTGGTCAGCAGCAGCAGTTTGGGTGTGTGGGAGGGGGCTAGGGGCAGGGGGATGCTCTCTTGGGATGGGGGGCTCCCCAGCTCCCACTGGCGTGGCCCTACAGCTGCTAGGCGGCGGAGGGTCCAGGGGGTTCCGCACACTCCCCGTGCTCACAGCCCCCCCCCCCGCAGCTCCCATTGGCTGTGGTTCCCGGTGAATGGGAGCCACACAGCTGGCACTGTGACAGGCGCAGTGCACAGAGCCCCATGGACCCTCTGCCACCTAGGAGCTGCAGGAACATCCGGAGACGGGAGCCTGTGAGCCCTGTCAACCCTCCCCCCAAAGCACCAGCAGGAGTCCCGGGCCATATGTCACTGCCCGCTCCCCCCCAGCACCAGCACCAGCACCGGACTGCCCTCCCCACAAAACCACCTGCAATCCTTGAGTTAGGGGTATATAGTAAAAGTCGTGGACAGGTCACAGACCGTGTATTTTTGTTTACCCGTCACTAAAATGTAGCCTTAACAATGGGTCATTTTGGCATGGATGGATTGGTAGATGCGTGGATGGCATTGTGTTATGGGGAGGGATTGGTAGGTGGGTGGATGGATGTGTGTTATGGGGTGTATGGGGATGGATTGGTAGATGGGTGGATGGATGTGTGGTACGGGGAGGGATTGGTAGGTGGGTGGATGGCTGTGTTTTTTGGGGTATATGGGGACATGTTGGTAAGTGAGTGGATGGCTGTGTGTTATGAGGTGTGTGGGGACGGATTGGTAGGTGGGTGGATGGATGTGTGTTTTGGGGTATATTGGGAGGGATTGGTAGATGGGTGAATGGCTGTGTGTTTTCGGGTGTATGGGAAAGGATTGGTAGGTGGGTGGATGGCTGTGTGTTTTGGGGTGTATGGGGAGGGATTGGTAGGCGGGTGGATGGCTGTGTGTTTTGGGGTGTATGGGGAGGGATTGGTAGATGGCTGGATGGCTGTGTGTTTTGGGGTGTATGGGGAGAGATTGGTAGATGGATGTATGGATGTGTGTTTTAGGGCGTATGGAGACGAATTGGTAGATGAGTGGATGGCCGAGTGTTATGGGGTGTATGGGGATTGGTAGATGGGTGGATGGCTGTATGTTATGGGGTGTATGGGGAAGGATTGGTAGGTGGGTTAATGGTTGTGCGTTTTTGGGGTGTATGGGGAGGGATTGATAGGTGGGTGGATGGCAATGTTATGAGGTGTATGGGGAGGGATTGGTAGATGAGCGGATGGCTGTGTGTTATGGGGTGTATGGGGAGGGATTGATAGGTGGGTGGATGGCTGTGTGTTTTGGGGTGTATGGGGAGGGATTGGTAGATGGGTGAATGGCTGTGTGTTTTGGGGTGTATGGGGACAGATTGGTAGGCGGGTGGATGGCTGTTTGTTTTGGGGTGTATGGGGAGGGATTGGTAGATGGGTGGATGGATGTGTGGTATGGGGAGGGATTGGTAGGTGAATGGAAGGCTGTGTGTTTTGGGGTGTATGGGGACAGATTGGTAGGTGGGTGGATGGCTGTGTGTTATGGGGTGTATTGGGAGGGATTGGTAGGTGGGTGGATGGCAGTGTGTTATGGGGTGTATGGGGAGGGATTGGTAGGTGGGTGGATGGTTGTGTGTTATGGGGTGTATGGGGAGGGATTGGTAGGTGGGTGAATGGCTGTGTGTTTTGGGGTGTATGGGGAGGGATTGGTAGGTGGGTGGATGGCTGTGTGTTTTGGGGTGTATGGGGAGGGATTGGTAGGTGGGTGGATGGTTGTGTGTTATGGGGTGTATGGGGAGGGATTGGTAGGTGGGTGGATGGCTGTGTGTTTTAGGGTGTATGAGGAGGGATTGGTAGGTGGGTGAATGGCTGTGTGTTTTGGGGTGTATGGGGAGGGATTGGTAGGTGGGTGAATGGCTGTGTGTTTTGGGGTGTATGGGGAGGGATTGGTAGGTGGGTGGATGGTTGTGTGTTATGGGGTGTATGGGGAGGGATTGGTAGGTGGGTGGATGGCTGTGTGTTTTAGGGTGTATGGGGAGGGATTGGTAGGTGGGTGAATGGCTGTGTGTTTTGGGGTGTATGGGGAGAGATTGGTAGGTGGGGGGATGGCTGTGTGTTTTAGGGTGTATGGGGAGGGATTGGTAGATGGGTGAATGGATGTGTGTTTTGGGGTGTATTGGGAGGGATTGGTAGGTGGGTGGATGGATGTGTTTTGGGATATATTGGGAAAGATTGGTGGGTGGGTAGATGGCTGTGTGTTTTGGGGTGTGCGGGGACAGATTGGTAGGTGGGTGGATGGCTGTGTGTTTTGGGGTGTATGGGGAGGGATTGGTAGATGGCTGGATGGCTATGTGTTTTAGGGTGTATTGGGAGGGATTGATAGATGGGTGAATGGCTGTGTGTTTTGGGGTGTATGGGAAAGGATTGGTAGGTGGGTGGATGGCTGTGTGTTTTAGGATGTATTGGGAGGGATTGGTAGATGGGTGAATGGATATGTGTTTTGGGGTGCATGGGGAGGGATTGGTAGGCGAGTGGATGGCTGTGTGCTTTGGGGTGTATGGGGAGGGATTGGTAGATGGATGGATGGATGTGTGTTTTAGGGCGTATGGAGACGGATTGGTAGATGAGTGGATGGCTGAGTGTTATGGAGTGTATGGGGATGGACTGGTAGATGGGTGGATGGCTGTATGTTATGCGGTGTATGGCGAGGGATTGGTAGGTGGGTGAATGGCTGTGTGTTTTTGGGGTGTATGGGGAGGGATTGATAGGTGGGTGGATGTTTGTGTGTTTTGGGGTGTATGGGGAGGGATTGGTGGGTGGGTAGATGGCTGTGTGTTTTGGGGTGTGCGGGGACAGATTGGTAGGTGGGTGGATGGCTGTGTGTTTTGGGGTGTATGGGGAGGGATTGGTAGATGGGTGAATGGATGTGTGTTTTGGGGTGTATGGGGAGGGATTGGTAGGCGGGTGGATGGCTGTTTGCTTTGGGGTGTATGGGGAGGGATTGGTAGATGGCTGGATGACTATGTGTGTTAGGGGATATTGGGAGGGATTGGTAGATGGGTGAATGGATGTGTGTTTTGGGGTATATTGGGAGGGATTGGTAGATGGGTGAATGGATGTGTGTTTTGGGGTATATTGGGACGGATTGGTAGATGGGTGAATGGATGTGTGTTTTGGGGTGTATGGGGAGGGATTGGTAGGTGGGTGGATGGCTGTGTGTTTTGGGGTGTATGGGGAGGGATTGGTAGGCGAGTGGATGGCTGTGTGTTTTGGGGTGTATGGGGAGGGATTGGTAGATGGCTGGATGGCTATGTGTTTTAGGGTGTATTGGGAGGGATTGGTAGATGGGTGAATGGATGTGTGTTTTGGGGTATTTTGGGAGGGATTGGTAGATGGGTGAATGGATGTGTGTTTTGGGGTGTATGGGGAGGGATTGGTAGATGGGTGGATGGCTGTGTGTTTTAGGGTGTATTGGGAGGGATTGGTAGATGGGTGAATGGATATGTGTTTTGGGGTGTATGGGAAAGGATTGGTAGGTGGGTGGATGGCTGTGTGTTTTAGGGCGTATGGGGACGGATTGGAAGATGAATGGATGGCTGAGTGTTATGAGGTTTATGGGGTGTCACGGAGTCCCCGGGTGATGCTCTGGAACTGCTCCCCACAAAGCCAGGCAGGACTTTGGGGAGCCTCCTCTCCCTTGGAGCAGACTGTCTTCAGGGCACGAAGGTCCCACGGCTTCACCTCCTGGGTCTCTCCTTGGAGCATTCAGCATCCTCTGCCCCTCTGTGCGCTTCCCACAGCAAGCCTGCCCCAGCGGGGTCCTGGGGGGGCCACAGGGCCCTGCACCCCCACTTTGCAGTCAGACGTGACTCTCAGCCAGCCAGTAACACAGAGGTTTATTCAATGACAGGAACAGGGTCTAAAACAGAGCTTGTAGATACAGCGAACCGGACCCCTCGGCCAGGTCCATTCTGGGGGGCAGTGAGCCAGACCTCCACGTCTGCCCTCAGCCAGCTCCAGACTAACCACCCCTCCCAGCCCCTCCTCTCTCCTCAGCCCCTTTCCTGGGCCAGGAGGTCACCTGAGCTCTTTGTCTCCAACACCTTCAGCTGGTACCTTTGCAGAGGAGGGGCCCAGGCCATCAGTTGCTAGGAGACAGAGTGTCAGGCATTTAGGTGCACTGGCCCTTTGCTCTGCCAGATACTTAAGAACTGCCATGGGGACACTGAGGCACCAACACAGTATTCAGAGAAAACATTAAGAACATTCCTAGTTCGTCACATCTCTCCCCTTCGAGACCAAACTGAGCGAGGTCACTCCAGCCAGTGACCTGGGGAAGTTCGAACCCACCAATGTTCCCATGGATGCCCCAGCATCTCTCTCATTCCTCTGTGTGAGTTACACCAGGACAGTCCAGTCTCACGCCCTCTCTTAGGTCGGGTGTGCTTGATGGCACTTGCAGGCCGCAGGTGGGAAGGTTTATGTGGCCCGAATCCTTTTGCCACCCCAATACCCCTGGGGTTCAAACTGGGACGGGGTCTTTTCCCAGCACCCTGGGCTGCGATTCGGGCTCTCTTGTTTAAGAGCCCCCATCTTGGCCTTGGCCAGCTCTGGGCTTGGGCAGCCGCTCCCCACTTTGTGGCCCAGACACAACACCTCTGCCATCCCCACCTTACACTTTCCAGCTTTTACCGTCAGTCCCACCTCCTTGAGGCAGCCCAGCCCCCTCTTCACCTGGGACACCTGTTCCTCCCAGGTCTGGCTAAAGATGCACATGTTATCAGTGTCTGCCCGGGCCAAGTTCTCCATCCCCCTCTGCTTGTCTAGAGTCTCCCCAGGCCTAGGCATGGGGTCGGCATCGGACACTGTGATGGCTTTAAGCTTCTGATAGCCCCCACAAAACCAGATCATCCTGTCTCCCTTGGTGATAAGCCCCACGGGTGAGGCCCATGGGCTGTAAAACGGCTGGATCCCATCTAAAGCCAGCATATCCCTGACCTCTCTCTCCAGGATCTGGGCTGCTTTCCCAGTGACTCTGAATGGGGAACACCTGATGGGGAGATTGTCTCCCACCTCAGGGAAGAGATCCCCCAGGGGGTCTTCCCCCTTCTCCTCCCAATCCTCCCCTTTCAGGTCCAGGGGTCCCCTCACTCTCCTCCCATCCAGCAGCTCGAACGGGAAGAACCCTGTGGATTCCTGGGGCACCACCAGCTGCCTCCCGATTCCCCCCAGTTCTACTTCCCCTTGGGGAGCCCACTCCCAGTACAGGGATCCCTCCTCCTGCAGGACTCTGTCCCTGCAGCCTTCCCCAAGGGGGTTTGCAGCGCTGTGGCCAGCAAGTTCCCTCAGCTTCTCCAAGGAGGGATCCCTCTGCAGCTCGGTCTGAGATTCAGCAGCTGGGGCAGGGAGTGGGACCTGCTCCCTCTCGCTGGCTGGGCCTGGGGTCACAGCCCCCCTGAGCCCTGTCCCTGGTAGCTCCCTCCCTGCTGTGTAATCACTTCCCAGCAGCACGTCTGGACCAGGCAAACCTGTTTGGCAGCTGACCTGCCCTGCCTGGGTGTCCCCCCACTCAGCTGGGGTCTCAGCTCCCCCCGTGCTCAGCACTGCCCTTGCTGTCCCAGTGGGGCCAGGCAGCGAGCTCTCTGCTCTGGTCACAGCATCAGAGCCAGCGTGAGCCCCCTCTCCGGTGTGCAGGGGGGCAGGGAGCATCTCTCCCTCCCACTCAGCCCCAGGGGCTGGTTATTGGTAGGCAGGTATCCTGAGCCCAGCAGCCCCTCCCCTCTGCCAGCCAGGTCATTTGCATTTTCACTGACCATTTCCATCCTAGCCAATTGGTTCCCTGGATTTGAATTCAAACCCTCGGCCATTACAGGAGCGGGGCCTGGATCCTGTCCCAAAGAGACACAGTCACCCCCCAACAGGACCTCCCAGCTGATATCCTGGAGAACCCCAACTACCAGCCAGCCCGACCCCTCCTGGGTCTGCACAGGGATCTGGGCCATAGGCAGGGCGAGGGGCTTCACCCCAGAGACCTTCACCCAGGTCCCACAGTCCCTCAGCATCTGGGGCTGCACCACCACAGTTCTCTCTGTCCCAGGGTCTCGCCCCTGCAGGCGTGTTTCCCCACTGACCCCTGGGAAGCCCCCTATGTCTCTCTGCTCCACCATCACCAGTCCAGGCTGCTGCTGCTTCTCCTGCAGCTTTTCCTCGGGCTCTTGCTCTCTCTCACGGTCCTCTCGCTCTCTCGGGCTCTGCTCCCATCCCATCCGTCTCCGATCCCCTGATGGGGAACTCGATCGTGAAGACCCTCGTCTGATTGGGGCCCAGACTCCCAGGGATGCCTGGCTGATGCTCCAGCTGCTCCAGATCCTCTTGTAGCCCCATCTGGGTCAGGAATCTGCTCCTCAGAGTGATCCTCCTCCTCCAACTGCACGATTAACTGTGCCTTGGTGAATTTCCCCATGCGTAACCCTCTCTTTGTGCACAGGATCACAATGTCCTTCTCAAGGAGATGGTGATAGACCATCACTTCACCGTTCCCAAGTGGCTCTGGACTCACAGGCCTGTGTGCTCTTGGCTCCCCCATGGTTTCCAGGAAGAACCCCTGGTGTGCCAGCCCTTCTCGTGATCACCACCTCTTTGCCAGGGTCGAGCTGCAGACTCCTCCGCCCCTGGGACTGCTCCTGCAATCCCCCGGGGAACCCTGCTACTGCAAAATCCTTCTCTCTCCCAGGGTCCAGCCGCAAGCTCCTCTGCCCCTGAGACTGCTCGCTGCAGTCCTCAGGGGGACCCCGTTACTCCAACAGTCCTTCTCGCTGCTCACACACTCCCAGAGGTTAACTGCCCCCTGAAACCGTCCCTCTCTGAGCCTTCAGCACGCCTGGTCCTCATTATCCCTCCTTTGTTTTACTGCTCCCCAGTCACTTACTGCAAGCAGCGCCATTCACGGGGTGCACTACGTCCCACCGCTACCACCAGTTGTCACGGAGTCCCTGGGCGATGCTCCGGAACTGCTCCCCACCAAGCCAGTCAGGACTTTGGGGAGCCTCCTCTCCCTTGGAGCAGACTTGTTCAGGGCAAGAAGCTCCCACGGCTTCACCTCCTGGGTCTCTCCTAGGAGCATTCAGCATCCTCTGCCCCTCTGTGTGCTTCCCACAGCAAGCCCGCCTCAGTGGGGTCCTGGGGGGCCACAGGGTCCTGCACCCCCACTTTGCAGTCAGACGTGACTCTCAGCCAGCCAGTAACACAGAGGTTTATTCAATGACAGGAACAGGGTCTAAAACAGAGCTGGTAGGTACAGCGAACCGGACCCCTCGGCTGGGTCCATTCTGGGGGTCAGTGAGCCAGACCCCCAGGTCTGCCCTCCACCCTTGACCCCAGCCAGCTCCAGACTAACCACCCCTCCCAGCCCCTCCTGTCTGCTCAGCCCCTTTCCCGGGCCAGGAGGTCACCTGATCCCTTTGTCTCCAACACCTTCAGCTGGCACCTTTGCAGGGGGGGGCCCAGGCCATCAGTTGCTAGGAGACAGAGTGCCAGGCATTTAGGTGCACTGGCCCTTTGCTCTGCCAGATACTTAAGAACTGCCATGGGGACACTGAGGCACCAACACAGTATTCAGAGAAAACATTAAGAACATTCCCAGTTCGTCACATGGGGATGGATTGGTAGGTGGGTGGATGGCTGTGTTTTTGGGGTGTATGGGGAGGGATTGGTAGGTGGGTGGATGGCTGTGTGTTTTGGGGTGTATTGGGAGGGATTGGTAGATGGGTGAATGGATGTGTGTTTTGGGGTGTATGGGGAAGGATTGGTAGGTGGGTGGATGGCTATGTGTTTTAGGGTGTATTGGGAGGGATTGGTAGATGGGTGAATGGCTGTGTGTTTTGGGGTGTATGGGGAGGGATTGGTAGGTGGGTGGATGGCTGTGTGTTTTGGGGTGTATGGGGAAGGATTGGTAGGTGGGTGGATGGCTATGTGTTTTAGGGTGTATTGGGAGGGATTGGTAGATGGGTGAATGGCTGTGTGTTTTGGGGTGTATGGGGAGGGATTGGTAGGTGGGTGGATGGCTGTGTGTTTTGGGGTGTATGGGGAAGGATTGGTAGGTGGGTGGATGGCTGTGTGTTTTAGGGTGTATTGGGAGGGATTGGTAGATGGGTGAATGGCTGTGTGTTTTGGGGTGTATGGGGAGGGATTGGTACCCACACCTCTATCCATCCCCAGCGTCCATCCATGCATCCATCTCCAACATGTACCCACACCTCCATCCATCCATCCACCCATCCACCCACAGCATCCATCCATCTCCAGCCTGCAGCCACACCTCCATCCATCCATCCACAGCATCCATCCATTACATCATGTACCCACACCTCCATCCATCCATCCATCTATCCCATTCAGGATACACTCAGAGTCACCAAGGCCCCCGTCTCTGCGTCCCATTTCTCCTTTTTGCTCCCATGCGACCTCCCCACTTAACTTTTCACGCCCTGCAGGTCCGTGGGTAATGAGGAGCCCCCGGCTTGCCCTGCCCTTGCTCTCTCTGTTTCATTGTCCCTCATTGGACTCAGCGAGTGGCCATGCCCCTCACCCCCAAAATCTCTTTTCCAGCCATGGCGCCGCAGGAGGAGGCAGTTGGGATGCAGCTCCGCCTGGGGGAGCTCTCAGCGGCCAACGCAGTCCACGACTCCATCGACCTCTCCTGGACCGTGGAAGAGGGGACATTTGACTCCTTCATCCTCCAGTACCGGGACGCAGAGGGCAACCCCCGGGCGCTGCCCTTGGACGGTGCCCTGCGCTCCCTCCACCTCCATGACCTGGCCCCCTCCCACAGATACAAGTTCAACCTCTACGGCATCTCCGGCCGCAAGCGCCTCGGCCCTGTCTCCACTGACGCCGTCACAGGTCAGCGGCTGTGCCCAGACCCCTGGGTCTCTCAGCCGCTCTGGCTCCTCGACCTTCACGTCTCTTTCTGGCACTGCTTGTGCCCTTGCCCGTCGCTACAACCCACAGCACGGGCGTGCACTGTGTGTCTGTCTGTGCTGAGCACCCGGCCTCCAATCTGTCCCCAGGGTTCTGGAGCTGCGTCCTCCTTCTCCTTCCATGCTCCGTCTCCTTCCACTGTCTCTCTCTTTCTGCCTTCAGCTTCTCTCAATCTCAGGCAACGGCTCTTTTTTCTCCCTTCTACCTTCTGTCCTTCCAATGTCCTTCTTTGATCTCCTTCACTGTCCTGCTTCTACCTTCCAGCTGGTTTGTGCCTTTCCGTCTGCCTCCCCTTCTTTCTCTCTTTGTCCATCATCTCTGAATCTAGGAACCCTCCCCTTCTCCCCCCTTCCCGTCACCAACCTACCCCTCATATCTCCTTCTCTGCTTTCACTCTCTGTCCATCTGCTCCATCCAGTTCTCTCCTTTCCTTCCTCTACGCTGTTTGTTCAACATTCCTTGCCCATCGTTCTTCTGTTTCCTCCCTCTGAGGCTTTCATTCTGCCCTTCCCTTCTGATCTCTCTCTGTCTCCCCACTTCCCTCGGATTCTTTCCTGTACTTTCCTTCCTCTTTCTTCCTTTGCTGCTTTCCCCTTTTCTCTCTTCCGTTTTCTTGTACGTTTCCCCTCCTTCCTCATTCATATTTTCTTTATTTCCCTTTTGAGTCTTTATTTTTTTCTCCACTCTTCTTTCTCTTCCCTCCAATTGTTGCCTTTTATCCCAGACAGTGATCTGCGCCCTTCACCCTCCTCTCTCTTTTCCAGCCGCAGCACCGACGGAGGCAGTACCCACCGCCCAGCCCAGCCTGGGGGAGCTCTCAGCCTCCAACATCACCCACGACTCCATCCTGCTCTCCTGGACCGTCCAGGCCGGGGACTTCGACTCCTTCCTCCTCCAGTACAAGAACATGGAGGGCAAACCCCAGGCACTGCCCGTGGACGGGGGATCCCGCACGGTCACCATCAACAGCCTGGCCCCTTCCCGCAGATACAAGTTCAACCTCTATGGCATGTCCGGCCGCAAGCGCCTCGGCCCCGTCTCCACCGACGCCGTCACAGGTCAGTGGCTGCTCCGGGCGGTGCCGGCCCCTTCCCCTTGTACAATGCTTTGCTGTGCAGTGTGGTGGAAACATTGGTCAGCGCTCCAGAACCATCCCAGCAAGACACTTCCAAGCCTCAGGTGTCTATGACCTGGCTACTGATCATTCAACAGATGAAAGTGGGGATATATGAATGGATGGACGGATAGAGCCGGTGTGTGGATGGATGGATGGATGCATGTGGGTGGATGAGCGGCTGTATCTGGGAACGGATGGAAGGATAGATGGATGGGTGGAAGGATGGATGTGTTTGAAAAGATGGACGGATGGGTGTGTGGGATGAATGACTGGTAGAAGGATGTGTGGGAAGGGCTGGGTAGACACTGGGTGTTAATGGAGATGGATGGATGTGAATGAAAATGGATGATGGGGATGGAGGCGTGTGTACAGGGCTGGCTGGGTGTCAATGGGGATCTTTCCATTGACGGTGGTGGTTTTGGTTCACCCTCTTCTCTTTCTCTCTTTTTTCTTCTTCCTTCCCCCTCTCCCCTCCCATCTCAGCTCAGCTCTGCGGGTGGTTTGTGCCGGTCACTCTGGGCCGACCCCTCCATGGATGCGGGGTGGCTGCAGGGAACCCTGTGTGATGCAGTAGGGACTGTCTGTGTGGGGAGTAGGAGAGCAGGGGAGGACTTTAGGGGATGGACGATGCCAGGGCCTGTAACCTGAGCTAGGTAAGGGAGGGGAAAGGTCAACACCTTTGCCCGGGAAGGGGACAAAGGAAGGGAGTGGCAGGAGGGAAGCAGTTAGAGTTTGGGGCTTGGGGCTGTGTGGGTGGAATTCAGGGTATCCTAGCTAGGATCCAAGCACCCTGAAAGCCCAGAAGGACTCGGTGGAGGGGTCCTGACTGTGCCTGCAGCTCTGCTGTAACCTGTGTTCCTGTTGTCCAATAAACCTTCTGTTTTACTGGCTGGCTGAGAGTCACTGTGGGTCCCAGGAAGAGGGGTGCAGGGCCGGACTCCCCCACACTCCGTGACAACTGGTGGCAGTGGTGGGAGATACTGCACCCCGTGGACGGCGCTTCCTGCAGTAAGTGACTGGGGAGCAGTAAAACGAAGGGGTGATTAACCGCTGGGAGTGTGTGCCCAGTGAGAAGGACTTTGCAGTAACAGGGTCCCCCGGGGGATTGCAGCGAGCGGTCCCAGGGGCGGAGGAGTCTGCAGCTCGACCCTGGCAGAGAGGTGGATACCTCAAGAAGGGCTGGTGCACTAGGGGTCCCCCTGGAAACCGTGGGGAGCGGCGAGCACCCCGGCCTGTGAGTGGCCAGCAGGAAGATGTATGCCAAGCAGCACAAGTGCTACCTGCTGGAGCTGTGCAAGCAGAGGGGGCTGCACCCAGGGAGGCTCACCAAGGACCAGCTGATTGCCCAGCTGGAGCAGGGAGACCGCATGAATGAACGGAGCCCTGTCTCTGAGGGAAGCAACCGGGCAGATGCAGCGCAGGCACCAGTGTCTGTCCCCGCTGGGAGTGGTCAGCCGGCGGACGAGGGCTTCCCGAGACCCCCCCTTCCTAGGCCTATGGGAAGGGCGGGGAGGAGCCCAGTGTATACCGAGGGCACCGTGACCCCCCCGGCCAGCAGGGGATCCTCCCGGCGAAGCCCACCCCCCAGCAGGGGATCCTCCCGGCAACGCTCGGCATCCGTGGAGCGGATGCGGCTGGAATATGAAAGGGAGAAGCTCGAGTTAAAGAGGCAAAAGCTGGAGGAGAAGGCGAAACAGCGTGAACATGAGGAGAACCAGCGCCAGCGTGAGTGGGAGGAGAAGGAGAAACAGCATGAACATGAGGAGAACCAGCGTAAACATGAGCGGGAGGAGAAGGAGAAACAGCGTAAACATGAGCTGGAGCTGGCCCGGCTGGCGAGCAGTGAGGCTCCGGCTGCGGTGAGTGAGGGGGGACCCAAGCCTACAAAGAGCTTTGATAAGCACTTGCTGCCCCGGCGTAAGGAGGGGGAGGACATAGATACCTTCCTGACGGCCTTTGAGAATGCCTGCGAGCTGCACAGGGTTAACCCTGCAGACAGGATCGCAGTTCTCACCCCCTTACTGGACTCCACAGCCGTGGAGGTGTACAGCCGACTGAAAGGGGTGGAGGCAGGGGACTACGAACTGTTCAAACAGGCCCTGCTCCGCGAGTTTGGGCTGACTCCTGAGATGTACCGGAAAAAGTTCTGGAGCCAGCGTAAAACCCGTGAGGTCACATACCTACAACTGGTCAACCGGGCGCAGGGGTATGCCCGCAAGTGGACAGCTGGGGCCCAAACTAAAGAGGACCTGCTTGACCTATTCATACTGGAGCACCTGTACGAGCAGTGCCCGTCCGACTTGAGGCTGTGGTTGATGGACCAGAAGCTGGAGAACCCACAGCACGCAGGCCAGCGGCCGACCAATTTGTGGACAGTCGTGCAGGGGATGGCAGGGAGGAGTCTCGAAGGAGCAAGCCTGCCTCAACGCAGAGAGAGAGTCATCATGGGACCTCCCAGCGGGGTCCTATGGAGAACCCCCCCAAAAGGGGAACATCCAGCGGCAGGTCCCTCCGACCCACTCAAGGGGACCCACGAGACATGGGCTGCTATCGCTCTGGCCAACGAGGTCACATACGGGCCCAGTGCCCCAAGCTCAGGGACAGACCAAGCAGACCCAACCCGCAGAGGGTGGACTGGGTAAAAACCCAATCGGAGGAGGGGCTACATTCCCAGGAAAGGGGGGCTGGCAACATACCACCTGTGGAGGCTCCAGGCTCCGGGTTTTTGGTTTACCGAGTGGGCGCGGGGCTGCCCCTCCGGAAGGAGTGCATTGTTTCCCTGGAGGTAGATGGGAGGAAGGTCACTGGGTACTGGGACACGGGCGCAGAGGTGACGCTGGCCCGGCCCGAGGTGGTGGCCTCAGATTGGATGGTGCCCGACACCTACCTGACCCTGATGGGCGTGGGCGGGACCCCATTCAAGGTGCCCGTGGCAAGGGTACACCTGAAATGAGGGGCCAAGGAGGGCCCCAAGGATGTGGGGGTACACCGATATTTGCCCACTGACGTGTTAATGGGAGGGGACCTCGAGGACTGGCCTAGTAACACCCAGAGTGCCCTGGTCGTGACTCGTAGTCAGAGTCGGCAAATGGCACTGCACCCCGACAACGGAGAAGGTACTCGACCCGAGGTGCAGGACCCTAACCCAGGCAGCGGGGAATGCCCAGGGGCACGATGCAGAGAGGCTGCGGCCTCAGACCCAGCCAGCAAGAGAGAGCCGGTCCCCATCCCTGTCCCAGCTGCTGAGTTCCAGGCCGAGTTGCAGAAAGATCCCTCCTTGCGGAAGCACAGGGACCGGGCTGACCTTAGTGCGGTACAGACCATGAGGAGAGGTTGCAAGGAGAGGTTCCTGTGGGAGAAAGGGTTCCTGTACCGAGAATGGGCTCCCCCAGGGGAAGTAGAGTCATGGGGAACAGGAGGCAGCTGGTGGTTCCCCAGAAGTTTCGTCACAAGCTGCTGTACCTGGCCCATGACATCCCTCTCGCAGGGCACCAGGGAATCCGACGCACCAGGCAGAGGCTGCTACAGAACTTTTACTGGCCTGGGGTCTTTACCCATGTCCGACAGTACTGCCAATCTTGTGACCCCTGCCAGAGGGTGGGGAAGGCCCGGGACAAGGGGAAAGCGGCTTTGAGGCCTTTACCTATCATAGAAGAACCTTTCCAGAAGGTGGCCATGGACATAGTGGGACCCCTCAGCAAGATGACCCGGTCAGGGAAGAAATACATCCTGGTGGTGGTGGATTTTGCCACTCGCTACCCCGAGGCGGTGGCCTTGTCCTCTATCGAAGCCGACACAGTGGCAGATGCGCTGCTGACAATTTTCAGCCGGGTGGGGTTCCCCAAGGAGGTCTTAACGGACCAGGGGTCCAACTTCATGTCGGCCCTGCTCCGGTCCTTATGGCAGAAATGTGGGGTCCAGCACAACTGGGCCTCAGCGTATCACCCCCAGTCCAACGGGCTGGTAGAAAGGTTCAACAGGACGCTGAAGATGATGCTAAAAACATTTATGAACCAGCACCCGCAGGACTGGGACAAGTACTTACCTCACCTGCTGTTCGCGTACAGGGAGGTGCCCCAGGAATCGACCGGGTTTTCACCTTTTGAACTGTTGTATGGAAGGCGGGTAAGGGGGCCCCTAGACCTGATGAGGGACGAATGGGAGGGGAAGGCCTCTCCCGAGGGAGAGTCAGTGGTGGACTATGTCCTGACCTTCCGGGAAAGACTGGCCGAGCTCATGGGCCTGGCCAGGGAGAATCTGGCCTGAGCCCAGAGGAGGCAGAAGGTCTGGTATGACCGCACGGCACGGGCCTGTGCCTTCGCCACCGGAGATCAGGTGATGGTTCTCATCCCTGTGAGGAGAAACAAACTCCAGGCTGCCTGGGAAGGGCCCTTCAAGGTTATCAAGCAACTGAATGAGGTAAACTATGTGGTGGAGCTGTCAAACCGGGCACATCACCGTCGGGTGTACCATGTGAACATGATGAAACCATACTATGACAGGGGGAATGTGGTGTTGGCCGTGTGTGGACATTGGGAGGGGCAGGGAGATGACCCCTTAGCAGATCTATTCCCTGGGACAAAAGCTGGTTCCCCCCTGGAGGCGATTCCCCTCTCTGATCAGCTGACCTCGGACCAGCACGCTGAGATCAGAGGGGTGCTGCATCTGTACCGACAGCTGTTTTCCAACCAGCCTGGACGCACTAATTTGACTGTCCACCGGGTGGAGACCGGGTCACATCCCCCTATAAGATGCTCCCCTTTTCGGGTCACTGGTAAAACTGCCCAGGATCTTGAAAGAGAGGTCAGGGACATGCTGGCTTTGGGGGTGATCCAGCCGTCTTCCAGCCCTTGGGCCTCACCAGTGGTGCTGGTTCCCAAGAAGGATGGGTCAATCCGGTTCTGTGTGGACTATCGAAAGCTCAATGTCATCACCGTATCTGATGCCTACCCTATGCCCAGGCCTGACGAGCTCCTAGACAAGCTGGGAGGTGCTCGGTACCTCACCACTATGGATCTTACCAAAGGCTACTGGCAAGTGCCGCTGGATGCAGATGCCAGGCTGAAATCGGCCTTTATCACCCCTCTGGGGCTCTATGAGTTTTTGACCCTGCCCTTCGGCCTCAAGGGAGCACCGGCCACCTTCCAGCGCCTGGTGGATCAGCTACTGAGGGGGATGGAGAGTTTTGCCATGGCGTATATTGACGACATCTGCGTCTTCAGCCAGACCTGGGAGGACCACATGTCCCAGTTAAACAAGTCCTAGACCGACTCCGAAAGGCTGGGTTAACAGTAAAGGCTGAGAAGTGCAAGGTGGGGATGGCTGAAGTATCTTACCTGGGCCATCGGGTGGGGAGCGGCTGCCTGAAGCCGGAACCAGCCAAGGTGGAGGTGATCAGAGACTGGCCTGCTCCCCTAACCAAAAAGCAGGTCCAGGCCTTTATTGGGATGGCGGGGTACTATCGAAGGTTCGTGCCCCACTTTAGTGCCATAGCCGGCCCCATCACTGAACTGTGCAAAAAGGGGAAGCCAGACAAGGTGATCTAGACTGAGCAGTGCCAGGAGGCTTTCCGGGCGCTGAAGGAGGCTCTAGTTAGCGACCCAGTTCTGGCAAACCCAGATTTTGACAAACCCTTTATGGTGTTCACCGATGCCTCAGACACGGGACTGGGGGCGGTGTTAATGCAGGAGGATGAAAAGGGGGAGAGACACCCCATCGTGTACCTGAGTAAGAAGCTGCTACCCCGGGAACAAAGCTACGCGGCCATTGAGAAGGAATGCCTGGCCATAGTGTGGGCCCTTAAGAAGCTAGAGCCATATCTCTTTGGGCGACACTTCACCGTGTACACCGACCACTCTCCCCTGACCTGGCTGCACCAGATGAAAGGAGCCAACGCCAAGCTCCTGAGGTGGAGCCTGCTCCTGCAGGACTATGACATGGACGTGGTCCATGTGAAGGGAAGTGCCAACCTGACAGCAGATGCGTTGTCCCGGAGAGGGGACCCTGAACTTCCCCAGGTCACTGGGCAGAGTGACCCCGCTCAGTTCAGTCTCGAAGGGGGGAGAGATGTGATGCAGTAGGGACTGTCTGTGTGGGGAGTGGGAGAGCAGGGGAGGACTTTAGGGAATGGACGATGCCAGGGCCTGTAACCTGAGCTAGGTAAGGGAGGGGAAAGGTCAACACCTTTGCGGAAGGGAGTGGCAGGAGGGAAGCAGTTTGAGTTTGGGCTTGGGGCTGTGTGGGTGGAATTCAGGGTATCCTAGCTAGGATCCAAGCACCCTGAAAGCCCAGAAGGACTCGGTGGAGGGGTCCTGACTGTGCCTGCAACCCTGCTGTAACCTGTGTTCCTGTTGTCCAATAAACCTTCTGTTTTACTGGCTGGCCGAGAGTCACTGTGGGTCCCAGGAAGAGCGGTGCAGGGCGGGACTCCCCCACACTCCATGACACCCAGGAATGTGAGATCCTCTTTGCAGAGATTCCCCATCCATCTGTCTGTCCCCAGCTCTCCTTCCCAGAGTCAGGATTTGGCTGTGTCCCTGGGCCACTCCCTGGGGCTCCCTGCTCCCTCCCCCCACTAATCCTCTCTGCAGATCCCCTCTCAGTGGGAATAATCCGGCTTTCCACAGATTGGGTGAGCCACCACGCACCCCAACTGCACCCTTCAACCCCCTCTCTCTGTTCCCGCCACAGCCCCGTGGAAAGAGGAACCTGCCCCCCAGCCCAGCCTGGGGGAGCTCTCGGCCTCCGACGTCACCCACGACTCCATCCGGCTCTCCTGGACCGTCCTGGCCGGGGACTTTGACTCCTTCCTCCTGCAGTACAAGGACACGGAGGGCAAACCCCAGGCGCTGCCCGTGGATGGAGGATCCCGCACGGTCACCGTCACCAGCCTGGCCCCCTCCCGCAGATACAAGTTCAACCTCTACGGCATCTACGGCCGCAAGCGCCTCGGGCCCATCTCCACTGACAGTGTCACAGGTCAGCGGCTGCTCCCGAGATGCCGGCCCCTTCCCCTCCCACCCTTTTTGATTTGCAGTGGGTGAGGACAGCAACCACCAGCGGGGACCTTCTTGGGAGGATGCTTCCCAGATTCCAACCTCCACGACCTGTCTACCGGCCATTCAACAGATGGAGGAGTGTGGATAGAAGCGTGTGGGTGGATTGACAGAGAGACAGAGAGATCAGTGTGTATGAAGCAGATGGAATGAATAGATAGATAGTAGGGGGTGAATGAATGAATGAAAAGATACATGGATGGCTGTCTATAGGGATCAGTGGGGATGGATGGATGGGGATGGTTATAGCTGGATGAATAGGTAGATTGAAGGCTGTCAGTGGGGGTGTATGGATGAATGGATGTCTATGGGAAGGAATGGATGGATGGATGAGCAGATGCATGGATGTCTACTAGTATGGATGGGAATGGATGGATTGATGGTCATGGATTGATAGATGGATGAATTTGGGGATGGATGGAGATGGAGTGGGTGGATAGATAAATGGATATGGATGGAGATGGATGGATGGGGATGGGGATAGAGCGGCTGGATTGATGGGTGGATGTGTATGGGGATGGAGTGAATGGATGTGGATGGAGATGGATGGATAGACGGGTGGATGGGGATAAATGGATGGATGTGGATGTGGATGGATGGATAAGGAGAGGGATGGATATGGACAGAGATGGATGGATATGGAGATGGATGTATGTGGATGGGGATGTATGGATAGGGGGAGGGATGGATGGATAAGGGGATGGATGGATGTGGATGGAGATGGATGGATAAGGATATGGATGGATGTGGATGGAGATGGATGGATAAGGAGATGGATGTATGTGGATGGGGATGGATGGATAAGGAGTTGGATGGATGTGGATGGGGATGGATGGATAGGGAGAGGGATGGATGCGTATGGAGATTGATGGATAAGGAGTTGGATGGATGTGGACGGGGATGGATGGATAAGGAGATGGGTGGGGATTGATGTGGACGGGGATGGATGGACAGGTGCGTGTGGATGGATGGAGGGCTCTATCTGGGAACACATGGAATGATCTGCGCCCTTCACCCCCCTCTCTCTGTTCCAGCCGCAGCACCCACAGAAGAGGTACCCACCTCCCTGCCAAGCCTGGGGGAGCTCTCGGCCTCCGACATCACCCACGACTCCATCCGGCTCTCCTGGACCGTCCAGGCTGGGGACTTTGACTCCTTCCTCCTGCAGTACAAGGACACGGAGGGCAAACCCCAGGCTCTGCCCATGGACGGGGGATCCCGCACGGTCACCATCACCAACCTGGCCCCCTCCCGCAGATACAAGTTCAACCTCTACGGCATCTACGGCCGCAAGCGCCTTGCCCCCGTCTCCACCGATGGTGTCACAGGTCAGCAGCTGCTCCTGGGATGCAGGCCCCTTCCCCTCCCACCCCCTTTGCTTTGTAGTGGGTGAGGACAGCAGCCACCAGCAGGGACCTTCCTGGGAAGGTGCTTCCCAGATTCCAACCTCCACGACCTGTCTACCGGCCATTCAACAGATGGAAGAGTGTGGATGGAAGCGTGTGGGTGGATTGACAGAGAGACAGAGAGATCAGTGTGTATGAAGCAGATGGAATGAATAGATAGATAGTAGGGGGTGAATGAATGAATGAAAAGATACATGGATGGCTGTCTATAGGGATCAGTGGGGATGGATGGATGGGGATGGTCATGGCTGAATGGATAGGTAGATGGAAGGCTGTCCGTAGGGGTGGATGGAGGGACGGATGGATGAGCAGATGCATAGATGTCTACTAGTATGGATGGGAATGGATGGATTGATGGTCATGGATTGATAGACGAATGTGTTTGGGGATGGATGGATGGATGTGGGTGGGGATGGATAAGGAGAGGGATGGATGTGGATGGGGAGGGGTGGATGTGTATGGGGATGGAGCGGCTGGATTGATGGGTGGATGTGGATGTGGATGGATGGATAGATGGGTGGATGAGGATGGATGGATGGGGATGCGGATGGATGGATAAGGAGATGGATGGATGTGGACTGGGGTGGATGGATAGATGGATATCTATGGGGATGGATGGATAAGGAGAGGGATGGATGTGGATCGGGAGGGATGAAGTGGATGAATAGATCAATGGATGTGGGTGGGGATGGATGGAGAAGGAGATGGATGGGGATGATGGATGTGTATGGAGTGGATGGATGGATGCATGTGGGTGGATGAGCGGCTGTATCTGGGAATGGATGGAAGGATAGATGGATGAGTGGAAGGATGGATGTGTTTGAAAAGATGGACGGACAGGTGTGTGGGATGAATGACTGGTAGAAGGATGTGTGGGAAGGGCTGGGTAGACACTGGGTGTTAATGGAGATGGATGGATGTGAATGAAAATGGATGATGGGGATGGAGGCGTGTGTACAGGGCTGGCTGGGTGTCAATGGGGATCTTTCCATTGATGGTGGTGGTTTTGGTTCACCCCCTTTCCTTTCTCTCTTCTTCCTTCCCCTTGTCTCCTGACGTCTCAGCTCAGCTCTGCGCGTGGTTTGTGTCGGTCACTCTGGGCCGACCCCTCCATGGATGCGGGCTGGCTGCAGGGAACCCAGGAATGTGGGATCCTCTTTGCAGAGATTCCCCGTCCATCTGTCTGTCCCCAGCTCTCCTTCCCAGAGTCAGGATTTGGCTGTGTCCCTGGGCAACTCCCTGGGGCTCCCTGCTCCCTCCCCCCACTAATCCTCTCTGCAGATCCACTCTCAGTGGGAATAATCCGGCTTCCCACAGATCGGGTGAGCCACCATGCACCCCGACTACACCCTTCACCCCCCTCTCTCTGTTCCCACCACAGCCCCGTGGAAAGAGGAACCTGCCCCCCAGCCCAGCCTGGGGGAGCTCTCGGCCTCCGACGTCACCCATGACTCCATCCGGCTCTCCTGGACCATCCAGGGCGGAGACTTCGACTCCTTTATCCTCCAGTATAAGGACATGGAGGGCAAACTCCAGGCACTGCCCATGGACGGAGGATCTCGTACAGTCACCGTAACAAACCTGGCCCCTTCCCGCAGATACAAGTTCAACCTCTACGGCATCTATGGCCGCAAGCGCCTCGGGCCCGTCTCCACCGACACCGTAACAGGTCAGCGGCTGCTCCTGAGATGCCGTCCCTTTCCCCTCCAACCCCCTTTGTTTGCAGTGGGTGAGGACAGCAGCCACCAGCGAGGACCTTCCTGGGAAGATGCTTCCCAGATTCCAACCTCCACGACCTGTCTACCGGCCATTCAACAGATGGAGGAGTGTGGATGGAAGCGTGTGGGTGGATTGACAGACAGACAGAGAGATCAGTGTGTATGAAGCAGATGGAATGAATAGATAGATGAGTATGGAGTAAATGAATGAATGAAAAGATACATGGATGGCTGTCTACAGGGATCAGTGGGGATGGATGGATGGGGATGGTCATGGCTGGATGGATAGGTAGATGGAAGGATGTCAGTGGGGGTGGATGGAAGGATGGATGTCTATGGGGAGGAATGGATGGATGGATGAGCAGATGCATGGATGTCTACTGGTATAGATGGGAATGGATCGATTGATGGTCATGGACTGATAGATGAATGAGTTTGGGGATGGATGTATAAGGAGATGGATAAATGTGGATGGAGATGGATGGACAAGGAGTCGGATGGACGTGGATGGGGATGGTTGGATAAGATGATGGATGGGGATGGAGCAGATGAACAGACGTGTATGGATGGATGGGGTGCTGTATCTGGGAATGCATGGAATGATCTGTGCCTTTCACCCCCATCTCTCTGTTCCAGCCTCGGCACCCACAGAAGAGGTGCCCACTGCCCAGCCCAGCCTGGGGGAGCTCTCGGCCTCCAACGTCACCCATGACTCCATCCGGCTCTCCTGGACCATCCAGACTGGGGACTTCGACTCCTTCCTCCTACAGTACAAGGACACGGAGGGCAAACCCCAAGCACTACCCGTGGATGGAGGATCCCGCACGGTCACCGTCACCAACCTGGCCCCCTCCCACAGATACAAGTTCAACCTCTACGGCATCTCCGGCCGCAAGCGCCTCGGCCCCATCTCCACCGACACCATCACAGGTTAGCGGCTGCTCCTGGGAAGCCGTCCCCTTCCCCTCCCACCCCCTTTGCTTTGTGTTGGGTGAGGACAGCAGCCACCAGCGGGGACCTTCCTAGGAGGATGCTTCCTAGATTCCAACCTCCACGACCTGTCTTCCGGCCATTCAACAGATGGAGGAGTGTGGATGGAAGCGTGTGGGTGGATTGACAGACGGACAGAGAGATCAGTGTGTATGAAGCAGATGGAATGAATACATAGATGAGTATGGGGTGAATGAATGAATGAAAAGATACATGGATGGCTGTCTATAGGGATCAGTGGGGACGGATGGATGGGGATGGTTATGGCTGGATGGATAGGTAGATGGAAGGCTGTCAGTGGGGGTGTATGGATGGATGGATGTCTATGGGAAGGAATGGATGGATGGATGAGCAGATGCATGGATGTCTACTAGTATGGAAGGGAATGGATGGATTGATGGTCATGGATTGATAGATGGATGAGTTTGGGGATGGATGGAGATGGAGTGGGTGGATAGATAAATGGATATGGATGGAGATGGATGGATGGGGATGGGGATAGAGCGGCTGGATTGATGGGTGGATGTGTATGGGGATGGAGTGAATAGATGTGGATGGAGATGGATGGATAGACGGGTGGATGGGGATAAATGGATGGATGTGGATGTGGATGGATGGATAAGGAGAGGGATGGATATGGACGGAGATGGATGGATATGGAGATGGATGTATGTGGATGGGGATGGATGGATAGGGAGAGGGATGGATGGATAAGGGTATGGATGAATATGGATGGGGATGGATGGATAAGGATATGGATGGATGTGGATGGAGATGGATGGATAAGGAGAGGGATGGATGGATAAGGAGACGGGTGGGGATTGATGTGGACGGGGATGGATGGACAGGTGCGTTTGGATGGATGGAGGGCTGTATCTGGGAACACATGGAATGATCTGCGCCCTTCACCCCCCTCTCTCTGTTCCAACCGCAGCACCCACAGAAGAGGTACCCACCCCCCAGCCCAGCCTTGGGGAGCTCTTGGCCTCCAACGTCACCCACGACTCCATCCGGCTCTCCTGGACCGTCCAGGCTGGGGACTTCGACTCCTTCCTCCTCCAGTACAAGGACACGGAGGGCAAACGCCAGACTCTGCCCATGGACCGGGGATCCCGCACGGTCACCGTCACCAACCTGGCCCCCTCCCGCAGATACAAGTTCAACCTCTACGGCATCTACGGCCGCAAGCGCCTTGCCCCCGTCTCCACCGACGGCGTCACAGGTCAGCGGCTGCTCCCGGGATGCCGTCCCCTTCCCCTCCCACCCCCTTTGCTTTGCAGTGTGTGAGGACAGCAGCCACCAGCGGGGACCTTCCTGGGAAGATTCTTCTCAGATTCCAACCTCCGTGACCTGTCTACCGGCCATTCAACAGATGGAGGAGTGTGGATGGAAGCGTGTGGGTGGATTGACAGAGAGATAGAGAGATCAGTGTGTATGAAGCAGATGGAATGAATAGATAGATGAGTATGGGGTGAATGAATGAATGAAAAGATACATGGATGGCTGTCTATAGGGATCAGTGGGGATGGATGGATGGGGATGGTCATAGACTCATAGACTCATAGACTCATAGGTCAGAAGGGACCAATCTGATCATCTAGTCTGACCTCCTGCACAAGGCAGGCCACAGAACCCCACCCATCCAATTTTATACAACCCCTATCCCAGGACCGAGTTATTGAAATCCTCAAAAATGGTTTGAAGACCTCAAGCTGCAGAGACACCACCAGCAAGCGACCCGTGCCCCACGCTGCAGGGGAAGGCGAAAAACCTCCAGGGCACCTGCCAATCCGCCCTGGAGGAAAATTCCTTCCCGACCCCAAATATGGCGATCAGCTAAACCCTGAGCATGTGGGCAAGAGTCACCAGCCAGCACCCAAGAAGGAGTTCTCCGCAGCAACGCAGTACCCATCGCATGCAACATCTCCCCGCAGACCATTGAGCAGACCTATCTGGTGGTAATTCAAGATCAATTGCCCAAATTAATGATCCTATCATAACATCCCCTCCATATACTTATCAAGCTTTGTCTTAAAGCCAGGAAAGTCTTTTGCCCCTACTACTTCCCTCGGAAGGCTATTCCAGAACTTCACTCCCCTAATGGTCAGAAACCTTCGTCTAATTTCAAGTCTAAACTTCCTAATATCCAGTTTATACCCATTCGTCCTCGTGGCTACATTAGTACTAAACTTAAATAATTCCTCTCCCTCCCTAACGTTAACCCCCTTGATATATTTATATAGGGCGAGCATATCCCCCCTCAGCCTTCTTTTGGCCAGGCTAAACAAGCCAAGCTCTTTGAGTCTCCTTTCATAAGGCAGTTTTTCCATTCCTCGGATCATCCTCGTAGCCCGTCTCTGAACCTGTTCCAGTTTGAATTCATCCTTCTTGAACATGGGACACCAGAACTGCACACAGTATTCCAGATGGGGTCTCACCAACGCCGTATACAACGGTACTAACACCTCCTTATCCTTGCAGGAAATACCCCGCCTGATGCATCCCAAAATCGCATTTGCTTTTTTAACAGCCGTATCACATTGGCGACTCATAGTCATCCTGCTGTCAACCAGTACCCCAAGGTCCTTCTCTTCCTCCGTCGCTTCCAACTGATGCGCCCCCAACGTATATCCAAAATTCTTATTATTAATTCCTAAATGCATGACCTTGCACTTTTCACTATTGTATTTCATCCTATTTCTATTACTCCAGTTTACAAGGTGGTTCAGATCTTCTTGAATAGTATCCCTGTCCTTCTCCGTGTTAGCAATACCCCCCAGCTTCGTGTCATCCGCGAACTTTATTAGCACATTCCCGCTCTTTGTGCCAAGGTCAGTAATAAAAAGGTTAAATAAGATCGGTCCCAAAACCGATCCTTGAGGGACTCCACTGGTGACCTCCTTCCAGCCTGACAGTTCACCTTTCAATACGACCCTCTGGAGTCTCCCCTTTAACCAGTTCCTTATCCACCTTACAACTTTCATATTCACTCCCAGCTTTTCCAATTTAACTAACAGCTCCCCGTGCGGAACCGTGTCGAATGCCTTACTGAAATCTAGGTAAATTATATCTACCGCATTTCCTTTATCTAAGTAATCCGTCACCTTCTCAAAGAAGGAGATCAGATTGGTTTGGCACGATCTACCTTTAGTAAATCCGTGTTGCAATTCGTCCCAATTACCATTGACCTCTATGTCCTTAACTACTTTCTCTCTTAAAATTTTTTCCAAGACCTTACATACTACAGACGTCAAGCTAACAGGCCTATAATTACCCGGATCACTCTTTTTCCCTTTCTTAAAAATAGGAACTACATTAGCAATCCTCCAGTCATACGGCACAACACCCGAGATTATCGATTGCTTAAAAATTCTCGCTAACAGGCTCGCAATTTCACGCGCCAGTTCCTTTAATATCCTCGGGTGGAGATTGTCCGGGCCCTCCGACTTCGACCCATCGAGCTGTTCAAGTACGGCCTCTACCTCAGTTGCAGTAATATCCACTTCCATATCCACATTCCCGTTTATCATCCCTCCATCATCGCAAGGTTCCTCACTAGTCTTATTAAAAACCGAGGCAAAGTACTTGTTTAGATGTTGGGCCATGCCTAGGTTATCCTTAACCTCCATTCCATCCTCAGTGTATAGCGGCCCCACTTCTTCTTTCTTTGTTTTCTTCTTATTTATGTGGCTGTAGAACCTTTTACTATTGGTTTTGATTCCCTTTGCAAGTTCCAGTTCAATGCGGCTTTTAGCCTTCCTCACTTTATCCCTACATGTTCTGACCTCAGCAAGGTAGCTTTCTTTACTGATCCTGCCTTCCTTCCACTCCCTGTAAGCTTTCTGCTTTTGTCTAATCCCCTCTCTGAGTTGCTTGCTCATCCAGTTTGGCCTACAACTCCTGCCCATGGTTCTTTTCCCCTTTCTCGGGATGCAGGCTTCCGACAGTCTCCGCAGCTGTGACTTAAAGTAATTCCAGGCCTCCTCCACATTTAAATCCACTAATTCCTCCGTCCAATCCACTTCCCTAACTAATTTCCTTAACGCTTTAAAATTAGCCCTCGAGAAGTCAAAAACCCTAATCGCAGATCTACATTTGTTTATCCTTCCATCTAGTTTGAACTGAATCAGCTCATGATCACTCGAACCAAGGTTGTCCCCAAGGTTGTGGCTGGATGGATAGGTAGATGGAAGGCTGTCAGTGGGTGTGGATGGATGGATGGATGTCTATGGGGAGGAATGGATGGATGGATGAGCAGATGGATGGATGTCTACTGGTATGGATGGGAATGGATGGATTGATGGTCATGGACTGATATATGGATGTGTTTGGGGAGGAACGGGGATGGAGCAGATGGATGGATAAGGAGGTGGATGGATGTGGATGGAGATGGATGGATTAGGAGAGAGATGGATGTGGATCAGGATGGATGGATAAGCAGAGGGTTGGATACTTATGGGGATGGAGGGATAAGGAGATGGATGGGGATGGATGTGAATGGAGTGGATGGACAGGTGCGTGTGGACAGATGGAGGGCTGTATCTGGGAACTCATGGAATGATCTGCGCCCTTCACCCCCTCTCTCTGTTTCAGCCGCAGCACCCACAGAAGAGGTACCCACCCCCCAGCCAAGCCTGGGGGAGCTCTCAGCCTCCGACATCACCCACGACTCCATCGGGCTCTCCTGGACCGTCCTGGCCAGAGACTTTGACTCCTTCCTCCTGCAGTACAAGGACGCAGAGGGCAAACCCCAAGCGCTGCCCGTGGATGGAGGATCCCGCACGGTCACCGTCACCAACCTCGCCCCCTCCCGCAGATACAAGTTCAACCTCTACGGCATCTCCGGCCGCAAGCGCCTTGGGCCCGTCTCCACCGACACCGTCACAGGTCAGCGGCTGCTCCCGAGATGCCGGCCCCTTCCCCTCCCACCCCCTTTGCTTTACAGTGGGTGAGGACAGCAGCCACCAGCGGGGACCTTCCTGGGAAGATGCTTCCCAGATTCCAACCTCCACGACCTGTCTACCGGCCATTCAACAGATGGAGGAGTGTGGATGGAAGCGTGTGGGTGGATTGACAGAGAGACAGAGAGATCAGTGTGTATGAAACAGATGGAATGAATAGATAGATGAGTATGGGGTGAATGAATGAATGAAAAAATACATGGATGGCTGTCTATAGGGATCAGTGGAGATGGATGAATGGGGATGGTTATGGCTGAATGGATAGGTAGATGGAAGGCTGTCAGTGGGTGTGGATGGATGGATGGATGTCTATGGGGAGGAATTGATGGATGGATGAGCAGATGCATGGATGTCTACTGGTATGGAGGGGAATGGATGGATTGATGGTCATGGACTGATAGATGGATGAGTTTGGGGATGAACCGAGATGGAGAGGATGGATGGATAAGGAGGTGGATGGATGTGGATGAAGATGGATGGATAAGGAGATTGATTGATGTGGATGGGAATAGAAGGCTAAGGAGATGGATGGATGTGGATGAAGATGGATATATAAGGAGAGAGATGGATGTGGATGGGGTGGATGGATAAGGAGAGGGATGGATGCGTATGGGGATGGAGGAATAAGGAGATGGATGTGGATGGGGTGGATGGACAGGTGCGTGTGGATGGATGGAGGGCTGTATCTGGGAACTCATGGAATGATCTGCGCCCTTCACCCACCTCTCTCTGTTCCAGCCGCAGCACCCACAGAAGAGGTACCCACCCCCCAGCCAAGCCTGGGGGAGCTCTCGGCCTCCAACGTCACCTACGACTCCATCCAGCTCTCCTGGACCATCCAGGCCGGGAACTTCGACTCCTTCCTCCTGCAGTACAAGGACACGGAGGGCAAACCCCAGGCTCTGCCCATGGGCGGGGGATCCCGCACGGTCACCGTCACCAACCTGGCCCCCTCCCGCAGATACAAGTTCAACCTCTACGGCATCTACGGCCGCAAGCGCCTTGGCCCCGTCTCCACCGACAGCGTCACAGGTCAGCAGCTGCTCCCAGGATGCCGGCCCCTTCCACTCCCACCCCCTTTGCTTTGTAGTGGGTGAGGACAGCAGCCACCAGCGGTGACCTTCCTGGGAGGATGCTTCCCAGATTCCAACCTCCACGACCTGTCTACCGGCCATTCAACAGATGGAGGAGTGTGGATGGAAGCGTGTGGGTGGATTGACAGACAGACAGAGAGATCAGTGTGTATGAAGCAGATGGAATGAACAGATAGATGAGTATGGGGTGAATGAATGAATGAAAAGATACATGGATGGCTGTCTATAGGGATCAGTGGGGATGGATGGATGGATGAGGATGGTCATGGCCATGGCTGGATGGATAGGTAGATGGAAGGCTGTCAGTGGTTGTGGATGGATGGGTGGATGGATGGATGGATATCTATGGGGAGGAATGGATGGATGGATGAGCAGATGCATGGATGTCTACTGGTAGGATGGGAATGGATGGATTGATGGTCATGGACTGATAGATGGATGTGTTTGGGGATGAACCGGGACGGAGCGGATGGATGGATAAGGAGGTGGATGGATGTAGATGGGGATGGAAGGCTAAGGAGATGGATGGATGTGGATGGAGATGGATATATAAGGAGAGAGATGGATGTGGATGGGGTGGATGGATAAGGAGAGGGATGGATGCGTATGGGGATGGAGGAATAAGGAGATGGATGTGAATGGAGTGGATGGACAGGTGCGTGTGGACAGATGGAGGGCGGTATCTGGGATCTCATGGAATGATCTGCGCCCTTTACTCCCCTCTCTCTGTTCCAGATGCAGCACCCACAGAACAGGTGCCCACCGTCCAGCCCAGCCTGGGGGAGCTCTCAGCCTCCAACGTCACCCACGATTCCATCCAGCTCTCCTGGACCGTCCAAGCTGGGGACTTCGACTCCTTCCTCCTGCAGTACAAGGGCGCTGATGGCAAACCCCAAGCACTGCCCATGGATGGAGGATCCCGCACAGTCACCGTAACCAATCTGGCCCCCTCCCGCAGATACAAGTTCAACCTCTACGGCATCTTCGGCCGCAAGCGCCTCGGGCCCGTCTCCACCGACAGCATCACAGGTCAGCAGCTGCTCCCGGGATGCCGTCCGCTTCCACTCCCACCCCCTTTGCTTTGCAGGGGGTGAGGACAGCAGCCACCAGCGGTGACCTTCCTGGGAAGATGCTTCCCAGATTCCAACCTCCACGACCTGTCTACCGGCCATTCAACAGATGGAGGAGTGTGGATGGAAGCGTGTGGGTGGATTGACAGATAGACAGAGAGATCAGTGTGTGTGAAGCAAATGGAATGAATAGATAGATAGTAGGGGGTGAATGAGTGAATGAAAAGATACATGGATGGC
Source organism: Gopherus flavomarginatus (assembly GCF_025201925.1). Lineage (NCBI taxonomy): Eukaryota > Metazoa > Chordata > Testudines > Testudinidae > Gopherus > Gopherus flavomarginatus. Next base: position 1,536,163 of record NC_066628.1, read on the forward strand.
TGTCTATAGGGATCAGTGGGGATGGATGGATGGGGATGGTTATGGCTGAATGGATAGGTAGATGGAAGGCTGTCAGTGGGTGTGGATGGATGGATGGATGTCTACGGGGAGGGATGGATGGATGGATGAGCAGATGCATGGATGTCTACTGGTATGGATGGGAATGGATGGATTGATGGTCATGGATTGATGGATGTGTTTGGGGATGGATGGCGATGGAGTGGGTGGATAGAGAAATGGACGTGGATGGGTATGGATGGATAAGGAGATGAATGGATGTGGATGAAGATGGATGGATAAGGAGAGGGAGGGATGTGGATGGAGATGGATGGAGCGGATGAATAGATCAATGGATGTGGATCAGGATGGATAGATAAGGAGAAGAATGGATGTGTATGGGGATGGAGCGGCTGGATTGATGGGTGGATGCGGATGTGGATGTGGATGGATGGATGCATAAGGAGATGGATGAGGATGGATGTGTATGGAGCAGATGGATAGATGCATGTGGGTGGATGGGCGGCTGTATCTGGGAACGGATGGAAGGATAGATGGATGGGTAGAAGGGTGGATGTGTTTGAAAAGATGGACGGATGGGTGCGTGGGATGAATGACTGGTAGAAGGATGTGTGGGAAGGGACGGGTAGACACTGGGTGTTAAGGGAGGTGGATGGATGGATGATGGGGATGGAGGCGTGTGTACAGGGCTGGCTGGGTGTCAATGGGGATCTTACCATTGATGGTGGTGGTTTTGGTTCACCCTATTCTCTTTCTCTCGTTTCTTCTTCCTTCCGCCTCTCTCCTCCCGTCTCAGCTCAGCTCTGCGCGTGGTTTGTGCCGGTCACTCTGGGCCGACCCCTCCATGGATGCGGGGTGGCTGCAGGGAACCCAGGAATGTGGGACCCTCTTTGCAGAGATACTCCGTCCATCTGTCTGTCCCCAGCTGTCCTTCCCAGAGTCAGGATTTGGCTGTGTTCTGGGGCCACTCCCTGGGGCTCCCTGCCCCCTCCCTCCACTAAATCTCTGTGCAGATCCCCTCTCAGTGGGAATAATCCGGCTTCCCACAGATCGAGTGAGCCACCACGCACCCCGACTGCATCCTTCACCCCCCTCTCTCTGTTCCCGCCACAGCCCCGTGGAAAGAGGAACCTGCCCCCCAGCCCAGCCTGGGGGAGCTCTCGGCCTCCAACGTCACCAACGACTCCATCCGGCTATCCTGGACCGTCCAGGCTGGGGACTTCGACTCCTTCCTCCTGCAGTACAAGGACACGGAGGGCAAACCCCAGGCGCTGCCCGTGGATGGAGGATCCCGCACGGTCACCGTCACCAACCTGGCCCCCTCTCGCAGATACAAGTTCAACCTCTACGGCATCTACGGCCGCAAGCGCCTCGGGCCCGTCTCCATCGACAGCGTCACAGGTCAGCAGCTGCTCCCGGGATGCCGGCCCCTTCCCCTCCCACCCCCTTTGTTTTACAGTGGGTGAGGACAGCAGCCACCAGCGGGGACCTTCCTGGGAGGATGCTTCCCAGATTCCAACCTCCACGACCTGTCTACCGGCCATTCAACAGATGGAGGAGTGTGGATGGAAGCGTGTGGGTGGATTGACAGACAGACAGAGAGATCAGTGTGTATGAAGCAGATGGAATGAATTGATAGATAGTATGGGGTGAATGAATGAATGAAAAGATACATGGATGGCTGTCTATAGGCATCAGTGGGGATGTATGGATGGGGATGGTTATGGCCATGGCTGGCTGGATAGGTAGATGGAGGGCTGTCAGTGGGTGTGGATGTATGGATGGATTTCTATGGGGAGGAATGGATGGATGGATGAGCAGATGCATGGATGTCTACTGATATGGATGGGAATGGATGGATTGATGGTCATGGATTGATGGATGTGTTTGGGGATGGATGGAGATGGAGTGGGTGGATAGATGAATGGACGTGAATGGGGATGGAGTGAGTGGATGTTGATGGGGATGGATGGATACATGGGTGGATGGGGATAGATGGATGGATGTGGATGGGGATGGATGGATAAGGACAGGTATGGATGTGGATGGGGATGGATGGATAAGGAGAGGGATGGATGTGGATCGGGATGGATGGATAAGGAGAGGGATGGATGCGTATGGGGATGGATTTATTAGGAGATAGATAGGGATGGATGTGGATGGAGTGGATGGACAGATGCATGTGGATGGATGGAGGGCTGTATCTGGGAATGCATGGAATCATCTGCGCCCTTCACCCCCCTCTCTCTGTTCCAGCCGCGGCACCGAAGGATGAGGTACCCACCCCCCAGCCGAGCCTGGGGGAGCTCTCGGCCTCTGATGTCACCCACGACTCCATCCGGCTCTCCTGGACCGTCCAGGCTGGGGACTTTGACTCCTTTCTCCTCCAGTACAAGGACACGGAGGGCAAACCCCAGGTGCTGCCCGTGGACGGGGGATCCCGCACGGTCACCGTCACCAACCTGGCCCCCTCCCGCAGATACAAGTTCAACCTCTACGGCATCTACGGCCGCAAGCGCCTCGGACCCCTCTCCACCGACAGCGTCACAGGTCAGCGGCTGCTCCCGGGATGCCGGCCCCTTCCACTCCCACCTCCTTTGCTTTGCAGTGGGTGAGGACAGCAGCCACCAGCGGTGACCATCCTAGGAGGATGCTTCCCAGATTCCAACCTCCATGACCTGTCTACCGGCCATTCAACAGATGGAGGAGTGTGGATGGAAGTGTGTGGGTGGATTGACAGACAGACAGTGAGATCAGTGTGTATGAAACAAATGGAATGAACAGATAGATAGTAGGGGGTGAATGAATGAATGAAAAGATACATGGATGGCTGCCTATAGGGATCAGTGGGGATGGATGGATGGGGATGGTCATGGCCATGGCTGGATGGATAGGTAGATGGAAGGCTGTCAGTGGGTGTGGATGGATGGATGGATGGATGTCTATGGGGAGGAATGGATGGATGAATGAGCAGATGTATGGATGTCCACTGGTATGGATGGGAATGGATGGATTGATGGTTATGGACTGATAGATGGATGTGTTTGGGGAGGAACGGGGATGGAGCGGATGGATGGATAAGGAGATGGATGGATGTGGATGGAGATGGATGTATAAGGAGAGGGATGGATGTGGATAGGGATGGATGGATAAGGATATGGATGGATGTGGATGGAGATGGATGGATAAGGATATGGATGGAGATGGATGGATAAGGATATGGATGGATGTGCATGGGGATGGATGGGAAGGAGATGGATGGATGTGGATGGGGATGGATGGATAAGGATAAGGATGGATGTGGATGGGGATGGATGGGAAGGAGATGGATGGATGTGGATGGGGTGGATGGATAAGGAGAGGGATGGATGTGGATGAGGATGGAGGGATAAGGAGATGGATGGGGATTGATGTGGACGGAGTGGATGGACAGATGCGTGTGGTTGGATGGAGGGTTGTATCTGGGAACTCATGGAATGATTTGTGCCTTAAATCCCCCTCTCTCTGTTCCAGATGCAGCACCCACAGAACAGGTGCCCACCGTCCAGCCCAGCCTGGGAGAGCTCTCGGCCTCCAACGTCACCCACGATTCCATCCAGCTCTCCTGGACCATCCAGGCCGGGGACTTTGACTCCTTCCTCCTGCAGTACAAGGACGCGGAGGGCAAACCCCAAGCACTGCCTGTGGATGGAGGATCTCGTACAGTCACCGTAACCAACCTGGCCCCCTCCCGCAGATACAAGTTCAACCTTTACGGCATCTTCGGCCGCAAGCGCCTCGGGCCCGTCTCCACCGACAGCGTCACAGGTCAGCCGCTGCTCCTGAGATGCCACGCCCTTCCCCTCCCACCCCCTTTGCTTTACAGTGGGTGAGGACAGTGGCCACCAGCGGGGACCTTCCTGGGAGGATGCTTCCCAGATTCCAACCTCCACGACCTGTCTACCGGCCATTCAACAGATGGAGGAGTGTGGATGGAAGCGTGTGGGTGGATTGACAGACAGACAGAGAGATCAGTGTGTATGAAACAGATGGAATGAATAGATAGATAGGGGGTGAATGAATGAATGAAAAGATACATGGATGGCTGTCTATAGGGATCAGTGCGGATGGATGGATGGGGATGGTCATGGCTGGATGGATAGGTAGATGGAAGGCTGTCAGTAGGTGTGGATGGATGGATGTCTATGGGGAGGAATGGATGGATGAGCAGATGCATGGATGTCTACTGGTATGGATGGGAATGGATCGATTGATGGTCATGGACTGATATATGGATGAGTTTGGGGACGGATGGGGATGGAGCGGATGGATGGATAAGGTGACGGATGGATGCGTATGGGGATGTATGAATAAGGAGATGGATGGAGATGGATGGATAGATGGATGGATGTGTACAGGGATGGATGGGGATGGAGCAGATGGATATATTAATGGCTGTGGATGGGGATGGGTGGATAAGGAGACAGATGGATGTGTATGAGGATGGACGGATAAGGAGATGGATGGAGATGTGGGTGGCGCTGGAGTAGATGGATAGATGGATGGATGCGTATGGGGTTGGATGGTGTTTACGGGACTGGATGGGTGTTTTGAGGGATGCATGGCAGACATGTGCATGTCTGGGTAGCCCTTCTGCATGGGGCAGGTACAGGGGCTATGCTGGGTAAGGTCGTGGATGCCTGGATGGATGGATGTGGCTGGCCACAGGTGATGGATGGATGGGGGAGCGTATGAAGACGGTGGAATGGGTGTTACTGGGGCTGGGTGAGCGTGACTGGGAATCTTTCCATTGACGTTGGTGGCTTTGATCCACCTCCTTCTTTCTCTCTCATTTGTTCTTTGTTCCCTGTCTCTCCTCCCGTCTCAGCTCAGCTCTCAGCCTTCCTGGGAGGATGCTTCCCAGATTCCAACCTCCGCAACTCGTCTTCTGGCCATTCAGGGGGTGGAGGAGTGTGGATGGGTGGATAGAGAGATGGATTGATGTGTATGGAGCAGACAGAGGGAATGCATCAGTGTGTATGGGGGGCTGTCAGGGACTCCCAGGTTGTGCCCACTCATGGCCCCGTGCAGTCCGTGGGGGGTGCCCCTTTCAGTGCGACAGCCCTTCTCGGGGGGCCACTCTCTCTCGGGGTCAGGCCCCTCCACCTCCTGGAGCCGCACCTCTCTGAGCCTCAGCACGTCTGTCTGTGCCGTGGGCCCCCTCAGAGAGTTCACGCGCTCTGGGCCCCCTGGGCCTCCACCCCCGAAGGGGTTGATGGCCCCCCCCGCACCCTGTTCTCTAGCCTGGAGCGACTCTCAGCCAGCGTAACACAGGTTTATTGAGAGTTGAACCCAGCACAGGAAACTCTCAGGGCTCAGGCCTGGCCTCCCTGAGCCCAGCACATCCTAGTCCCCCTGACTCCGGGGGGCTCTGCCTGCTCCCCCTCTCCAGCCCCGAGCCCCTGCGTTTGGGCATCCAATATCAAGTCAGGGCCAGGCTTTAGCAACTGCGGGGCCCGATTCGTGGGGCTTGTACTCACCGGGCGGCTCCCAGTCTTCAGCAGCCCCTCGAATTCCCGCACTCCGGGAGGGGGAGTGGAGCCGCAGGGATCGCCGTGGTCCGGTGTGGGAGGAGGGCCGCGGGGATCGCCGCGCTCCGGCGGGGAAGGGGGCCGCAGGGATCGCCGTGGTCCGGTGTGGGAGGAGGGTCGCGGGGATTGCTGCGCTCCGGTGGGGGAGGGGGGCCACGGGGATCGCCGCGCTCCGGTAGGGGAGGGGGGCCGCGGGGATCGCTGCACTCCGGCGGGGGAGGGGACCGTGGGGATCGGCGCACTCTGTGGTGGGTGGAGGGAGGTCGCAGGGATCGCTGTGCTCCAGGTGTGGGAGGGGGGCCGCAGGGATTGCTGCACTCCGGATGGGGTAGGGGGGCCGCGGGGATCGCCATGCTCCGGTGGGGGAGGGGGGCCGTGGGGATCGGCGCCCTCCTTGCAGGGGGAGGGGGGCCGTGGGGATTGCTGCGCTCTGGACAGGGTAGGGGGGCCGCGGGGATCGCCGCGCTCCAGGCAGGGGGAGGGGGGCCGTGCGGATTGCTACGCTCTCTTCAATCCTTTGTTCCCCATTGGCCAGAACCAGCTGGCTGCCAAGCTGAGGTGGCCTCTTTGTCTCCAGGTCACCATTTGTTGGGGTTCCCCATCTCCAGGATGTTGTCCAGGGGTCCCGGTCGCTAGGCGAGGTCACACCTGGTTCCCCACAACAACAACCCCTCTCCCACCAGCTTGTTACACAAGCAGCACACAGGGAAACTGAGGCACGGACACACTAGTCATGTAAAACCCTACAACAATGCCCAGCTTCGTCACAGGAGCATGGATGGATGAATGGATGGAGAGCTGGAGGCTTTCCATGGATGTCTATGAGGATGGATGAATTTCTGTGGTGATGGAGGGAGGGCTGGTCATGAATGGATGGATGGATGGGGGAGCATATGAAGATGGTGGTGTGGGCGTTTCTGGGGCTGGATGGGTGTCAATGGGGATCTTTCCATTGATGTTGGAGGCTTTGGTTCACCCCCTTCTCTTTCTCTCTCATTTGTTCTTCCTTCCCCGTCTCCTCCCGTCTCAGCTTAGCTCTGCCCGTGGTTTGTGCTGGTCGCTCTCGGCCGACCCCTCCATGGAGGTGAGGTGGCCGTGGGAAACCCAGGTGGGAATGTGAGATCCTCTTTCCAGACATGCCCCGTCCATCTAGGGCAGGTCTGCACAACTCGTAAAGCAGCGAGGGCCACATTACTCCAACGAAAACAGCTGAGGGCCAAACCCCCCCGGCCCCACGGAAACACCCCGCCCCAGGGCCTCCCGGCCCCACAGAAACACCCCGGCCCAGCACCACCCAGCCCTGCAGAAACAAACCCTCCTTCCCCAGCGCCGCCCCACCAGAACAGCTGCGGACCAGAAAGGAAGGTTGGGGGTGGGGAGGTGATACTTGATTTTAAATCAGCCAGGGGCTCCCAGCTGAAGAGGTGGCTGGGAGCTGTCAGGGGCAAATTAAAGGGCCCGGGGTTCCAGCAGCTGGGGGAACCGGGAGCTTTGTGGGGCTGGGGCAGGGATTTAAAGGGCCCAGAGCTCCTGCTGCTGAGGGGAGCCCGAGCCCTTTAAATCCCAGCCCCAGCCCATCCGCTGGAGCCGCGGCTGGGATTCAAAGGGCTCTGGGCTGCCCGTGGTGGCAGGGAGCCCTGAGCCTTTTAAATCTCAGCCGCGGCCGGGAATCTCTGCAGGCAGCCCAGAGCCCTATGAATCCCGGCCACGGCTGAGATTTAAAGGGCTCTGGGCTCCCCGTGGCTGAGATTTAAAGGGCTCTGAGCTCCCCGTGGCTGAGATTTCAAGGGCTCTGGGCTCCCCGTGGCTGAGATTTAAAGGGCTCTGGACTCCCCACGGCTGAGATTTAAAGAGCTCTGGGCTCCCCACGGCTGAGATTTAAAGGGCTCTGGGCTCCCCACGGCTGAGATTTAAAGAGCTCTGGGCTCCCCGCGGCTGAGATTTAAAGGGCTCTGGGCTCCCCACGGCTGAGATTTAAAGAGCTCTGGGCTCCCTGTGGCTGAGATTTAAAGGGCTCTGGGCTCCCTGTGGCTGAGATTTAAAGGGCTCTGGGCTCCCCACGATTGAGATTTAAAGGGCTCTGGGCTCCCCACGGCTGAGATTTAAAGAGCTCTGGGCTCCCTGTGGCTGAGATTTAAAGGGTTCTGGGCTCCCTGTGGCTGAGATTTAAAGGGCTCTGGGCTCCCTGTGGCTGAGATTTAAAGGGCTCTGGGCTCCCCACGATTGAGATTTAAAGGGCTCTGGGCTCCCCATGGCTGAGATTTAAAGAGCTCTGGGCTCCCTGTGGCTGAGATTTAAAGGGCTCTGGGCTCCCCACGATTGAGATTTAAAGGGCTCTGGGCTCCCCACAATTGAGATTTAAAGGGCTCTGGGCTCCCCACGGCTGAGATTTAAAGAGCTCTGGGCTCCCTGTGGCTGAGATTTAAAGGGTTCTGGGCTCCCTGTGGCTGAGATTTAAAGGGCTCTGGGCTCCCCGCGGCTGAGATTTAAAGAGCTCTGGGCTCCCTGTGGCTGAGATTTAAAGGGTTCTGGGCTCCCTGTGGCTGAGATTTAAAGGGCTCTGGGCTCCCCGCGGCTGCCAGCAGCTCAGAGCCTTTTGAATCCCGGTCCGGGCCTCACAGTGAGCTGCCGCGGGCAGTACGTTGTGCAGGCCTGATCTAGAGTGACCAGATGTCCCGATTTTATAGGGACAGTCCCGATTTTTGGGTCTTTTTCTCATATGGGCTCCTGTTCCCCCCCACTCCCATCCCGATCTGTCACACTTGCTGTCTGGTCGCCCTCCGTCCATCTGTTCCCAGTTCTCCTTCACAGCAGCAGGATCTGGCTGTGTCCTGGGACCAGTCCCTGGGACTCTGCGCCCTCCCCCCACTAATCCTCTCTCCAGATCCTCTCTGGCTGGCAGCAACAGGGCCCCCCAAAGTCCAGATGAGCAGCCCTCCATCCTGGCTTCCCCCTTCACCCACTTCTCTATGTTCCAGCAGCAGCACCAGGAAAGGAGGAACCTGCCCCCCAGCCCAGCCTGGGGGACCTCTCGGCCTCTGACGTCACCCACGACTCCATCCGGCTCTCCTGGACCGTCCAGGCCGGGGACTTCGACTCCTTCCTCCTGCAGTACAAGGACGCGGAGGGCAAACCCCAGGCGCTGCCCGTGGACGGGGGATCCCGCACGGTCACTGTCACCAACCTGGCCCCCTCCCGCAGATACAAGTTCAACCTCTACGGCATCTCCGGCCGCAAGCGCCTCGGGCCCGTCTCCACCGACACCATCACAGGTCAGCAGCTGCTCCTGGGTGTGCCAGCCCCTTCCCATCCCACCCCCGTTGCTGAGCCGTGTGGTCGGGTTAACACGCAGGACAGGTGGAGAATGGAGCCAGTTCCCACCTCCCCATGCTCACAGACTCGCCCGGCATGTCCATACCCCGCAGGCCAGGGGCCCTGAGACAGGCACTGCTGCGTCTCAAACCAGAGTCCCCCCGATGATCGCCCAGGGGGCAGAGTCTGCTCCTGCCTGGCCCCAGCTCGCTGGCCCTGGGGCTCGCTGGCTCTTCTCCGGGCCGGGTCGGGCTCTGTCCGTGGGACGCTTGTCACCGCGGAGCTGAAGCTGCCGGGTCCATGCAGCTGGCGTCTTGGAGCAGCACCAACCCCTCCAGGGCCCGTGGGGCACAGCCAGGACCCCTGAGCCGGCCTGTGTCTGCAGCTCCCAAGCCGGGGGGTGCTTGGCCGTCCCCTCGCTGGCTGGGCCCTGCCCCTGGGCTGCCGGTCCAGGTCACCAGCCCCACACAGCCCCCTCGATAGTGCCCAGCAGGGGCGGCCCGTCGCTCTGTGCACACCCGACGCCAGGCCAGCCGGGGCTCGGGGTTAGCTGCCGTCCATTAGGCAGGGCCCCCAGAGACTCAGTCTGGGGCTCCAGGAGCTGGGAAGCCCCTCGAGGGGGTCACACAAATCTGCTCCCACCCCTTTCCTGCTTCTTCTTTCTCCCTTTACTACACCCCACCCATCGCTCCTCCCCCCTCCCCACACCTGCCTGGCCCCTACCCTGATCTCTGCCCCACAAGCCAAGTCTCTGCCCCTTTCCCTGGGGAACTGCTTTGCTCCCACCGTGCCCTCTCCTCCACCAGGGCGGCCCTCCTGCTCCGATCCCAGGGCTACGCTGCCTGGGTCTGCAGAGAGCCTGAGCCCATTGCTCCAGGAGGCAGGGGCTGCCTCCATATGCCTGACCAAGCGTTTCCACACCCTGTGCCCCCTCTCTCTGTTCCAGCTGTGGCACCATGGGACAAGGGAGCGGGGATGCAGCTACGCCTGGGGGAGCTCTCAGCCTCCAATGTCACCCACGACTCCGCCCTACTCTCCTGGACCGTGGAGGAGGGGACCTTCGACTCCTTCATCCTCCAGTACAAGGACGTGGAGGGCAAACCCCAGGCCCTGCCCGTGGACGGGGAATCCCGCACAGTCACCGTCACCAACCTGGCCCCCTCCCGCAGATACAAGTTCAACCTCTACGGCATCTCCGGCCGCAAGCGCGTCGGGCCCGTCTCCACCGACACCGTCACAGGTCAGCAGCTGCTCCCGGAGCACCAGCTCCTTTCCCCCGACCCCATTTGCTTTGCAATGCAGTCGAGACAGCAGCCGCCAATGGGACCATGGATGAAAGAATGAATAGATAGATGGATGTCTGTGTATGGAAGTCGGTGGGGATGGATGGATGGATTAATGGATGGAGGGGATCTCATGGATGGATAGACTGATTAATGGATGTGTATGGGGATGGATGGATAAGGAGATGGATGGATGTCAATGGGGCTGGAGCAGATGGATAGATTAATGGCTTGGATGGAGATGGGTGGATAAGGAGATGGATGGATGGGGATGGGGGGATAAGGAGATGGATGGATGGGGATGGGGATGGGTGGATAAGGAGATGGATGGATAAGGAGAGGGATGGAGGGGGATGGGGATGGATGGATGGATAGATGGATGGATGCGTATGGGGATGGATGGGGATGGAGCAGATGGATAGATTAATGGCTGTGGATGGGGGTGGATGGATAAGGAGATGGATGGATGCATATGAGGATGGCTGGATAAGGAGATGGATGGATGTCGATGGGGCTGGAGCAGATGGATAGATTAATGGCTGTGGATGGGGATGGGTGGATAAGGAGATGGATGGATGTGGATGGGGATGGATGGATAAGGAGAAGGATGGATGGATAAGGAGAGGGATGGATGTCTATGGGGATGCCTGGATAAGGAGATGGATGGATGCGTATGGGGATGGATGGATAAGGAGACGGATGGATGTGGATGGGGATGGATGGATGAGAGGGATGGATGCGTATGGGGATGGATGGATGGATAAGAAGATGGATGGATGGGGATGGGGTGGATGGATAGATGGATGGATGCGTATGGGGATGGCTGGACAAGGAGACGGATGGATGTGTATGGGGATGGATGGATAAGGAGATGGATGGGGATGTGGGTGGGACTGGAGCAGATGGATAGATGGATGGATGCGTATGGAGTTGTATGGTGTTTACGGGACTGGATGGGTGTTTTGAGGGATGCATGGCAGACATGTGCATGTCTGGGTAGCCCTTCTGCATGGGGCAGGTACAGGGGCTATGCTGGGTAAGGTCGTGGATGCTGGATGGATGGATGTGGCTGGCCACGGGTGATGGATGGGTGGGGGAGCGTATGAAGATGGTGGTTTGGGTGCTTCTGGGGCTGCATGGACGGGCGGGCAGGTGGGTGGGTGCGCACAGGGGTGCGTGGAGGAGCGGTTGGAGATGGATGGACGGGTGGGTGGGTGGATGGGTGCGCACAGGGGTGCGTGGAGGAGCGGTTGGAGATGGATGGACGGGCGGGTGGGTGGATGGGTGCGCACAGGGGTGGGTGGAGGAGCGGTTGGGGATGGATGGACGGGCGGGTGGGTGGATGGCTGCGCACAGGGGTGAGTGGAGGAGTGGTTGGGGATGGATGGATGAATGGGTGCGTGGGTGGATGGGTGCGCACAGGGGTGCGTGAAGGAGCGGTTGGAGATGGATGGATGGGCGGGCGGGTGGATGGGTGCGCACAGGGGTGCGTGGAGGAGTGGTTGGGGATGGATGGATGGACGGGCGGGTGGGTGGATGAGTGCGCACAGGGGTGGGTGGAGGAGTGGTTGGGGATGGATGGACGGATGAGTGGGTGGGTGGGTGCGCACAGGGGTGGGTGCGCACAGGGGTGGGTGGAGGAGTGGCTGGGGATGGATGGATGGACGGGGGGTGGGTGGAGGAGTGGTTGGGGATGGACGGACGGGTGGGTGGATGGGTGCGCACAGGGGTGGGTGGAGGAGTGGTTGGGGATGGATGGATGGATGGATGGATGGATGGGAGCGTGGGTGGGTGGGTGCGCACAGGGGTGGGTGGAGGAGTGGTTGGGGATGGATGGATGGACGGGCGGGTGGGTGGATGGGTGCGCACAGGGGTGGGTGGAGGAGTGGCTGGGGATGGATGGATGGACGGGGGGTGGGTGGAGGAGTGGTTGGGGATGGATGGACGGACGGGTGGGTGGATGGGTGTGCACAGGGGTGGGTGGAGGAGTGGTTGGGGATGGATGGACGGACGGGTGGGTGGATGGGTGCACACAGGGGTGGGTGGAGGAGTGGTTGGGGATGAATGGACGGGCGCGTGGGTGGGTGGGTGCGCACAGGGGTGGGTGCGCACAGGGGTGGGTGGAGGAGCGGTTGGGGATGGATGGACGGGCGGGTGGGTGGGTGGGTGCGCACAGGGGTGGGTGGAGGAGTGGCTGGGGATGGATGGATGGATGAGGGGGTGGGTGGGTGGGTGCGTGTGCACAGGGGTGAGTGTGCACAGGGGTGGGTGGAGGAGTGGTTGGGGATGGATGGACAGGCGGGTGGGCGGATGGGTGCGCACAGGGGTGGGTGGAGGAGTGGTTGGGGATGGATGGACAGGCGGGTGGGTGGATGGGTGCACACAGGGGTGCGTGGAGGAGTGGTTGGGGATGGATGGACGGGCGGGTGGGTGGATGGGTGCGCACAGGGGTGCGTGGAGGAGCGGTTGGAGATGGATGGATGGGCGGGTGGGTGGATGGGTGCGCACAGGGGTGCGTGGAGGAGTGGTTGGGGATGGATGGATGGATGGATGGGCGCGTGGGTGGGTGGGTGCGCACAGGGGTGGGTGGAGGAGTGGTTGGGGATGGATGGATGGATGGATGGGCGCGTGGGTGGGTGGGTGCGCACAGGGGTGGGTGGAGGAGTGGTTGGGGATGGATGGATGGATGGGCGCGTGGGTGGGTGGGTGCGCACAGGGGTGGGTGGAGGAGCGGTTGGAGATGGATGGACGGGCGGGTGGGTGGATGGGTGCACACAGGGGTGGGTGGAGGAGTGGTTGGGGATGGATGGACGGGCGGGTGGGTGGATGGGTGCGCACAGGGGTGGGTGGAGGAGTGGTTGGGGATGGATGGATGGATGGACAGGCGGGTGAGCGGATGGGTGCGCACAGGGGTGCGTGGAGGAGCAGTTGGAGATGGATGGGCGGACGGGTGGGTGGATGAGTGCACACAGGGGTGGGTGGAGGAGTGGCTGGGGATGGATGGATGGACGGGGGGTGGGTGGAGAAGTGGTTGGGGATGGATGGACGGGCGGGTGGGTGGGTGGGTGCGCACAGGGGTGGGTGGAGGAGTGTCTGGGGCTGGCTGGGTGTCAGTGGGGATCTTTCCATTGATGTTGGTGGCTTTGGTTCACCCTCTTCTCTTTCTCTCATTTGCTCTTGCTTCCCCCTCTCTCCTGCCGTCTCAGCTCGGCTCTCACTAAGTTTGGTGCCGGTTGCAGACTGAGGCGGGGTGGCCGCGGGACCCTGGGAATGTGGGATGCTCTTTGCAGACCTGCCCCGTCCGTCTGTCTGGCCCCAGCTCTCCTTCCAGCCGCAGGATCCGTCACTGTCCTGGGGCCGGTCCCTGGGGCTCCCTGCACCCCCATCCCCCAATAATGCTCTCTGCAGATCCCCTCTGGCTAGGAATTACATGTCCACCAAGGACGGGGTGAGCCGCCCGACACCCCATCTGCGCCCTTCAGCCCCCTCTCTCTGTTCCAGCCATGGGGCCGCCAGAGGGGGAACCCACTGCCCAGCCCAGCCTGGGGGAGCTCTCGGCCTCCAACATCACCCACGACTCCATCCAGCTCTCCTGGACCGTCCAGGCCGGGGACTTCGACTCCTTCCTCCTGCAGTACAAGGACGCGGAGGGCAAACCCCAGGCGCTGCCCGTGGACGGGGGATCCCGCACGGTCACCGTCACCAGCCTGGCCCCCTCCCGCAGATACAAGTTCAACCTCTACGGCATCTACGGCCGCAAGCGCCTCGGCCCCGTCTCCACCGACACCGTCACAGGTCAGCGGCTGCGCCTGGGGGGAGGGTCCCAGCCAGCAGCCGCCTCCTTCCTTCTCCCACCGCCAGGTCTTTTCCAGGCCCCCCCCTCAGCGCTTTGCTTTGCCCCTGGCTTCCCACTGCCCTGCCTCTCCCAGCCCTGCGCAGCGTTTCCTCGTGTCCCTTGGCCTCTTCTTCTCTTCCGCATTTCTTCACCCCTCCTCTCTTCCCACCGCTCCTCTGTCCGGCCCCTCGTCCGCAGGGTCTTCCACGTCCTTCGCTCCCGGCTGCCCTCCTCCACATCCCTTTGCTTGGTGCGATCACGCCGCCAGCGGCCACAGCCAAGGGATCTTGCCCCATCCGCGGCAGCTCCAGGTTTCCTGCCGCCCCAAGCAGCGGGGCGGGAAGGGCCGATCTCGCACTGCTCCATGCTTCGGTGGCGGATCAGCGGCGAGCCCGTCCTCCCCTCTCCCACTTCGGTGGCAGCTCAAAGGGGAAGAGAGACTGAGGGACCCACCACCGAAGACCCACACGGTCTGCCCCAATAGCAGCCGGACCTGCTGCCCCTTTGGATTGGCCGCCCCAAGCACCTGCTTCCTTACCTGGTGCCTGGCGCCGACCCTGCCTCCATCGGCCACTTTGCTCCCCTATTTCTACCCCACAGAGGGGCCGCTTGTCCCAGACCTCAGAGGTGACACTGCCTGAGTTTGCAGAGAGCCTGAGCCCATCACTTCGCAGTGGGGGAAGCTGCCTCTCTTTCCCCCGCAAGCAGTTACCTCACCCACAACCCTCCCCCTCTGTTCCCACCGCAGTGCCGCGGGAGGAGGGAGCCGGGATGCAGCTCCGCCTGGGGCCGCTCTCAGCCTCTGATGTCACCCACGACTCCCTCGATCTGTCCTGGACCGTGGAGGAAGGGACCTTCGACTCCTTCATCCTCCAGTACCGGGATGCGGACGGCAAACCCCAGGTGCTGCCCGTGGACGGGGGATCCCTCACGGTCACCGTCACCAACCTGGCCCCCTCCCGCAGATACAAGTTCAACCTCTACGGCGTCTCCGGCCGCAAGCGCCTTGGGCCCGTCTCTACCGACGCCGTCACAGGTCGGTGCTGGGGAATTCCCCCTCTCCTCCCTCCTTCCCCCCTCGGCAGGTGCATGGTGGGATTGAATCGCCCCCTTCTCCGCGTCTCTGTGCCTGTGGGGCGGGGGCAGGGTGCGAGGGACGCACTTTGCCTTGGGAAGATGCCGATTCACCTCTCGAGGCGCTGGCCGGGAACCAGGCTCGTAGGAGTGTCGGGCTCGGCCAAGGGACCCGGGACCCCAGTCTCAGCTGCGTCGCACTGGCCCTCGCCCCGGCCAGCAGCATGCTCTTCCGGAAACACGTGAGCCGGGGACGGAGAGTCGGCCTGGCCCTTGGGGATTGTGCGGCCGGCTAATTGCCCTCCCTGCTCCGTGCCACCAGCCGCGATCGGCTCTGATCCGTCCTCCTGTCGGCAGCACGGCCCGGGACCGGTGGGGTCTGGCGTGTCCCAGCAGCAGCCAGGCCACCTGCAAAGAGCCTGGGGGCGTTTGCCAACGTTCGTTCGGCAGCTTTCGTCCCGATCCCGAACGGGGCGGGGGCGGGGCCGGGAGACGTGGGGGCCGGGCTGGGTCTGAGCTGCTCCCCTCTCCCCAGGCCGGCTGGACGAGGAGCAGGAGGAAGGGGCCACGCAGCCCAAGCTGGGGGAGCTCTCGACCTCCGAGGTCACCAAAGACTCCGTCCGCCTCTCCTGGACCGTCCAGGTCGGGGACTTCGACTCCTTCCTCCTGCAGTACCGGGACGCGGACGGCAAACCCCAGGCCCTGCCCGTGGACGGGGGATCCCGCACGCTCGTCGTCTCCGACCTGCTCCCCTCCCGCAGATACAAGTTCAACCTCTACGGCGTCTCCGGCCGCAAGCGCCTCGGGCCCGTCTCCACCGACGCCGTCACAGGTGGAGGGAGAAGGGAGGCAGGGCCCCTCGACAGCCTGGGGCGCCCGGCTGGATTCTACCAGCCCCCTTCCTGCCTCAGGTCTTCCCTCTGCAGCCCAGCTGGGACCCCGGACTCCTGGGTTCTCTCCCCGGCTCTGGGAGAGGAGTGAGGGCTCGTGGTTAGAGCAGGGGGACTGGGAGCCAGGACTCCTGGGTTCTCTCCCTGGCTCTGGGAGGGGAGTGGGGGCTGGTGGTTAGAGCAGGGGGGACTGGGAGCCAGGGCTCCTGGGTTCTGTCCCAGTTCTGCCTCTGACCTTCTGGGTGACCATGCAAGAAGCCCTATACCTGCCCCTTGCCTCGGTTTCCCCACCTGTAACATGGGGCTAACGATCCCATTGCACCACTGACGAGCTGTGGGGACAGACCCTTATCTGCCGGGCCTCACCCCTGTGCCCCCTGCTCCTGACCCCCCGCATTCCTGTCCTCCCTCCATCCTCCCCCAACCCGGCAGTTAACCCTTTCCACTCTGTGCCAGAGCCCCTGCTCAGGGCCTGACTCCCGGCCAGGTGCACGATGGGATAGAATTAACCCCGTCTTGCCTGGCCCTGGCCCCTGGCCCCATCTCCCCCAGGGACAATTAACCCCGTCCTGCCCTTGCGGGAGCCTGAGCCCCCTCCTGCCCCCGCAGCCTTCCCGGAAGCCTCCAGCGTGATGCCCGCCCGGCTGGAGCAGCTGCTGGTCTCTGAGGTGACCCCGACCTCCCTGCGGCTGCGCTGGGACGCGCCCGAGGGCGACTTCGACACCTTCCTCATCCGGTACCGGGCCGAGGGCTGGGGGCCCGCCCAGGAGATGCCGGTGCCGGGGGCCCAGCGCTCGGCCGTGCTGCGGGGGCTGCGGCCCAGCACCGAATACGGCTTGGCCGTGTACGGCCTGCGGCAGGGCGAGGAGACGGCCAATGTCCATGGGGCCGCGCGGACCAGCAGCCTCGGTACGGCCCCCCTGGGCTGGGCGGGGTAGGGCGGGGCACAGAGCCCGGCTGCCCCCTTGTCCCAGCGCCCCCTGCTGCCTCCAGCCTGTCCCTGCTGCCATCTCATCCCAGCGCCCCCTGCTGCCCCCAGCCTGTCCCTGCAGCCCAGCGCCCCCTGCTGCCCCCAGCCTGTCCCCACAGCCCAGCGCCCCCTGCTGCCCCTCGTGCCAGCGCCCCCTGCTGCCCCCAGCCTGTCCCTGCAGCCCAGCGCCCCCTGCTGCTCCCAGCCTGTCCCCGCAGCCCAGTGCCCCCTGCTGCCCCTAGCCTGTCCCCACAGCCCAGCGCCCCCTGCTGCCCCCAGCCTGTCCCCACAGCCCAGAGCTCCCTGCTGCCCCCAGCCTGTCCCCACAGCCCAGCGCCCCCTGCTGCCCCCAGCCTGTCCCTGCTGCCATCTCATACCAGCGCCCCCTGCTGCCCCCAGCCTGTCCCCACAGCCCAGCGCCCCCTGCTGCCCCCAGCCTGTCCCCGCAGCCCAGCGCTCCCTGCTGCCCCTCGTCCCAGTGCCCCCTGCTGCCCCTAGCCTGTCCCCACAGCCCAGCGCCCCCTGCTGCCCCCAGCCTATCCCCACAGCCCAGCGCCCCCTGCTGCCCCTCGTCCCAGCGCCCCCTGCTGCCCCCAGCCTGTCCCCACAGCCCAGAGCTCCCTGCTGCCCCTCGTCCCAGCGCCCCCTGCTGCCCCCTGCTGCCCCTCGTGCCAGCGCCCCCTGCTGCCCCCAGCCTGTCCCTGCAGCCCAGCGCCCCCTGCTGCCTCCAGCCTGTCCCTGCTGCCATCTCATCCCAGCGCCCCCTGCTGCCCCCAGCCTGTCCCCTCGTCCCAGCGCCCCCTGCTACCCCCAGCCTGTCCCCGCAGCCCAGCATCCCCTGCTGCCCCTCGTCCCAGCGCCCCCTGCTGCCCCTAGCCTGTCCCCTCGTCCCAGCGCCCCTGCTGCCCACAGCCTGTCCCCACAGCCCAGCGCCCCCTGCTGCCCCCAGCCTGTCCCCACAGCCCAGAGCTCCCTGCTGCCCCTCGTCCCAGCGCCCCCTGCTGCCCCCAGCCTGTCCCCACAGCCCAGCGCCCCCTGCTGCCCCCAGCCTGTCCCCACAGCCCAGCGCTCCCTGCTGCCCCTCGTCCCAGCGCCCCCTGCTGCCCCTCGTCCCCGCAGCCCAGTGCCCCCTGCTGCCCCTCATCCTAGCGCCCCCTGCTGCCCCTAGCCTGTCCCCTCGTCCCAGCGCCCCTGCTGCCCCCAGCCTGTCCCCACAGCCCAGCGCACCCTGCTGCCCCCACCCTGTCCCCACAGCCCAGAGCTCCCTGCTGCCCCTCGTCCCAGCGTCCCCTGCTGCCCCTCGTCCCCGCAGCCCAGTGCCCCCTGCTGCCCCCAGCCTGTCCCCTCGTCCCAGCGCCCCCTGCTGCCCCCAGCCTGTCCCCACAGCCCAGCGCCCCTGCTGCCCCTCGTCCCAGCGTCCCCTGCTGCCCCTCGTCCCCGCAGCCCAGCGCCCCTGCTGCCCCCAGCCTGTCCCCACAGCCCAGCGCACCCTGCTGCCCCCACCCTGTCCCCACAGCCCAGAGCTCCCTGCTGCCCCTCGTCCCAGCGTCCCCTGCTGCCCCTCGTCCCCGCAGCCCAGTGCCCCCTGCTGCCCCCAGCCTGTCCCCTCGTCCCAGCGCCCCCTGCTGCCCCCAGCCTGTCCCCACAGCCCAGCGCCCCCTGCTGCCCCCAGCCTGTCCCCGCAGCCCAGCGTCCCCTGCTGCCCCTCGTCCCAGTGCCCGCTGCTGCCCCCAGCCTGTCCCCTCATCCCAGTGCCCCCTGCTGCCCCCAGCCTGTCCCCTCGTCCCAGCGCCCCCTGCTGCCCCCAGCCTGTCCCCACAGCCCAGCGCCCCCTGCTGCCCCCAGCCTGTCCCCGCAGCCCAGCGTCCCCTGCTGCCCCTCGTCCCAGTGCCCGCTGCTGCCCCCAGCCTGTCCCCTCGTCCCAGCGCCCCCTGCTGCCCCCAGCCTGTCCCCACAGCCCAGCGCCCCCTGCTGCCCCCAGCCTGTCCTCGCAGCCCAGCATCCCCTGCTGCCCCCAGTCTGTCCCTACAGCCCAGGGCCCCCTGCTGCCCCCAGCCTGTCCCCGCAGCCCAGCGTCCCCTGCTGCCCCCAGCCTGTCCCTACAGCCCAGGGCCCCCTGCTGCCCCTCGTCCCAGCGCCACCTGCTGCCCCCAGCCTGTCCCCACAGCCCAGCGCCCCCTGCTGCCCCCAGCCTGTCCTCGCAGCCCAGCATCCCCTGCTGCCCCCAGTCTGTCCCTACAGCCCAGGGCCCCCTGCTGCCCCCAGCCTGTCCCCGCAGCCCAGCGTCCCCTGCTGCCCCCAGCCTGTCCCTACAGCCCAGGGCCCCCTGCTGCCCCTCGTCCCAGCGCCCCCTGCTGCCCCCAGCCTGTCCCCACAGCCCAGCGCCCCCTGCTGCCCCCAGCCTGTCCCCACAGCCCAGCGCTCCCTACTGCCCCCAGCCTGTCCCCACAGCCCAGCGCCCCCTGCTGCCCCCAGCCTGTCCCCACAGCCCAGCGCTCCCTACTGCCCCCAGCCTGTCCCCACAGCCCAGCGTCCCCTGCTGCCCCCAGCCTGTCCCTACAGCCCAGGGCCCCCTGCTGCCCCTCGTCCCAGCGCCCCCTGCTGCCCCCAGCCTGTCCCTGCAGCCCAGCGCACCCTGCTGCCCCTCATCCTAGCGCCTTCTGCTGTCCCCAGCCTGTCTCCTCGTCTCAGCGCCCCCTGCTGCCCCCAGCCTGTCCCCAGCCTGTCCCCTCGTCCCCGCAAGCCAGCGCCCCCTGCTGCCCCCAGCCTGTCCCCGCAGCCAAGCGCCCCCTGCTGCCCCCAGCCTGTCCCCTCATCCCCGTGCCCCCTGCTGTCCCCTCGTCCCAACAGCCAAGCACCCCCTGTTGCCCCATGCCCCATCCCGGGGGGGCGGGAAATGGGCAGCTGGGTGGGCCCAAGGCCTCTCCCAGCCCAAGAGGCCAGAGCCATGGAGAGTGGGAGGGACAGGATAGATGGAGGGAGGGATGGACAGAAGGAGGGAGGGATGGACAGAAGGAGGGAGGGATGAAGTGGGGAGGGAGGGACGGATGGAAGAGGGGATGGAGTGAGGGATGGATGGATAGACAGAAGGAGGGAGGAATGATGTGGGGAGGGAGGGACGGATGGAAGAGGGGATGGAGGGGGGATGGAGGGAGGGTTGGACAGAAGAATGGAGGGAGGGAAGGAAGGGGGGATGGAGGGAGGGAGGGATGGGTGGACAGAAGGAGGGAGGGATGAAGTGGCGAGGGAGGGTAGGATGGAGGGAGGGACGGATGGAAGAGGGGAGGGAGGGAGGGAGGGACGGATGGACAGAAGGAGGGAGGGATGAAGTGGCGAGGGAGGGTAGGATGGAGGGAGGGACGGATGGAAGAGGGGAGGGAGGGAGGGAGGGACGGATGGACAGAAGGAGGGAGGGAGGGATGGAGGGAGGGAAGGGGGGATGGAGGGAGGGAGGGATGGGTGGACAGAAGGAGGGAGGGAGGGATGGAAGGGGGGATGGAGGGAGGGATGGAAGGGGGGATGGAGGGACGGATGGAAGAGGGGATGGAGGGGGGATGGAGGGAGGGAGGGATGGGTGGACAGAAGGAGGGAGGGATGAAGTGGGGAGGGAGGGTAGGATGGAGGGAGGGACGGATGGACGGATGGAAGAGGGGATGGAGGGAGGGAGGGATGGGTGGACAGAAGGAGGGAGGGATGAAGTGGCGAGGGAGGGTAGGATGGAGGGAGGGACGGATGGATGGATGGAAGAGGGGATGGAGGGAGGGAGGGATGGGTGGACAGAAGGAGGGAGGGATGAAGTGAGGAGGGAGGGACGGAGGGAAGAGGGGATGGAGGGAGGGATGGGCAGAAGGAGGGAGGGATGAAGTGGGGAGGGAGGGTAGGATGGAGGGAGGGGCGGATGGACGGATGGAAGAGGGGATGGAGAGAGGGAGGGATGGGTGGACAGAAGGAGGGAGGAAGGGATGGAAGGGGGGATGGAGGGAGGGAAGGGGGGAGGCACAGGTGGCTGGATAAATGCTGGGGGGTGATGGGGAAGGCCCTGGTGGCTGAGGGGGGGAGGGGGCTCCGCAGGCTGGTGCTGCCCCCCAGTGGCCACGCTGGGAAGGGCCCCCCGGCTGGCTCCGCCTGAGGGCCCGTGGAGCCCCCTGAGCCCCATGTCTCCCCAGAGCTGGAGAGCCCCCGGGACCTGCGCTTCAGTGACGTCCGAGAGACCTCGGTGGGGGTGACCTGGGGGGCCCCGTCCACCCACGTCGACCACTACAAGGTGTCCTTCCAGCTGCGCCACGGGGGTGAGTGCCCCACAGCGGCCCCTGCTGCTGCCCCATCCGACCTCCCACAGCGCCCCCTGCTGCCCCCCACAGCGCCCCAAACTGACCCCCACAGCACCCCAAACTGACCTTCCACAGCGCCCCCTGCTGCCCCCACAGCGCCCCAAACTGACCCCACAGCGCCCCCTGCTGCCCCCCATAGCGCCCCAAACTGACCTCCCACAGTGCCCCCTGCTGCCCCCCACAGCGCCCCCCATCTGACCTCCCACAGCGCCCCCTGCTGCCCCCCACAGCGCCCCAAACTGACCCCCACAGCGCCCCAAACTGACCTCCCACAGCGCCCCCTGCTGCCCCCCACAGCGCCCCCTGCTGCTGCCCCCATCCGACCTCCCACAGCACCCCAAACTGACCTCCCACAGCGCCCCCTGCTGCCCCCACAGCGCCCCAAACTGACCCCACAGCGCCCCCTGCTGCTGCCCCATCCGACCTCCCACAGTGCCCCAAACTGATCCCCACAGCACCCCCTGCTGCCCCCCATAGCGCCCCAAACTGACCTCCCACAGCGCCCCCTGCTGCCCCCACAGCGCCTCCTACTGCTGCCCCCCATCTGACCTCCCACAGCGCCCCCTGTTGCCCCCCACAGCGCTCCAAACTGACCCCCACAGCACCCCTGCTGCTGCCCCATCCAACCTCCCACAGCGCCCCCGCTGCTGCCCCCCATCTGACCTCCCACAGCGCCCCCTGCTGCCCCCCACAGTGCCCCAAACTGACCGCCACAGCGCCCCCTGCTGCCCCCAAAGCGCCCCAAACTGACCCCCACAGTTCCCCCTGCTGCTGCCCCGTCCGACCTCCCACAGCACCCCCTGCTGCCCCCCACAGCACCCCAAACTGATCCCCACAGCGCCCCCTGCTTCCTCCCACAGCGCCCCAAACTGACCCCCACAGCGCCCCCGCTGCTGCCCCATCCAACCTCCCACAGCGCCCGCTGCTGCTCCCCACAGCGCCTACTGCTGCCCCCCACAGCGCCCCCTGCTGCTGCCCCATCCAACCTCCCACAACACCCCAAACTGACCCCCACAGTGCCCCCTGCTGCTGCCCCATCCGACCTCTCACAGCGCCCCCTGCTGCCCCCCACAGCACCCCAAACTGACCCCCACAGCGCCCCCACTGCTGCCCCATCCAACCTCCCACATTGCCCGCTGCTGCTCCCCACAGCGCCTACTGCTGCCCCCCACAGCGCCCCCTGCTGCTGCCCCATCCAACCTCCCACAACACCCCAAACTGACCCCCACAGTGCCCCCTGCTGCTGCCCCATCCGACCTCCCACAGCGCCCCCTGCTGGCCCCCACAGCGCCCCAAACTGACCCCCACAGCGCCCCCTGCTGCCCCATCCAACCTCCCACAGCGCCTACTGCTGCCCCCCACAGCGCCCCAAACTGACCGCCACAGCGCCCCCTGCTGCCCCCAAAGCGCCCCAAACTGACCCCCACAGCGCTCCCTGCTGCTGCCCCGTCCGACCTCCCACAGCGCCCCCTGCTGCCCCCCACAGCGCTCCCTGCTGCTGCCCCATCCGACCTCCCACAGCGCCCCAAACTGACCCCCACAGCGCCCCCTGCTGCCCCCCACAGCACCTCAATCTGACCCCCACAGTGCCCCCTGCTGCCCCCCACAGTGCCCCCTGCTGCTGCCCCATCCAACCTCGCACAGCGCCCCTTGCTGCCCGCCACAGCGCCCCAAACTGACCTCCCACAGTGCCCCCTGCTGCCCCCAGCACCCCAAACTGACCCCCAGAGCGCCCCCTGCTGCCCCCCACAGCGCCCCCTGCAGCTGCCCCATCCAACCTCCCACAGCACCCCCTGCTACTGCCGCATCTGACCTCCCACAGCGCCCCAAACTGACCTCCCACAGCACCCCCTGCTGCCCCCCACAGCGCCCCAAACTGACCCCCACAGCGCCCCAAACTGATCCCCACAGCGCCCCCTGCTTCCCCCCACAGCGCCCCAAACTGACCCCCACAGCGCCCCCGCAGCTGCCCCATCCAACCTCCCACAGCGCCCGCTGCTGCTCCCCACAGCGCCTACTGCTGCCCCCCACAGCGCCCCCTGCTGCTGCCCCATCCAACCTCCCACAACACCCCAAACTGACCCCCACAGTGCCCCCTGCTGCTGCCCCATCCGACCTCTCACAGCGCCCCCTGCTGCCCCCCACAGCACCCCAAACTGACCCCCACAGCGCCCCCACTGCTGCCCCATCCAACCTCCCACATTGCCCGCTGCTGCTCCCCACAGCGCCTACTGCTGCCCCCCACAGCGCCCCCTGCTGCTGCCCCATCCAACCTCCCACAACACCCCAAACTGACCCCCACAGTGCCCCCTGCTGCTGCCCCATCCGACCTCCCACAGCGCCCCCTGCTGGCCCCCACAGCGCCCCAAACTGACCCCCACAGCGCCCCCTGCTGCCCCATCCAACCTCCCACAGCGCCTACTGCTGCCCCCCACAGCGCCCCAAACTGACCGCCACAGCGCCCCCTGCTGCCCCCAAAGCGCCCCAAACTGACCCCCACAGCGCTCCCTGCTGCTGCCCCGTCCGACCTCCCACAGCGCCCCCTGCTGCCCCCCACAGCGCTCCCTGCTGCTGCCCCATCCGACCTCCCACAGCGCCCCAAACTGACCCCCACAGCGCCCCCTGCTGCCCCCCACAGCACCTCAATCTGACCCCCACAGTGCCCCCTGCTGCCCCCCACAGTGCCCCCTGCTGCTGCCCCATCCAACCTCGCACAGCGCCCCTTGCTGCCCGCCACAGCGCCCCAAACTGACCTCCCACAGTGCCCCCTGCTGCCCCCAGCACCCCAAACTGACCCCCAGAGCGCCCCCTGCTGCCCCCCACAGCGCCCCCTGCAGCTGCCCCATCCAACCTCCCACAGTACCCCCTGCTACTGCCGCATCTGACCTCCCACAGCGCCCCAAACTGACCTCCCACAGCACCCCCTGCTGCCCCCCACAGCGCCCCAAACTGACCCCCACAGCGCCCCAAACTGATGCCCCCCACAGCGCCCCAAACTGACCCCACAGTGCCCCCTGCTGCTGCCCCCAGCCAACCTCCCACAACACCCCCTGCTGCTCCCCACAACGCCCCAAACTGACTCCCACAATGCCCCTTGCTGGCCCCGAACAGCCCCTCAAGTCACACCCCCCACAGCATCTCTTGATGGCCCCCCAGTGCCCCAAACCAACCCCCCACAGTGCCCCCTGCTGCTCCCCACAACACCTCAAACTGACTCCCCACAGCGCCCCTCGCTGGCCCCCTGCAGTGCCCCAACCCAATGCCCCCCTGTGACGATGTGGTTCTGGCAGGACCCCACTGAGAGTGCCAATTCAGGACCAATCGCTCAAACAGGGCAGTCAGAGCCCCAGGCTGGGTTTTTCCACCTCTAAGGCAAACCAAACCAGCCAGACAAAAAGGACTTCGGTTTCACCCCTCTGGCTAACCACAAGTCACACAAGCAATTTCCTTAGACACTCCAGTCTCCCAGTATCACCACCGGTGCTACCCGTCCTGGGGATGAATGGTTATGAAAACCAACACCCCAGTAAAAGAAAAAGGTTCTCTCGATCCCAAAGGACCAAGCCCCAGACCCAGGTCAATATATACATCAGATCTTACCCACAAATCACGCTGTTGCCAATCCTTTAGAATCTAAAATCTAAAGGTTTATTCATAAAGGGGAAAAGGTAGAGATGAGAGCTAGAATTGGTTAAATGGAATCAATTACATACGGTAACGGCAAAGTTCTTAGTTCAGGCTTGTAGCAGTGATGGAGTAAACTGCAGGTTCAAATCAAGTCTCTGGAACATCCCCCGCTGGGATGGGTCATTCAGTCCTTTGTGCAGAGCTTCAGCTTGTAGCAAAGGCCCTCCAGAGGTAAGAAGCAGGACTGAAGACCAGATGGAGATGAGGCATCAGCCTTATACAGGCACTTCCAGGTGTAAGAACACTCCTTTGTTCCTGCTGTGGAAAGTTACAGCAAAATGGAGTTTGGAGTCACATGGGCCAGTTTCTGCACACCCTGCTGAGTCACAGGGCGTATCAGCCTCCTCTCAGTGGGTCAATTGTGTAGCTGATGGCCCTTAATGGGCATCAAGCAGGCTGGGCAGAGCTAACACCCACTTGTCTGGGGTGTCTCCCAGAACTGCAGCACCAATTTGAAATACAGACAGCATACAGCCAATATGCATAACTTCAACTACACAATGCTACAGACACACAGACAGCATCATCCTAACCAGCAACCCAGAACCTGGTCTTGGACACCTTACATGACCCCCTTTACCTAGGATTTGGTGCCACTACCGGACCTTGGTTACAACCCATGTTCTATATGGTCCCAGATTATAGCAATAACATCACACCCCCCCAACTGCCTCCATCCCTGCTGCCCCCCCCACTGCTGGCCCCTGCAGCACTGTGACCCCCCCATAGCACCCCCCCCCCACTGACCACCTGAAATGCCCCCTGCAGCCCCCGGAACTGCCTACAGAACAGCACCCCCTACTGGCCCTGTGCCCTGGCCCCGCCCCCTGCATCACATCTTCCCCTGGCCCCGCCCCTGCCATGTGGCCCCGCCCCCTCCAGATGGCCCCGCCCGCAGCACGTCCTGACCCACTGTCACCCCAGGGGAGCCGCAGAGCGTGATGGTCGAGGGCACCAGGCTGCAGACGATGCTCGAGGGGCTGATCCCCGGGGCCAGCTACGAGGTCAGCGTCATGGCCGTGCGGGGCTTCGAGGAGAGCGAGCCGCTGGTGGGCTACGTCACCACGGGTAAGGGCCGGATGCCTGGGTCCCCTCCCTGCCTCGGGGCCAGTGCTGGACACCTGGGTCCCCTCCCTGCTCTGGGGCCACCAGCCAGATGCCTGAGTCCCCTCCCCTGCCCCAGGGCCAGCGCCGGACACCTGGGTCCCCTCCCTGCTCTGGGGCCACCAGCCAGATGCCTGAGTCCCCTCCCCTGCCCCAGGGCCAGCGCCGGACACCTGGGTCCCCTCCCTGCCCCGGGGCCAGCGCCGGATGCCTGGGTCCCCTCCCTGCCCTGGGGCGAGCACCAGACGACGCCTGGGTTCCTCCGCTGCCCTGGGTCCCTTCGCCTGCCCTGGGTCCCCTCCCTTTCCATGCAGGGCAGGTGCCACACCCTGCCACCTGGATCTCTGGGTCCTGTCCCCTTGCCACCCCTCTGTATGCCTGGATTCCCCCCACCCGTCAGCCGGACGCCTGGGTCCCCTCGGGGGGCTGCTCTCCCTGAAGCTCTGCACTCTCTCCGCAGTCCCCGACGGCCCCTCGGACCTGCGCGCCGTCAACGTCGCCGACACCTTGGCCCTGCTGCGCTGGCGCCCGCCCCAGGCCCCTGTCCAGAGCTACGAGCTGAGCTACGGGCCCCCCCAGGGTGAGCGCGGGGGCAGGGCAGGGCGGCACTTCCCTCCCCTCCCCCGGTGGGTGGCTCCGACCCTGGCACCCGGGTCCAGCATGGGCGTCTCCCGGGCACTGGGCTGTCGCGTCCCTGCAGCCCGGTTGCCCCCTTCCCGGCCCGGTCCTTTCGGCCTCCCCCCGGTGCCCCCACCACCTCATCACCCCCCTCACCCCAGCTCTCCCCCCAGGCCCCTCGGTGACACTGCAGCTCCCTGGGGACCGGGCCGAGCACCCCCTGGCTGGGCTGCGGCTGGACACCGAGTATCTGGTCACCGTCCATGGGGTGACGGGGGGCAACCGCAGCTCCCCCGCCAGCGCCACCTTCACCACCGGTACGGGGGGCAGGGAGGGGGCGGGGAAGCAGTGCAGGGGGTGGGGGGAGGAAGGAGTGGGAGTGGCGGGGGGTGGGGGAAGCAGTGGAGGAGTTGGGGGAGGAAGGAGTGGGGGCAGAAGGGGGAGGGGTGGGGCAGCAGGAGGGTCACAGGGAGGGGTGGGGGAAGCAGTGGGGGGGAGGAAGGAGTGGGGGCAGAAGGGGGAAGCGTGGGGGAAGCTGGGGGGTCACAGGGAGGGGTGGGGGAAGCAGTGGGGGGGAGGAAGGAGTGGGGGCAGAAGGGGGAGGGGTGTGGCAGCAGGGGGGTCACAGGGAGGGGTGGGGGAAGCAGTGGGGGGGAGGAAGGAGTGGGGACGGAAGGGGGAGGGGTGGGGCAGCAGGAGGGTCACAGGGAGGGGTGGGGGAAGCAGTGGGGGGGAGGAAGGAGTGGGGACGGAAGGGGGAGGGGTGTGGCAGCAGGGGGGTCACAGGGAGGGGTGGGGGAAGCAGTGGGGGGGAGGAAGGAGTGGGGACGGAAGGGGGAGGGGTGTGGCAGCAGGAGGGTCACAGGGAGGGGTGGGGGAAGCAGTGGGGGGGAGGAAGGAGTGGGGACAGAAGGGGGAGGGGTGTGGCAGCAGGGGGGTCACAGGGAGGGGTGGGGGAAGCAGTGGGGGGGAGGAAGGAGTGGGGACGGAAGGGGAGGGGTGGGGCAGCAGGAGGGTCACAGGGAGGGGTGGGGGAAGCAGTGGGGGGGAGGAAGGAGTGGGGACGGAAGGGGGAGGGGTGGGGCAGCAGGAGGGTCACAGGGAGGGGTGGGGGAAGCAGTAGGGGGAGGAAGGAGTGGGGACAGAAGGGGGAGGGGTGTGGCAGCAGGGGGGTCACAGGGAGGGGTGGGGGAAGCAGTAGGGGGAGGAAGGAGTGGGGACAGAAGGGGGAGGGGTGGGGCAGCAGGAGGGTCACAGGGAGGGGTGGGGGAAGCAGTGGGGGGAGGAAGGAGTGGGGACAGAAGGGGGAGGGGTGGGGCAGCAGGAGGGTCACAGGGAGGGGTGGGGGAAGCAGTGGGGGGGAGGAAGGAGTGGGGACAGAAGAGGGAGGGGTGGGGCAGCAGGGGGGTCACAGGGAGGGGTGGGGGAAGCAGTGGGGGGGAGGAAGGAGTGGGGACGGAAGGGGGAGGGGTGGGGCAGCAGGAGGGTCACAGGGAGGGGTGGGGGAAGCAGTGGGGGGGAGGAAGGAGTGGGGACGGAAGGGGGAGGGGTGTGGCAGCAGGAGGGTCACAGGGAGGGGTGGGGGAAGCAGTGGGGGGGAGGAAGGAGTGGGGACGGAAGGGGAGGGGTGTGGCAGCAGGGGGGTCACAGGGAGGGGTGGGGGAAGCAGTAGGGGGAGGAAGGAGTGGGGACGGAAGGGGAGGGGTGTGGCAGCAGGGGGGTCACAGGGAGGGGTGGGGGAAGCAGTGGGGGGGAGGAAGGAGTGGGGACGGAAGGGGAGGGGTGGGGCAGCAGGAGGGTCACAGGAAGGGGTGGGGGAAGCAGTGGGGGGGAGGAAGGAGTGGGGACGGAAGGGGAGGGGTGTGGCAGCAGGGGGGTCACAGGGAGGGGTGGGGGAAGCAGTGGGGGGGAGGAAGGAGTGGGGACGGAAGTGGAGGGGTGGGGGAAGCAGTGGGGAGAGAGAGGAAGGAGTGGGGGCAGCAGGGGGAGGGGAACGGGGTGGTGGGGGAAGTGAGGGGGGTCCCTGTTTCACTCTCCCCCCCCAGGACTGGATGCTCCCCGGGACCTGCGAGCCACCGAGGTGACCCCCCGCAGCGCCCGGCTCTCCTGGACCCCCCCGCACATCCCCCCCGCTGGCTACGTGCTGAGCTACGAGACGCCCTCCGGCCAAATGCAGGTATCGGGGACCCCCCACCCCTACATTCCCCAGCACCTCCTACAACCCCCCCACCCAACCTGCTCAGCCCCCCAGCACCTCCTACAACACCCCCCAATGCCCCTCCCCACTTTCTGCCCTCCCCCCAGCTCCCCCCACATCCCCGTCTGTGGAGCCAGGAGTCCCCCCAGACCCATCGCTGCTCCCTCTCCCTCCCCCACTCCCTGCGGCCGGTCACCCCCCCCACTCCCTTCCTCTCCCCCCAGGAGATCCCCCTGGGCCCTGACGCCGCCTCCCACCAGCTGAGCAACCTGACCCCGTCCAGCCGCTACCAGGTCTGGGTGCAGGCGATCCGGGGGGGCCACCCCAGCACCCCCATCGCCACTTCCTTCAACACCGGTGAGCTGCAGGACGCCTGGGTTCTCTCCCGGCTTGGGGAGGGGAGTGGGGGTTGGTGGGGGTGGGGCCGGGATCCTGGACACCTGGGTTCTCTCTCAGCTCGGGGAGGGGGGTGGGGGCTGGTGGGTTGGGGGGGGTCGGAAGCCGGGAGGGGAGTGGGGGCTGGGAGCCAGGACTCCTGGGTTCTCTCCCAGCTCGGGGAAGGGAGTGGGGGCTGGTGATTGGAGGGGGTGGGGCCGGGAACCCGGACTCCTGGGTTCCATCCTCTCCTCTCCCCTCCTGGCAGTCTGGCTGAGCTACCCCTTCCCCCGGGACTGCGTGGAGGAGCAGCTGAACGGGCCGGGCCCCTCCCGCGAGGTGACCATCTACCTGGGGGGCGACAGGCAGCGCCCCCTGCAGGTGTACTGTGACATGGAGACCGACGGGGGCGGCTGGCTGGTGAGTGGGGGGGCAGCGCGGGCTGGCGGGGGGGCAGCGGGGCTGAGGTCTGTCTCTGACCCCCCCCCGACTCCCCCAGGTGTTCCAGCGTCGCATGAACGGCCAGACAGATTTCTGGCGCGACTGGGAGGACTATGCCCGGGGCTTCGGGAACCGGTCCCAGGAGTTCTGGCTGGGTGAGTGAGTGAGAACCCAGGCGTCCGGGCGGCCCTGCCATCCCCAGACCCCTCCCCCCACCGAGCCAGGGAGAGAACCCAGGTGTCCCGGTGACCCTGCCATCCCCAGACCCCTCCCCCCGCCGAGCCAGGGAGAGAACCCAGGCGTCCTGGGCGGCCCTGCCATCCCCAGACCCCTCCCCATGCCGAGCCAGGGAGAGAACCCAGGCGTCCTGGGTGGCCCTGCCATCCCCAGACCCCTCCCCATGCCGAGCCAAGGAGAGAACCCAGGCGTCCGGGTGACCCTGCCATCCCCAGACCCCTCCCCCCGCCGAGCCAGGGAGAGAACCCAGGCGTCCTGACTCCCAGTTCCCCCTGCTCTAACCCACCAGATCCCACTCCCCTCCTGGAGTTGGGATAGAACCCAGGCGTCCGGGGCTGCCCTGCCATCCCCCAGCCCCCGCAGAGTGGGGTGAGAACCCAGGCGTCCTGCCCCCAGGTAACGACGCCCTGCACGAGCTGACGGCGGGGGGGGAGCAGGAGCTGCGGGTGGATCTCCGGGCCGGGGCCGAGGCCGTGTTCGCCCAGTACCAGCGGTTCCGAGTGGACCCCCCCAGCGAGCATTATCGCCTGCACCTCGGCAGCTACCGCGGCACGGCCGGTGAGGGGCGCCGGGGAGCAAACGGTGGGGGGCAGAGGGGGATGGATTGGGGACAGTGGGGGGCTGCTATGTTGGGGGGTCCGTGTCCTTGGGGGTGGGGTGGGGGTTGGGGGGACAGTGGGGGTTGCTATGTTGAGGGGGTCAGTGGGGGGATCCGTGTCCTTGGGGTGGTTGGGGGAGGGGGGGCTGGGTGGACAGTGGGAGGTTGCTATGTTGAGGGGGTCAGTGGTGGTTGGGGGGGGCTGCTGTCTCCCCTAGCCCCCCGTCACACCCTGACGTCCCCCCCCCCAGGCGACGCGCTGAGCTACCACTCGGGCAGTGTTTTCTCGACCCGGGACCGGGACCCGAACCGGCTGCTGATCCCCTGCGCGGTGTCCTACCGCGGGGCCTGGTGGTACCGCAACTGCCACTACGCCAACCTCAACGGGCTCTACGGCAGCCGCCGGGACCACCAGGTACGGCCGCCCGGACGCCTGGGTTCTCCCCCGGCTTGGGGGGGGCGGGACGCCTAGGTTCTCTCCTGGCGAGGGGTGGGGGCAGGACGCCTGGGTTCTCGCCCGGCTTTGGGGGTGGGGGCAGGACGCCTGGGTTCTCGCCCGGCTTGGGGGAGGCGGGACGCCTAGGATCTCTCCTGGCAAGGGGGGGGGGCAGGACGCCTGGGTTCTCCCCCGGCTTGGGGGGGGCGGGACGCCTAGGTTCTCTCCTGGCAAGGGGTGGGACAGGATGCCTGGGTTCTCGCCCGGCTTTGGGGGGGGCAGGACGCCTGGGTTCTCTCCTGGCGAGGGGGGGGGTAGGACGCCTGGGTTCTCTCCTGGATCGGGGGGGGCGCAGGACGCCTGGGTTCTCTCCTGGCAAGGGGGGGGAGCAGGACGCCTGGGTTCTCGCCCGGCTTTGAGGGGGGGCAAGACGTCTGGGTTCTCTCCTGGCTCGGGGGGGGTGGGACACCTGGGTTCTCGCCCGGCTTGGGGGAGGCGGGACGCCTAGGATCTCTCCTGGCAAGGGGGGAGGCAGGACGCCTGGGTTCTCTCCCAGCTTGAGGGGGGTGGGACGCCTAGGTTCTCTCCTGGCAAGGGGGGGGACAGGACGCCTGGGTTCTCGCCCGGCTTTGGGGGGGAGGCAGGACGCCTGGGTTCTCTCCTGGCGAGCAGGGGGGCAGGACGCCTGGGTTCTCTCCTGGATCGGGGGGGCGCAGGACGCCTGGGTTCTCTCCTGGCGAGGGGGGGAGCAGGACGCCTGGGTTCTCGCCCGGCTTTGGGGGGGGGCAGGACGCCTGGGTTCTCTCCTGGCGAGGGGTGGGGGCAGGACGCCTGGGTTATCTCCCAGCTTGAGGGGGGTGGGACGCCTGGGTTCTCTCCTGGCGAGCAGGGGGGCAGGACGCCTGGGTTCTCTCCTGGATCGGGGGGGCACAGGACGCCTGGGTTCTCTCCTGGCGAGGGGGGGAGCAGGACGTTTGGGTTCTCGCCCGGCTTTGGGGGGGGGGGGGCAGGACGCCTGGGTTCTCTCCTGGCGAGGGGTGGGGCCAGAACGCCTGGGTTTTCGCCCGGCTTTGAGGGGGGGCAGGACGCCTGGGTTCTCTCCTGGCGGGGAGGGGGGGAGGACAGGATGCCTGGGTTCTCTCCTGGCAGGGGAGGGGGGCAGGATGCCTGGGTTCTCGCCCAGCTGGGCGGGGTGCAGGACGCCTGGGTTCTCTCCTGGCTCGGGGGGGGGCAGGACGCCTGGGTTCTCGCCCGACTTTGGGAGGTGGGATGCCTGGGTTCTCTCCTGGCTCGGGGGTGGGGTGCAGGACGCCTGGGTTCTCGCCCGGCTTTGGGGGGGGCGGGACGCCTGGGTTCTCTCCTGACGGGGGGGAGGACAGGACACCTGGGTTCTCTCCTGGTGGGGGAGGGGAGCAGGATGCCTGGGTTCTCTCCTGGCAAGGGGTGGGGGCAGGACGCCTGGGTTCTCGCCCAGCTTTGGGGGGGGGCAGGACGCCTGGGTTCTCGCCCGACTTTGGGGGGCGCAGGACGCCTGGATTCTCTCCTGGCTCGGGGGGGGGCGCAGGACGCCTGGATTCTCGCCCGGCTTGGGGGGGTAGGGGGGCTGGTGGGGATTGGGAGCCAGGACTCCTGGGTTGGCCCATCCCCAGGGAGGAAATTAACTCCTTCCCATCCAGCAAGTCCAAGCCAGTGGGGAAACTGAGTCACGGATTGCGCCTAGCACTATTACAGAAGTGACTGGGGGTTCGTGCCAGGAGGGGGTCTCTCACTCCCCTTTTCTGCCCCCCCCAGGGCGTGAACTGGTTTAACTGGAAAGGTTTCGAGTTCTCCATCCCCTTCACCGAGATGAAGATGCGGCCGCGGCGAGGCTGAGGGGGCCGGACGGACGGAGGGACACGAGGGAGAGCGAGCGAGCGAGAGCGCAGCACTGACGGGCACCAGCAGGGGGAGCCAGGGCGTCACGAGGAGACCCCCCCAGAGACCCCCAATCCTTAACTCCCTCCATACCCCCAGCTCACCTAGCCCCCCCCCCCCCCCGCGCGGGGTCCCTGCTGCCCACAGTACAGCAGGCCCAGGCTGAGGGGAGCAACCCAGCCAGCTGGGGGGCAGATGGAACCCAGGAATCCTGACCCCCAGCTCCTCTGGGGCTCCCCTGCCCCTCCCCGAGCAGGGGGCCTGTGGGGAGGCAGGGGAGCAAGCGGTGACCCCACCCCCGGTGGAGCAACGGAGACGGATGGACCCAAAGCACCTTTATTCTGACTGAAACAGCCTGGATGGGCAAGGATGTTGTGGGGCAGAGTTAAGGGGGTTAGCCGGGAAATCTGGGGAGGGCAGAGTTAAGGGGGTTTTCCAGGGCCTGTACAGAGTCTATTGAGCGATATAGTTTATATATAAAAAAAACAGCTGAAAAATGTTACAAAAAAAACCCCAGTGAGTGAAAAACTGTTGGGGCAGGGGATAGGGGTGGGGTGGGGGAGGATGGAGGCAGGGGATAGCTGTTGGGTGGGGGAAGATGGGGCGAGGGATAGGTGTGGGGTGGGGATGGGTGTAGGGTGGGGGAGGACGGGGCGAGGGATAGGTGTGGGGCGGGGGAGGACGGGGCAGGGGATAGGTGTGGGGTGGGGATGGGTGTAGGGTGGGGGAGGACAGGGGTGCTCCCCATGGCCTGGAGGGATGCAGGAGTGTGGGGGGGGTGGGGACTGTGAGGGGCTTGGGGGTTGGTGGGGGTCCCTGTGGCTCCGAGTGGATGGGGGGATAATGGAGGTGGGGGGCTCACTGGGGTAGTGGGGGTTGGTGTGGGGTTCAGGGTGGCCAGAGGGTCACTGGGGGGATGGGGGGGAGGTCGCTGGGAGTCACAGGGTCACTAGGGGGTTGGGGCTGTGGGGGGTGACGGGGTCCCCGAGGTGCAGCCTGGGCCCGTGGCACCGCTGGGCCCCCTTCCCTCCCCAGAGCTAGGCCAGTGCCCTGCAGCAACCCCACCCCCCCAGGGGGCTGTGATCTCTCAGCCCCACGGGGAGCCCCACACCCGGCTCGAGCCCCTCCCAACACACACAGACAGGCCCCAGCCAGTGCCCCCCAGCCCCGGCCTTGCATCCTAGAGCCTGGCCACCCGTCCGCCCCCCTCACTGTGGGGAGGACACGCCCCAGCCCCGGCCTTGCACCCCAGGGCCTGGCCACCCGTCCGACCCCCTCGCTGTGGGGAGGACACGCCCCAGCCCCGGCCTTGCGCCCCAGGGCCTGGCCTCCCGTCCACCCCCTTGCTGTGGGGAGGACACGCCCGAGCCCCGGCCTTGCACCCCAGAGCCTGGCCACCCGTCCACCCCCTTGCTGTGGGGAGGACACGCCCCAGCCCCGTCCTTGCGCCCCAGGGCCTGGCCACCCGTCCGACCCGCTCGCTGTGGGGAGGACACGCCCCAGCCCCGTCCTTGCGCCCCAGGGCCTGGCCACCCGTCCGCCCCCCTCGCTGTGGGGAGGACACGCCCCAGCCCCAGCCTTGCGCCCCAGGGCCTGGCCTCCCGTCCGACCCCCTCGCTGTGGGGAGGACACGCCCCAGCCCTGGTTCGGAGCCGAGATCCCCAGCAAACCCCCTGCTTGAGGGACAGGCAGAAGCAGGTTTATTGCACGGAGCAGCCCCGGCATGTGGGGCTTGGGCAGCCGTCGGGGACTTGCAAATCCAGCTGCCTGGGGGTGGCTCAGCGCCGGTCCCCGTAGCCCCCCAGCGCTGCCCACGCCGGGCCAGGCCAGGGGGCTCAGCAGCTCACGGGCGCTGGGTGGGAGGTGATGGAGACAGGGGTACAGGGCTCTGCTTTGAGGTACAGGGTGTCCCAGGAGGCTCCGCAGGGCTCCCAGGGGTGGGGGGCGGTTATGGGGGTGCCAGGGGCTCGGGGAGGGGGTCTCAGGAAGGAAGGCTATGGGGTCACTAGCGGCTCAGGGGGTGCCCCCGGGGCAGGAAGCAGACACGGAAGGGTGCTGGGGGGGCTATGGGATCACGGGGGGCTCAGGAGGGCCCTGGGGCAGGAAGCTGACATGGAAGGGGGGGCCTATGGAGTCATTAGGGGCTCGGGGGAATCGGGCAGGAAGCGACTGTGGAAGGGCCCTGGGGGGCTATGGGGTTACAGGGAGTTCAGGGGGCCCCTGGGGCAGGAAGCAGAAGTGGAAGGGGGAGCTATGGGGTCACAGTGGGCTCAGGGGGCCCCGGGGCAGGAAGCGGATGTGGAACGGGGGGCTATGGGGTCACAGTGGGCTCAGGGGGCCCCGGGGCAGGAAGCGGATGCGGAACGGGGGGCTATGGGGTCATGAGGGGCTCAGGGGGCCCCGGGGCAGGAAGCGGACATGGAAGGGGGGCTATGGGGTCATGAGGGGCTCAGGGGGCCCCGGGGCAGGAAGCGGAAATGGAAGGGGGGCTATGGGGTCACAGGGGGCTCGGGGGGCCCCGGGGCAGGAAGCGGATGCGGAAGGGGGGGCTATGGGGTCACAGGGGGCCCTGGGGCAGGAAGAGGATGCGGAAGGGGGGGCTATGGGGTCACGGGGCGCTCAGGGGGGACGTGGGGCAGGAAGCGAATGCGGAAGGGGGGGCTATGGGGTCATGAGGGGCTCAGGGGGCCCCGGGGCAGGAAGTGAATGTGGAAGGGGGGGCTATGGGGTCACGGGGGGCTCAAGGGGCCCCAGGGCAGGAAGCTAATGCGGAACGGGGGGCTATGAGGTCACAGGGGGCTCAGGGGGGCCGTGGGGCAGGAAGCGGACACAGAACGGGGGGACTATGGGGTCACAGGGGGCTCAGGGGGCCCCGGGGCAGGAAGTGGACACAGAAGGGGGGCTATGGGGTCACGGGGGGCTCAGGGGACCCTAGGGCAGGAAGCGGACGCGGAACAGGGGGCTATGGGGTCACGGGGGGCTCAGGGGACCCCAGGGCAGGAAGTGGACACAGAAGGGGGGCTATGGGGTCACGGGGGGCTCAGGGGGCCCCGGGGCAGGAAGCGGATGCGGAAGGGGGGGCTATGAGGTCACAGGGGGCTCAGGGGACCCCTGGAACAGGAAGCAGAAGTGGAAGGGGGCTAGGGGGTTCAGGGACCCCCAGGGCAGGAAGCGGACACAGAAGGGGGGCTATGGGGTCAAGGGGGCTCAGGGGACCCTCGGGGCAGGAAGCAGACGTGGAACGGGGGGCTATGCGGTCACGGGGGGCTCAGGGGACCCCCGGGGCAGGAAGCGGACACAGAAGGGGGGGCTATGGGGTCACGGGGGGCTCAGGGGACCCCAGGGCAGGAAGCAGACACAGAAGAGGGGCTATGGGGTCAAGGGGGGCTCAAGGGACCCCCGGGGCAGGAAGCAGACGCTGAACGGGGGGCTATGGGGTCACGGGGGGCTCAGGGGACCCCCGGGGCAGGAATCGGACACAGAAGGGGGGCTATGGGGTCACGGGGGGCTCAGGGGACCCCAGGGCAGGAAGCAGACACAGAAGAGGGGCTATGGGGTCACGGAGGGCTCAGGGGGCCCCCGGGGCAGGAAGCAGACACGGAACGGGGGGCACCGCACCACGGTGCCGAACACGCCCCGCAGGGCCGGGAGGGCGCCGGGCGCAGGGGGCTCCATCCGGAACTCGCGCAGGACGTGCCCGAGGAAGACGAAGATCTCGGCCCGGGCCAGGGTCTCCCCCAGGCAGGCCCGGGCCCCACAGCTGAAGGGTAGCAGGTTGCGCTGGGCCAGCCGGGGGTCGTCCGCCTCCAGGAACCGCTCTGCGGGATTGGAGAGAGGCGTCAGCTGGGACCCAGGAGTCCAGGCAGGGAGCCCTCCCCCCCCACATGAGAGAGTCAGGGACCCAGCTTGTGGGGGGGAGGGGAGGACCCAGGCATCCAGGAGAGGGTATCAGCCCCCAGCCCCCCCTACGAGAACCGGGGACCCAGGCATCCAGGAGGGGAGTATCAGCCCCCAGCTCCCCCATGAGAACCGGGGACCCAGGCATCCAGGAGGGGGTATCAGCCCCCAACCCCCCATGAGAACCAGGAACCCAGGTGTCCAGGAGCGGGGTATCAGCCCCCAGCCCACCCATGAGACCCAGGGACGCAAGCGTCTAGGAGGGGGGTATCAGCCCCCAGCCCCCCATGAGAACCGGTGACCCAGGCATCCAGGAGGGGGTATCAGCCACCAGCCCCCCCATGAGAACCGGAGACCCAGGCGTCCAGGAGGGGGTATCAGCCCCCAACCCCCCATGAGAACCGAGGACCCAAGCGTCTAGGAGGGGGGTATCAGCCCCCCACGAGAACCGGTGACCCAGGCATCCAGGAGGGGATATCAGCCACCAGCCCCCCCATGAGAACCAGGGACCCAAGCGTCTAGGAGGGGGGTTTTAGCCCCCCACGAGAACCGGTGACCCAGGCATCCAGGAGGGGGTATCAGCCCCCAGCCCCCCATGAGAACCGGGGACCCAGGCATCCAGGAGGGGGTATCAGCCCCCAGCCCCCCCACGAGAACCGGGGCCCCAGGCGTCCGGGCAGGCTCAGCCCCAGCCCCGTGGCGGGGGAGGGGCCCGGGGGGCAGTACCTGGCCTGAATTCCAGGGGGTGTCGCCAGGTGCCCGCGTCGTGGTGGGCGGCGAAGAGGTTGGGGATCACGGTGGTTCCCTTGGGGATGGCAAAGCCCAAGAGGCTGCAGAGACAGGGGGGGTCAGACCGGGGAGGGGCGGGTACCTGGTGTGCCACGTGGTGCTGTGGGGCAGGGCGGGGAAGGGGGGCCGTGGGGCAGGGCAGGGGAGGGGTACCTGGTGTCCTGCGTGGTGCTGTGGGGCAGGGCGAGGGGAGGGGTACCTGGTGTGCCGCGTGGTGCTGTGGGGCAGGGCGGGGAAGGGGGGCCGTGGGGCAGGGCAGGGGAGGGGTACCTGGTGTCCTGCGTGCTGCTGTGGGGCAGGGCGAGAGGGATGGGGCCGTGAGGCAGGGTGGGGGAGGGGGGGCCGTGAGGCAGGGTGA
This sequence comes from Gopherus flavomarginatus, assembly GCF_025201925.1. Lineage (NCBI taxonomy): Eukaryota > Metazoa > Chordata > Testudines > Testudinidae > Gopherus > Gopherus flavomarginatus. The sequence continues at coordinate 1,574,097 of NC_066628.1, forward strand.
GGGGCAGGGCAGGGGAGGGGTACCTGGTGTCCCGCGTGGTGCTGTGGGGCAGGGCGAGGGGCGGGGCGGGGCTGGGCGGGGGACGGGGGCCGCGGGGCGGGGTGGGGCGGGGGAGGGGTACCTGGTGTCCTGCGTGGTGCTGTGGGGCAGGGCGAGAGGGATGGGGCCGTGAGGCAGGGTGGGGGGCAGGGCGGGGGAGGGGTACCTGGTGTCCCGCATGGTGCTGTGGGGCAGGGTGAGGGGCGGGGCGGGGGATGGGGCCGTGGGGTGGGGCGGGGGAGGGGTACCTGGTGTCCCGCATGCAGGCCGTGGGGCAGGGGAGGGGTACTTGGTGTCCCGCGTGGTGCTATGGGGCAGGCCGTGGGGCAGGGGAGGGGTACCTGGTGTCCCGCGTGGTGCTGTGGGGCAGGGCGAGGGGCGCCACGGGGCGCAGACGCAGCGTCTCGGAGATGGTGGCACTGAGCAGGGGCAGCCGATCCCGGTCCCCATAGCTGGGGGGGCGCTCGGGGCCCAGCACCCGCTGCAGCTCCGCGTGGATCCCGTCCTGGACCTGTGGGGGGGACCCCATGGACACTGACCCCCATGGAGACTGATGCCCCCCCCATTCTTTCCAGGGATTGCCCAGTGCTTTATGGGGGGGGGGGGCAGGATCATCCTGCCTGCTGTACAAATGGGGAAACTGAGGCAAGGAGAGATGGGACTTGACCAAGGTCACCCACAGAGACCCCCCCCCCGAACTCTTCCCCCAAGCACTGAGTGCCCTCGCCCACCCCCAACGAGCAGCGCAGTGATGGGGCAGGAGGCAATCAGAGCGGGTGGTGGGGAGGTTTGGGGGTACAGGGGAGGTTTGGGGGTTCGGGGCTCACCTGGGGGTGGTGCAGCAGGAAGGCCACGGCCCAGGTGAGCAGGGCGGCCGTGGTCTCGGTGCCCCCGATGAAGAGGTCCACGAGCGCCATGTGAACGTGCTCCGGGGTGAGGCCCCCCTCAGCTGCGGGGTCCCCCCCAGCCCCTCGCCGCTCCCCCAGCAGCTGCAGCATGTGATCCACCATGTCCCGGGCACACTCGGGGCGCAGCGACTCCTGGGGGGATGTGGGGGTCAGGGGAGGTAATGGGGATCCCCAAACCCCGCACCGGGAACCCTGCACCCCCACCCCAGAGACCCCCAAACCCCGCACCGGGGACCCTGCACCCCCGCCCCATAGACCCCCAAGCCCCGCACCGGGGACCCTGCACCCCCACTCCAGAGACCCCCAAACCCCGCACTGGGGACCCTTCACCCACGCCCCATAGACCCCCAAGCCCCGCACCGGGAACCCTGCACCCCCACCCCAGAGACCCCCAAACCCCGCACCGGGGACCCTGCACCCCCACCCCAGAGACCCCCAAACCCCGCACCGGGGACCCTGCACCCCCGCCCCATAGACTCCCAAACCCCGCACTGGGGACCCTTCACCCACGCCCCATAGACCCCCAAGCCCCGCACCGGGGACCCTGCACCCCCACCCCAGAGACCCCCAAACCCCACGCCAGAGCACCACCACCCTCTACCCCCCCGAGACACCCCAACCCCCTCCCCAGGGACGCTCCCCCATTGCCCCAGAGACCCCCCAAACCCAACACCGGGGACCCTCCACTCCCACCCAAGCACCCCCACCCTGTACCCCACCCTTTCCCCAGAGACCCCCCAAACCCCGACTCCCAAACCCTTCACCAGGGACCCTAACTCCGCATACTCGAGACCCCCACCCTGTACCCTGCCCCCAGGGACACCCCTCAACCCGGAGAACCCCCAGCCCCGCCCAGCGGCTCCATCCCCGGGGAGCCCCCCCGGCCCCCACCTGGTGCTGCTGGATCTGGGCCCGGACGAAGGCGTCTCGGAACCGAACCTGCGTCAGGAGCCGCCGCAGGGCCCCGCTGGGGAACACCTGGGGGGGACCCCGAGATTGAGACTGCGGCGCCCCCTGCTGGCCCCACAGCGACACCCCCTCCCAGCCCCACAGCGCCCCCTGCAGCTCCCCCGCCCCCTGCTGCCCCCCACAGCGACACCCCCTCCCCGCCCCACAGCTCCCCCACCCCCTGCTGGCCCCCCACAGCGACACCCCGTCCCCGCCCCCGCTGCCCCCCACAGCGACACCCCCTCCCCACCCCACAGCGCCCCCTGCAGCTCCCCCGCCCCCTGCTGCCCCCCACAGCGACACCCCCTCCCAGCCCCACAGCGCCCCCTGCAGCTCCCCCGCCCCCTGCTGCCCCCCACAGCGACACCCCCTCCCCGCCCCACAGCTCCCCCACCCCCTGCTGGCCCCCCACAGCGACACCCCGTCCCCGCCCCCGCTGCCCCCCACAGCGACACTCCCTCCCCACCCCACAGCGCCCCCTGCAGCTCCCCCGCCCCCTGCTGCCCCCCACAGCGACACCCCCTCCCCACCCCCAGTGCCCCCTGCCGCCCCTCACCCTGAGCAGGGGCAGCGCGTCCAGCGCCCGCACGGCGCCCCGGCCCCACAGCTCCACCAGCTCCGTGATACAGGCCTGGATGTCCCGGGTGGCGGCGGCGTCCGGCATCTGGGGGGAGGGAGCGGGATGGAGCCCCCCAAATCCTCCCCCTCCCCCTGCCCGCCCAGCTTCCTTGGACGCCAGGGTCCCCTAGGGTCGCTCCCCGCCCCCCCGCCCAGACACCTGGGTCCCCTCGGGGCGCTCCCCGCCCCCCCGGACGCCGGGGTCCCCTAGGGGTGAGTCCCTGCCACCCCCGCCCGGACGCCTGGGATCCCTCGGGGCGCTCCCCGCACCCCCCCGGACGCCGGGCTCCCCTAGGGGTGAGTCTCTGCCCTCCCCGCCCGGACGCCTGGGTCCCCTCGGGGCGCTCCCCGCCCACCCCCCGGAGGCCGGGGACCCCTCGAGGTGAGTCCCTGCCACTCCTGCCCGGACGCCGGGGACCCCTCGGGGCGCTCCCCGCCCACCCCCCTGACGCCGGGGACCCCTCGGGGTGAGTCCCTGCCACTCCTGCCCGGACGCCTGGGTCCCCTCGGGGCGCTCCCCGCCCCCCCGGACGCCGGGGACCCCTCGGGGTGAGTCCCTGCCACTCCTGCCCGGACGCCGGGGACCCCTCGGGACGCTCCCCGCCCACCCCCCGGGAGGCCGGGGTCCCCTAGGGGTGAGTCCCTGCCACCCCTGCCCGGACGCCAGGGACCCCTCGGGGAGCTCCCCGCCCCCCCGGACGCCGGGGTCCCCTGCGGCGCCCCCTCCCCCGCTCACCATGGGGCCGAAGGCCAGGGCGCAGATGGTGCGACACGTCTGCAGCGAGAAGTCCTGGGCCACGTCCACAGCGGCCCCCCCATAGCTACGGAAAACCTGGGGGGGCAGAGATAGGTCAAGGGGGGGCAGCGCCCCGGGCCCGTGACCCCCCCCGCCAAGGCGGGTCCCCGGGGGAGGGGCCAGGGCAGATCCGGGTTCCCGGGGCGAGGGGATGGGCGGGAAGTAAGATGTTGGGGGGAGTCCCTGTTGGGGGGTTCCCCAAAGTGAAGGGCCCTATGGGGGGTAGGCGATCCCTGGCGGGGGTGCAGGGAGGTGAAGGGGGGGTCCCCGGGGATGAAGCGGGTCCCTATCCGGGGTGGTATTTCCCTGGGCTTAGGGTTTCCCTGGGCTTAGGGGGTCCCTGGGGGGGTTCCTGGGAAGAAGCGGGTCCCTATCCGGGGTGGTATTTCCCTGGGCTTAGGGGGTCGTTGGGGGGGAGTCCCTGGGCTTAGGGGGTCCCTGGGGGGGTTCCTGGGATGAAGCGGGTCCCTATCTGGGGTGGTATTTCCCTGGGCTTAGGGGGTCCCTGGGGGGGTTCCTGGGACGAAGCAGGTCCCTATCCGGGGTGGTATTTCCCTGGGCTTAGGGGGTCCCGGGGGGGCCAAAGCAAAGCCCTCACCTGGCAGAGCGCGGCCGCCTGGGCCCCCAGAACCGGGTCGAGCTGCAGGCGCTGGGCGCGGGCCAGGGCCGAGTGAGCCGCTTTGCGCTGCAGCCGCCAGCTGGGGGTGAAGTCGCCCAGGGACAGATCGTGGCCCCCCAGAGAGATGAGATCCGCTGCGGGGGGGGGAGGGGAGGGTTAGTGACCAAGCGGAGCGAGACCTCCCACCCCCACCGAAGCCTCCGGGATCTGCCCCTTTCCCGTTCCAGCGTTAACTCTGGACCCTACTGATGGCAGAGCCCGGGGAAGTCGGAGCTCAGAGAGCTGGAGGAGGGGCTGACCCCCCCAATATCTTCATGAACAAACCCTCTGGCAACACATCCCCCACCCGTCCACAGCCCCCCCAAACCAGCCCCAACCCCCAATCTCAACCCCCAGCCCCTCATTACCGACAAAGCTGGGGGGGCGCCCGGCAAAATCAGACCATTTCTGGGTCAGCGCCTGGCGGATGGACTCCACGCTGTTCAGCACCACCACGTCTGGGGGCACACACGAGGGGTTAATGGGGGGACCCAGGAGGGGAGGGACAGAGCAGGGAGGGGGTAAGCCGGGGGGGAAGGAAGGGGGCCAGGTGGGGGAGGGGCCAGGCACAGGGGGGCAGGAAGGGGACCCGGTGGGGCAGGGGCCAGGCATGGGGGGGAAGGAAGGGGGCCCGGTGGGGCAGGGGCCAGGCACAGGGGGTAGGAAGGGGGCCTGGTGGGGCAGGAGCCAGGCACAGGGGGGAAGGAATGGGGCCTGGTGGGGCAGGAGCCAGGCACGAGGGGGAAGGAAGGGAGCCTGGTGGGACAGGGGCTGGGCACAGGGGGGAAGGAATGGGGCCTGGTGGGGCAGGGGCCGGGCACAGGGGGGCAGGAAGGGGGCCCGGTGGGGGAGGGGCCAGGCATAGGGGGGGAAGGAAGGGAGCCTGGTGGGACAGGGGCCAGGCACAGGGGGGCAGGAAGGGGGCCCAGTGGGGCAGAGGCCAGGCACAGGAGGAAGGAAGGAGGCCCCGGGGGTCTGGCAGGGGGGGTCCCAGCCCCGCTCACCCTTGGCCCCGAAGCGGAGCCGGTAGACGGGCCCGTAGCGCCGGGCAAGGTCCAGCAGGTGCAGGGGCAGCTCTGGGTGCAGCATGTGGGGCAGCCCCCCCACCAGGGGCAGGGCCCAGGGGCCGGGCAGGGTGCTCAAGCTGCCCCCCCCGCGAGCCTCTCGCCCGCCCCCCAGCACGGCCAGGGCCAGCAGCACCAGCAGCAGGAGCAGGGCGGCCGTCAGCATCGCTGGGGCGTGGGGGCACCGGCGGGATATAAAGCCCCCGAGTCCTTCGTCACGGGGCCTTGGAGAGACAGGCGTGACGCAGGGTGCCCCTCACTCCCGACCTGCAGCCCCCTGCTCCGTCGGTGCCCCTCACTCCCGACCCGCAGCCCCCTGCTCCGCCGGTGCCCCTCACTCCCGACCCGCAGCCCCTGGCTCCGCCGGTGCCCCTCACTCCCGACCCGCAGCCCCTGGCTCCGCTGGTGCCCCTCACTCCCGACCCGCAGGCCCCCACTGGCCCAGCCTTGGGGCTCAGGGTGACTTCTGGGTAATTATTTTGGTTTCATTAACCTGAGGTCAGAGCCCTGCAGTGGGTCCGGGGGTCCCTGGCACTTTGCTGATGGGGGCATTGGATGGGCAGAAACCAGCCTGTGGGAATCTCTTGCTGGTTTGTCGGTGACCGATTGGCACCCGCTTGCCACGCTCTGATGGCTGGCGCGGCCGGGGTTCGAACCGGAGTCCCAGGGCGTTTACATAGCACAAGCAACACCTGGTTTATTCTGGATCGGCTCATGCCTAGGACCCGCTCCCTGCCACGGCTGGGTGGCAGCTGGGGCCTCGCTGAGGCCGGATCGAAAGGATAAACATGCAAGAAGCAATTTGGGGGGAAGTATTGGGGGGCATGATGGGATTAAACAAACACACACCCCGGCATGGGGCCCCTCTTCACACCCCATCAACACCTGTTCAGTGTCACCGTTCAGCAGCCCCCTGCCCCACCCCAGAGCCAGCCGCATCCTGGCACCGGGTGAGGGGGATCCGTGTAACCAGCCCCCAGCCCCACCCCAGAGCCAGTAGCATCCTGGCACCGGGTGAGGGGGATCCGTGTAACCAGCCCCCTGCCCCACCCCAGAGCCAGCCGCATCCTGGCACCGGGTGAGGGGGATCCGTGTAACCAGCCCCCAGCCCCACCCCAGAGCCAGCCGCATCCTGGCACCGGGCAAGGGGGCCCCCTGTAACCACACCAACTCCACCCCAGAGGGGCAAGGGGCCCCATGTAACCTGCCTGGGAAGCCGAGTCCCAACCTTGAGGCGCTGTCAGCACAAATCATCCCAGCGCGTCACTCCCCACCCTTGACCCTGGGGACCCCTAGTCGCCATGGAAACAGCAGTGGGGTCCCATCCATCAGCAGTCACTGGGGGGGTGTCACAGACACCCCCCTTCCCTGGGTTTGTGAAAATACTTGTTTAAATTAGGAGATAAATAGGCCCAGAGGGAAAATGGCAGAGACGTGGGAGAAGACCGGGGGGGGGCTCCAGGGTCCCCTCCTACCCAGCCCCCCCATGCAAGAAAAAAGGGGTAACCAGCGAGGTGGCAACATTTGCAGCTGGTACAAAACTGCTCCCGAGGTCAGTGCCCGGCTGCCTGTGAAGGGCGCCAAAGGGGTCTCACAAAGCGGGGGGCTGGGCAGCAAAGGGGCAGAGGAACTTCAGGGGCGATCAACGGGAAGTGAGGCAGGCTGGGAAACGGGCTCCCGGCCGAGCTGACCTGGCTCTTCCCACGCCCGGGAGATCTCGGCGGCTCTGGCCACACCTGCAACTTCCCAGCAGGGTGGTCACGGCGCCAGCGCTGCAGGGTCCCATCTCGTGGGGGTCAGCTCCCAGCGCCGGGGCCTGGCTACACTGGGCTCCCAGCACCGGGGCCCGGCTACACTGGGCTCCCAGCGCCGGGGCCTGGCTACACTGGGCTCCCAGCGCCGGGGGCCTGGCTACTCTGGGCTCCCAGCACCAGGGCCCGGCTACACTGGGCTCCTAGCGCCGGGGCCCGGCTACACTGGGCTCCCAGCGCCGGGGCCCGGCTACACTGGGCTTTGCAGCGCCGGGGCCCGGCTACACTGGGCTTCCAGCGCCGGGGCCCGGCTACTCTGGGCTCCCAGCGCCGGGGACCCTGGCTACACTGGGCTCCCAGCGCCGGGGCCCGGCTACACTGGGCTCCCAGCACCGGGGCCCGGCTACACTGGGCTCCCAGCGCCGCGGCCCTGCTACACTGGGCTCCCAGCACCAGGGCCCGGCTACACTGGGCTCCTAGCGCCGGGGCCCGGCTACACTGGGCTCCCAGCGCCGGGGCCCGGCTACACTGGGCTTTGCAGCGCCGGGGCCCGGCTACACTGGGCTCCCAGCGCCGCGGCCCTGCTACACTGGGCTCCCAGCGCCGGGGCCCGGCTACACTGGGCTTCGCAGCGCCGGGGCCCGGCTACACTGGGCTTTGCAGCGCCGGGGCCCGGCTACACTGGGCTCCCAGCGCCGGGGCCCGGCTACACTGGGCTTCGCAGCGCCGGGGCCCGGCTACACTGGGCTTTGCAGCGCCGGGGCCCGGCTACACTGGGCTCCCAGCGCCGGGGCCCGGCTACACTGGGCTTTGCAGCGCCGGGGCCCGGCTACACTGGGCTCCCAGCGCCGCGGCCCTGCTACACTGGGCTCCCAGCGCCGGGGCCCGGCTACACTGGGCTTCGCAGCGCCGGGGCCCGGCTACACTGGGCTTTGCAGCGCCGGGGCCCTGTCTATACTGGTGCTTTGCATGTGTAACAAGGCAGTGGGAGAGCGGTGGTGGTTGCGGGGAACCAAGTGTGACCTCACCTGGCAGCTGGGACCCCCGGACAGCATCCTGGAGACAGGGAACCCCAGTGACCGGGGACCCGGTGACCCAGCTCAGGAGTCACAGCCGGTTCTGGCCAGTGGGGGACAATGGGCTGCGGGGAGAGGACCCCGGTGACCTGACCAGCTGGCTCCAGCCAGAGGGGAGCTGAGAGGGGAGGAGACCCAGTGACCCAGTTTACGACCCTGTTTCCCTGGAGAGAAGCCAATGGACAGAGGGGCTCGGGGCCGGGGATATCGGGGGCCCAGCTGGGAAGCAGGGGGGCTCTGGGCTGGAGAGGGGGAGCAGGCAGAGCCCCCCTGGCTGCAGGGGGACTGGGATGTGCTGGGCTGAGGGAAGCCAGGCCTGAGCCCTGAGAGTTTCCTGTGCTGGGTTCAACTCTCAATAAACCCTCCTGTGTTACGCTGGGGGAGAGTCGCTCCAGGCTAGAGAACAGGGCCGGGGGTGGGGGGGATCGTCCCCTTCGGGGTGAGGAGGCCTGGGAGGCCCAGAGCGAGGGGACTCCGAGGGGCCCATGGCACAGACAGATGTGCTGAGGCTCAGAGAGGTGCGGCTCCAGGAGGTGGAGGGGCCTGACCCCAAGAGAGAGGACCCCCGAGAAGGGCTGTCGCACTGAAAGGGGCACCCCCCACGGACTGCACCCCGATCTGTGAGTCCGTGACAGGACGTGGTATTTGCTCATTCTCCTAACACAGGAACTAGGGGTCACCCCCTGAAATTAATGGGCACCAAATTTAAAACGAACTGAGTACAGTGCGTGCCTCAGTTTCCCCTCGGTGCCGCATGTGGCCAGGTGTGGGAGGGCCGGGAGTGACCTCGCCCAGCAGCCAGGACCCCTGCAAAGGCCCAGTCCGGCTGGGGGCAGCCCAGGTGACCTGTTGCCGGGGAGAAGAGGGGCTGGCAGGGGAGGGGACATGGGGGCTTGGCTGGAAGGAAGAGGGCAGCCGGACGGGGGTCACGGGGCAGCCCGAGCCCCAGGGGCCGGGGAGGGACCTGCCCAGGCTGGGCCCAGCCGCTCACTTGCCCTCCTGTGACGCTGGCGCAGTCCCTGCAGGCCAGATCGGGGGGGCTCTGGCGGGCCCCCAGCACAGCCAGGTGCTGCAGGCTCGGAGGTGCGGCCCCAGGAGGTGCTGGGCCCAGGGTTTAACCCCCGAGAGTGAGCGGCCCCCCGAGAGGGGCTGGCACCCCAAGGGGGGGTCGTCTCGGGGCCACAGGGAGCCGAGAGATGGGGGGGGGATTCCGAGACAATTTCAAACCAACTTTATTGACGTGACAGCAGCTGCCCTGTACAACACACAGGACACCCCGGCCCCCCTAGATCCAGGGGGCCCCCCCACACCCTCGCTGGGGCTCCCCCTCTCCACCGGGGGGGCTCTGGGACAGGAGAGAAGTTAAGATCCACGGTTAAAACCCTGCGCAAACCCCCACACCGAAGAGCTGGGGGTCCCAGACTCCTGGGGTCTCCTGGCCCCAGGCTCAGACTGGGGGACCCGAGGGAGGAGCTCAGGGGTATAAAAAGAGCCAGGAAAGGGGGGCTCAGAACTGGGGGGCAGAGGGGGGTTGGGAGGGAGGGAGGCTGTGGGGGAGGGCTCGAGTGCGGGGGGGCCCAGGGGAGGTTTTCAGGTCTGCTCCCTGCTCAGCCCAGGCGGGTGTTGACACCACCGATGCACCGGGGGGGTCACAGGGAGGGTCCAGCCCCCCTTAGACCAGGCCAGGGGGGCCACGGCAGGGGGGCCAGGGAGACTCAGGCCCCCCTCAGCCCAGGCCACGGGGGCTATGCCGGACGGGGTCGTAGGGAGGGTCCTGCCCCCCTCAGCCCAGGCCCTAGGGCTGCACCGGGGAGGCTGCGGGGGGGGTCCAAGCCACTCAGCCCAGGCCCTGGGGCTGAGCTGGGGGGGTCCACGGGGGGGTCCAGGCCCCTCAGCCCAGGCCCGGAGGCTGCGCGGGGGGGCCGTGGGGGGGTCCAGGCCCCTCAGCCCAGGCCCGGAGGCTGCGCCGGGGTGGTACGGGGGGGCCCAGGCCCAGAGGGCCGCGGGGGGGTCCAGGCCCCTCAGCCCAGGCCCTGGGGCTGTGCCGGGGTGGTACGGGGGGGCCCAAGCCCAGGGGGCCGCGGGGGGGGGTCCAGGCCCCTCAGCCCAGGCCCTCCTGGATGCCGCGGATGCGCCGCGCCAGCTGGATGTCCTTGGGGAAGAGGGTGACGCGCTTGGCGTGGATGGAGCAGAGATACGAGTCCTCCAGCAGCCGCACCAGGAACGCCTCTGCCGCCTGGGGGGAGTCAGGGGGTCAGGGGGAGCCCCGACAGCTGCCCCAGGGAGCCCCAAGAGCCCCCAAACCGTGCCCTCCCCCCAGCCCCCAGGGAGCCCCGACAGCCCCCCCAGGGAGCCCCGACAGCCCCCAAACCGTGCCCTCCCCCCAGCCCCCAGGGAGCCCCGACAGCCCCCAAACCGTCCCCTCCCCCCAGCCCCCAGGGAGCCCCGACAGCCCCCCCAGGGAGCCCCGAGAGCCCCCAAACCGTCCCCTCACCCCAGCCCCCCAGGGAGCCCTGAAAGCCCCCCCAGGGAGCCCCAACAGCCCCCAAACCATCCCCTCCACAGCCCCCAAACTGTCCCCTCCCCCCAGCCCCCCAGGGAGCCCCCACAGCCCCCAAACTGTCCCCTCCCCCCAGCCCCCCAGGGAGCCCCCACAGCTCCCCGAACCGTCCCCTCGCCCACAGCCCCTCAAACCGTCCCCTCCCCCCATCCCCCCTCAAGGGAGCCCCCACAGCCCCAAGCATGCCTCCCCCAGGACCCTCACCCCCCTCCGCCCCAGGCCATTCTGGCAGCCCCCCGCCCTCACCTCCTGCAGGGCCAGCAGCGCCATGGCCTGCCAGCGGAAGTCCACGCCCCGGGTGTACAGCAGGCAGATCTCCCGCACCTGGGGAGAGGGCAGCAGGTGAGACGGGGCTGGCGCAGCCGGGGGGCACGTGGCTGGGCCCATGGGGCAAACCGGGGGGTGGGAAGGTTACTGGGCTGGATGAGTCCATAGGGCAAACTGGGGATGGGGGAAGTTGCGGGGCCCATGGGGCAGACCAGGGGGAAGAGGGGGAAGTTACTGGGCCGGTGGGATCCATGGGGCAGACTGGGGATGGGGGAGCTTGCGGGGCCCATGGGGCAGACTGCGGATGGGGGAAGTTGCGGGGCCCATGGGGCAGACCGGGGGGAGAGGGGGGAGTTACTGGGCCGGTGGGATCCATGGGGCAGACCGGGGATGGGGGAGGTTGTGGGGCCCATGGGGCAGACCGAGGGGAGAGGGGGGAGTTACTGGGCCGGTGGGATCCATGGGGCAGACCGGGGATGGGGGAGGTTGTGGGGCCCATGGGGCAGACCGGTGGGAGAGGGGGGAGTTACTGGGCCGGTGGGATCCATGGGGCAGACCGGGGATGGGGGAGGTTGTGGGGCCCATGGGGCAGACCGGTGGGAGAGGGGGGAGTTACTGGGCCGGTGGGATCCACGGGGCAGACCGGGGATGGGGGAAGTTGCAGGGCCCATGGGGCAGACCGGGGGGAGAGGGGGGTGTTACTGGTCTGGTGGGATCCATGGGGCAGACCAGGGATGGGGGAGGTTGCGGGGCCCATGGGCCAGACCGGGGGGAGAGGGGGGAGTTACTGGGCCGGTGGGATACATGGGGCAGACCGGGGATGGGGGAGGCTGTGGGGCCCATGGGGCAGACCGGGGATGGGAGAAGTTGCAGGGCTCATGGGGAGACCAGGGATGGGGGAAGTTGCGGGGCCCATGGGGCAGACTGGGGATGGGGGAGGTTGTGGGGCCCATGGGGCAGACTGGGGGGAGAGGGGGGAGTTACTGGGCCGGTGGGATCCATGGGGCAGACCGGGGATGGGGGAGGTTGTGGGGCCCATGGGGCAGACTGGGGGGAGAGGGGGGAGTTACTGGGCCGGTGGGATCCATGGGGCAGACCAGGGATGGGGGAGGTTGCAGGGCCCATGGGGCAGAATGGGAGGGAGAGGGGGGAGTTACTGGTCTGGTGGGATCCATGGGGCAGACCAGGGATGGGGGAAGTTGTGGGACCCATGGGGCAGACCAGGGATGGGGGAGGTTGCAGGGCCCATGGGGCAGAATGGGAGGGAGAGGGGGGAGTTACTGGTCTGGTGGGATCCATGGGGCAGACCAGGGATGGGGGAGGTTGCGGGGCCCATGGGGCAGAATGGGAGGGAGAGGGGGGGAGTTACTGGTCTGGTGGGATCCATGGGGCAGACCAGGGATGGGGGAAGTTGTGGGACCCATGGGGCAGACCAGGGATGGGGGAGGTTGCGGGGCCCATGGGGCAGACCAGGGATGGGGGAGGTTGCGGGGCTCATGGGGCAGACCAGGGATGGGGGAGGGGGGAGTTACTGGGCCAGTGGGATCCATGAGGCAGACCGGGGGGAGAGGGGGGAGTTACTGGGCCGGTGGGATCCGTGGGGCAGACCGGGGGGAGTTACTGGGCCGGTGGGATCCATGGGGCAGACCGGGGGGAGTTACTGGGCCGGTGGGATCAGTGGGGCAGACCGGGGGGAGTTACTGGGCCGGTGGGATCCATGGGGCAGACCGTGGATGGGGGAGGTTGTGGGGCCCATGGGGCAGACCGGGGGGAGTTACTGGGCTGGTGGGATCCGTGGGGCAGACCGGGGGGGAGAGGGGGGAGTTACTGGGCCGGTGGGATCTGTGGGGCAGACCGGGGATGGGGGAGTTTGTGGGGCCCATGGGGCAGACCGGGGGGAGAGGGGGGAGTTACTGGGCCGGTGGGATCCGTGGGGCAGACCGGGCCGTTCTGAGTGTGCTATCACACCTCCCGGACAGGGGCTGGGGCCGGAGAGAGGCAGTTTCCCCCCCCGGCCGACCTGCCCCCGGGCCCAGCTGCAGAGACCTGGGGCCGCGCAGAGCCGGGAACCGCAGCCCGGGCGCTACGGGGACACCCGGGCGCTACGGGGACACCCGGGCGAGGCTCGTCTGTCAGTGGGGCTCCGAGTCTCACAGACTTTAAGGTCAGAAGGGACCATGATGGTCGTCTGGTCTGACCCCCGGCACAGCGCAGGCTACGGACTCTCACGCACCCGCTCCTGGGACAGACCCTGAGCTGTGGCCGAGTCACTGAAGTTCTCAAATCGTGGTCTGAAGACCTCAAGCTGCAGAGAATCCTCCAGCCAGTGACCCCTGCCCCACGCTGCAGGGGAAGGCGAAAAACCTCCAGGGCCTCTGCCAATCTGCCCTGGAGGAAAATTCCTTCCCGACCCCAAATATGGCGATCAGCTAAACCCTGAGCATGTGGGCAAGACTCACCAGCCAGCACCCAGGAAGGAATTCTCTGTAGTAACTCAGATCCCTCCTATCCAACATCCCATCACCAACCACTGGGCATACTTACCTGCTGATAATCAAAGATCAATTGTCAAAATTAGGCTCTCCCATCATCCCATCCCTTCCATAAACTTATCAAGCTTAATCTTAAAGCCAGATATATCTTTTGCCCCCACTGCTCCCCTTGGAAGGCTGTTCCAGAACTTCACTCCTCTGATGGTTAGAAACCTTCCTCTAATTTCAAGTCTAAACTTCCTAGTGTCCAGTTTATACCCATTTGTTCTTGCGTCCACATTGGTACTAAGCTTAAATAATTCCTCTCCCTCCCTAATATTAATCCCTCTGATATATTTACAAAGAGCAAGCATATCCCCCCGCAGCCTTCTTTTGGTTAGGCTAAACAAGCCAAGCTCTTTGAGTCTCCTTTCATAAGGCAGGTTTTCCATTCCTCGGATCATCCAAGTAGCCCGTCTCTGAACCTGCTCCAGTTTGAATTCATCCTTCTTAACCACGGGAGCCCAGAGCTGCACACACTATTCCAGATGAGGTCTCACCAGCGCCTTGTACAACGGTACTAACACCTCCTTGTCTTTGCTGGAAATCCCTCGCCTGATGCATCCTAAAACCGCATTAGCTTTTTAACGGCCATATCACATTGGCGGCTCATAGTCATCCTGTGATCTACCAATACGCCGAGGTCCTTCTGCTCCTCTGTTACTTCCAACTGATGTGTCCCCAATTTATAACCAAAATTCTTCTTATTAATCCCTAAGTGCATGACCTTGCACTTTCCACGATTAAATTTCATCCTATTACTATTACTCCAGTTTACAAGGTCATCCAGATCTTCCTGTAGGATATCCCAGCCCCTCTCCGTGTTAGCAATACCCCCCAGCTCTGTGTCAGCCGCAGACTTTATTCGCACATTCCCGCTTTTTGGGCCAAGGTCAGTAATAAAAAGGTTAAATCAGATTGGCCCCAAAACCAGTCCCTGAGGAACTCCACTGGTACCCTCCCTCCAGCCTGACCCGCTATCAAATCAAGCTGCGCAGAGTTCAGCCTTATACAAAGTGGGATTTAACTAGGCAAATCAAACCTTTCAAAATCTCTGCTGCCCCACGACAGGAAGACACTTAAGCATACGCCTTCAGGCACGGGCCGAGTGCAGTTACTCCATGGGACTCGTCAGGGGACTGAGCACCTCCCTGGATGAGGGCCTCGGGAAGCCCGCACTTTGCACACCCTGCAATGTCTGACACCCACAGATCTGTTTTCCTGCAACCACGTTTTACAACCTTTTACAAAATAAGTTTTCTAACTTTAAAAAAAAAAAAAAGACCCAGTGGTACAGAATCTACTTTTAGTCAATTCCCTGTCAAGAAACTTGATTAGTTTCAACAGAGTTAATGCAGATTTACGCCAACCCGGGATCTCACCCTCTGGGGAGACACTGGGGGGACTGTCAGTGGGGCTGAGTCAATGACCAACCCGGGATCTCACCCTCTGGGGAGACACTGGGGAACTGTCAGTGGGGCTGAGTCAACGACCAACCCGGGATCTCACCCTCTGGGGAGACACTGGGGGACTGTCAGTGGGGCTGAGTCAATGACCAACCCGGGATCTCACCCTCTGGGGAGACACTGGGGAACTGTCAGTGGGGCTGAGTCAACGACCAACCCGGGATCTCACCCTCTGGGGAGACACTGGGGAACTGTCAGTGGGGCTGAGTCAACGACCAACCCGGGATCTCACCCTCTGGGGAGACACTGGGGGACCGTCAGTGGGGCTGTGAGTCAACGACTAACCCAGGATCTCACCCTCTGGGGAGACACTGGGGGGACTGTCAGTGGGGCTGTGGGTCAACGACCAACCCGGGATCTCACCCTCTGGGGAGACACTGGGGGGACCGTCAGTGGGGCTGTGGGTCAACGACCAACCCGGGACCTCACCCTCTGGGGAGACACTGGGGGACCGTCAGTGGCTGCAGGGCCCTTCGCAGGCCGGGGGCCCGGAGCCGAGCGGCTAGTGGCCCGGTGCCCCTGGGCTAATGGCCAGGCTGGTCGGCACGAGGAGAGTGGAGCCGAGACGCTGCAGGACACGTCTAACCCCTGGGCCACGATCCGGCTGCGTCTCAGCTCTGCTCTGGGGGCAAGGGGGGAACCAACCGCCAGGCCTGAGCGCCCCAGTCACTGGCTGGAGTCCCCCGAACATGGACTCGGGGCTGGTTCTAAAGGGGCTTTGGGCAGCTACAGGCTCCTCTCCGCTGGGTCTGAGCCTCCAGAGGTGAATTCACGTGTCTGCTCAGCACGCAGGAGAATGGGGGTCACAGGGGGCGTGTGGGAGAAGGGAGGTTATGGGGGGGTCACGGGGGGGCATGTGACTCACCGCGCAGGAGAAGGGGGGTTATGGGGGGTGTCACAGGGGGGCATGTGACTCACCACGCAGGAGAACAGGGGTTATGGGGGGTTACAGGGAGTCAATCGCCACACGGGAGAAGGGAGGATAGAGGGGAGCAGAGGGGGGTAATGGGGGGGTGACTCACCACGTGAGAAAAGGGGGGATAGAGGGGGGCGGGGGGTACAGGAGGGTTATAGGGGAGTTATGGGGGGGCACTCACCACACGGGAGAAGGGGGGATAGAGGGGGGCAGGGAGGGTAACGGAGGGTTACGGGGGGGGTGACAGGGGTGACTCACCACGCGCGAGAAGGGGGGGATAGAGGAGGTAACGGGGGGGTTACAGGGGGTGACTCACCACGTGGGAGAAGGGGGGGATAGAGGAGGTTACAGGGGGGTTTCAGGGGGGGCGACTCACCACGCAGGAGAAGGGGGATAGAGGGAATTACAGGGGGGTTACGAAGGGGTCACTCACCATGCGGGAGAAGGGAGGATAGAGGGGGCACCAGGGGGTTAACGGGGGGTCACTCACCATGCGGGAGAAGGGGGGATAGAGGGGGTGACAGGGGGGTTTCAGGGGGGTCACTCACCACGCGGGAGAAGGGGGGATACAGGGGGTTACGGGGGGGTCACTCACCACGCGGGAGAAGGGGGGATAGAGGGGGTTACGGGGGGGTCACTCACCACGCGGGAGAAGGGGGGATAGAGGGGGTTACGGGGGGGTCACTCACCACGCGGGAGAAGGGGGGATAGAGGGGGTTACGGGGGGGTCACTCACCACGCGGGAGAAGGGGGGATAGAGGGGGTTACGGGGGGGTTTCGGGGGGTCACTCACCACGCGGGAAAAGGGGGGATAGAGGGGGTTACGGGGGGGTTTCGGGGGGGTCACTGACCAGGCGGGAGAAGGGGGGATAGAGGGGGTTACGGGCGGGTTTCGGGGGGGTCACTCACCACGCGGGAGAAGGGGGGATACAGGGGGTTACGGGGGGGGTTTCGGGGGTCACTCACCACGCGGGAGAAGGGGGGATAGAGAGGGTTATGGGGGGGTTTCGGGGGGTCACCACGCGGGAGAAGGGGGGATAGAGGGGGTTACGGGAGGGTTTCGGGGGTCACTCACCACGCGGGAGAAGGGGGGATAGAGAGGGTTATGGGGGGGTTTCGGGGGGTCACCACGCGGGAGAAGGGGGGATACAGGGGGTTACGGGGGGGTTTTGGGGGTCACTCACCACGCGGGAGAAGGGGGGATAGAGGGGGTTACGGGGGTCACTCACCACGCGGGAGAAGGGGGGATAGAGGGGGTTACGGGGGGTTTGGGGGTCACTCACCACGCGCGAGAAGGGGGGATACAGGGGGTTACGGGGGGTTTGGGGGTCACTCACCACGCGGGAGAAGGGGGGATACAGGGGGTTACGGGGGGGTTTCGGGGGTCACCACGCGGGAGAAGGGGGGATAGAGGGGGTTACGGGGGGGTCACTCACCACACGGGAGAAGGGGGGATACAGGGGGTTACAGGGGGGTTTCGGGAGGGTCACTCACCACGCGGGAGAAGGGGGGATACAGGGGGTTACGGGGCGGTTACGGGGGGGTCACTCACCACGCGGGAGAAGGGGGGATACAGGGGGTTACGGGGCGGTTACGGGGGGGTCACTCACCACGCGGGAGAAGGGGGGATACAGGGGGTTACGGGGGGGTTTGGGGGTCAGTCACCACGTGGGAGAAGGGGGGATACAGGGGGTTACGGGGGGGTTTCGGGGGGTCACCATGCGGGAGAAGGGGGGATACAGGGGGTTACGGGGGGGTTTTGGGGGTCACTCACCACGCGGGAGAAGGGGGGATACAGGGGGTTTGGGGGGTCACTCACCACGCGGGAGAAGGGGGGATACAGGGGGTTACGGGGGGGTTTCGGGGGTCACTCACCACGCGGGAGAAGGGGGGATACAGGGGGTTACGGGGGTCACTCACCACGCGGGAGAAGGGGGGATAGAGGGGGTTACGGGGGTTTCGGGGGTCACTCACCACGCGGGAGAAGGGAGGATACAGGGGGTTACGGGGGAGTTTCGGGGGGTCACTCACCACGCGCAAGAAGGGGGGATAGAGGGGGTTACGGGGGGGTTTCGGGAGGGTCACTCACCACGCGGGAGAAGGGGGGATACAGGGGGTTACGGGGGGGTTTCGGGGGTCACTCACCACGCGGGAGAAGGGGGGATACAGGGGGTTTTGGGGGGTCACTGACCACGTGGGAGAAGGGGGGATACAGGGGGTTACGGGGGGTTTCGGGGGTCACTCACCACGCGGGAGAAGGGGGGATACAGGGGGTTACGGGGGGTTTCGGGGGTCACTCACCACGCGGGAGAAGGGGGGATACAGGGGGTTACGGGGGGTTTCGGGGGTCACTCACCACGCGGGAGAAGGGGGGATACAGGGGGTTACGGGGGGTTTTGGGGGGTCACTCACCACGCGGGAGAAGGGGGGATACAGGGGGTTACGGGGGTCACTCACCACGCGGGAGAAGGGGGGATAGAGGGGGTTACGGGGGTTTCGGGGGTCACTCACCACGCGGGAGAAGGGGGGATACAGGGGGTTACGGGGGAGTTTCGGGGGGTCACTCACCACGCGCGAGAAGGGGGGATAGAGGGGGTTACGGGGGGGTTTCGGGAGGGTCACTCACCACGCGGGAGAAGGGGGGATACAGGGGGTTACGGGGGGGTTTCGGGGGTCACTCACCACGCGGGAGAAGGGGGGATACAGGGGGTTTTGGGGGGTCACTGACCACGTGGGAGAAGGGGGGATACAGGGGGTTACGGGGGGTTTCGGGGGTCACTCACCACGTGGGAGAAGGGGGGATACAGGGGGTTACGGGGGGTTTCGGGGGTCACTCACCACGCGGGAGAAGGGGGGATACAGGGGGTTACGGGGGGTTTCGGGGGTCACTCACCACGCACGAGAAGGGGGGATACAGGGGGTTACGGGGGGTTTCGGGGGTCACTCACCACGCGGGAGAAGGGGGGATACAGGGGGTTACGGGGGGGTTTGGGGGTCACTCACCACGCGGGAGAAGGGGGGATACAGGGGGTTACGGGGGGGTTTCGGGGTCACTCACCACGCGGGAGAAGGGGGGATACAGGGGGTTACGGGGGGTTTCGGGGGTCACTCACCACGCGGGAGAAGGGGGGATACAGGGGGTTACGGGGGGTTTCGGGGGTCACTCACCACGCGGGAGAAGGGGGGATACAGGGGGTTACGGGGGGTTTCGGGGGTCACTCACCACGCGGGAGAAGGGGGGATACAGGGGGTTACGGGGGGTTTTGGGGGTCACTCACCACGCGGGAGAAGGGGGGATACAGGGGGTTACGGGAGGGTTTCGGGGGTCACTCACCACGTGGGAGAAGGGGGGATACAGGGGGTTACGGGGGGGTTCGGGGGTCACTCACCACGCGGGAGAAGGGGGGATACAGGGGGTTACGGGGGGGTTTCGGGGGTCACTCACCACGCGGGAGAAGGGGGGATACAGGGGGTTATGGGGGGTTTTGGGGGTCACTCACCACGCGGGAGAAGGGGGGATACAGGGGGTTATGGGGGGTTTTGGGGGTCACTCACCACGCGGGAGAAGGGGGGATACAGGGGGTTATGGGGGGTTTCGGGGGTCACTCACCACGCGGGAGAAGGGGGGATACAGGGGGTGACGGGGGGTTTCGGGGGTCACTCACCACGCGCGAGAAGGGGGGATACGGGGGGTTTGGGGGTCACTCACCACGCGGGAGAAGGGGGGATACAGGGGGTTACGGGGGGTTTCGGGGGGTCACTCACCACGCGGGAGAAGGGGGGATACAGGGGGTTACGGGGGGGTTTCGGGGGGTCACCACGCGGGAGAAGGGGGGATACAGGGGGTTACGGGGGGTTTCGGGGGGTCACTCACCACGCGGGAGAAGGGGGGATAGAGGGGGTTACGGGGGGGTTTGGGGGTCACTCACCACGCGCGAGAAGGGCAGTTTGCTGATCAGGAGGCTCGTGCTTTTCTGGAACTTGCGGATCTCCAGCAGCGCCCGCTGCCCGGGCCGGTACCGGCGCCGCAGCCCTGGGGAGCAGGGGGGTTAGGCGGGGCCCGAGGGGGAAGGGGACACCGGGCGGGGGGGCCCTGGGGGGACAGTGCAACGTCTCCCCCCAGCACGTACCAGGCGGGCGGCGGCTCGAGGGGGAGGGGCCCGGGGAAATCCCGGTGGGGGGGGGGGCGGGGGGCGGGGCTCCCGGGGAGGGGGCCGAGGGGGATGAGGGAGAGGGGCCCGGGGGGGCGGGGGTCCCGGCGGGGGGGGGGGGGACCGAGGGGGCGGGGCTCGGGGGGCGGGGATCCCGGCGGGGGGGCCGAGGGGGATGAGGGAGAGGGGCCCGGGGGGGCGGGGATCCCGGCGGGGGGGCCGAGGGGGCGGGGCTCGAGGGGCGGGGATCCCGGCGGGGGGGGTCGGGGGGATCCCGGCGGGGGGGTCGGGGGCCGGGGCTCTCGGGCGGGGGGGCCGAGGGGGATGACGGGGAGGGGCCCGGGGGATCCCGGCGGGGGGATGAGGGGGCGGAGCCCGGGGGGCGGGGCTCCCGGCGGGGGGGGGGGGCGGGGGGATCCCGGCGGGGGGGGCCGCACTTACCGGGCGCGCGGCGGCGCGGGGGGGGCGGCTCGGGCCGGCGGGGGGGGGCGGCGCGGGGGGGCGGCGGCCTTGCGGCGGGAGCGGGGCCGCGCGGGGGAGCCGCGGTGCATGACGGGTCCGGCCTGGGGGGAGAGACGGGGGGTGAGCGGGGAACCCAGGAGTCCGGGCCCCGCCCCGCAGTGATGACGTCACGGCCCCGCCCCGCTGTTTCGCACCTCCGTGACGTCACCCTTCCCCCTATGACGTCACACAGGTCCCAGGAGCCCCCGGCTCGCCCCGCACCGCGTCCAGCTTCGGGTATGACGTCACGACCACGCGCGCCTGCTCCCGAGCACTGACGTCACGCGGCTCCCCGCGTCTCACCCGGTGGCGCCGCTTCCGAGTCTCTCGAATTCAAACCTCCCGCGACACCCGCCCCCGCGCGTCACTTCCCGACGTCACTTCCGGCGCCGGAAACCCGGCCTGGCCGCTCTGCGCCGCCGGCGGACCCGCCTCTATGGTTCCCTGCTCGGGGGCGGTTTGCGTCACGTGTCCGCCTGACCCCGCCCCCGCGGTGACGCGTGTCAGGCTCCGGCCCCGAGCGGCGGTACCCGGGGGGGGGGCTCAGTCACCCAGAGGGCCCCGGGCCCGGCGCAGCCGCGCTGATTGGTGAACGCCCGTCACGTGACCGCCGCTGGCCCGAGCCGCGGGAGGGGACAAAGCTCCGCCCACCGCGAAACGAGAGGGCGGGGCCCAGGGAGCCCCGATGTGCCGGTTGTTCCTTTGCGCGGGGCCGGTCCCCCAACGACACCGACTCTGACGTCAGAGATCCCACCCCCGCCAGTCGGAGCTGGGCACGTGACACTGGGGCAGGGGCGGGGCCGGTTCCTCCCCCCGCGCCCTGCCCTGCACGGGAGCTGCCCCCCGTCACACTCACGGTGAGGGACCTCCGCGCGGGCGGGCCCCCCCGCACGGGTCCGCCCCTCGGCCCGGGGCACCGCCGCCCCCGGGCCCGGCACCGCGCGGGTTTCACCCGGGAAGCGTCTTCCCCAAGCGCGCCGTGCAGTGCCCCCGGACCCCGCCCTGTCCTCATCTGCATAAACTGACACCTCTGCCGCCTGGCCCCGCCCCCTCCCCACGGCCCCGCCCCACAGGGGCAGGGGTCACCGTACGCCAATCACGGCACAGACACCGGGCTCAGCAAAGGCCCTTTATTGAGGGTGGGGGGTCGGTATCCCCCGGGGGGGGTTCAGGGGGCGGTGTCCCAGGGGTATCTGGGTGTCCCGGGGGGGTCAGTATCCCTGGGGGGGGACAGGGATCGGTGTCCCAGGGGTATCTGGGTGTCCCGGGGGGGTCGGTATCCCGGGGGGGGACAGGGATCAGTGTCCCGGGGTATCTGGGTGTCCCGGGGGGGTTGGTATCCCGGGGGGGGACAGGGATCAGTGTCCTGGGGTATCTGGGTGTCCCGGGGGGGTCGGTATCCCGGGGGGGGACAGGGATCAGTGTCCCGGGGTATCTGGGTGTTCCGGGGGGGTTGGTATCCCGGGGGGGGACAGGGATCAGTGTCCCGGGGTATCTGGGTGTCCCAGGGGAGTCGGTATCCCGGGGGGGGACAGGGATCGGTGTCCCAGGGGTATCTGGGTGTCCCAGGGGGGTTGGTATCCCGGGGGGGGGACAGGGATCGGTGTCCCAGGGGTATCTGGGTGTCCCGGGGGGGTTGGTATCCCGGGGGGGACAGGGATCGGTGTCCCAGGGGTATCTGGGTGTCCCGGGGGGGTTGGTATCCTGGGGGGGGACAGGGATCGGTGTCCCAGGGGTATCTGGGTGTCCCGGGGGGGTTGGTATCCCGGGGGGGGACAGGGATCGGTGTCCCAGGGGTATCTGGGTGTCCCGGGGGGGTCGGTATCCCGGGGGGGGACAGGGATCGGTGTCCCAAGGGTATCTGGGTGTCCCGGGGGGGTCGGTATCCTGGAGGGGGACAGGGATCGGTGTCCCGGGGTATCTGGGTGTCCCGGGGGGGTCAGTATCCCGGGGGGGGACAGGGATCGGTGTCCCAGGGGTATCTGGGTGTCCCGGGGGGGTTGGTATCCCGGGGGGGACAGGGATCGGTGTCCCAGGGGTATCTGGGTGTCCCGGGGGGGTTGGTATCCCAGGGGGGGACAGGGATCGGTGTCCCAGGGGTATCTGGGTGTCCCGGGGGGGGTTGGTATCCCGGGGGGGGACAGGGATCGGTGTCCCAGGGGTATCTGGGTGTCCCGGGGGGGTTGGTATCCCAGGGGGGTACAGGGATCGGTGTCCCAGGGGTATCTGGGTGTCCCGGGGGGGCGGTATCTCGGGGCTCCAGGCCCCCCCAGCGCCGGCCACATTCAGTCGACGTCCATCCCGGTCACCATCTCGTCCAGCAGCTGGAGCCGCAGGGGGGCAACGGCTTCACTCAGCACCGCTGTGGTACCGGCCCGGTACCGGTACCGGCCCTGCCTGGGGGGGGGAGTCAGCCAGTGCCCAGCCTGGCCCCCCGTCACCAGCCCCCCAACTCCCTGACACCCCCCAGCACCTGCCCCCCACCTCCCCCTCACACCCCCCAGCACCAGCCCCCCAACTCCCTGACACCCCCCAGCACCTGCCCCCTACCTCCCTCATACACACCCCGTCACCAGCCCCCCAACTCCCTGACACCCCCCAGCACCTGCCCCCCACCTCCCCCTCACACCCCCCAGCACCTGCCCCCTACCTCCCTCATACACACCCCGTCACCAGCCCCCCAACTCCCTGACACCCCCCAGCACCTGCCCCCCACCTCCCCCTCACACCCCCCAGCACCTGCCCCCTACCTCCCTCATACACACCCCGTCACCAGCCCCCCAACTCCCTGACACCCCCCAGCACCTGCCCCCCACCTCCCTCATACACACCCCCCAGCACCAGCCCCCCAACTCCCTGACACCCCCCAGCACCTGCCCCCCACCTCCCTCATACGAACCCCAGCACCTGCCGCCTACCTCCCTCATACACACCCCAGCACCAGCCCCCAACTCCCTGACACCCCCAGGCACCAGCCCCCCCTCCCTCATACACACCCCAGCACCAGCCCCCCAACTCCCTGACACCCCCCAGCACCAGCCCCCCAACTCCCTCACACACACCCCAGCACCGGCCCCTCCGACAGCCCCCAGCACCAGCCCCCACCTCCCTCTCACACACCCTGGCACCAGCACCCCATGTCCCCAACACCCCCCTGCCCTGGACTCCTGGGTCCCCGCCCTGTCTCCCCCAAACCTTCCCCCCACCCAAGACTCCTGGGTCCCTGCCCTATGCCCCCCTTGGTGCCCCGGGGGTCTCACCTCTGCCCGTGGGGGATGGGGGTGCGGAAGGGGCGCAGGGTCTGGGCCCCCCCCCCGGGTGATGACACACAGATCCACGTTGCTCCCCGAGCCCAGGTCACTGAGCACCCCGGCCGTGATGGCGTCGGCCAGGAGCTCCTGGGCCTCCGCCAGCTGCGGGGAGAGAGGGGTGAGCCCGGACGCCTGGGTCCCACCCCCTGCCTGGATACCAAGATCCCTGCCCTGCCCCCACACACCCTGCCGCGATACCTGGGTCCCCGCCCCCACATCTCCCGCCCGCGTACCTGGGTCCCTGCCCCGCCCCCATGCACCCTGCCCCGATACCTGGGTCCCCGCCCCCACATCCCCCGCCCGTATACCTGGGTCCCCGCCCCCACATCTCCCGCCTGCGTACCTGGGTCCCTGCCCCGCCCCCACACACCCTGCCCCGATACCTGGGTCCCCACCCCCACATCCCCCGCCCGTGTACCTGGGTCCCCGCCCCGCCCCCACACATCCTGCCCCGATACCTGGGTCCCCACCCCCACATCCCCCACCCGTGTACCTGGGTCCCCGCCCCCACATCTCCTGCCCGTGTACCTGGGTCCCTGCCCCGCCCCCATGCACCCTGCCCCGATACCTGGGTCCCCGCCCCCACATCTCCTGCCCGTGTACCTGGGTCCCTGCCCCGCCCCCATGCACCCTGCCCCGATACCTGGGTCCCCGCCCCCACATCCCCCGCCCGTGTACCTGGGTCCCCGCCCCGCCCCCACACATCCTGCCCCGATACCTGGGTCCCCACCCCCACATCCCCCACCCGTGTACCTGGGTCCCCGCCCCCACATCCCCCGCCCGTGTACCTGGGTCCCCGCCCCGCCCCCACATACCCTGCCCCGATACCTGGGTCCCCACCCCCACATCCCCCGCCCGTGTACCTGGGTCCCCGCCCCCACATCTCCCGCCCGCGTACCTGGGTCCCTGCCCCGCCCCCACACACCCTGCCGCGATACCTGGGTCCCCGCCCCCACATCTCCTGCCCGTGTACCTGGGTCCCTGCCCCGCCCCCATGCACCCTGCCCCGATACCTGGGTCCCCACCCCCACATCCCCCGCCCGTGTACCTGGGTCCCCGCCTCCACATCTCCCGCCCGCGTACCTGGGTCCCTGCCCCGCCCCCATGCACCCTGCCCCGATACCTGGGTCCCCACCCCCACATCCCCCGCCCGTGTACCTGGGTCCCCGCCCCCACATCTCCTGCCCGCGTACCTGGGTCCCTGCCCCGCCCCCACACACCCTGCCCCGATACCTGGGTCCCCACCCCCACATCCCCCGCTCGTGTACCTGGGTCCCCGCCCCCACATCTCCCGCCCGTGTACCTGGGTCCCTGCCCCGCCCCCATGCACCCTGCCCCGATACCTGGGTCCCCACCCCCACATCTCCCGCTCGTGTACCTGGGTCCCTGCCTCCACATCTCCCGCCCGTGTACCTGGGTCCCTGCCCCGCCCCCATGCACCCTGCCCCGATACCTGGGTCCCCACCCCCACATCTCCCGCCCGTGTACCTGGGTCCCTGCCCCGCCCCCACACACCCTGCCCCGATACCTGGGTCCCCACCCCCACATCCCCCACCCGTGTACCTGGGTCCCTGCCCCGCCCCCATGCACCCTGCCCCGATACCTGGGTCCCCACCCCCACATCCCCCGCCCGTATACCTGGGTCCCTGCCCCGCCCCCATGCACCCTGCCCCGATACCTGGGTCCCCACCCCCACATCCCCCGCTCGTGTACCTGGGTCCCCGCCCCCACATCTCCCACCCGCGTACCTGGGTCCCTGCCCCGCCCCCACACACCCTGCCCCGATACCTGGGTCCCCACCCCCACATCCCCCGCCCGCGTACCTGGGTCCCTGCCCCGCCCCCACACACCCTGCCGCGATACCTGGGTCCCCGCCCCCACATCCCCCACCCAGATACCTGGGTCCCTGCCCCGCCCCCATGCACCCTGCCCCGATACCTGGGTCCCCGCCCCCACATCCCCCACCCAGATACCTGGGTCCCTGCCCCACCCCCATGCACCCTGTCCCAATACCTGGGTCCCCACCCCCACATCTCCCGCCCGCGTACCTGGGTCCCTGCCCAACCCCCACACACCCTGCCCTGATACCTGGGTCCCCGCCCCCACATCTCCCACCCGTGTACCTGGGTCCCCGCCCCCACATCTCCCGCCCGCGTACCTGGGTCCCTGCCCCGCCCCCACACACCCTGCCCCGATACCTGGGTCCCCGCCCCCACATCCCCCGCCCCGATACCTGGGTCCTTGCCCCAATCCCACCTCCACATCCTCTGCCCAGATGCCTGAGTCCTGGCCCTGCCCCACACCCTCCCCACCCGGACATCTGGGTCCCCACCTTGCCCCATCCCCCTCCAGATTCCTGGGTCCCTGTGGCCCCCCCTCACCTCCATGTCCGGCTTGAACCGATCCTCAAGAACTGCAATGGCTGCTGCAGCCCCAGAGCCTGGGGTGGGGAGAGGGGTCAGAACCAGCCCTATAGACACCTGCAGCCCCTGCCTTGCCCCCCAGACACCCCTAGCCCCTCCCCCAGCCCTCTCCCCCACATACACCCCCAGCCCCTCCCCTGGTCCTCCCCCTCAGAGACATCCCTAACCCCTCCCCTGCCCCCCTGACACCCGCAGCCCCTCTCCCAGCCCTCCCCCCCACAGACACCTGCCCCTCCCTCCAAAGAGCCCATCCCACCCCCTGCCCGCCCCGCTCACCCATGGAGGTGAAGGGCAGTTTGCTGGTGGAGCCGTGGGGGTGGACGCTGTACAGGTGGGGCCCGGTGGAGTCAACGCCCCCCAGAATCAGCGACGCCCCGATGTGACCCTGATACCTGAGTGGAGGGGACGCTGTCAGAGCCTGTGACATCACCCCCACCCCAGTGACATCACACCAGAGCCTGTGAGGTCACAGCCACTCTGTCCCTAGGCCCCTGGTCACGTCACGATGTCCCACCCCATTCTGTGATGTCACTCCTATGCCCCACCCATGCAGTGATGTCACAGTGCAATTCCCTGCCCCATGCCGTGATGTCACCACTATGCCCCGCTCCATTCAGTGATGTCACACCCCATGCGGTGATGTCATAGTGCAATGCCCCGCCCCACACGGCGCTGCCCCGCCCCTCACCGGAACAGCATCTGCTTGAGGAAGCGGCAGGCGGTGGCCACGCGGGGCAGGCGGCCGGTGGACAGCGAGTGCAGCTCCATGTTGGACGAGAGCAGCTGGGTCATCACCTCGGCGTCAGCCGCCACCCCTGCCCCACAGCAACTGGGGAGAGAGAGACAGGGCTGCGGGTCGGGAGTGAGGGGCACCGGCAGAGCTGGGGGGCAGGGGCTGCGGGTCAGGAGTGAGGGACACCACCAGAGCTGGGGGGCAGGGGCTGCGGGTCGGGAGTGAGGGGCACCAGCAGACCTGGGGGGCAGGGCTGGGCTGGCAGGGGCTGCGGGTCGGGAGTGAGGGGCACCGGCAGGGCTGGGGCGGGGGGCAGGGCCGGGCTAGCAGGGGCTGCGGGTCGGGGGTGAGGGGCACTGGCAGAGCTGGGGGGCAGGGCTGGGCTGGCAGGGGCTGCGGGTCGGGGGTGAGGGGCACTGGCAGAGCTGGGGGGCAGGGCTGGGCTGGCAGGGGCTGCGGGTCGGGAGTGAGGGGCACCGGGAGGTACTGGGGGGTCACTCACTAGATGTTGGGGGCGATGAAATGGATTTTCTCACAGTTCTTGTCGGCTACGACCATGTCGTCAGTGGCGCGAGTGTCGGCCCCAAGAATCACCCCCTCCTGCGGGGAGATGTGGGGCAGGTCAGCACCCCATAGCCAGCCCCTCACCTGCTCCTGGCACCAGACCTCCCCCTGGGATGGGCTCCCAGCCCCACAGCCCCATCTGGGACAGAGCCCCTGCGTCACCAGCCCCCGCAGCACAGCCCCCCAGTTCCCCCACCTGCCCCAGCCCCACACCTCCCCTTGGCACATGCCCCCAGCTCCGGCCCCCCCATCCCAGCCCTGCCCCTGTCCCGACACCTTGTAGATGAGGCCCGCGATGGTCGTTCCTGTCTTTCTGGCCTTGGGGGGCAGGAAACCTTGGGGGCCCCCGACCTTTGCCAGAGCCGCATTCCTGGGGGGGGAAGGAGACGTCATTTGGGGGGGCGGAGGGGACACAGGGCCTTTCCTTGCCGGGGGGGCAGTGGCCCCAGGTGTGACCCACTCCCCTGGCAGCATCTCTAGCAGCCACGTGCCCCCCCTCCCCCCCAGGGAAATCCCAGCCCATCCTCCGTTCCCATCCGCCCCTTCCGGAGGGTATTGTTCCACCATGACCGAGGGGGGGCACCGCAGAGCTGGGGGGGGCAGGGCTGGGCTGGCAGGGGCTGCGGGTCGGGAGTGAGGGGCACCGGCAGAGCTGGCGGGGGCAGGGCTGGGCTGGCAGGGGCTGCAGGTCGGAAGTGAGGGGCACTGGCAGAGCTGGGGGGGCAGGGGCTGCGGGTCGGGAGTGAGGGGCACCGGCAGAGCTGGCGGGGGCAGAGCTGGGGGGGGCAGGGGCTGCAGGTCGGGAGTGAGGGGCACTGGCAGAGCTGGGGGGGCAGGGGCTGTGGGTCAGGAGTGAGGGGCACCGGCAGAGCTGGGGGGGGCAGGGGCTGTGGGTCAGGAGTGAGGGGCACCGGCAGAGCTGGGGGGGCAGGGGCTGCGGGTCGGGAGTGAGGGGCACCGGCAGAGCTGGGGGGGCAGGGGCTGTGGGTCAGGAGTGAGGGGCACCAGCAGAGCTGGGGGGGGCAGGGCTGGGCTGGCAGGGGCTGCGGGTCGGGAGTGAGGGGCACCGGCAGAGCTGGGGGGGGCAGGAGCTGTGGGTCAGGAGTGAGGGGCACCGGCAGAGCTGGGGGGGGCAGAGCTGGGGGGGCAGGGGCTGCAGGTCGGGAGTGAGGGGCACCGGCAGAGCTGGGGGGGACAGGGCTGTGCTGGCACGGGCTGCGGGTCGGGAGTGAGGGGCACTGGCAGAGCTGGGGGGGCAGGGGCTGCGGGTCGGGAGTGAGGGGCACCGGCAGAGCTGGGGGGGGCAGGGGCTGCGGGTCGGGAGTGAGGGGCACCGGCAGAGCTGGGAGGGGGCAGGGCTGGGCTGGCAGGGGCTGCGGGTCGGGAGTGAGGGGCACCGGCAGAGCTGGGGGGGGGCAGGGCTGGGCTGGCAGGGGCTGCGGGTCAGGAGTGAGGGGCACCGGCAGAGCTGGCGGGAGGGGGGGGCCGGATTTTGTGTTTCACTTTCACTCTCTGAGCTCCGGGTGTCGCTGGTTGAGGCTCCAGACGCTGTGGGTCGGGGTCGAGCCCCGTGTGGATGCGGGGGGGGGATGTCTGAGGAGGGACCCAGGCGTCCGGGGGGGTCTCTGCAAGGGTGGGGTCTCACCTCAGGCAGTTCTCGAAGGCGAAGCCCCCACGTGGCTCTGGGGGGAGCTTGTCTCTGTCCATGTGGGGGGCAGGCGCTGGGCCGAGGTCGCTGGGGGTTGCTGGGGGTCACGGGGGGCCAGGCCCTGCTCTCCCCACGTCTCCCTGTGGCTCCGTCGGCCTCGCTGGCTCCTTTCACTTTCCCTTTGGGTCACATGAAGCCAGGCAGGGTCTGAGCCAGCACCAGGATCCGCCCCACAGCCTGAGACGAAAGGCCTCTGGGCCCCACGGTGCTGCCCCACACCCTGTGACAACAGCCCACGGCGCCACAGCCCGGCACCCCACACACCCTACACCCCGACTTGACAGGCCCCACAGCGCTGTGCCCCCCACGCTCCGTCACAACAGCCCCCCAGGCCCCATGGTGCCACAGCTTGGTACCCCACATACCCCACACCCCGACTTGACAGGCCCCACGGCGCTGCCCCACATCCTGTCACAACAGCCCCCACGGCCCGGCACCCCACACACCCCACGGTGACAGTGCACAGCCTGGCACCCCACATCCTGACACAACAGCCCCCACAGTGCTGCACCCCACACGCCCCAACTCAACAGCCCCCCAGGCCCCATGCTGCCACAGCCTGGTACCCCACATACCCCACACCCTGACTTGACAGGCCCCATGGCACTGCACCCCACACACCCCACGGCCTGGCACCTGGGACCATCTACCCACCCCCAGCACACAGGGCCAGGCCAAGCACCTGGCACCACATCCCCACCACAACCCCCCTGCACACGATGGCCTTTGTGCACCCCACTCCCAACACAGCCCTGTCACCAAAGCCCCCCAGCCCCACACAGAGCCCCCCCATGCACATGCTACGGGGCCTGCTCAGCTCAGCACACAGCTCAACAACTGCAGCAGAGTGGCCCCCCCAGTGCAACACACACACACACACACACACACACACACACACACACACACACACACACACACACACACACACACACACACACACACACACACACACACCCACCCTCTCTCTCTCTCTCTCTCTCTCTCTCTCTCTCTCTCTCTCTCTCTCTCTCTCTCTCTCTCTCTCCCCGCTGCTGGAGAACCCAGGTGTCCGGGGTCCACAGACACACAAACTCCCTGAGATGGGGGTGTTATATTGGGTCTGCCTACCTGAGAGCCAATTGTCACGGAGTCACCGGGCGATGCTCTGGAACTGCTCCCCACCAAGCCAGTCAGGACTTTGGGGAGCCTCCTCTCTCTTGGAGCAGACTTGTTCAGGGCAAGAAGCTCACACGGCTTCACCTCCTGGGTCTCTCCTTGGAGCATTCAGCATCCTCTGCCCCTCCGTGCGCTTCCCACAGCAAGCCCACCCCAGCGGGGTCCTGGGGGGGCCACAGGGTCCTGCACCCCCACTTCGCAGTCAGACGTGACTCTCAGCCAGCCAGTGACACAGAGGTTTATTCGATGACAGAAACAGGGTCTAAAACAGAGCTTGTAGGGACAGAGAACCGGACCCCTCGGCCGGGTCCATTCTGGGGGGCAGTGAACCAGACCCCCCACGTCTGCACTTCACTCCTCGACCCCAGCCAGCTCCAGACTAAGCCCCCCCCAGCCCCTCCTCCTCAGCCCCTTTCCCGGGCCAGCAGGTCACCTGATCCCTTTGTCTCCAACACCTTCAGCTGGCACCTTTGCAGAGGGGGGGCCCAGGCCATCAGTTGCTAGGAGACAGAGTGTCAGGCATTTAGGGGCACTGGCCCTTTGCTCTGCCAGATACTTAAGAACTGCCATGGGGACACTGAGGCACCAACACAGTATTCAGAGAAAACATTAAGAACATTCCCAGTTCGTCACATCTCTCCCCCCTTCGAGACTGAACTGAGCGAGGTCACTCCAGCCAGTGACCTGGGGAAGTTCGAACCCACCAACGTTCCCATGGATGCCCCAGCATCTCTCCCATTCCTCGGTGTGAGTTACACCAGGACAGTCCAGTCTCACGCCCTCCCTTAGGTCGGGTGTGCTTGATGGCACTTGCAGGCCGCATGTGGGAAGGTTTATGCGGCTTGAACCCTTTTGCTACCCCAATACCTCTGGGGGCCAAACTGGGACGGGGTCTTCTCCCAGCACTCTGGGCTGCAATTCGGGCTGTCTTGGTTAAGAGCCCCCATTATGGCCTTTGCCAGCTCTGGGCTTGGGCAGCCGCTCCCCACTTTGTGGCCCAGACACAACACCTCTGCCGTCCCCCCTTGCACTTTCCAGCTTTTATCGTCAGTCCCACCTCCTTGAGGCAGCCCAGCCCCCTCTTCACCTGGGACACCTGTTCCTCCCAGGTCTGGCTAAAGATGCACATGTTATCAGTGTCTGCCCGGGCCAAGTTCTCCATCCCCCTCTGCTTGTCTAGAGTCTCCCCAGGCCTAGGCATGGGGTCGGCATCGGACACTGTGATGGCTTTAAGCTTCTGATAGCCCCCATAAAACCAGATCATCCTGTCTCGCTTGGGGATCAGCCCCACGGGTGAGGCCCATGGGCTGTAAAATGGCTGGATCCCATCTAAAGCCAGCATGTCCCTGACCTCTCTCTCCAGGATCTGGGCTGCTTTCCCAGTGACTCTGAATGGGGAACACCTGATGGGGAGATTGTCTCCCACCTCAGGGAAGAGATCCCCCAGGGGGTCTTCCCCCTTCTCCATCCAATCCTCCCTCTTCAGGTCCAGGGGTCCCCTCACTCTCCTCCCATCCAGCAGCTCGAGAGGGAAGAGCCCTGTGGATTCCTGGGACACCACCAGCTGCCTCCCGACCCCCCCCCAGTTCTACTTCCCCTTGGGGAGCCCATTCCCGGTACAGGAATCCCTTCTCCCGCAGGACTCTGTCCCTGCAGCCTTCCCCAAGGGGGTTTGCAGCCCTGTGGCCAGCAAGTTCCCTCAGCTTCTCCAAGGAGGGATCCCTCTGCAGCTCGGTCTGGGATTCAGCAGCTGGGGCAGGGAGTGGGACCTGCTCCCTCTCGCTGGCTGGGCCTGGGGTCACAGCCCCCCTGAGCCCTGTCCCTGGTAGCTCCCTCCCTGCTGTGTAATCACTTCCCAGCAGCACGTCTGGACCAGGCAAACCTGGTTGGCAGCCGACCTGCCCTGCCTGGGTGTCCCCCCACTCAGCTGGGGTCTCAGCTCCCCCCGTGCCCAGCGCTGCCCTTGCTGTCCCAGTGGGGGCAGGCAGCGAGCTCTCTGCTCTGGTCACAGCATCAGAGCCAGCGTGAGCCCCCTCTCCGGTGTGCAGGGGGGCGGGGAGCATCTCTCCCTCCCTCTCAGACCCAGGGGGCTGGTTACAGGTAGGCAGGTATCCTGAGCCCAGCAGCCCCTCCCCACTGCCAGCCAGGTCATTTGCATTTTCACTGACCATTTCCATCCTAGCCAATTGGTTCCCTGGATTTGAATTCAAACCCTCGGCCGTTACAGGAGCGGGGCCTGGATCCTGTCCCATGGGGAGACAGTCACCCCCCAACAGGGCCTCCCAGCCGATATCCTGGAGAACCCCAACTACCAGCCAGCCCGACCCCTCCTGGGTCTGCACAGGGATCTGGGCCATAGGCAGGGCGAGGGGCTTCACCCCAGGGAACTTCACCCAGGTCCCACAGCCCCTCAGCATCTGGGGCTGCACCACCACAGTTCTCCCTGTCCCAGGGTCTCGCCCCCGCAGGCGTGTTTCCCCACTAACCCCTGGGCAGCTCCCTATGTCTCTCTGCTCCACCATCACCAGTCCACGCTGCTGCTGCTTCTCATGCAGCTTTTCCTTGGGCTCTTGCTCTCTCTCACGGTCCTCTCGGTCTCTTGGGCTCTGCTCCCATCCCATCCGTCTCCAATCTCCTGATGGGGAACCCAATCGTGAAGACCCTTGTCTGGTTGGGGACCAGACTCTCCGGGATGCCTGGCTGATGCTCCAGCTGCTCTCAGATCCTCTTGTAGCCCCATCTGGGCCAGGAATCTGCTCCTCAGAGCGGTGCTTCTCCTCCAACTGCACGATTAACTGTGCCTTGGTGAACGTCCCCATGCGTAACCCTCTCTTTGTGCACAGGATCACAATGTCCTTCTCAAGGAGATGGTGATAGACCATCACTTCACCGTTCCCAAGTGGCTCTGGACTCACAGGCCTGTGTGCGCTTGGCTCCCCCATGGTTTCCAGGAAGAACCCCGGGTGTGCCAGCCCTTCTCGTGATCACCACCTCTTTGCCAGGGTCGAGCTGCAGACTCCTCCGCCCCTGGGACTGCTCCTGCAATCCCCAGGGGAACCCTGCTACTGCAAAAATCCTTCTCTCTCCCAGGGTCGAGCGGCAAGCTCCTCCGTCCCTGAGACTGCTCGCTGCAGTCCTCAGGGGGACCCCGTTACTCCAACAGTCCTTCTCGCTGGGCACACACTCCCAGAGGTTAACTGCCCCCTGAAACCGTCCCTCTCTGAGCCTTCAGCACGCCTGGTCCTCATTATCCCTCCTTTGTTTTACTGCTCCCCAGTCACTTACTGCAAGCAGCGCCATTCACGGGGTGCGGTACATCCCACCGCTGCCACCAGCTGTCACGGAGTCACCGGGTGATGCTCTGGAACTGCTCCCCACCAAGCCAGTCAGGACTTTGGGGAGCCTCCTCTCCCTTGGAGCAGACTTGTTCAGGGCAAGAAGCTCCCACGGCTTCACCTCCTGGGTCTCTCCTTGGAGCATTCAGCATCCTCTGCCCCTCCGTGCGCTTCCCACAGCGAGCCCACCCCAGCGGGGTCCTGGGGGGGCCACAGGGTCCCGCACCCCCACTTTGCAGTCAGACGTGACTCTCAGCCAGCCAGTAACACAGAGGTTTATTCGATGACAGGAACAGGGTCTAAAACAGAGCTTGTAGGTACAGAGAACCGGACCCCTCGGCCGGGTCCATTCTGGGGGGCAGTGAGCCAGACCCCCACGTCTGCCCTCAGCCAGCTCCAGACTAACCACCCCTCCCAGCCCCTCCTCTCTGCTCAGCCCCTTTCCCGGGCCAGGAGGTCACCTGAGCTCTTTGTCTCCAACACCTTCAGCTGGCACCTTTGCAGGGGAGGGGCCCAGGCCATCAGTTGCCAGGAGACAGAGTGTCAGGCATTTAGGGGCACTGGCCCTTTGCTCTGCCAGATACTTAAGAACTGCCATGGGGACACTGAGGCACCAACACAGTATTCAGAGCAAATATTAAGAACATTCCTAGTTCGTCACACCAATTAACAGCCTGACAAGCGTAAGGAAAAATACTTTATTCCGCAGAAAAAGGAGAGCCTGTGCTTTGGTACAAAAGACTCTGTCTTACACAAATTTCACAAACCTTTTATAGACATTCAGACAAAGCCCCTTGCGTGTTAATACTTGATTGGTAAGTGTAAAATCTCATGTTCCCCTTATCTAAGTAGAACTAACTGGTCTGGAGCAGGATCTTCCTGCTTGGAGGCAGAGGAAAAGGCTGGTGTGTCCATGAGCAGTACTCCCCCCCCACCCACCTACTGGCCGCTTGTAATCTATTAAGGGGGGTCAGCCAGCTTTCACGGGGGGGGGAAGGAGCTGTGACAAAGTGGGGGGTTTCTGTGTTTTCCAGTGGGTTGCATGCGGGGGGGGGGGGCTCAGTGTCCCCGGTTGTTACTGGTTAACGAGGGGAGGGGAGAGGGAGTTTGTTGGGACACAGGCCCGGAGAGAGACTTGGGACCCGGCTGATGGCCTGGAGGACGGAGACCCAGCTCAGGAGTCACAGCCGGTTCTGGCCCATGGGGGACAATGGGCTGCGGGGAGAGGACCCCGGTGCCCTGACCAGCCGGATCCAGCCAGAGGGGCCTGAGGGGAGCTGAGAGGGGAGGAGACCCAGTGACCCTGTTTACGACCCTGTTTCCCTGGAGAGAAGACAATGGACAGAGGGGGCTTGGGGCCGGGGATATCGGAGGCCCAGCTGGGAGCAGGGGGGCTCTGGGCTGGAGATGGGGAGCAGGCAGAGCCCCCCGGAGTCGGGGGACTGGGATGTGCTGGGCTGAGGGAGGCCAGGCCTGAGCCCTGAGAGTTTCCTGTGCTGGGTTGTGACGTTATTGCTATAAACTGGGACCATATAGAACATGGTTTGCAACCAAGGTCCTGTAGTGACACCAAATCCTAGGTAAAGGGGGTCATATAAGGTGTCCAAGACCAGGTTCTGGGTTGCTGGTTAGGATGATGCTGTCTGTGTGTCTGTAGCACTGTGTAGTTGAAGTTATGCATATTGGCTGTATGCTGTCTGTATTTCAAATTGGTGCTGCAGTTCTAGGAAACATCCCAGACAAGTGGGTGTCAGCTCTGCCCAGCCTGCTTGATGGCCCATTAAGGACCATCAGCTACACAATTGACCCACTGAGAGGAGGTGGATACGCCTTGTGACTCAGCAGGGTGTGCAGGGACTTGCCTATGTGACTGCAAACTCCATTTTGCTGTAACTTTCCACAGCAGGAACAAAGGAGTGTTCTTACAGCTGGAAGAGCCTATATAAGGCTGATGCCTCATCTCCATTTTGTCTTCAATCCTGCTTCGTACCTCTGGAGGGACTTTGCTACAAGCTGAAGCTCTGCACAAAGGACTGAATGACCCATCCCAGCGGGGGATGTTCTCCAGAGACTTGATTTGAACCTGCAG
The DNA here is from genome assembly GCF_025201925.1 of Gopherus flavomarginatus. Classification (NCBI taxonomy): domain Eukaryota; kingdom Metazoa; phylum Chordata; order Testudines; family Testudinidae; genus Gopherus; species Gopherus flavomarginatus. The sequence goes on from NC_066628.1 coordinate 1,609,665, forward strand.
TTTACTCCATCACTGCTACAAGCCTGAACTAAGAACTTTGCCATCACTGTATGTAATTGATTCCATTTAACCAATTCTAGCTCTCAGCTCTTTTTCCCTTTATGAATAAACCTTTAGATTTTAGATTCTAAAGGATTGGCCACAGCGTGATTTGTGGGTAAGATCTGATGTGTATATTGACCTGGGTCTGGGGCTTGGGCCTTTGGGATCAAGAGAACCTTTTTCTTTTACTGGGGTGTTGGTTTTCATAACCATTCATCCCCAGGATGGGTGGGACTGGTGGTGACACTGGGAGACTGGAGTGTCTAAGGAAATTGCTTGTGTGACTTGTGGTTAGCCAGTGGGGTGAAACCGAAGTCCTTTTTGTCTGGCTGGTTTGGTTTCCCTTAGAGGTGGAAAACCCCCAGCCTAGGGCTGTAACTGTCCTCTTTGAGCGATTGGTCCTGAATTGGCACTCTCAGTGGGGTCCTGCCAGAACTGCATCGTCACAGGGGTTCAACTCTCAATAAATCCTCCTGTGTTACACTGGCTGAGAGTCGCTCTGGGGGGTGGGGGGGCCTGTCACGGAGTGTGGGGGGACACCAGGCCCTGCACCCCCGGCTGCCTGCGATTCCCCAGGACTCTCAGCCAGCCAGTAAAACAGAGGGTTTATTTAGACGACAGGAACACAGTCCCAGACAGGTCTTGCAGGCACAGACAACAGGATCCTCCCCAGTTAGGTCCATCTTGGGGTCCCAGGGGCATCACAGCTCCCTTGTGGGGTCAGAGCCCCGTCTGGGCTTCCCTCCATTCCCCAGCTGGCTCCTGAAGCTCCCCTCCCTCCCCAGCCTTTGTTCAGCTTCCCGGACAGAGGTGTCACCTGGCCCCAACCCCCTTCCTGGGGTCTCACTTTACCTGCTCAGGTCTCCTCCCTCCGGCCAGTCTCCATCCCCCAGTGCAGATCGTCCTCCCAGGCCAACCGCCCCCTCAGCACTCACAGCCCCCAGTAAGAACAGTCCCAGGTCGGCACAAGGCCATCAACCCCTTCAGGGCGGTGAGGATGCCCGGAGGGTCCATGTGATGCAGTAGGGACTGTCTGTGTGGGGGATGGGAGAGCAGGGGAGGACTTTAGGGGAGGGACAGGACCTAACCCTGTAACCTGAGCCAGGTAGGGGGCAGGGGTTAACACCTTGGCCCGGGATGCTGGAGAAAGGAATTGGCCGGCTGGAGGAGGGGCAGTTCAGTTTCGGTTTTGGGCTGTGTGGGCGGAATTCAGGGGATCCTAGCTGGGATCCAAGCACCCTGAAAGCCCAGAAGGACTCGGTGAAGGGGTCCTGACTGTGCCTGCAAGCTCTGCTGTAACCTGTGTTCCTGTTGTCCAATAAACCTTCTGTTTTACTGGCTGGCTAAGAGTCACTGTGGGTCCCAGGAAGAGGGGTGCAGGGCCGGACTCCCCCACACTCCGTGACTACTGGTGGCAGCGGTGGGATATACTGCACCCCGTGGACGGCGCTTCCTGCAGTAAGTGACTGGGGAGCAGTAAAACGAAGGGGTGGTTAACCCCTGGGAGTGTGTGCCCAGTGAGAAGGACTTTGCAGTAACAGGGTCCCCCGGGGGATTGCAGCGAGCGGTCCCAGTGGCGGAGGAGTCTGCAGCTCGACCCTGGCAGAGAGGTGGTGACCTCACGAAGGGCTGGTGCACTAGGGGTCCCCCTGGAAACCGTGGGGAGCGGCGAGCACCCCGGCCTGTGAGTGGCCAGCAGGAAGATGTATGCCAAGCGGCGCAAGTGTGACCTGCTGGAGCTGTGCAAGCAGAGGGGGCTGCGCCCGGGGAGACGCACCAAGGACCAGCTGATTGCCCAGCTGGAGCAGGGAGACCGCATGAATGAACGGAGCCCTGTCTCTGAGGGAAGCAGCCGGGCAGATGCAGCGCAGGCACCAGTGTCTGTCCCCGCTGGGAGTGGTCAGCCGGCAGACGAGGGCTTCGCGAGACCCCCCCTTCCTAGGCCTAGGGGAAGGGCGGGGAGGAGCCCAGTGAACACCGAGGGCACCGTGACCCCCCCAGCCAGCAGGGGATCCTCCCAGTGACGCTCGGCATCCGTGGAGCGCAAGTGGCTGGAATGGGAGAAAGAGCTAAAACTGAGAGAGCTAGAGGATCATGAGGAGAGACAGAGGGAACATGAAGAGAGACAAAGGCAGTGGGAACTGGAGGAGAAAGACAGACAGAGAGAGCATGAACTGAAGCTGGCCCGGCTGAGGAGCAGCAGGCCCCCGGCTGCAGTGAGCGAGGGGGGACCCAGGACCGCGCGGAGCTTTGAGAAGTGCATCCTGGCCCAGCGTAAGGAGGGGGAGGACATGGATGACTCCTGGATGCCTTGGAGACGGCCTGCGAGCTGCACCAGGTAGCTCCGGCAGACAGGCTCCGGGTTCTCACCCCCTTACTGGACCCCAAGGCCGTGGCATTGTACCACCGGCTGGGAGAGGAGGAGAAAGGGAACTACGAACTATTCAAGCAGGCCCTGCTGCGCGAGTTTGGGCTGACTCCTGAGATGTACCGGGAGAGGTTCCGGGGTCAGAATAAAACCCCTGAGGTCTCATATCTGCAACTAGCCGTCTGCATGGAGGATACGCCAGCAAGTGAGCAGATGGGGCCCAGACGAAGGGGGACCTGGTTAAACTGCTGGTACTGGAGCAACTGTATGAGCGGTGCCCATCCGACCTGAGGCTGTGGTTGAGGGACCAAAAGCCAGAGAGCCCGCGACATGCAGGGCGGCTGGCCGAAGAGTTTGTGAAGAGCCGGTCGGGGGGTGGCAGGGAGGAGTCCCAAAGGAACAGGCCCGCCATGATGCAGAAAGAGAGTCATCCTGGGACCTCCCACAGGGGGAATAGGGAGAACCCCCTCCCAAGGGGAACACCCAGCGTCAGGGACAACCGACCGGTTCGAGGGGACCAACGGGACATGAGCTGCTATCAGAGTGGCCAGAGGGGCCACATACAGTTCCACTGCCCCAGGCTCAAGGACAGACTGAGCAGACTGACCCCACACCGGGTGAACTTGGTAGAGACCCAGCTGGATGAGGGGCAGCGTTCGCAGGAAAGGGGGGCTGGCCGCGTACCGCCTGCGAAGGAGGGAGGAGGGCCCCAGGTCAGCTCCTCTGGGGGGCTGGATGCTCCAAGCTCCGGGTTTGTGGTTTACCGGGTGGGCGCGGGGCTGCCCCTCCGGAAAGAGTGCATTGTTTCCCTGGAGGTAGATGGGAGGGAGGTCACTGGGTACTGGGACACGGGCGCAGAGGTGACGCTGGCCCGGCCCGAGGTGGTGGCCTCAGATCTGATGGTGCCCGACACCTACCTGACCCTGATGGGCGTGGGCGGGACCCCATTCAAGGTACCCGTGGCAAGGGTACACCTGAAATGGGGGGCCAAGGAGGGCCCCAAGGATGTGGGGGTACACCAATATTTGCCCACTGATGTGTTAATGGGAGGGGACCTCGAGGACTGGCCTAGTAACACCCAGAGTGCCCTGGTCGTGACTCGTAATCGGAGTCGGCAAATGGCACTGCACCCTGACAACGGGAAAGGTACTCGACCTGAGGTGCAGGACCCTAACTCAGGGAGCGGGGAATGCCCAGGGGCACGGTGCAGAGAGGCTGCGGCCTCAGACCCAGCCAGCAAGAGGGAGCCAGTCCCCATCCCTGTCCCAGCTGCTGAGTTCCAGGCCGAGTTGCAGAAAGATCCCTCCTTGCGGAAGCACAGGGACGGGCTGACCTTAGTGCGGTACAGACCATGAGGAGAGGTTGCAAGGAGAGGTTCCTGTGGGAGAAGGGGTTCCTGTACCGAGAATGGGCTCCCCCAGGGGAAGTAGAGTCATGGGGGATCAGGAGGCAGCTGGTGGTTCCCCAGAAGTTCCGTCACAAGCTGTTGTACCTGGCCCATGACATCCCTCTCGCAGGGCACCAGGGAATCTGGCGCACCAGGCAGAGGCTGCTACAGAACTTTTACTGGCCTGGGGTGTGACGAACTGGGAATGTTCTTAATATTTGCTCTGAATACTGTGTTGGTGCCTCAGTGTCCCCATGGCAGTTCTTAAGTATCTGGCAGAGCAAAGGGCCAGTGCACCTAAATGCCTGACACTCTGTCTCCTAGCAACTGATGGCCTGGGCCCCCCCTCTGCAAAGGTGCCAGCTGAAGGTGTTGGAGACAAAGGGATCAGGTGACCTCCTGGCCCGGGAAAGGGGCTGAGCAGAGGAGGAGGGACTGGGGGGGGGAGTTGGAGTCTGGAGCTGGCTGGGGTCAAGGAGTGAAGTGCAGACGTGGGGGGTCTGGCTCACTGCCCCCCAGAATGGACCCAGCCGAGGGGTCCCATTCTCTGTACCTACAAGCTCTGTTTTAGACCCTGTTCCTGTCATCGAATAAACCTCTGTGTTACTGGCTGGCTGAGAGTCACGTCTGACTGCAAAGTGGGGGTGCAGGACCCTGTGGCTTCCCCAGGACCCCGCTGGGGCGGGCTCGCTGTGGGAAGCGCACGGAGGGGCAGAGGATGCTGAATGCTCCAAGGAGAGACCCAGGAGGTGAAGCCGTGTGAGCTTCTTGCCCTGAACAAGTCTGCTCCAAGGGAGAGGAGGCTCCCCAAAGTCCTGACTGGCTTGGTGGGGAGCAGTTCCGGAGCATCGCCCAGGGACTCCGTGACAACTGGTGGTAGCGGTGGGACGTAGTGCACCCCGTGAATGGCGCTGCTTGCAGTAAGTGACTGGGGAGCAGTAAAACAAAGGAGGGATAATGAGGACCAGGCGTGCTGAAGGCTCAGAGAGGGACGGTTTCAGGGGGCAGTTAACCTCTGGGAGTGTGTGCCCAGCGAGAAGGACTGTTGGAGTAACGGGGTCCCCCTGAGGATTGCAGCGAGCAGTCTCAGGGGCGGAGGAGCTTGCCGCTCGACCCTGGGAGAGAGAAGGATTTTTGCAGTAGCAGGGTTCCCCTGGGGATTGCAGGAGCAGTCCCAGGGGCGGAGGAGTCTGCAGCTCGACCCTGGCAAAGAGGTGGTGATCACGAGAAGGGCTGGCACACCAGGGGTTCTTCCTGGAAACAATGGGGGAGCCAAGAGCACACAGGCCCGTGAGTCCAGAGCCACTTGGGAACGGTGAAGTGATGGCCTATCACCATCTCCTTAAGAAGGACATTGTGATCCTGTGCACAAAGAGAGGGTTACGCATGGGGAAATTCACCAAGGCACAGTTAATCGTGCAGTTGGAGGAGAAGGACCGCTCTGAGGAGCAGATTCCTGGCCCAGATGGGGCTACAAGAGGATCTGAGAGCAGCTGGAGCATCAGCCAGGCATCCCCGGGAGTCTGGTCCCCAATCAGACGAGGGTCTTCACGATTGGGTTCCCCATCAGGAGATTGGAGACGGATGGGATGGGAGCAGAGCCCGAGAGAGCGAGAGGACCGTGAGAGAGAGCAAGAGCCCGAGGAAAAGCTGCAGGAGAAGTAGCAGCAGCATGGACTGGTGATGGTGGAGCAGAGAGACATAGGGGGCTGCCCAGGGGTCAGTGGGGAAACACACCTGTGGGGGCGAGACCCTGGGACAGACAGAACGGTGGTGGTGCAGCCCCAGATGCTGAGGGGCTGTGGGACCTGGGTGAAGGTCCCTGGGGTGAAGCCCCTCGCCCTGCCTATGGCCCAGATCCCTGTGCAGACCCAGGAGGCGTCGGGCTGGCTGGTAGTTGGGGTTCTCCAGGATATCGGCTGGGAGGCCCTGTTGGGGGGTGACTGTCTCCCCATGGGACAGGATCCAGGCCCCGCTCCTGTAATGGCCGAGGGTTTGAATTCAAATCCAGGGAACCAATTGGCTAGGATGGAAATGGTCAGTGAAAATGCAAATGACCTGGCTGGCAGTGGGGAGGGGCTGCTGGGCTCAGGATACCTGCCTACCTGTAACCAGCCCCCTGGGGCTGAGTGGGAGGGAGAGATGCTCCCCGCCCCCCTGCACACCGGAGAGGGGGCTCACGCTGGCTCTGATGCTGTGACCAGAGCAAAGAGCTCGCTGCCTGGCCCCACTGGGACAGCAAGGGCAGCGCTGAGCACGGGGGGAGCTGAGACCCCAGCTGAGTGGGGGACACCCAGGCAGGGCAGGTCGGCTGCCAACCAGGTTTGCCTGGTCCAGACGTGCTGCTGGGAAGTGATTACACAGCAGGGAGGGAGCTACCAGGGACAGGGCTCAGGGGGGCTGTGACCCCAGGCCCAGCCAACGAGAGGGAGCAGGTCCCACTCCCTGCCCCAGCCGCTGAATCCCAGACCGAGCTGCAGAGGGATCCCTCCTTGGAGAAGCTGAGGGAACTTGCTGGCCACAGCGCTGCAAACCCCCTTGGGGAAGGCTGCAGGGACAGAGTCCTGCGGGAGAAGGGATTCCTGTACCGGGAATGGGCTCCCCAAGGGGAAGTAGAACTAGGGGGAATCGGGAGGCAGCTGGTGGTGCCCCAGGAATCCACAGGGTTCTTCCCGTTCAAGCTGCTGGATGGCAGGAGAGTGAGGGGACCCCTGGACCTGAAGAGGGAGGATTGGATGGAGAAGGGGGAAGACCCCGGGGGGGGATCTCTTCCCTGAGGTGGGAGACAATCTCCCCATGAGGTGTTCCCCATTCAGAGTCACTGGGAAAGCAGCCCAGATCCTGGAGAGAGAGGTCAGGGACATGCTGGCTTTAGATGGGATCCAGCCATTTTACAGCCCATGGGCCTCACCCGTGGGGCTGATCCCCAAGCGAGACAGGATGATCTGGTTTTGTGGGGGCTATCGGAAGCTTAAAGCCATCACAGTGTCCGATGCCGACCCCATGCCTAGGCCTGGGGAGATTCTAGACAAGCAGAGGGCGATGGAGAACTTGGCCCTGGCAGACACTGATAACATGTGCATCTTTAGCCAGACCTGGGAGGAACAGGTGTCCCAGGTGAAGAGGGGGCTGGGCTGCCTCAAGGAGGTGGGACTGATGGTAAAAGCTGGAAAGTGTAAGGGGGGACGGCAAAGGTGTTGTGTCTGGGCCACAAAGTGGGAAGCGGCTGCCCAAGCCCAGAGCTGGCCAAGGCCAAGATGGGGGCTCTTAAGTGCTGGGAGAAGACCCCGTCCCAGTTTGAACCCCAGAGGTATTGGGGTAGCAAAAGGGTTCAAGCCGCATAAACCTTCCCACATGCGGCCTGCAAGTGCCATCAAGCACACCCGACCTAAGGGAGGGCGTGAGACTGGACTGTCCTGGTGTAACTCACACCAAGGAATGGGAGAGATGCTGGGGCATCCATGGGAACGTTGGTGGGTTCGAACTTCCCCAGGTCACTGGCTGGAGTGACCTCGCTCAGTTCGGTCTCGAAGGGGGGAGAGATGTGACGAACTGGGAATGTTCTTAATATTTGCTCTGAATACTGTGTTGGTGCCTCAGTGTCCCCATGGCAGTTCTTAAGTATCTGGCAGAGCAAAGGGCCAGTGCCCCTAAATGCCTGACACTCTGTCTCCTAGCAACTGATGGCCTGGGCCCCCCCTCTGCAAAGGTGCCAGCTGAAGGTGTTGGAGACAAAGGGATCAGGTGACCTCCTGGCCCGGGAAAGGGGCTGAGCAGACAGGAGGGGCTGGGAGGGGTGGTTAGTCTGGAGCTGGCTGGGGTCAAGGGTGGAGGGCAGACTTGGGGGTCTGGCTCACTGCCCCCCAGAATGGACCCAGCCGAGGGGTCCGGTTCTCTGTACCTACAAGCTCTGTTTTAGACCCTGTTCCTGTCATCAAATAAACCTCTGTGTTACTGGCTGGCTGAGAGTCACGTCTGACTGCAAAGTGGGGGTGCAGAACCCGGTGGCTTCCCCAGGACCCCGCTGGGGTGGACTCGCTGTGGGAAGCGCACGGAGGGGCAGAGGATGCTGAATGCTCCAAGGAGAGACCCAGGAGGTGAAGCCGTGGGAGCTTCTTGCCCTGAACAAGTCTGCTCCAAGGGAGAGGAGGCTCCCCAGAGTCCTGACTGGCTTGGTGGGGAGCAGTTCCAGAGCATCGCCCGGGGACTCCGTGACATGGGGTCTTTACCCACGTCCGACAGTACTGCCAATCCTGTGACCCCTGCCAGAGGGTGGGGAAGGCCCGGGACAAGGGGAAAGCGGCTTTGAGGCCTTTACCCATCATAGAAGAACCTTTCCAGAAGGTGGCCATGGACATAGTGGGACCCCTCAGCAAGACGACCCGGTCAGGGAAGAAATACATCCTGGTGGTGGTGGATTTTGCCACTCGCTACCCCGAGGCGGTGGCCTTGTCCTCTATCGAAGCAGACACAGTGGCAGAGGCGCTGCTGACAATTTTCAGCCGGGTGGGGTTCCCCAAGGAGGTTTTAACGGACCAGGGGTCCAACTTCATGTCGACCCTGCTCCGGTCCTTATGGCAGAAATGTGGGGTCCAGCACAACTGGGCCTCAGCGTATCACCCCCAGTCCAACGGGCTGGTAGAAAGGTTCAACGGGACGCTGAAGATGATGCTAAAAACATTTATGAACCAGCACCCGCAGGACTGGGACAAGTACTTACCTCACCTGCTGTTCGCGTACAGGGAGGCAGGGCTGGGCTGGCAGGGGCTGCGGGTCGGGAGTGAGGGACACCGGCAGGGCTGGGCTGGCAGGGGCTGCGGGTCGGGAGTGAGGGGCACCGGCAGAGCTGGGGGGCAGGGGTGGGCTGGCAGGGGCTGCAGGTCGGGAGTGAGGAGCCGGCGCTCGCAGTGACATCACACTGATGACCTCACAATGCTGCCTGGCAATGACCTCACAGCAGGGGGCGGGGCCTGGGGGTCTCTCCCGAGATGAAGTGGGCTGAACAGACCCTGCTTTCCCTGCTCGTGTCCCAGGTTCGGGGTGAGTGAACCCAGGTGTCCGGGAGACCCCACCCCAAGCTTTGGCCTCACATTAGATAGTCTGATTATTATAGAACCCAGGCGTCCGGGGCCCCATTGGATGGGGGGGGGGTCTTTCCTACCTCCTGGGGGGCTGACGCCTCTCCTGCCTCCACCCCAGCTCTCTGCTCCTGCCCCCCAGAGGGTGTCGCCACCCCGAACAGCTGGGTCCCGGCTCTCTGCATCTGGCTGACTCTGAACCTGTCGCTGCTTGGAGCCCTGGGGGTCGGCGTGGGGCTCACCCGCCGCAGAAAGGACCCAGGTATCTGGGGAGGGGGAGATGTGGAGAGGACCCAGGTGTCTGGGGAGGGGAGATGTGGAGAGGACCCAGGTGTCCGGGGAGGGAGAGGGGAGGGGGAGATGTAGAGAGGACCCAGGTGTCCGGGGATGGGGAGGGGAGATATGGAGAGGACCCAGGTGTCCGGGAAGTGCCATCCCTCGCCCCCAGTCTGGAGCAGGGTGGGGGGAGGGGAAGGAGCTTTATTGAACCCAGGCATCCGGGTCCCTGACCTCCCCCGTCCGCTGCTGTTGCAGGCTCCACCCTGAAGTGAGGCTCCGAGACCAGGCGGGGGGCGCCCCCCCTCACCCCCCCGCGGGTTCTGCTGCCCGACGCCCCCTGCAATAAACGGGGAGCTGGGCACCGACTGGGAGTCAATGGGGGGGCTGAGGCGACGGCAGGTGCGGGGGGCGAGGGGCTCTAGGAGTGGGGGCAGAAAGGGGCACTGGGGGGAGGGGTGCTGGGAGGTGGGGGTGGGGGGAACAGAGGGTACTGGGGGCAGGAGTGAGGGGAACAGGGGGTGGGGGCAGGGGCTGAGGAGAGCAGGGGGTGGGGGGAACAGGGGGTACCGGGTTCACCCCCCAAGAGAGGCGACATGACAGTCGGGGGGAAACATGTTTTATTCCAATCAGCTGGAAGGTTGGGGGGTCTGGGCAGTGCTGGGGGGTCCAGGCGGGTGGGGGCGGTGCTGGGGGGTCCGGGCGGGGCTGGGGGGGTCCGGCGGGGTCACACCCTGCAGCCGTTCTGCCCGTAGCCCTGGGCGAAGGCGCGGCGCTGGGCGCAGCGGTTCCAGGCGGGTGGGGGTGGTGCTGGGGGGTCCGGGCGGGGCTGGGGGGGTCCCGGGGGGGTCACACCCTGCAGCCGTTCTGCCCGTAGCCCTGGGCGAAGGCGCGGAGCTGGGCGCAGCGGTTCCAGGCGGGTGGGGGCGGTGCTGGGGGGTCCGGGCGGGGTGGGGGGTCCCAGGGGGGTCCAGGGGGGTCACACCCTGCAGCCGTTCTGCCCGTAGCCCTGGGCGAAGGCGCGGAGCTGGGCGCAGCGGTTCCAGGCGGGTGGGGGCGGTGCTGGGGGGTCTGGGCGGGGCTGGGGGGTCCCGGGGGGGTCCGGGGGGGTCACACCCTGCAGCCGTTCTGCCCGTAGCCCTGGGCGAAGGCGCGGCGCTGGGCGCAGCGGTTCCAGGCGGGTGGGGGCGGTGCTGGGGGGTCCAGGTGGGGCTGGGGGGGTCCAGGGGGGTCCGGGGGGGTCACACCCTGCAGCCGTTCTGCCCGTAGCCCTGGGCGAAGGCGCGGCGCTGGGCGCAGCGGTTCCAGGCGGGTGGGGGCGGTGCTGGGGGGTCCGGGCGGGGCTGGGGGGGTCCGGGGGGGTCACACCCTGCAGCCGTTCTGCCCGTAGCCCTGGGCGAAGGCGCGGAGCTGGGCGCAGCGGTTCCAGGCGGGTGGGGGTGGTGCTGGGGGGTCCGGGCGGGGCTGGGGGGTCCCGGGGGGGTCCGGGGGGGTCACACCCTGCAGCCGTTCTGCCCGTAGCCCTGGGCGAAGGCGCGGAGCTGGGCGCAGCGGTTCCGATGGGCCGTGGCCCGGCACCGGTTGGGCTCCGGCAGCAGCTCGATCCAGGCGGCCGCGTCCAGCAGGTACCGGCGCCTGGGGGGGCAATGGGGTCAGAGGGGGCCTGGGCGACCCCCACCCCCTGCTGCCCTTGCCCCCGCCCCTCTGCCCCCGATGTCCCCCACCCCTCTGCTGCCCCCACCCCTCTGCCCCCCATCAACCCCTCTCTGCCTCCCACCCCTCTGCCCCCCATCGACCCCTCTGCTGCCCCCATTGACCCCTCTCTGCCCCCCACCCCTCTGCCCCATCAACCCCTCTCTGCCCCCCACCCCTCTGCTCCCCATCTACCCCTCTGCCCCCCATCGATCTCTCTGCCCCCATCAACCGCTCTCTGCCCCCAACGACCCCTCTCTGCCCTCTGCCCCCCATCAACCACCCTGCTCCCACCCTCCCCCACCCCCCTGCCTCAGATACATCCCCTCCTGCCCCCCGCACTCACTGGCCTTGGGGGTCCAGCGTCTCCCCATCCTGCCCCATCAGCAGGTAGCGTCTGCCCGGCACCAGGCGGGTCCGGCACGAGCCCCGGACCAGGAACCAGCGGCTCTGCCCGGCCTTCAGCCCCACGTCCTCCGCTGGGGGGGGGCAGGTTAGATGGGGGGGTCACCTGCTCCCTTCTTCCCTGGGCACCCCACCCCTCCCCCAGCTCACTCCTCTCCCCCCCAATCCCTTGCCCCCCAGCTCACTCCCCTCCCCCCTAGCTCACTGCCCTCCCCCCCAATCCCCCACCCCCAACTCACTCCCCTCCCCCCACAATCCTCCTCTCCCCCCAATCCCCCACCCCCAGCTCACTCCCCTCCCCCCAATCCACCACCCCTCCCCCAGCTCACTCCCCTCCCCCCTAGCTCCCTGCCCTCCCCCCCAATCCCCCGCCCCCCAACTCACTCCCCTCCCCCCACAATCCTCCTCTCCCCCCCAATCCCCCACCCCCAGCTCACTCCCCTCCCCCCCAATCCGCCACCCCTCCCCCAGCTCACTCCCTTCCCCCCCAGCTCACTGCCCTCCCCCCAATCCCCCGCCCCCACCTCACTCCCCTCCCCCCACAATCCTCCCCTCCCCCAATCCCCCACCCCCCAATCCCCCGCCCCCACCTCACTCCCCTCCCCCCAATCCCCCACCCCTCCTCAATCCCCCTCCCCCAGCTCACTCCCCTCCCCCCACAATCCTCCTCTCCCCCCCAGTCCCCCACCCCCAGCTCACTCCCCTCCCCCCAATCCCCCGCCCCACCTCCCTCCCCTCCCCCCAATCCCCCACCCCCCAGCTCACTCCCCTCCCCCCACAATCCTCCCCTCCCCCCAATCCCCTGCCCCCAGCTCACTCCCCTCCCCCCAATCCCCCACCCCCAGCTCACTCCCCTCCCCCAGCTCACTCCCCTCCCCCCAATCCCCCGCCCCCACCTCACTCCCCTCCCCCCCAATCCCCCCAGCTCACTTCCCTCCCCCCAATCCCCCGCCCCCCAGCTCACTCCCCTCCCCAGCTCACTCCCCTCCCCCCAATCCCCCACCCCCCAGCTCACTCCCCTCCCCAGCTCACTCCCCTCCCCCCAATCTCCCACCCCCACCTCACTCCCCTCCCCCTCAATCCCCCGCCCCCCACCTCACTCCCCTCCCCCCAATCCCCCCAGCTCACTTCCCTCCCCCCAATCCCCCACCCCCCAGCTCACTCCCCTCCCCCCACAATCCTCCCCTCCCCCCAATCCCCTGCCCCCAGCTCACTCCCCTCCCCCCAATCTCCCACCCCCACCTCACTCCCCTCCCCCCAATCCCCCACCCCCCAGCTCACTGCCCTCCCCCCCAATCCCCCAGCCCCCAGATCCCCCCGCACTCACTGAACTGCAGGGGCTCCAGGATCTCGGCCTCATAGGCCCGGAAGCCGCTCAGCTCCTGCTCCCGCTGGACCTGGACCTCGTACCCTGGGAGAAGGGGGGGTCAGCACGGGAGAGGACACACAGCCCCTCCCCCAGCCCGTACTGTGCCCTGGGGCCATGGGTCAGGGTCTGTGGGTGAGGGGGGCTGAGGATTGGGGGGGATCCTGAGGGGCGGGTGTGACCAAATGGGAATTTTTCAGAGTATTTTGCACAAACATGGTGTGTGCCTCAGTTTCCCCATGTGTTGCCTGTTCCACAGGGTGGGGAAAGGGGTATTCTTGTGGCTGCGGCAGGAGGCCAGGCTGAGCGGGAGGTGGCGGGAAGGAGGGTCACTGGGGACTTGTGGGGCGAGCCAGGGCCGTGGGACTGACCCTCGGCGCTAACAGACGAGTTCCAGCCACAGAACCACCCACCGCGTTCCCTGCTGGCCGTGGGGTGAGGGGTCCATGGGGTGGGAGATCGGGGGGCAGGAGGGCCCTGGGCTGAGAAGTTGGGGGAGCCCGTGGGGTGGGAGATGGGGGTGGGGCAGGGGTCCTGGGCTGGGGGCTGGGAAGTTGTGGGGGTCCATGGGGTGGGAGATCGGGGGGCAGGAGGGCCCTGGGCTGAGAAGTTGGGGGAGCCCGTGGGGTGGGAGATCAGGGTGGGGCAGGGGCCCTGGGCTGGGAAGTTGGGGGGGCCGGTGGGGTGGGAGATGGGGGTGCGGCAGGGGCCCTGGGCTGGGAAGCTGTGGGGGCCCGTAGGGTGGGAGATCAGGGGGGTGGGGGCCCTGGGCTGGGAAGTTGGGGGGGGCCCGTGGGGTGGGAGATCAGGGGGGCCCAGGGCTGGGAAGTTGGGGGGCCCATGGGGTGGGAGATCGGGGTGGGGCAGGGGCCCTGGGCTGGGAAGCTGTGGGGGCCCGTGGGGTGGGAGATCGGGAAGGCAGGGGGGCCCTGGGTTGGGAAGTTGGGGGGGCCCATGGGGTGGGAAGTTGGGGGGCCTGTGGGGTGGGAGATCTGGGGGGGCCATGGGGTGGGAAGTTGAGGGAGCCCGTGGGGTTGGAGATCGGGGGCGGGGGGGGCCTTGGCTAGGAAGTTGGGGGGGCCCATGGAGTGGGAGATCGGGGTGCCCTGGGCTGGGAAGTTGGGGGGGCCCATGGGGTTGGTGATCGGGGTGCCCTGGGCTGGGAAGTTGGGGGCCCTTGGGGTGGGAGATTGGGGGGACGAGGGGCCCTGGGCTGGGAAGTTGGGGGGCCCGTGGGGTTGGAGATCGGAGCGGCCCTGGGCTGGGAAGTTGGGGGCCCGTGGGGTGGGAGATTGGGGGCGGGGGGGGGCCTTGGCTGGGAAGTTGGGAGGGTCCATGGGGTGGGAGATCGGGGTGCCCTGGGCTGGGAAGTTGGGGGCCCATGGGGTGGGAGATCAGGGGCGGGGGGGGCCTTGGCTGGAATGTTGGGGGGGTACATGGGGTGGGAGATTGGGGTGCCCTGGGCTGGGAAGTTGGGGGCCCGTGGGGTGGGAGATGGGGGGCGGGGAGGCATGGGGTGGGAAGTTGTGGGGCCCGTGGGGTGGGAGATGGGCGGCGGGGAGGCATGGGGTGGGAAGTTGGGGGCCTGTGGGGTGGGAGATCAGGGGCGGGGGGGGGCCTTGGCTGGGAAGTTGGGGGGGGTCCATGGGGTGGGAGATCGGGGTGCCCTGGGCTGGGAAGTTGGGGGCCTGTGGGGTGGGAGATGGGTGGGGAGGCATGGGGTGGGAAGTTGGGGACCCGTGGGGTGGGAGATGGGGGGGCAGGGAGACATGGGCTGGGAAGTTGGCGACCCATGGGGTGGGAGATGGGGGGCGGGGAGGCATGGGGTGGGAAGTTGGGGGCCCGTGGGGTGGGAAGTTGGGGGCCCGTGGGGTGGGAGATGGGGGGCCGTACCGTACTGCACCCGGGGGCTGTAGCAGGCGAACTCGGTCCGATTGGCCTCCGTCACCTTGTCCTCCAGGGTCCGCCTCAGCCGCGGGCAGGCGCCTGTGGGGAGACGGGGTCAGGACTCCTGGGTTCTCTCCCCGGCTCTGGGAGGGCAGTGGGGGCTGGTGGTTAGAGCAGGAGGGGGCTGGGAGCCAGGACTCCTGGGTTCTCTCCTCGGCTCTGGGAGGGCAGTGGGGGCTGGTGGGTTAGAGCATGGGGGGCTGGGAGCCAGGACTCCTGGGTTCTCTCCGGGCTCTGGGGGGGGAGTGGGGGCTGGTGGGTTAGAGCTGGGGGGTGGGAGCCGGGACTCCTAGGTTCTCTCCTGGCTCTGGGGGGGGAGTGGGGGCTGGTGGGTTAGAGCTGGGGGGTGGGGGCCAGGACTCCTGGGTTCTCTCCCGGCTCTCGGAGGGGAGTGGGGGCTGGTGGTTAGAGCTGGGGGGTGGGAGCCGGGACTCCTGGGTTCTCTCCCGGCTCTGGGAGGGGAGTGGGGGCTGGTGGGTTAGAGCTGGGGGGTGGGGGCCAGGACTCCTGGGTTCTCTCCCGGCTCTCGGAGGGGAGTGGGGGCTGGTGGGTTAGAGCGGAGGGGTGGGAGCCCGGACTCCTGGGTCCCCCTGGCGGGGGGGGGTCTCACCCTCAGCGCACTGGCAGACGTCCTGGGAGCAGAGGGCGGAAACGAACCTGCTCCGGGCCGGGGCCGTGTAGAAGATGCTGCACCGCTGGGCTGGGGGGAGATGTGGGTGGTGAGGGGCCAGTGGGGAGGGCTGGATCCCGCTGCCCCCATGTGCCCCCTTCCCCAGCCCAGTCCCATGTACCCATCCGACCCCTCCTGCCCCTCTCATGCCCCCCAACTCCTCCCCCAGCCCTCGCACGACCCCCCCGCCTGCCCCCCAACTCCTCCCCCGGCCCTCGCACGACCCCTCCGCCTGCCCCACCTGGCTCGTAGAAGTCGTAGAGGCTGGCGCTGGCCGGCTGGAGCAGCCCCACGGGCACCGGCTGGGCGGCCCGGAACCCCACACAGTCCCGCTCCTGGGGGACCTGGGGGACGGGGCGGGGGTCAGACACCAGGAGCGGCCCCCTCCCCCCACTGCAACCACAGGCCCCCCAGGGCCCCTCCCTCCTGTCCCCCAACCCCTCTTAGCCCCCCCAGTACCCCCCACTGCAACCACAGCCCCCCGGGGCCCCTCCCTCCTGTCCCCCACCACCGCTCAGGCCCCCCAGTAACCCCCACTGCAACCACAGCCCCCCGGGGCCCCTCCCTACTGTCCCCCACCACCGCTCAGCCCCCCCAGTGCCCCCCACTGCAACCACAGCCCCCCGGGGTCCCTCCCTCCTGTCCCCCACCCCCGCTTAGCCCCCCCATGCCCCCCACTGCAACCACAGCGCCCCGGGGCCCCTCCCTCCTGTCCCCCACCACCGCTCAGCCCCCCCGTACCCCCCACTGCAACCACAGCCACCTGAGGCCCCTCCCTCCTGTGCCCCACCACCGCTCAGCCCCCCCGTACCCCTCCCCTGACCCTCTCACCGTCTCGAAGTACAGAAGGAGTCTCTGGCCCTGGACTTCATAGTGGCTGATGTAGCGATCGGACAGGTCCTTCAGCTGGGGGGGTGGGGGGGTTACACATGCCTGACACGGCTCCCAGACACCACCGGCCCCTCCCTCACCCAGACACACAGCCCCCAGCCCCCTCCCCGCACAATCCCTCCCCCACCCAGACACGGCCACCCACAGCCCCTCTCTCCTGCCCCAGGCAGAGGGGCAGGGCGCCCACTACAGGGGGAAATGGCACATGCGTGTCTGAAGGTGGCAGCAGGCAGGAGGGAGGGGGGCCGAGGTGGGGGGATCGGGGGCCCCCGACCTTGTCGAGGTCGTCCATGTGGGGCTGGAAGCCGCTCAGCAGGGTGATGTCGGCGATGGCCATGCCGGAGAGAGGGGAGCCCGGCTGCCTCCTGAGGAGGAGGGGACACTGTGAGAATGAGGCACACCGGGAAGTCCCGCCCTCTGTGTCAGGGTGATATTGCAGGAAGTCCCGCCCTTGTAGCACATGGACACACCGGAAGTCCCGCCACAAACGGAAATGAGGTTAAGGCATAAAGTCCTATCTCCACATGGATATATCAGTCCTGCCCCCATACGAATTAAGATCTGACAGGAAGCCCTGCCCCCACAGCATATGGACAAAAGGAAGGCCCACCCTTGTTAGAATGGGGCTAAGACAGGAAGTCCTGCCCCTGTTAGAATGGGGCTAAGACAGGAAGTCCTGCCCCTATAGCACATGGACAACAGGAAGACCCACCCTTGTTAAAATATGGGGAAGACAGGAAGTCCCGCCCCTATAGCACATGGACAACAGGAAGACCCACCCTTGTTAGAATATGGTGAAGACAGGAAGTCCCGCCCCCTATAGCACATGGACAACAGGAAGTCCCGCCCCCCAGCAGAAGGGGCGTGGCCAGACCCTGGCGCCCCGACTCACCAGATGCAGACTGAATAGGCCACGTCCTTGTTGCGCTTGCTGGGATCAGCCGCCTCCCTGCGGCGCCGGCGCCGGGCGTCGAACCAGTGGATGGGGTGGAGCGGAGCCTCGGCCAGGGGGGCCTCCCCCCCGTACTCGTAGTCATAGTCATCCTCCTCGTCCACTGCGGGGCACAAACCACGCTGCAGCCAGCCCCGCCCAGGAAACAGGGCACCGGCCCTTTAAAAAGTGTGGCCTAAATGCTATGACGTCATGGAGAAGGAGGGGCCTGACTGCAGCCCTGGAGGCTCCGCCCCACTTGCCGATGGGGAAATTGCGGGGGGTCTGCCCTGAAAAGGCCTAAAGAGGCTATTGCTGGAGGGGCGGAGCCCCGGGTGCCCCCCCGAAGCCCCACCCGCCCGCTCGACCCTTCCTGCGCCGGCGGGGACTCACCCTCGAAGCGCACGTCCCCGCTGACCGTCACCTCCAGCCCCAGGCTCTGGCACGAGCCGTTGTGCAGCTCCAGCACGTTGTACAGCTTCAGCACCTGGGCACAGGAGCCGGGAGAACCCAGGAGTCCGGGCTTCCAGCCCCACTCCCACTCCCCTCCCAGAGCCGGGGAGAGAACCCAGGAGTCCTGGCTCCCAGCCCCACTGCTCTGACCCACCAGCCCCCACTCCCCTCCCAGACCCGGGAGAGAACCCAGGAGTCCTGGCTCCCAGCCCCACTGCTCTGACCCACCAGCCCCCACTCCCTTCCCAGAGCCGGAGACAGAACCCAGGAGTCCTGGCTCCCAGCTCCCCTGCTCTCACACCAGCCCCCACTCCCCTCCCAGAGCCGGGGAGAGAACCCAGGAGTCCGGGCTCCCAGCCCCCCCCTTGCTCTTACCACTAGCCTCCACTTCCCTCCCAGAGCTGGGAGAGAACCCAGGACTCCTGGCTCCCAGCGCCCCTGCTCTAACCCACCAGCCCCCACTCCCCTCCCAGAGCCGGGAGAGAACCCAGGAGTCCTGGCTCCCAGCTCCCCTGCTCTCACACCAGCCCCCACTCCCCTCCCAGAGCCGGGGAGAGAACCCAGGACTCCTGGCTCCCAGCCCCCCTGCTCTAAGCACCAGCCCCCACTCCCCTCCCAGAGCCGGGAGAGAACCCAGGAGTCCTGGCTCCCAGCCCCCCTGCTCTAACCACCAGCCCCCACTCCCCTCCCAGAGCCGGAGAGAGAACCCAGGAGTCCTGGCCCCCAGCCCCCCTGCTCTAACCACCAGCCCCCACTCCCCTCCCAGAGCCGGGAGAGAACCCAGGAGTCCTGGCTCCCAGCCCCCCCTGCTCTAACCCACCAGCCCCCACTCCCCTCCCAGAGCCGGGAGAGAACCCAGGAGTCCTGGCTCCCAGCCCCCCCTGCTCCATCCACCAGCCCCCCTCCCCTCCCAGAACCAGGAGAGAACCCAGGAGTCCTGGCTCCCAGCCCCCCCTGCTCTAACCCACCAGCCCCCCTCCCCTCCCAGAGCCAGGAGAGAACCCAGGAGTCCGGGCCCCCAGCCCCCACTCCCCTCCCAGAGCCGGGAGAGAACCCAGGAGTCCGGGCCCCGCCGCCAGGCCTGTGTTACTCACAGTCAGAGTGCCCTTTCCTTTCCCTTCCACCTTCACTTGGAGGTTGTCGCCCAAGGAGAACTGGGGGGATCAAATCACGTGGTAAAACCAGGGGAGACACTGGGGGGCGTTAAACCACCTCCCAGCCCGTGGGCAGGAGAAATCTGGGGGGCAGGGACTGGGGCAGGGGCCTGCCCCCTCTAGGGGGCTCTGGCTCCCACCGGCCCCGGGGCAGGGACTGGCTGGCTCGGGGGGGCAGGAAATGGGACTGGGCATGGGGCAGGGACTGGATGGCTCAGAGGGGCGGGGGGCATCTGGGTTCACTCGCCTGCAGCTCTTCCTGGATGTGGTTCTGGGAACGGTCGAGAATCACTTTCTTGGTGCCTGATTTGCCAGGGCTGGAGAAAGTTAAATCCAGCTCGTTCCCTTCGGGGGTGTAGGTGTTGATCCAGTACTGGGACAGGGCATCCAGCGCCACCACCGTGTCCTGAAAACAGCCAGCCATGGGACCCAGGAGTCCTGAATCCCAGCCCCTCCGACTCTAACCCACCAGCCCCCACTCCCCTCCCAGAGCCGGGAGAGAACCCAGGAGTCCTGGCTCCCAGCCCTCCCCCCGCTCTAACCCACCAGCCCCCACTCCCCTCCCCTCCCAGAGCCGGGAGAGAACCCAGGAGTCCTGGCTCCCAGCCCCCCTGCTCTAACCCACCAGCCCACACTCCCCTCCCAGAGCCGGGAGAGAACCCAGGAGTCCTGGCTCCCAGCCCCCCTGCTCTGACCCACCAGCCCCCACTCCCCTCCCAGACCCGGGAGAGAACCCAGGAGTCCTGGCTCCCAGCCCCCCTGCTCTGACCCACCAGCCCCCACTCCCCTCCCTGGCTGGGACCTGTGTGGATTTGAAGCCGCCACCGTAGTTCCTCTGCTCCGTCAGCCACCGGGCGACTTTCTTGGCGGTCGAGAGGTCGTTGTGCAGCACGAGGTGCAGGAGCGCATAGGCCGTGGTCTCGACCGAGATGGCCGAAGCGGAGGTGGCCCCATCCTGCTCTGCTGCCCAAAACATCATGGTCCCCTCTGAGGGGGAAGAGAGACCCAGCTTCAATACACCAGCCTTGGGAGCTGCAGTACCGACCACGGCCATTGGGGGGAGCCGGGGCTGCGGTACCGCCCGCTGGGGGGAGCCGGGGCTGCGGTACCACCCGCGGCCGCTGGAGGGAGCTGGGGCTGCGGTACCGCCCGCGGCAGCTAGGGGGAGCCGGGGCTGCGGTACCACTCGCCGCCATTGGGGGGAGGTAGGGCTGCGGTACCGCCCACGGCCAGTGGGGGGAGCTGGGGCTGCAGTACAGCCCATGGCCATTGGGGGGAGCTGGGGCTGCACTACAGCCCATGGCCATTGGGGGGAGCTGGGGCTGCGGTACCGCCCGCGGCCGCTGGGGGGAGCTGAGGCTGCGGTACCGCCCGGCGCCGCTGGGGGGAGCCAGGGCTGCGGTACCGCCCGCAGCCGCTGGGGGGAGCCAGGGCTGTGGTACCGCCCGCTGGGGGGAGCTGGGGCTGCGGTACCACCCGCGGCCGCTGGAGGGAGCTGGGGCTGCGGTACCGCCCGCGGCAGCTAGGGGGAGCCGGGGCTGCGGTACCACTCGCCGCCATTGGGGGGAGGTAGGGCTGCGGTACCGCCCACGGCCAGTGGGGGGAGCTGGGGCTGCAGTACAGCCCATGGCCATTGGGGGGAGCTGGGGCTGCACTACAGCCCATGGCCATTGGGGGGAGCTGGGGCTGCGGTACCGCCCGCGGCCGCTGGGGGGAGCTGAGGCTGCGGTACCGCCCGGCGCCGCTGGGGGGAGCCAGGGCTGCGGTACCGCCCGCAGCCGCTGGGGGGAGCCAGGGCTGTGGTACCGCCCGCTGGGGGGAGCTGGGGCTGCGGTACCGCCCACGGCCAGTCGGGGGAGCCGGGGCAGCGGTACCGCCCGCTGGGGGGAGCTGAGGCTGCGGTACCGCCCACAGCCAGTCGGGGGAGCTGGGGCTGCGGTACCGCCCGCGGCCGCTGGGGGGAGCTGGCCACTAGAGGGAGCTGGGGCTGCAGTACTGCCCGTGGCCAGTGGGGGGAGCTGGGGCTGCGGTACCGCCCACGGCCAGTCGGGGGAGCTGGGGCTGCGGTACCGCCCGCCGCCGCTGGGGGGAGTGTCGCTGTGACACATTCTGGAGGCGCAGGGGAAGGGTTCCTAAGGGGTTCACTCAGACCCCCCAAAGGGCAGAGTATAGGGGCTTCCTCCAGTGTGGGGGGCTGGGGAAGACAGGCTGCACCGGAGAGGCTGGGGGGGGCAGAGGCTGCAGCGGGAGGGCACAGGCTGAAGCGGGGGGGGGCCTGGGGGCACAGGCTGCGCTGGGGGGGCAGAGGCTGCATCGGGGGGCCTGGAGGGCACAGGCTGCATTGGAGGGGTAGAGGCTGCAGCGGGGGGGCCACGGGGCACAGGCTGTGCCGGGGGGGCAGAGGCTGCAGTGGGAAGGCAGGGGGGCACAGGCTGCACCGGGGGGGCAGAGGCTGCAGTGGGAAGGCAGGGGGGCACAGGCTGCACCGGGGGGGCACAGGCTACAGTGGGTGTCTGCGGAGCACAGGCTGTGCTGGGGGGGGGCACAGGCTGCAGCGGGGGGCTGAGGCTGCAGCGGGGGGTCTGGGGGGCACAGGCTGTGCTGGGGGGGCAGAGGCTGCAGTGGGGGTCTGGGGGGCACAGGCTGCACCGGGGGGGCAGAGACTGCAGCAGGGGGGCCTGGGGGGCACAGGCTGGGCTGGGGGGGCACAGGCTGCAGCGGGGGGCCAGGGGGGCACAGGCTGCACTGAGGGGGCAGAGGCTGCAGCTGGGGGGGCAGAGCGGCACAGGCTGCAGCAGGGGGGCCAGGGGGGCACAGGCTGGGCTGGGGAGGCACAGGCTGCAGCGGGGGGCCTGGGGGGTACAGGCTGCACCGGGGGGGCAGAGGCTGAAGATGGGGAGGCAGAGGGGCACAGGCTGCAGCGGGGGGGCCGGGGGCGCACAGGCTGCAGCGGGGGGCCAAGGGGGCACAGGCTGCGCTGGGGGGGCAGAGGCTGCAGCGGGGGGGCCGGGGGGGCACAGGCTGCAGCGGAGGTCTGGGGGGCACAGGCTGCACCGGGGGGGCCGAGGGGGCACAGGCTGGGCTGGGCGGGCAGAGGCTGCAGCGGGGGGGTCAGGGGGGCACAGGCTGCAGCGGGGTGGCAGGGGGGGCACAGGCTGGGCTGGGGGGGCAGAGGCTGCAGCAGGGGTCAGGGGGGTACAGGCTGCGCTGCGGGGGCAGAGGCTGCAGCGGGGGTCTGGGGGGCAGAGGCTGCGCCAGGAGGACCGGGGGGGCACAGGCTGGGCTGGGGGGGCAGTGGCTGCAGCAAGGGTCTGGGGGGCACAGGCTGCGCCAGGGGGGCACAGGCTGGGCTGGGGGGGCAGAGGCTGCAGCAGGGGTCTGGGGGGCAGAGGCTGCGCCAGGAGGACCGGGGAGGCACAGGCTGGGCTGGGGGGGCAGTGGCTGCAGCAAGGGTCTGGGGGGCAGAGGCTGCGCCAGGGGGGCACAGGCTGCGCCGGGAGGACCGGGGGGGCACAGGCTGCGCCGGGGGGGGGCAGGGGGCACAGCCTGCAGCCACAGGACGCACCAGTGTCCTGCAGGGCGAGGTCCCGGAGCCGGCGGTCGGCTGCCCCGATGGCGCCCGCGTCGTCGGAGGCCAGGGACAGGGCGTAGGCCGTGATGGCAGCCGGGTAGGGGTCCCGGCCCTGCTCCGGCGCCGCCGACAGGTACCGCGTGGCCCGGGACAGGCTGCTTTTCTGTGCGGGGGGGGGAGAGCAACAATCAGACAGACCCCCTGACTCCCCCCCACTTCCCCAGCTCCCTCATTACCCCCCAGCCTCCCCGTACCAGGCGTGCCCGCTGCTCCTGCTTCTCCATCTGCAGATCGGGGTCGGCCTCTTGCCCCTCGTACAGCGCCAGCGCCTGCTTCAGGGCCACCACCACGAAGGCCGTGAGCGAGACGCCCCCCTGGTGCCCCCCGACGCCGCCCTGGGGGGAGAGAACGGGGGTGAGCGTGCGAGGCGCATGTGCGAGGGACGCCCTGCGGGTACCAGCGGACACTGGTAGTGGTGAGTTCCACAGGTGCACAGCCTGGTGCCTCAGTGGCATCACCTGCCCCCTACTACTGTGGGCCCTAGGGCTTGGGGGGCGATGGGGGATGGGAGCCGAGTGTGCTGGAGTCAGGGCACAGATCTATGTGTGAAAACCAGAGTGTGCCAGGCAGGGAGGGGCGTGGGCCAGCCCGAGTGCAGACTGTGAGCGTGGAGCTGGGAGGGGACCACATCTAGACACACCTGGTGAGGGTGCAAATCTGAGCATGTACGGCCGGAGGGGGTGCCAGGGGCTGGATACAATGATGAACATGCTGCTGGGAATGTCCCCTTCGGGGCACGGGGCGTGCATACAAATCCACATGTGCATGGCGTGAGTGTGCAAATCTGAGAACACGAGCACTGTGTGGCGGGGGGAGCTGAGGGGCATGTCTGGCCGTGCAAAGTCTGAGGGGAGCGAGGCTGGTGGACGTGCACGTTTAGCTCAGGGTGTGAGCGGAGCACGAGTCTGGTGCAGCTGTGAGCGTGTGGCCTGCTGGGTTAGTGTACAAATGGGAGTGTAAATACTTGTGCAAATGGTGGGCTGTGTGTTGGTGTGGCTCCAGCCGGGCCCTGAGCCCAGGATCTAACCTGTGTGTGCAAAAAGAGCCTGGGGGCTTTGCACACCAGGGCAGTGAGTGTGCATGGCGAGATTGCACCTGCATGTGCCATGGGGCAAGTGTGAGTTTGCAACATGACCGTGAGTGTGCGAGGGAGCCGTGTGTGACGATATGAGGTGTCTTAGTCCCACCCCCTGCTCAAAGTGTGACCAAGCCCCAGACCCCTCCATGGATTGAACCCACAGCCCAAGGCTCCCGGATGTGGGGGGCAGGCAGTTCCCTCCCCTGCCCCGGGCCGACCTGCCCCCGGGCCCAGCTGCAGAGACCTGGGGCCGCGCAGAGCCGGGAACCGCAGCCCGGGCGCTACGGGGACACCCAAACGAGGCTCGTCTGTCAGTGGGGCTGAGTCAACAACCAACCCGGGATCTCCCCCTCTGGGGAGACACTGGGGGGACTGTCAGTGGGGCTGTGGGTCAACGACCAACCCGGGACCTCACCCTCTGGGGAGACACTGGGGGGACTGTCAGTGGGGCTGTGGGCCAACGACCAACCCAGGATCTCCCCCTCTGGGGAGACACTGGGGGACTGTCAGTGGGGCTGTGGGTCAATGACCAACCCGCGATCTCACCCTCTGGGGAGACACTGGGGGACTGTCAGTGGGGCTGAGTCCACGACCAACCCGGGATCTCACCCTCTGGGGAGACACTGGGGGACTGTCAGTGGGGCTGTGGGTCAACGATCAACCCGGGATCTCACCCTCTGGGGAGACACTGGGAGACTGTCAGTGGGGCTGGGTCAACGACCAACCCGGGATCTCACCTTCTGGGGAGACACTGGGGGACTGTCAGTGGGGCTGAGTCAACGACCAACCCGGGATCTCACCCTCTGGGGAGACACTGGGGGGACCGTCAGTGGGGCTGGGTCAATGACCAACCCGGGACCTCACCCTCTGGGGAGACACTGGGGGGACTGTCAGTGGGGCTGTGGGTCAACGACCAACCCGGGACCTCACCCTCTGGGGAGACACTGGGGAACTGTCAGTGGGGCTGTGGGTCAACGACCAACCCGGGATCTCACCCTCTGGGGAGACACTGGGGCACTGTCAGTGGGGCTGTGGGTCAACAACCAACCCGGGACCTCACCCTCTGGGGAGACACTGGGGGGACTGTCAGTGGGGCTGGGTCAACGACCAACCCGGGATCTCACCCTCTGGGGAGACACTGGGGGACCGTCAGTGGGGCTGAGTCAACGACCAACCCAGGATCTCACCTTCTGGGGAGACACTGGGGGACTGTCAGTGGGGCTGAGTCAACGACCAACCCGGGATCTCACCCTCTGGGGAGACACTGGGGGACCGTCAGTGGCTGCAGGGCCCTTTGCAGGCCGGGGGCCCGGAGCCGAGCGGCTAGTGGCCCGGTGCCCCTGGGCTAATGGCCAGGCTGGTCGGCACGAGGAGAGTGGAGCCGAAACGCTGCAGGACACGTCTAACCCCTGGGCCACGATCCGGCTGCGTCTCAGCTCTGCTCTGGGGGCAAGGGGGGAACCAACCGCCAGGCCTGAGTGCCCCAGTCCAGTCACTGAGTGTCCTCAGCTGCTCCCCCGGGCAGCACCGTCAGTGCAACATGCCGGGCCTTGTGCACTGGGAATGTGCAGAGGCACCTGGGTGACTCCGTGGCGAGTGTGAGAGGGCAGTTGTGCAATGCACCAGCTAGTGTGCAAGGGGGATAGTGCATGCAGGAGCATGGGTAAAGGTGCAACATCTCAGTGAGTGTGTGAAGGCAGTTGTGCAACATCTGTAAGTGAGCGTGTAATGTGTGAGTGTGTGATGTGGAGTGATGATGCAAGTGTGCACAAGAATGTGCAAGGCAATGGCAAATGTGCAAGGCAGCAGGCTGTGAAGATGAGGATGCAGATGAAAGTGAGCACGCAAAATTGGGGATCAGGTGTGCAAGGCCCAGGTGTGAATGTGAGAGTGAGGCAGTAGTGTGTGTGAACGTGCACATGTTTGTGCAAGGCCATTGTGAAGGGAGTGTTCCGGCAGCAGCGAGTGCACGAGGGCGTCGGGGCACGTGCAACGTCACCTGCATGTCCCGGTGGATGACGGGCTGTGGGTCGCGGAAGGAGCCGTCGGCCTGTTGCTGTCCCAGCAGCCATGTGACCGACTCCCGAATCCCGGCAGCGTCCACGTTCTGGTACTGCCGGCTGAGCGCCAGGACCTTCACCACGAACGCCGTCAGCCTGGGGGGGGCCGGGGTCAGGGGGGCCGACTCACCCCCAGAGCCCCCAGCCGCCTCCCGGCCCTTCCCTGGGGAGCGGATCCCCCACAGAGCCCCCAGCCCCGGATCCCCCCTCACAGCCCCCCAGCCGCCTCCCGGCCCTTCCCTGGGGAGCGGATCCCCCCCAGAGCCCCCAGTCCCGGATCCCCCCCTCACAGCCGCCCAGCCGCCTCCCGGCCCTTCCCTGGGGAGCGGATCCCCCACAGAGCCCCCAGCCCCGGATCCCCCCCTCACAGCCCCCCAGCCGCCTCCCGGCCCTTCCCTGGGGAGCGGATCCCCCCCTCACAGCCCCCCAGCCACCTCCCGGCCCTTCCCTGGGGAGCAGATCCCCCACAGAGCACCCAGCCCCGGATCCCCCCCTCACAGCCCCCCAGCCGCCTCCCGGCCCTTTCCTGGGGAGCGGATCCCCCCCTCACAGCCCCCCAGCCGCCTCCCGGCCCTTCCCTGGGGAGCAGATCCTCCACAGAGCCCCCAGCCCCGGATCCCCCCCCCACAGCCCCCGAGCCGCCTCCCGGCCCTTTCCTGGGGAGCGGATCCCCCCCTCACAGCCCCCCAGCCGCCACCCGGCCCTTCCCTGGGGAGTGGATCCCCCCCAGAGCCCCCAGCCCCGGATCCCCCCCTCACAGCCCCCGAGCCGCCTCCCGGCCCTTTCCTGGGGAGCGGATCCCTCCCTCACAGCCCCCCAGCCGCCTCCCGGCCCTTCCCTGGGGAGCAGATCCCCCACAGAGCACCCAGCCCCGGATCCCCCCCTCACAGCCCCCCAGCCGCCTCCCGGCCCTTCCCTGGGGAGCGGATCCCCCACAGAGCCCCCAGTCCTGGATCCCCCCCTCACAGCCCCCCAGCCGCCTCCCGGCCCTTCCCTGGGGAGCGGATCCCCCACAGAGCACCCAGCCCCGGATCCCCCCCTCACAGCCCCCCAGCCGCCTCCCGGCCCTTCCCTGGGGAGCAGATCCCCCACAGAGCCCCCAGCCCCGGATCCCCCCCCCACAGCCCCCGAGCCGCCTCCCGGCCCTTTCCTGGGGAGCGGATCCCCCCCTCACAGCCCCCCAGCCGCCACCCGGCCCTTCCCTGGGGAGCGGATCCCCCCCAGAGCCCCCAGCCCCGGATCCCCCCCTCACAGCCCCCGAGCCGCCTCCCGGCCCTTTCCTGGGGAGCGGATCCCTCCCTCACAGCCCCCCAGCCGCCTCCCGGCCCTTCCCTGGGGAGCAGATCCCCCACAGAGCACCCAGCCCCGGATCCCCCCCTCACAGCCCCCCAGCCGCCTCCCGGCCCTTCCCTGGGGAGCGGATCCCCCCCAGAGCCCCCAGCCCTGGATCCCCCCCTCACAGCCCCCCAGCCGCCTCCCGGCCCTTCCCTGGGGAGCGGATCCCCCCCAGAGCCCCCAGCCCTGGATCCCCCCCTCACAGCCCCCCAGCCGCCTCCCGGCCCTTCCCTGGGGAGCGGATCCCCCACAGAGCACCCAGCCCCGGATCCCCCCCTCACAGCCCCCCACCACGCGTCCCGGCCCTTCCCTAGGGAGTGGATCCCCCCCAGAGCCCCCAGCCCTGGATCCCCCCCTCACAGCCCCCCAGCCGCCTCCCGGCCCTTCCCTGGGGAGCGGATCCCCCCCAGAGCCCCCAGCCCTGGATCCCCCCCTCACAGCCCCCCAGCCGCCTCCCGGCCCTTCCCTGGGGAGCGGATCCCCCCCAGAGCCCCCAGCCCTGGATCCCCCCCCCACAGCCCCCGAGCCGCCTCCCGGCCCTTTCCTGGGGAGCGGATCCCCCCCAGAGCCCCCAGAGCCCCCCAGCCACCTCCCAGCTCTGCCCTGGGGAGTGGATCCCCCCCTAGAACACCCAGGCATTGACCCCCCAAGCTCCCAGGCCTGGACCCCCCAGCCCCCCAGCCTGGCTCACCAGGTGCTGCTGGCCCGGTGCAGCCAGGCGCCGTACGACCCGTCTTTCTTGCGGAAGGTCAGGATCCGCTCGTAGCCTGGGGGGAGGAGATGAGCCGGGGGTGTCACATGGGCGGTTGACCTCCACCTCCATGCCCACTGCTCCCCTTGTGCTCCGTGAGGGGCTCGTGCCTGAGGCGTGCAGGCGAGGGGGGATGAGCGTCCGCGGGTCTGTGCGCTGGGCGTGCAAAGGGGGGCTGCACACGTGTGTGCACAGTGCAAGAGCTGGCGGGCAGCCATGGTGGGTCAGGTTCCCACGTGCAGGGGACCAGTGTGCGAGCTGGGGTCCGGCACCCCATTGCTGTGTGCAGCTCCCCAAGCCGAACCCTCAAACCCCACCGGCCCTGCCCCCCTCACCCCCACCCCCGCCCGCCCCTGTGCCCAGCCCCCTTGGCCCCCCACCCCCACGCGCGGTTCCTGGCCCCTCACCCCCACCCACCCTGGTGCCCAGCCCCCCTGGCCCCCCACCCCCACCCGCCCCGGCGCCCGGCCCCCCTCACCCCCACCCCCACCTGCCCCGGTGCCCGGCCCCCCTCACCCCCTACCCCCACTGAGCCCGGAGCCTGGCCCCCCTTGCCCCCCAGCCCCACGCATCCCGGTTCCTGGCCCCTCACCCCCACCCACCCTAGTGCCCAGCCCCCCTGGCCCCTCACTCCCACCCGCCCCGGCGCCCGGCCACCCTCACCCCCCACCCCCACCTGCCCCGGTGCCCAGCCCCCCTCACCCCCTACCCCCACCCACCCCAGAGCCTGGCCCCCCTCACCCCCCACCCCCGCCCGCCCTGGTGCCCGGGACTCACCCACGCGCAGGTGCTCCAGCCCCTCCTGCTTGCGCTCGGCTCTGAGCTGGACCCACTGCTCCGTCTCGTCCAGGTAGCGCAGGGCGTAGAGCCCGGGCGCCATGTAGATCATCGTCTGCTCCGCGCAGCCCCGCGGCACCCGCAGCAGCCCCACCAGCCCGGCGGGCGAGAGCGACTTCTCCAGCGTCTCCACGGGCACGTCGGCTGCCCCACGGCGGAGACAGCGTCAGCGACCCACGGACCGCGCGCCGGGGAGCCAGCGACCCATGGACCCCACGCCGGGGAGCCAGAGACCCACGGACCCCGCGCCGGGGAGACCCAGCGACCCACGGACCCCACGCCGGGGAGAGCCAGAGACCCACGGACCTCGTGCCGGGGAGCCAGAGTCCCACAGACCCCACGCCACGGAGCCAGCGACCCACGGACCCCGCGCCAGGGAGAGCCAGAGACCCACGGACCTCGTGCCGGGGAGCCAGAGACCCACGGACCCCGCGTTGGGAGACAGCGTCAGCGACCCACGGACCCCGCACCGGGGAGCCAGAGACCCACAGACCCTGCGCCGGGGAGACCCAGCGACCCACGGACCCCACGCCGGGGAGCCAGAGACTCACGGACCCCACGCCAGGGAGCCAGAGACCCACGGACCCCGCGCCGGGGAGAGCCAGAGACCCACGGACCCCGCGCCGGGGAGAGCCAGAGACCCAGCGACCCACAGACCCCGCGTTGGGAGACAGCGTCAGCGACCCACGGACCCCGCGCCGGGGAGCCAGAGACCCACAGACCCTGCACCGGGGACACCCAGCGACCCATGGACCCCACGCCGGGGAGCCAGAGACTCACGGACCCCGCACCGGGGAGCCAGCGACCCACGGACCCCGCGCAGGGGAGAGCCAGCGACCCACGGACCCCACGCCGGGGAGCCAGAGTCTCACGGACCCCGCGCCGGGGAGCCAGCGACCCACGGACCCCGCGCCGGGGAGAGCCAGAGACCCACGGACCCCGCGCCGGGAGACAGCGTCAGCGACCCACGGACCCCGCGCCAGGGAGCCAGAGACCCACGGACCCCGAGCCGGGGAGAGCCAGAGACCCAGCGACCCACGGACCCCGCGCCGGGGAACCAGAAACCCACGGACCCCGCGCCAGGGAGACCCAGAGACCCACGGACCCTGCGCTGGGGAGACCCAGGAACCCAGCGACTCACGGACCCCGCGCCGGGGAGAGCCAGAGACCCAGCGACCCACGGACACCACACCAGGGCTGGGGGGAGTTGGCACTGGGGTGGGGACAGGGATGGGGAATGTAGTGGGGTGGGGAGGGGGCATCGAAGTGAATGGGGGAGGGGCATCAGGGCAGTGACAAAGTGGTTCTGTTCTGAATGTTTTCGCTGAACCCTGTGTGCCTCAGTTTCCCTCTGAGTTACTGAGGTGTCTCGTTGGGGGTGTGATGTTAGTGACACGAACTGGGACCGTATAGATCATTGTGGCAACCAAGGTCCTGCAGTGGCACCAAATCTTTACAAAGAGGGTCAAGTGAGGTGTCTCTGAGGAGGTTACCATGATGCGCTCTGGGTGCAGGTACCTTTGTTACAGGTATTGGCTCTGTCCTGTCTGTATTTCACACTTGTGCTCTGCTTCTGGGGGACATCCCAGACAATGTGGCGTCAGCTCTGCCTGGCCTGGCCTGCCCGAGGGCCCGATACGGCCCATCCACTACAACTGACCCACGGAGAGAAGCAGACACACCAGGGCCAGGCCGGAGGAGGGGCACGGCGGGGAGTGGGGCTGCGCTGCTGGGAGTGAACCAATCTCCGGATCTGGGACCCGTGGGGGGGCCCAGGGCCTGGGTGGCAGGGAGGGTGGGAGCCGCGGGGGATGAGTGATGGGGGAAGGGTAGCGGGGGATGGGGAGGGCGGGGCATGGGGGAGGGGCAGCGGGGGATGGGGAAGGGCGGGGGGGCAGCAGGGGGGGTCTCTCACCCGTGACACGGACGCTCATCTTGAAGTCCCCATCAGGGAGGGCGTTGGGGGGCAGCTCCCCCGGGATCTCCAGCGCCCGGCTGAGCCTCTCTGTGCGGGCAGGGGGGGTCAGATGGGATGCAGGCAGCCCCAAAACCCCACCCCAGGGGCATCTCCCCCACAGAGCCCCCCCTTGGCACCCTATGGGGCCCCATGAGACTCACCCTCCCCCCGGGCCTGGGGTCACCCACCTGCAGAGTCCAGCGTGTAGCTCATCTCCTCCAGCTGGGTGGTGCCTTCTCTCTGGGGGGCAAGACGGGGGGTCAGAACGGGTACCTGGGGGGCGGAGGGGGTGGGGAGGGGAGGAGCAGGTTGGGGAGGGGTAGAGGGGATGGAGGAGGGGAGGAGCAGGTTGAGGAGGGGCAGAGGGGGCAGGAACAGGCAGGGGATGGGCAGGGGGGAGGGGAGGAGCAGGCAGCGGCTCCGTGGGGCTCGGCCCCCCTCTCACCTCCACCCGCAGGGTCCGGGCGACGCTGTCCCCGAGCCCCCAGCCCCCCTGCGCCGTGATGGTGACAGGGATGTCGGCGGCGCCCATGGGCACCACGGCGAAGGGCACAGCCAGAGCCCCCTTCGCTGGGACCTGCACGGCCTGGCGCCGGATCCGGTCCCCCGTCGCCGGGGAGCAGAGACCCTCCGAGCGCTCCATGTGCACCGAGACCTGGGGAGAGAGACAGAGACCCCCGCATGGGCTGTGGGCCGGGGCTGGGGGGCACTGGCAGGGCTGGGGCCTGCAGGTCGGAGCTGAGGGGCATCGGCAGAGCTGGGGAGGGCAGGGCAGGGGGCTCGGGCACACCGGCAGGGCTGGGGGGCAGGGCATGGGGGCATTGGCAGGGTGGGGGGCAGGGACGGGGGCTGGGAGCTGTGGGTTGGAGCTGAGGGGCATCGGGAGGGCGGGGGGCTGTGCAGGTCTGAGGGGCACCAGCAGGGCCGGGGGCTGCGGGTCGGGGCTGGGAGCACCGGCAGGGCAGGGGGCAGGGACGGGGGCTGCGGGTCAGGGCTGGGGGCACCGGCAGGGCCGGGGGCAGGGCCAAGCGGGGGCCCCTCACGTTGACGGGCCGATCCCGGTAGTTGTACAGCACCGGGCGCAGCTCCAGCTGCTCGAATCGCTTCACCGCGTAGGGCAGCCGCAGCGAGACGTGGAAATCCTGGAAGACGCGGACGCTGAGCGGGTCGGAGATGCAGATCCCTGGGGGGAGGAGCTGGGTGAGCCGGGGAGGCAATGGGGGGGCGGACAGACGGACGGATGGGGGGACGGACTCACCGGTGGTCGGCGACATGCTGACGGCCTGGATCTCCCAGGTGGTGATCGAATCCGGCACCAGGTGGGTTTGCCTGCGGGAGACAGGCCAGGGTGGGGGGGTCAGGGGTGGGGCTGGGTAGGGAGGGTGGCCCCAGGGAAGGTGCTTGGAGGAATATGGGGGGACGCCGGGAAGGAGTGGAGCCCTGGGGTGGGGGGAGGGGAACCCCAGAGAAGTGGGGGGAGGAACAGGGTGAGCTGGGGGAGGGGCTCCCCAGGAGAAGTGGGGGGAGAGGCGGCGAGGTGGGGGAGGGGCTCCCCAGGAGAAGGGGGAGGGGCAGCGAGGTGGGGGAGGGGCTCCCCAGGAGAAGTGGGGGGAGAGGCGGCAAGGTGGGGGAGGGGCTCCCCAGGAGAAGTGGGGGGAGAGGCGGCAAGGTGGGGGAGGGGTTCCCCAGGAGAAGTGGGGGGAGAGGCGGCGAGGTGGGGGAGGGGCTCCCCAGGAGAAGGGGGAGGGGCAGCGAGGTGGGGGAGGGGCTCCCCAGGAGAAGTGGGGGGAGAGGCGGCGAGGTGTCCCCAGGAGAAATGGGGGGCCCCCGGGGGCACTGACCGGCTGCTCCCGTGCACGGTGACGGTTTTCCAGAGCCAGCTCTCGGGGAAGACGCTCCGGGTCTGCACAAAATCATCGTCGAAGAACTCGTCCTCGTCCACCTCGGGGTTCACTGTGGGGTAAATGTGGGGGTTCAGCATCTGCACGGGGCTGTGGGTCGCAGCTCGACTCCCTGCCCATCTGCGGCTCTGTGTGCGAGACCCCTCCCCCCTGTAATCACTCACCCCAGGGCCTGAGCGAGGGGCGATGGGGGGGTGGGAGGCGGCACCTCCAGCCAGCGGCCCCCCTTGGCGAGGGGCTGGGAGCCAGGGCCCAGGGCAATGAGAGGGGCCCAGTGGACTCGCTGGAGCCGAGCGGAGACACTGACGGCCGGGGGCGGTTAGGAGCCAGCCCCGTCCCTCGGACACCCCTTGTGCAGCACCGGGACACCCCCCGGGGGAGCAGCACAAAGGCCCAACGGCCACACACGGATTTTGGAGCTGGGCAGGTTTGCAGGTGGGGGAAGTTGCTGTAATGGGGAGGGGCCTCGCGGAGCCCCCCGGTCTCGATCTCCACCCTCCCCCAGCTAAGTCACCCGCCAGGGCAGTCGGGGAGCAACTCGGTAACAACAAGCCAGAGTGCGTGTGTGTGTGTGCGTGAGAGTGCGTGAGTGTGCGTGTGTGAGTGTGCGATATATCTCACATGCAGATGACACAGTGAAGGTTGATACACGTATTACCAGTAAAATGTGGGGCTTTGCCTTATCCCCCCCGAAAAGATCCTGTGCAGCACTTTAAGTACAACAACTGTGCGGGGCAGGGTTAGCGGCGGGGGGGAGGAACCCCAGAGCCAGGCTCCCGCCCCCTGCTCTAACTACCAGCCCCCACTCCCCTCCCAGAGCTGGGAGAGAACCCAGGAGTCCTGGCTCCTAGCCCCCCTGCTCTGACCCACCAGCCCCCACTCCCCTCCTAGATCCAGGGACAGAACCCAGGAGTCCTGGCTCCCAGATGCCCCTGCTCTGACCACCAGCCCCCACTCCCCTCCCAGAGCCAAGGAGAGAACCCAGGAGTCCTGGCTCCTAGCCCCCCTGCTCTAACCCACTAGACCCCACTCCCCTCCTAGATCCAGGGACAGAACCTTGAGTCCTGGCTCCCAGCCCCCTTGCTCTAACCCACCAGCCCCCACTCCCCTCCCAGAGACGGGAGAGAACCCAGGTGTCCGGGCTCCCAGCCCCTCCCCAAGCCCAGGCTCACCCCGGGCCAGCCCGCCAGAGCTCCAGGCCCGGGCCTTGCGGCGAAGCTCGATGGCGAATTGGCAGCAGTCGAGGAAGGGGCCTCGGCAGCGGGCAGCATCGGGGCCCAGGATCCGTGTTGCTCGCTGCTCGCACGTCCGGCGCATCGGCACTCGGGTCATCCCGTCCCGGCAGCACCGCAGAGCCAGCGGGTCACCCTGGTACTGCGAGGCTGGGGAGACGGGACGCAGGGGGCACGTCAGACGGGGTGCGGGGGGACAGAGTATCAGATGGGGAGGGGGGACAGACAGGGTCGGGGGCAGATGGTGTGCGCAGGCAGTGGATCAGACAGGGCAGGGGTCAGAAGGGCAGATGGGGCACGGGGGTTGCAGAGGGTCAGATGGGGTGCGGGGGGCAGATGGTGTGGGTGGGCAGCGGATCAGATGGGGCGAGGGGCAGACGGGGTGCAGGGGGCAGAGGGTCAGATGGGGTGCGGGAGGGCAGCAGAGGGGCAGACAGGACGTGGGGGGCAGCAGAGTATCAGATGGGGCAGGGGCAGAGCGTCAGACAGGGCATGAGGGGCAGAGGGTCAGACGAAGCGCGGGGGGCAGCAGAGGGGCAGATGGGGCACGGGGGGGATGCCTGGCACCACTGTCCCTGCCCGGGGTCCCAGGCTGGCCACGGGGCAGAGCTCGAGGGGGGAGCAGGGGGTTGGAGCCCACAGGGTCCGTTTTGGAGGTGGTGGGGCCACACGGCCAGGCCTGGGCGAAATGGGGCACCCTTGTGGGGCTCCTCCAAGGGGCTGCCCCTCGGCCGGGGGGCGCAGCAGCGACCTGGTGGATCCATGCACAGGGCGGGTAGATCCTGCCCCCCACGCCCCCACTCACCTCTCTTCTGGGCCTGCAGCTGGAAGTCCAGCGAGCGCTTCCTGCGGGGGGCGTCCTGGCCGCAGCTGTGCCCTGGGGGTCCAAAGACCGAGGGGGGGTAAGACTGGGCAGGTCACAGCCCCTGAGCCCCCTCCTGGCCCCCATGTGACCCCCGCCCCTCAGCTCCCCCCCAGGTCCTCCCCCCGCCCCCCATCTCACCGCTCCACAGCCGGCTCTGCAGCTCCCCCACGCGCAGGGCCAGGCCGGCGTCTTCGAAGACCCCCAGGGCGTCGGCCCCACTGCCCGGCGAGCAGCCCAGGTCGTAGCTGTCCATGGCCGCGAACACCTGGGGAATGGGGGGAGAGAAGCTGGGGGTGGATGGACGGGCAGAAGCCGGGGGATGGGGGCTGGGGGGCAGAAGCCGGGGGGCAGACAGCAGGGGGATGGGGGGCCGGGGGACAGACAGCAGGGGGATGGGGGGCCGAGGGGCAGAAGCCGGGGGGCAGACAGCAGGGGGATGGGGGGCCGGGGGGTGGAAGCCGGGGGGCAGACAGCAGGGGGATGGGGGGCCGGGGGGCGGAAGCCGGGGGGCAGACAGCAGGGGGATGGGGGGCCGGGGGGTGGAAGCCGGGGGGCAGACAGCAGGGGATGGGGGGCCGGGGGACAGACAGCAGGGGGATGGGGGGCAGAAGCTGGGGGGTTCATTGCCCCGCCAGGTCCCAGGAGGAACGTGGCCGGCGTCCATTGCCCTTGGCCACACCCGTCATGGCCCCATTCTCTGGCCATTGACCATTCGGGGTCATAGGTCACCAGTGGGGTCGTGGGTCAAACCCAGGTCCTGGGGGTGAGTCTGGGGCCAAGGGCCCTTTGAATGGAGGAGGCCGTGATTGGCCGGTCATGAGCAAAGGCCCGTTTGGGAGGTCAGAGGTCAAACCCAAGGAGCCGATGACCATCCATGTCTAATGGGTTGACCGTTCAAAGGTCATGGGTCACGGCAGAGAGGTCGTAGGTCAAGCCCAAGGAGGCTAATGACCCTTGGCTCCCATGGGGTGACCTTGGAAGGCCCCAGCTCAAGGCCGGGGGTGGCAGGCCAAGCCGTGGGGTGACCGGGTCAGGGGTCGGGGGTCAGACCGGGTCGGCCGTACCTTGGCGGGCGTGAGGCGGTGCCGGCGGTTGACCACGTAGACGGCCGAGTCGACGGCCACCAGGGAGACGGCGGCGCGGGAGTCGGTGGCCACCGTGAACCTGAGCGAGTCGTGGGGGCGCAGCTCCCCGCTGCCCCGCTCCAGCTGCAGCTCCAGCTGGGGGGACGCGGGTCAGGGGGCCCACACCCTGCCCCTCACCCCGCCCCACAGCCCGCCCCACACAGCCTGCCCCACACCCTGCCCCACACCCTGCCCCACACCCCGCCCCTCACCCCGCCCCACACACCCTGCCCCACACACCCCGCCCCTCACCCCGCCCCACACCCTGCCCCTCACCCCGCCCCACACACCCTGCCCCACACCCCGCCCCACACCCTGCCCCTCACCCCGCCCCTCACCCCGCCCCACACCCTGCCCCTCACCCCGCCCCACACACCCCGCCCCACACACCGCCCCACACACCCCGCCCCTCACCCTGCCCCTCACCCCGCCCCACACACCCCGCCCCACACCCCCCCACACACACCCCAACCGGCCCCGTGCTGCACCTCACCCACCCCACAAACCCCACAGAACTGCACCAAACCCCACCCCACACTCTGTCCCACACCCCGCCCCACACCCTGCCCGGCCCCACGCTGCACCCCACAAACCCCACAAACCCCACTGCACCCCACAGAACTGCACCAAACCCCTCCCCACATACCCCGCCCCACACACCCCGCCTGGCCCCGTGCTCCACCTCACCCTCCCCACTGCACCCCACTGCACCTCACAGAACTGCACCAAACCCCACCCCACACACCCCGCCCGGCCCTGCGCTGCACCTCACCCTCCCCACAAACCGCACTGCACCCCACAGAACTGCACCAAACCCCTCCCCACACACCCCGCCCGGCCCCGTGCTGCACCTCACCCTCCCCACGAACCCCACTGCACCCCACAGAACTCCTGCACCAAACCCCACCCCACCCGGCCCCGTGCTGCACCTCACCCACCCCACAAACCCCACTGCACCCCACAGAACTGCACCAAACCCTCCCCACACAAGCCCCACAACATACCCTGCATCAACCCCTGCCCCCCCCCACACCGCCCCACACCACCCGCCTTGCCCCTCCCCCAACCCCCCTGGATTTACCTTCCCCTGGCAGCGGTCCACCACGTCCACCCACAGCGAGTTGGCCACGACCTCGTCCCCGCGCCGGTAAAAGGCCACGAGCCGGAAGGCTGGGACCAGCTCGGGGGTGACGGGGACGGAGATTACGGTGTAGGACGTCCGGGGCACGGCGCGCGCCGCCACGATGGAGCCCCGGTGCAGCACCTGCCGGGGAGACCCACAGCTGGTCCCGGGGCAGCCATGGGGCCTGGGCTGCAGGGGGCGGGATGGGGGGCTGCAGGGGGATCTCTCCCAGCCAGGGAGCAGTGGGGAGCACTAGGGGGCGCTCTCCAAGCCAGGAGGCGATAGGAGGCACTGGGGGGCACCAGGGGGCGATCTCCCAGCTGGGGGGAGGTAGGGGGCACTGGGGGGCACCAGGGGGCATTGTCCCAGCTGGGGGGAAGTAGGGGGCACTCGGGGGCACCAGGGGACGTTGTCCCAGCTGGGGGGCAGTACGGGGCACCAAGGGGCAGTAGGGGACAATATGGGGCACTAGGGGGAGCTCTCCCAGCCAGGGGGCAGTAGGCGGCACTGGGGGGCAGTAGGGGGCACCGGGGGGCGCTCTCCCAGCCAGGGGGCAGTAGGGGGCACTGGGGGGCAGTAGGGGGTACCGGGGGGGCGCTCTCCCAGCCAGGGGCAGTATGGGGCACTGGGGGGCAGTATGGGGCACCGGGGGGCAGTAGGGGGCACCGGGGGGGCGCTCTCCCAGCCAGGGGCAGTATGGGGCACTGGGGGGCAGTAGGGGGCACCGGGGGGCAGTAGGGGGCACCGGGGGGGCGCTCTCCCAGCCAGGGGGCAGTAGGCAGCACTGGGGGGCAGTAGGGGGCACCGGGGGGCACTCTCCCAGCCAGGGGGCAGTAGGGGGCACTGGGGGGCAGTAGGGGGCACCGGGGGGGCGCTCTCCCAGCCAGGGGCAGTATGGGGCACTGGGGGGCAGTAGGGGGCACCGGGGGGCAGTAGGGGGCACCGGGGGGTGCTCTCCCAGCCAGGGGGCAGTAGGGGGCACTGGGGGGCAGTAGGGGCACCGGGGGGGGCGCTCTCCCAGCCAGGGGCAGTATGGGGCACTGGGGGGCAGTATGGGGCACCGGGGGGCAGTAGGGGGCACCGGGGGGGCGCTCTCCCAGCCAGGGGGCAGTAGGCGGCACTGGGGGGCAGTAGGGGGCACCGGGGGGCACTCTCCCAGCCAGGGGGCAGTAGGGGGCACCGGGGGGCACTAGGGGGCACCGGGGGGCGCTCTCCCAGCCAGGGGCAGTATGGGGCACTGGGGGGCAGTAGGGGGCACCGGGGGGCAGTAGGGGGCACCGGGGGGGTGCTCTCCCAGCCAGGGGCAGTATGGGGCACTGGGGGGCAGTAGGGGGCACCGGGGGGCAGTAGGGGGTACCGGGGGGGCGCTCTCCCAGCCAGGGGCAGTATGGGGCACTGGGGGGCAGTATGGGGCACCGGGGGGCAGTAGGGGGCACCGGGGGGCGCTCTCCCAGCCAGGGGCAGTATGGGGCACTGGGGGGCAGTAGGGGGCACCGGGGGGCAGTAGGGGGCACCGGGGGGCGCTCTCCCAGCCAGGGGCAGTATGGGGCAGTAAGGGGCACCGGGGGGCAGTAGGGGGCACCGGGGGGCGCTCTCCCAGCCAGGGGCAGTATGGGGCACTGGGGGGCAGTATGTGGCACCGGGGGGCAGTAGGGGGCACCGGGGGGCAGTAGGGGGCACTGGGGGCAGTAGGGGGCACCGGGGGGCGCTCTCCCACCAGCCGCACTCACTCACCATGTAGTAGAAGTGGGAGAAGGCGCCGGAGCCGAGGTCCTTGAGCCCCACAGAGAGCGACTGGCCGGGCCCCACGGCGCCCGAGCGCTGGGTCTCCAGCACCAGGTAGCTCCCACTGGGGGACCGAACCGCTGTGGCCTGGAGAGACCCCTCGGCCTGGTCCCTCTCCCCCGCCACCACCTGCGGGGGGGGGGCATGGCTCAGCACCTGCCCCCTAGCCGTGCCCTGCCCCTCGCCCAGCCCCCCTCCCCTCCCCTTCCCGTCCCCCACCCCCTCCGGCCAGGCCCCGGCCCCCATCCATCCCCAGTCCATCCCTGTCCCCGTCCCCCACCCGCCAGCCCCCTCCCCTCCCCAGCCCCCCCCGGGGCCAGACCTGCAGGGTGAGGGCGCTGGCTCTGGAGTCCAGGTTGAGGGGGAACATCACCAACCCCCTCTCATCCGCCACCACCCGTCTCTGGGGGTGGGACGGGCCCCCCGACACCTCGGCTGAGACCCACACGGGGATGCGGGGGGCCAGGGAGCCGTCGGCCAAGGTGACGCGGGCCTGGGGAGAGATGGGAGAGTGGGGGGGGGCACAGACTCAAACAGCCCTGTGTACGCAAAGCCCGCCAGCTGCGTGCCCCCTACCCTGACCCCCCAGCCCCACACCCCCAGCCCACGATCCCCCCACCCCTGACCCGCAGCTATACACCCCAGTCCCCCCAGCCTGACCCCCAGCCCCACACCCCCAGCCCCAGATCCCTCCACCCCTGACCCGCAGCTATACACCCCAGTCCCCCCAGCCTGACCCCCAGCCCCACACCCCCAGCCCCAGATCCCTCCACCCCTGACCCGCAGCTATACACCCCAGTCCCCCCAGCCTGACCCCCAGCCCCACACCCCCAGCCCCAGATCCCTCCACCCCTGACCCGCAGCTATACACCCCAGTCCCCCCAGCCTGACCCCCAGCCCCACACCCCCAGCCCCAGATCCCTCCACCCCTGACCCGCAGCTATACACCCCAGTCCCCCCAGCCTGACCCCCAGCCCCACACTCCCAGCCCACGATCCCCCCACCCCTGACCCGCAGCTATACACCCCAGTCCCCCCAGCCTGACCCCCAGCCCCACACTCCCAGCCCCAGGCCCCCACCCTGATTCTCCCAGCCCCCGATCCCCCCAGCCCACCCCTGAGCCCCGGCCCCAGGCAGCAGGGGCAGCTGCCCCACCAGCACAAGGAAGGGAGCCCCGGGGATGAAGTGCCGTTTGGTTTGCGACAGGTCCACGCTGTAGGGAGACGTCACGAACTTGACGGTGCTCAGCTCCTGCTCCTCCAGCTCCCCGCCTGCCGGGGGGACGCGAGCGTGAACGGGGGGGGCGGGCCCAGCCCCCCTGCAGGATCACAGCCGGCGCCCCCCGGAGGGGACAGGCCCCCGCCCCATTGCCCCCCCGAGCCAGCCAGGCCCTGCCCCATCGCCCCCGCCCCCGAGCCAGCCAGGCCCTGCCCCATCGCCCCCCCGAGCCAGCCAGGCCCTGCCCCATTGCCCCCTCCTGAGCCAGCCAGGCCCTGCCCCATTGTCCCCGCCCCCGAGCCAGCCAGACCCTGCCCCATTGCCCCCCCGAGCCAGCCAGACCCTGCCCCATCGCCCCCCCGAGCCAGCCAGACCCTGCCCCATTGCCACCCCGAGCCAGCCAGTCCCTGCCTCATTCCCTGCTGCCCCCCCTGAGCCAGCCGGTCCCTGCCCTGGGGCCAATGGGAGCTGGCGCACCCCAGAGGGGCTGGGCCCCTGCCCCATTCCCGTGTCCCCAAGTGAGCCGGTGTCTGCCCTGGGGCCAATGGGACCCGGTACCCTCGAGAGGGGCCGGACCCCTGCCCCATTCCCGTGCCCCCAAGTGAGCCGGTCTCTGCCCTGGAGCCAATGGGAGCCGGTACCCTCGAGAGGGGCCGGACCCCTGCCCCATTCCCGTGCCCCCAAGCGAGCCGGTCTCTGCCCTGGGGCCAACGGGAGCTGGCGCCCCCCAGAGGGGCCGGCCCGGCCCCCACACTCACTGACGGTCTCTATGAAGGTCACCGCAATGTAGAGGTTGGTCCCTGCCAGGTCCTGCAGCGGTCGCCCCAATTTCTCTCCCAGGAGGCTGCGCTTCAGGATCACGTGCGCTGCCCCCTCGTTCACCTGCCGGGGGTGGGAGGGAGAGAGTTAGATGATACCCAGCCCCCCCCGTACACACGGACCCAGACGGGGGGGGGGCCACGGAGCAGGGGTGGGAGGAAGGGGGCAGAGGGAGCTGTGACAAAATGGGATGGTTTTTTCCTTAACATTTTGCATGAATATGCTGTGTGCCTCAGTTTCCCCATGTGTTACCTGGGGGGCGCCAGGGGGTGCAATTTTTGCTGAGCCCCCATGAGGCAGGTGGGGCAGCCTCTGGGTCTCCCCCAGGCTGGACTTTGCTGCAGGTCCCAGCACCCTGTGCTCACAAGCTGTGTCTGGCACCGGGCTCCCGACGGCGAATAACCCTCCTGTCTCACAGTCGCTGCTGCTCCCCCAGGGGTCCCATCCAGGGCGACTCACTGAAGGGGGCTCACAGGGGGCTGGGGGGGAGGAGGACCCTAGGGTGCTGCAGGATCCCAGGGGAGAGGGTCCCTGGCGGGCTCTGGGGGCATCCCATGGGGTCCCAGGAGGGGAGGGGGATCCCAGAGAAATGGGCATCCTGTGCATGGATGGGGATCCCATCGGGGGAGGGGGGTTCCAGAGAGATGTGGGTCCCGTGGGGGTAGGGGAATCCCAGAGGGGAGTCCCAAAGGAATGGAGGTCCTGTGGGAGGATGAGGGGGTCCCATGTGGGGACAGGGGCCCCAGAGGGATAGGGGACCCATGGGGGAAATTGGGGCTCCTGTGGGGGGAATGGGGGGTCCCATGAGCAGATGGGGGGGTCCTGTGGGTGGGTGAGGGGTCCCACAGGGGGAGGAGGATCCCAGGGGAGTCCCAGAGGGATGGGGACCCGTGGGAGGATGGGGGGGTCCTGTGGGGAGAGGGGGGTCCCAGAGGGATGGGGGTTCCGTAGGGGGAATGG
Organism: Gopherus flavomarginatus; assembly: GCF_025201925.1. Lineage (NCBI taxonomy): Eukaryota > Metazoa > Chordata > Testudines > Testudinidae > Gopherus > Gopherus flavomarginatus. The sequence goes on from NC_066628.1 coordinate 1,651,001, forward strand.
GGGTCTCACCGTGATCTGTTGCTCCAGGCCCCTGAGGAAGGTTTTCTCCCCATCCTCGTTGCTCACCCCAAACCTCAGGTAGGCAACACCGTTCACCCCCTTCCCATAGACAAACCTGGGGAGAGGGGGGGTCACCTCGAATCCTGAGACCGGGGGGCACAGCCCAGGGGGGTCAGCAGGGGGGTGGCTCTGCCGGGGTCTGGATTCAGTGGGGAGCTGCACCTCAAGGTCCGTCCTGGCCCCGTGGGGAGTCTGGGGCTGAGCCCAGTCATGGGGGGATCCTGGGGAGCCTGGGGAAAACTGGGAGCCAAAGCACCCCAGAACCACCCCCCGGCTGCCTGAGCCCGGCCAGAGGGAAGGGGGGGTCAGGGGAGCTGCCCCTACCTGACCTGCAGGTCAATGCGCAAATCGGGGGACCCCTCTCCCCTCACCAGCATATGGGTCCGTTCAGGGATGATCTTCACCTCGAAATTGGGGAGCACTGGGGGGAGAAAACACACATGGGCCCCAGAAGTCCTGGCTCCCAGCCCCCCGACACACACACTCCAGCCCTGGAGCCAGGAGAGAACCCAGGAGTCCTGGCTCCCAGCCCCCCGACACACACACTCCAGCCCTGGAGCCAGGAGAGAACCCAGGAGTCCTGGCTCCCAGCCCCCCTCCCCTCTCCGAGCCGAGAGAGAACCCAGGCGTCCGGGACTCACCGTATTTCTTCACCTCGAACTCGGCGCTGGTGTTGGACTCGAGGGCGTTGGAGAATCGCGCCGTGATGCGCCAGGTCCCAGGCCTGGGAGGGGAAGGGGGTGAGAGGGGATCGGGGACCCCTGGAGCTCCCCCCAGCCCCTCCGCCTAGGGGCCCCGCTCCCAGCCCCCCCCCACAGAGGCTGGAGAAGGATGTCAGGGTCCCACCCCCAGACAGGCAGACCCAGGCAGACAGGGTCACAGGGAGCCCCCCTGACACCCCAGCAGGGGATCCCCTAGTCTGGACCGGGCACAAGCCAGCTCTAGGGGGCTTCTCTGCCCCCTCCACCCCTGGTGCCCTCCCAGGGCAATGGGGTGTCTGTGTCACCCCCAGCTCCCCAGCCATGGGGGTGTCCCAGCCCCCCACTCACTCGGAGATGTCGGGGATCGAGAGCTGGTCCGAGATGACCCAGTTCTGCGGGAACCGCTCCACCTTCCGCACCTGCAGCCCCTGGTTGTTCTGGGGGGCAGACGGGGGGGTGTTAGCGGGGGCCCAATCCCCTCCTATCAGTGGGGCCCGATCCTGCCCCCATAGCCCCTTCATGGGGCCCCAACCCCTCATGGGCCAGATACTTCCCCTCCCCCTCCCAGCCTCGGTTTCCCTTCCCCCAACCCCCCATGGGCCCGATCCTGCCCCTCCCCCTCCCAGCCTCGGTTTCCCATCTCCCCACCCCCCCATGGGCCCGATCCTGCCCCTCCCCTTCCTAGCCACGGGCTCCCTGTCCTCCATCCCCCTAAGGGCCCGATCCTGCCCCTCCCAGCCACGGGCTCCCTGCCCCCGGCTCTCACCAGGACAGTGATGGTGATGGACTCGGCCGTGGGGCGCAGCTCGTGGTTCAGGGCGAAGACTCGAAAGTGAACTAGGTGGGGGAATGAGACAGGCTGTGAAGGGGGGGCTGGGGACCATGGGGGCAGGGGATAAGGGGGATGCAGAGGGATGTGGGGGGCAGGGACTGTAGGGTAAGGGGGGCCACAGGGGACCAGTGGTCATGGGGTGCAGGAGCCATGGGATGTGGGAGACCATAGGGGGCAGGTGGCTGTGGGAAACTGGGCGCTCTGGGGGCTCGGGGCACAGGGGGCTACGGGGTCTATGGGGCATGGGGGTCATGGGGAACAGAGGGAAAGTTGGGCACAGGGGCAATTGGGCCGTGGGGCATAGGGGGCTGTGGGGGCCATGGGGCGCAGGGGGCGTGGGGGCTATGGGGCATGGGGGCCATGGGGCACAGAGGGAAAGTAGGGCACGGGGGCCATGAGGCACAGGAGGCTATGGGGGCCATGGGGGATGTGAAGGCTATGGGGGGACCGTGGGGCGCAGGGGGCTATGGGGAACGGGGGCCATGGGGCACAGTGGGCTATGGGGGCCATGGGTCACGGGGGTCATGGGGAACAGAGGGAAAGTGGGGCACAGGGCCGTGGGGTGCAGGGGCCATGGGGCGCAGGGGCTATAGGGCACAGGGGCCATGGGGCACAGGGGGCTATGGGGGCTGTGGGGCACAGGGGGCTATGGTGCACGGGGGCCATGGGGCACAGGGGCCATGGGATACAGAGGGCTGTGGGGCTCGGGGGCCACGGCTCTCACCCCTCTGCCGGGGCGTGTAGACCGGCTTGTCGGTCTGGATGAAGAGCTGCCCGCGCCGGGTCGTCCAGGCCAGTCTCAGGGTCTGGGCTCCCGGGGGGGGCAGCTGGGGGCTCCGCGCGACCAGCTGGACGTAGCGACTCCGACGCAGCGCGGCCAGGCCACAGCGACCCGCCAGCTCCAGGGTCACCTGCGGGATGGGGGGCAGTGAGGGGCTGGGCTCTCCCCAGGGGGCGGGACTCCCCAGGGGCAGTGAGGGGCGGGGCTCTCCCAGGGGGCGGGGCTTTCCCCTGGGGGCGGGGCTCCCCAGGGGCAGAGAAGGGGCGGGGCTCTCCCCAGGGGGCGGGGCTCTCCTGGGGCAGTGAGGGCGGGGCTCTCTCCAGGGGGCGGGGATCTCCTGGGGCAGAGAAGGGGTGGGGCTCTCCCCAGAGGGCGGGGCTCTCCTGGGGCAGTGAGGGGCGGGGCTCTACCAGGGGGCGGGGCTTTCCCCAGGGGGCGGGGCTAGTCGCCCCCTACCTTCAGGCTGAGGAGCTGCATGTGGCCGTTCTCGGGGCGCAGGCTGAAGAGCTTCTCGTCGGAGCATTTCTGCCGCGTGTCCACCTCGTTCTGGAAGTAGAGGGTCCCGTCGAGCTGCCCGGCCACCCCCTCGGCCTGGAGCAGGACCCCCACCTCCACGCCCACCGGCACCAGCCTCGGCGCCGCCATCAGCAGCCTAGGGGGGAGAGAGATCAGCTGGTGCCCCTCAGTCCCAACCCACAGCCCCTGCCAGCCCAGTCCTGCCCCCTACCAGCTCTGCTGGTGCCCCTCTCTCCCGACCTGCAGTCCCCTGCTCTGCCGGTGCCCCTCACTCTCGACCCGCAGCCCCTGCTAGCCCAGCCCTGCCCCCCCCAGCTCTGCCGGTGCCCCTTACTCCCAACCCAGAGCCCCCCAGCGCTGCCCGTACCGGGGGGCTTGGTGGCTGGTGCACACCAAGGCCCCCACGAAGGCCAGGCAGAGCAGCAGGTGCATGTTGCTCTGGGTGCGTCTCTGCCCCATCTGTCCCTGGGGGTCTGGGCTGCCTTGGGGAGACGTGGGGGGGTTGCTGCTTTTTATCTCCTGGGGTAATTATTAACCCGCCAAGGCCCCGGCCCAGCTGCAGTAACGGGGGGGGGGGTGGGATGGCTGGACAGACAGAGGGAGAGGATGGAGAGGGTGGATGGGTGCCTAGGCCCAAAGGACCCCTCCCCCCTCTAGGTCTGGGGGTTCCCCGACGGGGCTTGTCCTTGGGATCAGCCTTTGGGCCGGGACCGGCAGGGTCCTGGCGTGTCAGGGGAGAAGCCTGTGCCCTCCTCAACTCCCTGCTCCAGCCCCCCAGCGCCCTCCTCCAGCACCCCCCCCCCAAGCTGGTCACTGACCCTGAGGTCTTGGTTGGGTCCCGCCCCCTCCCAGGTGCCAGGAAAGGAAACCACGTGACTGCTGGGAAATCACAGAGTGACCCTGGCTCATGCCAAAGATCTGCCCCAGGGCGGCGCTAGGGGCTGGGCTGCGGGGGGGGGGCATCAAGGGGCTCTGCCCGGGCAGTCGGGGCTCCCCATTGCCCCCGGGCGGCGCTAGGGGCTGCAGGGGGAGGGGGGCAGCAGGGGGCTCTGCCCCAGCAGTCGGGGCTCCCCATTGCCCCCAGGCAGCGCTACGGGCTGGGCTGCAGGGGGCGGGGGGGCAGCAGGGGGCTCTGCCTGGGCAGTCAGGGCTCCCCTTTGCCCCAGGGCGGTGCTAGGGGCTGGGCTGCAGGGGGGGCAGCATGGGGCTCTGCCCGGGCAGTTAGGGCTCCCCATTGCCCCAGGGCGGCACTAGGGGCTGGGCTGCAGGGCGCAAGGGGGAATCGGGGGGCTCTGCCCGGGCAGTCGGAGCTGGGGGGCTGCAAGTCGGGACTGAGGGGCACCGGCCAGGCTGGGGAGGGTTGTGGGTTGGGAGTGAGGGCCGCCAGCTGGGCAGGGGGAGCTGTGGGGCATGACTGTGGGGCGCTGGCCGGGCCGAGGGGGGCTGTGGTATGGGAGTGAGGGGCGCCAGCCGGGCCGGGGTGGCTGTGGGGCAGGACTGTGGGGCGCCGGCCGGGCCGGGGGCTGCGGGTTGGGAGTGAGGGGCACCAGCCAGGCCTGGGGGGCTGCGGGTCGGGAGTGAGGTGCGCCGGCCGGGCCAGGGGGGCTGTGGGGCAGGACTGGGGGGCACCAGCCAGGCCGGGGGGGCTGCAGGTCAGGAGTGAGGTACGCTGGGGGGGGCTGTGGGGCAGGACTGTGTGGCACCAGCTGGGCCAGGGGGACTGTGGGTCGGAAGTGAGGTACGCCGGGGGGGGCTGTGGGGCAGGACTGTAGGGCGCCAGCCAGACCGGGGGGGCTGTGGGGCACCAGCTGGGCCATGGGGGCTGCGGGTCGGGAGTGAGGTACGCCGCCCGGGCCGGGGGGGGCTGTGGGGCAGGACTATGGGGCGCCAGCTGGGCAGGGGGGCTGTGGGGCAGGACTATGGGGCGCCCCGGCCGTCACAATGGGACAAAGGCAGGAATCGCTTGTTGCGGATGGAAAATCTCGCCCACGATTCAGCTCTAAACAAGGCCATTGTGTGTCCCCGTCCGGGCACAGGGGGGGCGGGGGGAGCTGTCTGGGCCCCCCCCCAGCTTGGCCCCCGTGATGTCAGCGCCTGGCCCCCACCCCCGTGTGCAGGGAACAAAGCGGCAGCGTCAGGGCCCTGGGGTGTGGATTCGGGGGGGCCACAATGGGGCCTTTCTCAGCCAGGGGCCGGGGTGGGGGGGCACCGGGTGTGTGAATCAGACACGGAGGCCGAAATGCCAAGGGGCACCGGGGGGGGGGGGGGAACGACGGGACCCCACCCTGCTGGCTTCAAGGAGAGGGAGCCGGGGGGGCCTGAGGCTGGGGGGAGGGGGTGTTCTCAGGGGAGGGGCTCTAGGCCTGAGGGGGGGTTCCCTTGCCGACATGGGAGGTGGGGGGAGGGGATTCCAGCCCCCCCAGGCCACAGGGAGGCTCCAGGCTCAGGCCAGCTCAGAGGCCAGGAGGAAGGAGCAGGGCTGGGCCCTGGGACCAGCACAACAGGTGAGAGCTGGGGGGGTGGTCTATGGGGTGTCCCTATCTCCAGGGCATTTCCCCGCTTTCCCTAACAAACTCCCACACCCAGGACTCCTGGGTTCTCTCCCCGGCTCTGGGAGGGCAGTGGGGGCTGGTGGTTAGAGCAGGGGGGGCTGGGGGCCAGGACTCCTGGGTTCTCTCCTGGCTCTAGGAGGGCAGTGCGGGCTGGTGGGTTAGAGCAGGGGGGCTGGGGGCCAGGACTCCTGGGTTCTCTCCCAGCTCTGGGAGGGGAGTGGGAGCTGGTGGGTAAGAGCAGCGGGGCTGGGAGCCAGGACTCCTGGGTTCTCTCCCCAGCTCTGGGAGGGGAGTGGGGGCTGGTAGTTAGAGCAGGGGGGGCTGGGAGCCAGGACTCCTGGGTTCTCTCCCCAGCTCTGGGAGGGGAGTGGGGGCTGGTAGTTAGAGCAGGGGGGGCTGGGAGCCAGGACTCCTGGGTTCTCTCCCCAGCTCTGGGAGGGGAGTGGGAGCTGGTGGGTTAGAGCAGGAGGGCTGGGAGCCAGGACTCCTGGGGTCTCTCCCCAGCTCTGGGAGGGGAGTGGGTGCTGATAGTTAGAGCAGGGGGGCTGGGAGCCAGGACTCCTGGGTTCTGTACTGCTCCCATTGGGGGAGTGTCCCGGATACCTGGCTTCAGTAATTTTTGCCTCTCTCTCCTGCAGGAAGCTGCACTGGAATTGCCCCTCCTTCTCTGAGCACCACGGCCAGAGCCCCCCAATATGTCAGGGGTGCTGCCCACCCTGGTGGCAGTGCTGTGGGGGGGCATCCTGGGGGCCGGGGGACAGGGAGCGAAGCCGGAGAGGTGAGAGGGGGAGCTCTAGGGTGGGGATGTAGGGCCCTGGGGTAGGGGATCTCCTTGGGGTGGAAGGGGGCCCTGGGGTGACTGTAAGGAGATGTGTGCTGGGAGGCTCTGGGGGGGCTGTGAGGATACAGGGGGGCTGGAGCTATGGGGGGGTTGTCACGGAGTCACCGGGCGATGCTCTGGAACTGCTCCCCACCAAGCCAGTCAGGACTTTGGGGAGCCTCCTCTCCCTTGGAGCAGACTGTCTGCAGGGCAAGAAGCTCACACGGCTTCACCTCCTGGGTCTCTCCTTGGAGCATTCAGCATCCTCTGCCCCTCCATGCGCTTCCCACAGCGAGCCCGCCCCAGCGGGGTCCTGGGGAAGCCACCGGGTCCTGCACCCCCACTTTGCAGTCAGACGTGACTCTCAGCCAGCCAGTAAAACAGAGGTTTATTCGATGACAGGAACAGGGTCTAACACAAAGCTTGTAGGTACAGAGAACCGGACCCCTCGGCTGGGTCCATTCTGGGGGGCAGTGAGCCAGACCCCCAGGTCTGCCCTCCACCCTTGACCCCAGCCAGCTCCAGACTGAAACCCCCTCCAGCCCCTCCTCTCTCCTCAGCCCCTTTCCCGGGCCAGGAGGTCACCTGATCCCTTTGTCTCCAACACCTTCAGCTGGCACCTTTGCAGAGGGGGGGCCCAGGCCATCAGTTGCTAGGAGACAGAGTGCCAGGCATTTAGGTGCCGTGGCCCCTTCATCTGCAGCAATCACACCCCCTTATCCCACCACTAGATATTAAGAACTGCCATGGGGACACTGAGGCACCACCACAGTATTCAGGGGAAACAAGAACATTCCCAGTTCACCATAGGGGCTCTGAGCACAAAGGGGGCTCTGGGGGGCTGTGAGGATATGGAGGTTGGGTTTGGGGGCCCTGTGAGGATACTGGGGGCTCTGGGGAGGCTCTGAGCCAACGGGGGCTCTGGGGGGGCTCTGGAGATGTGGGGGGCTATGAGGATACTGGGGGCTCTGGGGAGGTTCTTAGCCGACGGGGGCTCTGGAGATGTGGGGGGGGCTGTGAGGGTACTGGGGGCTCTGGGGAGGCTCTGAGCCAACAGGGGCTCTGGGGGGGCTCTGGAGATGTGGGGGGCTATGAGGATACTGGGGGCTCTGGGGAGGCTCTTAGCCGACGGGGGCTCTGGAGATGTGGGGGGCTGTGAGGATACTGGGGGCTCTGGGGAGGCTCTGAGCCGACGGGGGTTCTGGGAGGCTCTGGAGATGTGGGGGGCTGTGAGGATACTGGGGGCTCTGGGGAGGATCTGAGCCGATAGGGGCTCTAGGGGGCTCTGGAGATGTGGGGGGGCTGTGAGGATACTGGGGGCTCTGGGGAGGATCTGAGCCAACAGGGGCTCTAGGGGGCTCTGGAGATGTGGGGGGCTGTGAGGATACTGGGGGCTCTGGGGAGGCTCTTAGCTGACGGGGGCTCTGGGCAGCTCTGGAGATGTGGGGGGCTGTGAGGATACTGGGGGCTCTGGGGAGGATCTGAGCCGATGGGGGCTCTGGGGGGCTCTGGAGATGTGGGGGGGCTGCTCTCTCACCATCTCTCCCCTCAGCCGGGGTGTCTGCGCCCGTCACACCCTGCGGGTCCCCCTGGTTTACAACGAGACCTTTGCCCGGCCCCTGCACCAGCCATACCTGACCCTGTGCCCCGGGGGCCGCGTCTGCAGCACCTACAGGTACCCTCCCCCCGCCGCAGGATGCCTGGGTTCTCTCCCAGGTCTGGGAGGGGAGTGGGGGCTGGTGGTCAGAGCAGGGGGGGCTGGGAGCCAGGACTCCTGGGTTCTCTCCCAGGTCTGGGAGGGGAGTGGGGGCTGGTGGGTCAGAGTGGGAGGTGGGAGCCAGGACTCCTGGGTTCTCTCCTGGTTCTGGGAGCGGAGTGGGGCCAGTGAGTGGGGCTGGGAGCCAGGACTCCTGGGTTCTCTCCCAGGTCTGGGAGGGGAGTGGGGGCTGGTGGGTCAGAGTGGGAGGTGGGAGCCAGGACTCCTGGGTTCTCTCCTGGTTCTGGGAGCGGAGTGGGGCCAGTGAGTGGGGCTGGGAGCCAGGACTCCTGGGTTCTCTCCCGGCTCTGGGAGGGCAGTGGGGGCTGGTGGGTCAGAGTGGGGGGTGGGAGCCTGGACTCCTGGGTCCCATCCTGCCCACAGGACCACGTACCGCGTGGCCGTGCGCCAGGTGACCAGGGACGTGCTGCAGACGAGCTCCATCTGCTGCCAGGGCTGGAAGAAGAGGCATGTGGGGGCCAACACCTGCGAGGAGGGTGAGTCGGGGGGGTCTGGCTTGGGGGGTGGGACCCCCAAACCCTCCCCCACCCTGTTAACCCTTCGATGCCCTTCTCCCTCCACAGCCGTGTGCCACAAGCCCTGTCAGAACGGGGGCATCTGCGCCAGCCCCGACCGGTGCCACTGCCGCCCCGGCTGGGGGGGGCGCTACTGCCATGTGGGTGAGTAGAACCCAGGCGTCCGGCCCCCCCCCCCACTCTAACCCAGCAGCCCCCTCTCCAAGAACCCAGGCATCCGGCCCTGACCCAGCAGCCCCCTCTCCGAGAACCCAGGCGTCCGCCCCCACCCAACCCAGCAGCCCCCTCTCCGAGAACCCAGGCGTCCGGCCCCCGCACAACCCAGCAGCCCCCTCTCCGAGAACCCAGGCGTCCTCCCCCCCGCAACCCAGCAGCCCCCTCTCCGAGAACCCAGGCGTCCGGCCCTGACCCAGCAGCCCCCTCTCCGAGAACCCAGGCGTCCGGGCTCACTGCGGGGGGGTCTCTCCTCTCCAGATGTGGACGAATGCCGCTCGCCTGCCTCTCTCTGCCCCCAGCGCTGCCTCAACACCCCAGGCAGCTACCGGTGCCAGTGTGGGCCCGGGTCCGCCCTGGGGCCCAATGGGACCAGCTGCCACCCGCTGCCCACCGCCCACACCGCCCCACTGCCCACCCCCCCAGGTACGTGGGGCACCACTGGGGCGGGCTGGAGCCCGGACTCCTGGGTTCTCTTCCAGCTCTGGGAGGGGAGCGGGGGCTGGAGGGTTCGAGCAGGGGGGCCTGGGAGCCAGGACTCCTGGGTTCTCTCCCGGCTCTGGGAGGGGAGCGGGGGCTGGAGGGTTCGAGCAGGGGGGGCTGGGAGCCAGGACTCCTGGGTTCTCTCCCGGCTCTGGGAGGGCAGTGGGGGCTGGTGGTTAGAGCAGGGGGTGCTGGGAGCCAGGACTCCTGGGTTCTCTCCCGGCTCTGGGAGGGCAGTGGGGGCTGGTGGTTAGAGCAGGGGGGGCTGGGAGCCAGGACTCCTGGGTTCTCTCCCGGCTCTGGGAGGGCAGTGGGGGCTGGTGGTTAGAGCGGGGGGGGGCTGGGAGCCAGGACTCCTGGGTTCTCTCCTGGCTCTGGGAGGGCAGTGGGGGCTGGTGGTTAGAGCAGGGGGGGCTGGGAGCCAGGACTCCTGGGTTCTCTCCAGGCTCTGGGAGGGGAGCGGGGGCTGGTGGGTCAGAGCAGGGGGGGCTGGGAGCCCGGACTCCTGGGTTCTCTCCCGGCTCTGGGAGGGGAGTGGGGGCTGGTGGTTAGAGCGGGGGGGCTGGGAGCCAGGACTCCTGGGTTCTCTCCCGGCTCTGGGAGGGGAGTGGGGGCTGGTGGGTCAGAGCAGGGAGGGCTGGGAGCCAGGACTCCTGGGTTCTCTCCCGGCTCTGGGAGGGGAGTGGGGGCTGGTGGTTAGAGCAGGGGGGGCTGGGAGCCAGGACTCCTGGGTTCTCTCCCGGCTCTGGGAGGGGAGCGGGGGCTGGTGGGTCAGAGCAGGGGGGGCTGGGAGCCAGGACTCCTGGGTTCTCTCCCGGCTCTGGGAGGGGAGCGGGGGCTGGTGGTTAGAGCGGGGGGGGCTGGGAGCCAGGACTCCTGGGTTCTCTCCCGGCTCTGGGAGGGGAGTGGGGGCTGGTGGTTAGAGCAGGGGGGGGGCTGGGAGCCAGGACTCCTGGGTTCTCTCCCGGCTCTGGGAGGGCAGTGGGGGCTGGTGGTTAGAGCAGGGGGGGCTGGGAGCCAGGACTCCTGGGTTCTCGGGGGGGGGCGTTGTTTGTTCTCTCAGTGCCCTCTCCCCCCCCCAGTGCGGGGCCCCCCCCGCCCCGGAGCGGCTGACCAGGCAGGTGCAGGAGCTGCAGCAGCAGATGGAGAAGCTGGAGGAGGTGAGGGGGGGTGGGCGGAGCTTAGGAGGCTGGGGGCGGGGTTACCGGCTTGGAGGGAGGGGCTGGGCGATAGGGGGTGCAGGGGGTGGTGATGAGCTGGGTGGGAGAGAGGAGGGGCCGGCAGGAGTTTCGGGATTCAGATGTGGGGGCTCAGGGTTGTCAGGGGGACATTGGGGGATCAGGGGTGTCGGGGGGACATGGCGCTGGGGGGACATTGGGGGGCTCAGGGGTGTCGGGGTGACTTTGGGGGATCAGGGGTGTCAGGGGGACATTGGGGGATCAGGGGTGTCGGGGGGACATGGCGCGGGGGGGACTTTGAGGGGATCAGGGGTGTCGGGGTGACTTTGGGGGGCTCAGGGATGTCGGGGTGACTTTGGGGGGCTCAGGGATGTCAGGAGGACATGGCGCTGGGGGGACTTTGGGGGGCTCAGGGGTGTCGGGGTGACATTGGGGGATCAGGGGTGTCAGGAGGACATGGCGCTGGGGGGACATTGGGGGGATCAGGGGTGTCAGGGGGACATTGGGGGATCAGGGGTGTCGGGGGGACATGGCGCTGGGGGGACTTTGGGGGCTCAGGGGTGTCAGGGGGACATGGCGCTGGGGGGATTTGGGGGGCTCAGGGGTGTCGGGGTGACATTGGGGGATCAGAGGTGTCAGGGGGACATGGCGCTGGGGGACTTTGGGGGGCTCAGGGGTGTCGGGGTGACATTGGGGGATCAGGGGTGTCAGGAGGACATGGCGCTGGGGGGACTTTGGGGTGTCAGGGGGACATTGGGGGATCAGGGGTGTCGGGGGGACATGGCGCTGGGGGGACATTGGGGGGATCAGGGGTGTCAGGGGGACTTTGGGGGCTCAGGGGTGTCAGGGGGACATGGCGCTGGGGGGATTTGGGGGGCTCAGGGGTGTCGGGGTGACATTGGGGGATCAGAGGTGTCAGGGGGACATGGCGCTGGGGGACTTTGGGGGCTCAGGGGTGTCGGGGTCCCCGCTGGGACTTTGGGGCTCACCCCCACTCACGTCACGCTGCCCCCCAGCGCGTGGAGCGGGCCCTGGGTACCCTGCGCCGGCTGCTGCCGCCCCCGCTGGCCGAGCTGGGCCCCGCCGAGGTCGCCGAGCTCTGGAGCCGCCTCCGGTACCTGGACCGGCTGGACTCGCTCAGCGACCAGCTGCTGCTGCTGGAGGAGAGACTGGGGGCCTGTGAGTGACCCGGGCCCCCAACTCCCCCTGCCCCCCACTGCCTGGATTGACCGCGCCCCCAGGCCCCCAAATCCCCCTGCCGCCCGCCGGAGAGTGACCCCGGGCCCCCAAATCCGCCTCCCCCCCACTGCCTGGCAGTGACCCCGCCCCCCAAATACCCCTGTCCTCCCGCCGGAGAGTGACCCCGGGCCCCCAAATCCCCCTGCCCCCCACTGCCTGGCAGTGACCCCGCCCCCCAAATACCCCTGTCCTCCCGCCGGAGAGTGACCCCGGGCCCCCAAATCCCCCTGCCCCCCACTGCCTGGGACTGACCGCGCCCCCAGGCCCCCAAATCCCCCTGCCGCCCGCCGGAGAGTGACCCCGGGCCCCCAACTCCCCCTGCCCCCACAGTGCCTGGGATTAACCGCGCCCCCAGGCCCCCAAATCTCCCTGCCCCCCACTGCCTGGCAGTGACCCCGCCCCCCAAATCCCCCTGCCGCCCGGCGGAGAGTGACCCCGGGCCCCCAAATCCCCTTGCCCCCCCAGTGCCTGGGATTGACCCCGCCCCCCAAATCCCCCTGCTCCCCCGCAAAGGAGAATTACCTTGGCTCCGGCCCCCCAAATCCCCCTGCCCCCCCGCCAGAGAGTGACCTCGCCCCCTAGCCCCCCAAATCCCCCTGCCCCCCACTGCCTGGGAGTGACCCCGGCCCCCAAATTCCCCGGCCCCCCCGCCAGTGACCCCGCCCCCTGGCCCCCAAATTCCTCGCCGCGGCTGCCCCCGGCCCCTCCACTCACAAGTTCTGGGGACCCGGCCCTGGTGGGGGAGGGGACCTGCCGGGCCTGGAGCCTTGCCGGGGGGGGGGGTTGAGGGGGCTCCCCCAATTTAACCCTTTCTCTGCCCCCCCAGGCTCCTGCCAGAACGGGAAAAACGGGTTTGGATACGAAGTGAGCCGGTGACGCCCCCCCCCCCCCAGCGCCCGGCGGAAAACTGACTGAGGGGGAGGCAGAGCATGGGGGGTGTCCATCCCTCCCCACGATTTAAATCGTTAACGCCTCTAATTTATGCCAGGACGTTGCTAATTAGCGCAGATGAATTAAACAGTTAATTGGATTCCCACCTCCAGCCCCTCCAGCGTTTATTTGGTGCAAAGGGGTGGGGGGAGCCCGGACTCCTGGGTTCTCCCCCCGCTCTGGGAGAGGAGTGGGGTCTGGTGGGTTAGAGCCAGGGGGGCTGGGAGGGGAGTGGGGACTGGTGGTTAGAGCAGGGGGGGCTGGGGGCCAGGACTCCTGGGTTCTCTCCTGGCTCTGGGAGGGGAGTGGGGGCTGGTGGGTTAGAGCAGGGGGGCTGGGAGACAGGACTCCTGGGTTCTCTCCCCAGCTCTGGGAGGGGAGTGGGGGCTGGGGGGTTAGAGCAGGGGGGCTGGGGTCTCTCCTGGCTCTGGGAGGGGACGGGGGCTGGTGGGGGAGAGCAGGGGGGAGGGGTGGGAGCGGGAGCCCGGACTCCTGGGTTCTCTTGCCAACTCTCCCTGCTCTCAGGGCCTGGTCGGTTTCTTCCCCCCCTTCATTGTTCTCACATTTTCCTGGCCGGGCCCAGCGCCGCGGGTGGGGTGGGGGGCAGAGGAAACGAGTTGGGGGGTGAATGCAGAGCCCAGCGCTTCCGCAGATGGGGCCGCCCCTCGGTGCCCTCCCCCCCAGCTCTGCAGGTGCGGCTCCGGGAGGTGGAGGGGCCTGACCCCGAGAGAGTGGACCCCTGGGAAGGGCTGTTGCACTGAAAGGGGCACCCCCCATGGACTGCACGGGGCCACCAGTGAGCACGACCTGGGAGTCTGTGACAGCCCCTCACTCCAGACCCACAGCCCCCTGCCCCCAGCCCTGACCCCCTCCAGCCCTGCTCGTGCCCCTCACTCCCGACCCACAGCCCAGCCCTGCCAGTGCCCCTCACTCCCAACTTGCAGCCCCTGCCAGCCCAGCCCAGCCCCCACCCCCCAGCTCTGCCGGTGCCCCTCACTCCTGACCCGCAGCCCCCGCCCTGCAGATGCCCGAGTCCCCTCCCCGTGGCAATGGGGCTCTACACAGGCCCCCACCCCCTCCATGATCCAGGGGTAGGATGTCACCCCAGAGCTATGACATCATCCTTTGCTGCGTGACATCACAGCCTGCTGTCCCTGCCAGGCTCAGAGGGCATGTGATCATATCACTCCCTGGGTGACATCATCATCCCTGCATGATGTCACAGTCCTCTGCGGAGATCATGCCCCCAAACTCCCTCACCTCCTCAGCCTTTCCCCAGGCAGGCCCAACCATGGCATGACATCATCCCCCATGTGTGACATCACCAGTCTGTGTGTAATGGCAGCACTCCCCTCCTCTGGGCCAATGAGGTCATCACTCTGCATGACCTCAGTGCCCCACCCCCTCTGACATCATCAGCCTCTTTGCCCCCCCCCCCCCCCGACAGTGCTTCATCATTGTGATGTCACAGTCTCCCTTGGACCTTGGAGACAGGGACTGGAACAGAACTCAAGAGGCCACGCCCTTTCCCCTGGGGTGCGCCCCACAGGGGAGGAGCCAGAAGGCCAGGGCCCCACCCCCTCAGGTGACTGCCCCATATTGGCCTGGGATGGACATGAAGGGGAGTGACCAAGGGGGGGGGTTTCTGTAACAATTCTAATACCCCTAAGCGTGCCTCAGTTTCCCCCCTCGGTACTCACCACTGCAAAGGCTCTGGGGGCAGGTGAGGGGCAGCGTGTGGGCCCTGCCACTGGCAGGGGCCATTAACAGCCAGGCTGGGACTGACCCCAGGGGGCTGGAAAGCCAAGGGAGCCCCCCTGGCCAGGCCGGCATCCCTAGCCCAGGAAGCAGAGCAGGGCCCTGACTGGGGAGTGAGGGAGGAAGGCAGAAGGGTGACAGGGCTCCAGGGACATGGCCCAGCCCATTCGCTGCAGCAAGCCCCACAGCCGGACCCTGGGCAGCAGTGGGGCACAGGGGGTCAGTCTGCTATCCTAGGAGCCTGGGCACAGACCAGAGCCTGGTGGTCCACTACCAGGGGGAGGAGCTCCTGGTCCAAGCCCCACCCCCAGTGACCAGAGGGAGGAGCTCCCAGCCCTACCATGCCCCCACCCCACCTGCAAAGACCAGGGGAAGGAGATCCAGGCCCAAGCCCCACCCCCACCCCTCCCACAGTGACCAGGGGGAGGAGCTCCCAACCCAAGCCCCACCCCCACCCCACCCCAGTGACCAGGGGGAGGAGCTCCCAACCCAAGCCCCACCCCCACCCCACCCCAGTGACCAGGGGGAGGAGCTCCCAACCCAAGCCCCACCCCCACCCCCACCCCACCCCAGTGACCAGGGGGAGGCACCGTGGGGCAGCCACGTTCTATGGTGTTTATTAAAAGCAGAACGGTCACGGGTGCAGGGACCCAACACCCCCCCGATAACCCCCCCAGGAGAGGGTGCCCTGGGGGATCCCTAGGGCGCTGGGTGCCCCCCTCACCCCAGGTCCCCCCATGGAGCAGATGGGGCAAGGAAAACAATTGGCAAGTTCCTCCCTCCCCCCAAGTTACAAAGAAACAGTTAATAAATACATACCATGGCCCCCTACTCTTGGGGGCGTGGCCTATCCTGACAGCCAATCAGAAGCTAGCACTCCCCCCCCCCCCCCCGCCAAAATCTGAACCAAGGAGCCCCGGCACAAATGAAAAACCTCCATCAGAAGCCAGGGTTCCCGGCCAGCCCCCATCACCCCCTCTCTGCCCCCCATCAGCCCCCCATTCCCCCAGCCAGCCCCCACCAGCCCGCATCACCCCACTCAGCCCCCCATTGCCCCAACTTCCCTCCCCATCCCTCCCCCACCAGCCCCCACATCCTGAACTCCTGCCCTCCACCAGCCTCATAACCCCCTCCAATCCTCTTCCCTCCCCCCCCACCAACCCCCTTCCTTCCTCTGACCCTCCCGTTCATGGCGCAAACCCCTCCCCCCAGCTAGGGGGGACTCCAGGGCCACCCTCCCCATTGCCCCGGGGGGGGGATTATGCCACCTCCCCTCAACCATCCCGCAGCATGTCCGCCTCTGGGGGCATCGACAGGGGGCACAACACCCCCTTCCTGGGCAGGACCCATGGGGGGGGTAATAAACATCCATGCCTCCCTGGGGAAGATTCTTCCACTGATGAGCAAATCTGGGGGGGGGGATTTGTCTCTCGTGTCCACTCCCCCCCACCACATGGCACCATCCATCGTGTCCCTGGCACGGACTCCCTTCCAGGGAGTGCCACAGCTGGGGGGCAGAGGGCACATGGGGGAGGAACAAACGTCTCTTCCCTGGCTTCCCCCCCCCAGCAGGAGGGTGGAGTGGAACAGTCCCTGGCTTTCTTTCGCTGCTCCCCCAAAGGCTGAAGTGGAACAGTCCGCAGCTTACTTTCTTCCTGGGGGAGGTTGTAGTGGAACAGTCCATGAGGTCCTTTTTTTTTCCCCCGGCTCCCCCGAGTGGGAGGCAGGAATGGGTTGGTCCACAGCGTCTGTTCTTCCTCCCAGCAGGAGGCTGGAATGGATTATTTAATCCTCCTCCCCCCCATAGGAAACTGGAATGGATCAGTCCATGGTTTAGGCTGGAGTGGATCAGTCCATGTTGATAAGACTGGGGGGAGGTGATGGGGGAGGGAGCAGGAGATACCAAGTGGCTAAGGCAGGAGGGGGGTGTCAGAATGCTGGGTTACTCCATCTGGTCCGTGGCTGCCCAGCTTGGTGGGCGTGGCTGGAGCTGGCTCCGCCCACTCCGCAGAGGCTCCGCCCCAGCTGGCTGGTGGGGGTGTCACTGTGGGGCGGGGGGGTCCCGGCCGGGGCTCAGCTCCCCCGACAGGCTGTCGAAGGCCTCGAGCATGGCCTGGCGCACGCGCTCCGTGAGCTCCGGCACCGCCTCCGGGCCCAGCCCCCGCGTGGGCATCGGCGCCAGCACCCGGATCAGACAGCGCCCTGCGGGGGAGGGGGCACGTCAGGGGGGAGGGGGCCGGCCCGCCCCACCTCCGGCGCCCCACCCCGCCCCACTGCGCACGGCCCCTTCCCCCGCCTACGGCCCCCCACGGATCCCTTCCCCCGACCCTGCGCGCACGGCCCCTTCCCCCCCCTCCGGCCCCCCACGGATCCCTTCCCCCGACCCAGCGCGCACGGCCCCTTCCCCCGCCGCCGGCCCCCCACGGATCCCTTCCCCCGACCCTGCGCGCACGGCCCCTTCCCCCCCTCCGGCCCCCCACCGCGCACGGCCCCTTCCCCCGCCGCCGGCCCCCCACAGATCCCTTCCCCCACCCCACCGCGCACGGCCCCTTCCCCCGCCGCCGGCCCCCCACCTCCGACCCACCACGCACGGCCCCTTCCCCCGCCTATGGCCCCCCACGGATCCCCTCCCCTGACCCAGCGCGCACGGCCCCTTCCCCCCCCTCCGGCCCCCCACGGATCCCTTCCCCCGACCCAGCACGCACGGCCCCTTCCCCCGCCGCCGGCCCCCCACCGTGCACGGCCCCTTCCCCCGCCGCCGGCCCCCCACCTCCGACCCACCACGCACGGCCCCTTCCCCCCCCTCCGGCCCCCCACGGATCCCTTCCCCCGACCCAGCACGCACGGCCCCTTCCCCCGCCGCCGGCCCCCCATCATGCACGGCCCCTTCCCCCGCCGCTGGCCCCCCACAGATCCCTTCCCCCGCCCCACCACGCACGGCCCCTTCCCCCGCCTACGGCACCCACGGATCCCTTCCCCCGACCCAGCGCGCACGGCCCCTTCCCCCGCCTACGGCCCCCCACCCCCGACCCAGCGTGCACGGCCCCTTCCCCCGCCTACGGCCCCCCACCCCCGACCCAGCGTGCACGGCCCCTTCCCCCGCCTACGGCCCCCCACAGATCCCTTCCCCCGCCCCACCGCGCACGGCCCCTTCCCCCACCCCCGACCCACCGCGTACAGCCCCTTCCCCCGCCTACGGCGCCCCACCCCCGCCCCACCGCGCACGGCCCCTTCCCCCGCCTCCAGCCCCCCACAGATCCCTTCCCCCGCCCCACCGCGCACGGCCCCTTCCCCCACCCCCGACCCACCGCGTACAGCCCCTTCCCCCGCCTACGGCGCCCCACCCCCGCCCCACCGTGCACGGCCCCTTCCCCCGCCTCCAGCCCCCCACAGATCCCTTCCTCCATCTCTGGCGCCCCACCCCCGACCCACCGCGCACGGCCCCTTCCTCCGCCTATGGCCCCCCACAGATCCCTTCCCCCCAACCCACTGCGCACGGCCACTTCCCCCACCTCCGGCCCCCCACAGATCCCTTCCCCCCAACCCACTGCGCACGGCCACTTCCCCCACCTCTGGCCCCCCACAGATCCCTTCCCCCCAACCCACTGCGCATGCCCCCTTCCCCCACCTACTGCCCCCCACAGATCCCTTCCCCCACCTACAGCCCCCTATAGACCCCTTCCCCCCCACAGCCCCCCATAGATCCCTTCCCCCGTGTACGGCCCCCCACAGATCCCTTCCCCGCGACCCACCGCACACACCCCCCTTCTCTAACCTCCGGCCCCCAACAGGTCCCATTTCCCACCGCACACCCCCTTCCCCCACCTATAGCCCCTCACAGATCCCTTCCCCCACCTACAGCCCCCTATAGATCCCTTTCCCCACCTACAGCCCCCCACAGATTCCCTTCCCCGCGACCCACCACGCACGCCCCCCTTCTCTAACCTCCGGCCCCCCACAGCTCCGATTTCCCACTGCAAGCCCCCTTCCCCCCCCTACAGCCCCCCATAGATCCCTTCCCCTGTCTACGGCCCACCACAGATCCCTTCCCCCCGACCCACCGCGCATGGCCCCTTCCCCCACCTCCGGCCCCCCACAGATCCCTTCCCCCACCTCCGGCCCCCCACAGCTCGTTTCCCCCGACCCACCACGCACGCCCCCCTTCTCTAACCTCCGGCCCCCCACAGCTCCCTTCTCCCACCGCACACCCCCTTCCCCCACCTCCAGCTCCCCACAGCCCCCTTCTCCCGCATACAGCCCCCCACAGGCCCCTTCCCCCCAACCCACCCCGCACAGCCCCCTTCCCCCGCCTCCAGTACCCCACAGCTCCCTTCTCCCACCGCACGCCCCCTTCCCCCATCTACGGCCCCCCACAGATCCCTTCCCCCCTGACCCACCACACACGGCCCCCTTCTCTAACCTACAGCCCTCCACAGCTCCCTTCTCCCACCTACAGCCCCCCACCAAGTCCCCCCCCAACCCCCCTCTATCAGCCCCTCCCTGACCCCTGGGGTCACTCACCAGTTGTGAATCTTCTCTCCTTCTTGCTGTAGAAATCGTGGTACGAGGACATCACGATGGGGATCACGGGCACCTGGGAGGGGGGGGGGGGTCAGAATCCCAGCCCGTACCTCAAAGCAGCGCCCTGTACCCCCGTCTCCGTCACCTCTCACCCAGCGCCCGTGAGCTGCTGAGCCCCCTGGCCTGGCCCGGCGTGGGCAGCGCTGGGGGGCTACGGGGACCAGCGCTGACCCACCCCCAGGCAGCTGGATTTGCAAGTCCCCGACGGCTGCCCAAGCCCCACACGCCGGGGCTGCTCCGTGTAATAAACCTGCTTCTGCCTGTCCCTCAAGCAGGGGGTTTGCTGGGGATCTCGGCTCCAAACCAGGGCTGGGGCGTGTCCTCCCCACAGCGAGGGGGGGGACGGGTGGCCAGGCTCTGGGGTGCAAGGCCGGGGCGTGTCCTCCCCACAGCGAGGGGGGCGGACGGGAGGCCAGGCTCTGGGGTGCAAGGCCGGGGCTGGGGCGTGTCGTCCCCACAGCGAGGGGGGCAGACGGGAGGCCAGGCCCTGGGGCGCAAGGCCGGGGCGTGTCCTCCCCACAGCGAGGGGGGCGGACGGGAGGCCAGGCTCTGGGGTGCAAGGCCGGGGCTGGGGCGTGTCCTCCCCACAGCGAGGGGGGGAAGGGTGGCCAGGCTCTGAGGTGCAAGGCCGGGGCGTGTCCTCCACACAGCGAGGGGGGGGACGGGTGGCCAGGCTCTGGGGTGAAAGGCCGGGGCTGGGGGGCACTGGCTGGGGCCTGTCTGTGTGTGTCGGGAGGGGCTCAAGCCGCGTGTGGGGCTCCCCATCGGGCTGAGTGATCACAGCCCCCGGGGGGGGGGGTGCTGCAGGTCACTGGCCTAGCTCTGGGGAGGGAAGGGGGCCCAGCGGTGCCACGGGCCCAAGCTGCACCCTGGGGACCCCGTCACCCCCCCGCCACCCCAAGTAACTCACTGCAACCAGCCCAGCCAACATGGGGCTGAGAATCTCTCCGGTACTCGCCTCCCATCAACCTGCTACCTGCCCAACGGGGGGCAGACCCCCACACCGCGATGGGGGGCGCTCAGAGGACGTACCTGGGCCTGCACGGCCAGGTGGAAGGCCCCACGTTTGAAGGGCAGCATGGAGCCGTTGTGGTTCCTGGTTCCTTCGGGAAACACCCAGACCCGGACCTGCCAGAGAGCGTGCGGTGAGAGCAGGGACACATGCAGCACAACCCCCCGAGTGCCCCCCAGACCTCCCACCTCCACACAGATACCCCCACAGAGCCTCCCCACCCCAGAAACCCCACGGTGCTGCGCCCCCCCTGCCCACATGCGCCCCCCGACTGTGCACCCTACGTTGTCGCGAAGCATGGTCTGTGCCGTCTCCGACATGACGCCGATGGCGTCGTCCGTCTTCTTGCGGTTGATGAAGATGATGCCGCCGAGCCAGCAGGCCAGCCCCACGGAGCCCATGTACATCAGCTCCTTCTTGGCTATGGGCACGCAGCGGTCGGGCAGCACCTCCATCATCCCTGCAGGAAGCGCGGGGTTAACAGGCTGGGAGACCTCCCCCACCACCAGCCCTGTGGGGAGCGCGGGGTTAATGGGCTGGGAGAGCCCCCACCGCTTCCACCAGCCCTGCGGGGAGCGCAGGGTTAACAGGCTGGGAGACCTCCCCCACCACCAGCCCTGTGGGGAGCGCGGGGTTAACGGGCTGGGAGACCCCCCACCGCTTCCACCAGCCCTGCAGGGAGCGCAGGGTTAACAGGCTGGGAGACCCTCCCCCCACCGCTTCCACCAGCCCTGCGGGGAGCGCGGGGTTAACAGGCTGGGAGACCTCCCCCACCACCAGCCCTGTGGGGAGCGCGAGGTTAACGGGCTGGGAGACCCCCAACTACCACCAGCCCTGCGGGGATCGCGGGGTTAACGGGCTGGGAGACCCCCCACCACCACCAGCCCTGCGGGGAGCACGGGGTTAACGGGCTGGGAGACCCCCAACCACCACCAGCCCTGCGGGGAGCGCGGGGTTAAAGGGCTGGGAGACACCCCCCCACCAGCCCTGCGGGGAGCACGGGGTTAACGGGCTGGGAGACCCCCAACTACCACCAGCCCTGCGGGGAGCGCGGGGTTAAAGGGCTGGAAGACCCCCCCCCACCAGCCCTGCGGGGAGCGCGGGGTTAACAGGCTGGGAGACCTCCCCCACCACCAGCCCTGCGGGGAGCGCGGGGTTAAAGGGCTGGGAGCCCCGCCCCCACCAGCTGGCCCCACCCAACCGCTCCACCAGCCCTACGGAGACCCCCCACCAGCTGACCCACCCCACTCCCCACAGTGCCCTCTGTTGGGCCCAGCAGGGACTGCAGTAGCTGGGAGCTCCCAGCCCGTAGCCCCGCCCCAGCCCAGAACCCCGCCCCCAGCCCCATCCCTGCCCCTAGCCCAGAACCCCATCCCTGCCTGCAGCCCAGAGCCCCGCCCCCAGCCCAGAACCCCGCCCCCAGCCCGCAGCCCCACCCCAGCCCAGAACCCCGCCCCCAGCCCGCAGCCCCGCCCCCAGCCCGCAGCCCCGCCCCCAGCCCGCAGCCCCACCCCCAGCCCGCAGCCCCACCCCCAGCCCAGAACCCTGCCCCCAGCCTGCAGCCCCACCCCAGCCCAGAACCCCATCCCTGCCTGCAGCCCAGAGCCCCGCCCCCAGCCCAGAACCCCGCCCCCAGCCCGCAGCCCCACCCCAGCCCAGAACCCCGCCCCCAGCCCGCAGCCCCGCCCCCAGCCCGCAGCCCCACCCCCAGCCCCCAGCCCCACCCCAGCCCAGAACCCCGCCCCCAGCCCGCAGCCCCACCCCAGCCCAGAACCCCGCCCCCAGCCCGCAGCCCCACCCCAGCCCAGAATCCCACCCCCAGCCCCATCCCTGCCCCCAGCCCAGAACCCTGCCCCCGGCCCACAGCCCCGCCCCCAGCCCAGAACCCCATCCCTGCCTGCAGCCCAGAGCCCCGCCCCCAGCCCGCAGCCCCACCCCCAGCCCAGAACCCCATCCCTGCCTGCAGCCCAGAGCCCCACCCCCAGCCCGCAGCCCCGCCCCAGCCCAGAGCCCCGCCTCCAGCCCGCAGCCTGTAGCCCCTCCCCCAGCCCAGAACTCCGCCCCTTCCTGCAGCCCAGAACCCCACTCCTGCCCCCAGCCCAGAGCCCTGCCTCCAGCCTGCAACCTCACCGCTGCCCCAAGTCCAGAGCCCCGCAGCCCCACCCCCCAGCCCGTAACCCCACCTCCAGCCCCCAACCAAGAGCTCCACCCCCAGCCCGGAACCCCACCCCTGCCCGCAGCCCACAGTCCCGCCTCCAGCACTCAGCCCAGAGCCCCGCCCCCATTCCCAGCCCTGCCCCAGCCCATAGCCCCAGCCCCAGCACTCAGCCCATAGCCCCACCCCCATTCCCAGCCCTGCCCCAGCCCATAGCCCCAGCCCCAGCACTCAGCCCATAGCCCCACCCCCATTCCCAGCCCTGCCCCAGCTGGTAGCCCCACCCCCAGCACTCAGCCCATAGCCCCACCCCCATTCCAAGCCCCGCCCCAGCCCGTAGCCCTGCCCCCATTCCCAGCCCCGCCCCAGCCCGTAGCCCCACCCCATTCCCAGCCCCGCCCCAGCCCGTAGCCCCGCCCCCATTCCCAGCCCCATCCCAGCCCGTAGCCCCACCCCCATCACTCAGCCCATAGCCCCACCCCCATTCCCAGCCCCACCCCAGCCCGTAGCCCCACCCCCATTCCCAGTCCCACCCCAGCCCATAGCCCCACCCCCAGCACTCAGCCCAGAGCCCCACCCCCATTCCCAGGCCCGTCCCAGCCCGTAGCCCCGCCCCAGCCCGTAGCCCCGCCCTCATTCCCAGCCCCGCCCCAGCCCGTAGCCCCACCCCCAGCACTCAGCCCATAGCCCCACCCCCATTCCCATTCCCACCCCAGCCCGTGGCCCCGCCCCCATTCCCAGCCCCGCCCCAGCCTGTAGCCCCGCCCTCATTCCCAGCCCCGCCCCAGCCCGTAGCCCCGCCCCGGCGCACCCAGCAGGTCCAGGGAGCTCTGGTGGTTGGACACCACGACGAAGGGCTCGGGCAGGTTGAAATGCTCCAGGCCGCGCACCTCGATGCGGATGCCGTACAGATACTTCACATGGTGCAGCATGAACCGGATGATCCTGGGGGGGAGCAGAGACACATTGGGGGGGCTGGGAGGCCCCCAAACAGCCAGAGCCTGTGGTCACCAACCCCCCCCGGGCTAGATTCCAGCCCCAGGCTTCACCAAGACGGGGCCCCATCCCTCCGCCGGCTACAGCCCTGCCCCCACTGTATCCCGCCTCCGAGCCCCCGATCCCTGAGACATGGCCCCTCCCACCCACAGATCCCCCGAGCCCTGAGACATGACCCCTCCCACCCATAGATTCCCCCCCGAGCCCTGAGACACGGCCCCTCCCACCCACAGATCCCCCCCGACCCCTGAGACACGGCCCCTCCCACCCACAGATCCCCCCCGACCCCTGAGACACGGCCCCTCCCACCCATAGATCCCCCCCTGAGCCCTGAGACACGGCCCCTCCCAGCCCCCCCGATCCGAGACACAGCCCCTCCCACCCATAGATCCCCCTGATCCCTGAGACACGGCCCCTCCCACCCATAGATCCCCCTGATCCCTGAGACACGGCCCCTCCCACCCATAGATCCCCCCCGAGCCCTGAGACACGGCCCCTCCCACCCATAGATCCCCCCCGAGCCCTGAGACACGGCCCCTCCCACCCATAGATCCCCCCGAGCCCTGAGACACGGCCCCTCCCACCCATAGATCCCCCCGATCCCTGAGACACGGCCCCTCCCACCCATAGATCCCCCCTGATCCCTGAGACACGGCCCCTCCCACCCATAGATCCCCCCCGAGCCCCGAGACACGGCCCCTCCCACCCATAGATCCCACTCCAAACCCCCGATCCCTGAGACACGGCCCCTCCCACCCACATATCCCCCCCCGATCCGAGACACAGCCCCTCCCACCCATAGATCCCCCCCGAGCCCTGAGACACGGCCCCTCCCACCCATAGATCCCCCCCCGATCCCTGAGACACGGCCCCTCCCACCCATAGATCCCCCCCGATCCCTGAGACACGGCCCCTCCCACCCATAGATCCCCCCCCGATCTGAGACACGGCCCCTCCCACCCATAGATCCCCCCCCCGATCCCTGAGACACGGCCCCTCCCACCCATAGATCCCCCCCGATCCCTGAGACACGGCCCCTCCCACCCATAGATCCCCCCGATCCCTGAGACACGGCCCCTCCCACCCATAGATCCCCCCGATCCCTGAGACACGGCCCCTCCCACCCATAGATCCCCCCCGATCCCTGAGACACGGCCCCTCCCACCCATAGATCCCCCGAGCCCTGAGACACGACCCCTCCCACCCATAGATCCCCCCCTAGCCCTGAGACAGCCCCTCCCACCCATGGATCCCCCCGAGCCCTGAGACACGGCCCCTCCCACCCATGGATCCCCCCGAGCCCTGAGACACGGCCCCTCCCACCCATGGATCCCCCCGATCCCTGAGACACGGCCCCTCCCACCCATAGATCCCCCCCGAGCCCTGAGACACGGCCCCTCCCACCCATAGATCCCCCCCGAGCCCTGAGACACAGCCCCTCCCACCCATAGATCCCCCCCGATCCCTGAGACACGGCCCCTCCCACCCATAGATCCCCCCCGAGCCCTGAGACACGGCCCCTCCCACCCATAGATCCCCCCGATCCCTGAGACACGGCCCCTCCCACCCATAGATCCCCCCCGAGCCCTGAGACACGGCCCCTCCCACCCACAGATCCCCCCCGACCCCTGAGACACGGCCCCTCCCACCCACAGATCCCCCCCGACCCCTGAGACACGGCCCCTCCCACCCACAGATCCCCCCCGACCCCTGAGACACGGCCCCTCCCACCCATAGATCCCCCCGAGCCCTGAGACACGGCCCCTCCCACCCACAGATCCCCCCCGACCCCTGAGACACGGCCCCTCCCACCCATAGATCCCCCCGACCCCTGAGACACGGCCCCTCCCACCCATAGATCCCCCCCGAGCCCTGAGACACGGCCCCTCCCACCCATAGATCCCCCCCGAGCCCTGAGACACGGCCCCTCCCACCCACAGATCCCCCCCGACCCCTGAGACACGGCCCCTCCCACCCACAGATCCCCCCCGACCCCTGAGACACGGCCCCTCCCACCCATAGATCCCCCCCTGAGCCCTGAGACACGGCCCCTCCCAGCCCCCCCGATCCGAGACACAGCCCCTCCCACCCATAGATCCCCCTGATCCCTGAGACAAGGCCCCTCCCACCCATAGATCCCCCTGATCCCTGAGACACGGCCCCTCCCACCCATAGATCCCCCCCGAGCCCTGAGACACGGCCCCTCCCACCCATAGATCCCCCCCGAGCCCTGAGACACGGCCCCTCCCACCCATAGATCCCCCCGATCCCTGAGACACGGCCCCTCCCACCCATAGATCCCCCCTGATCCCTGAGACACGGCCCCTCCCACCCATAGATCCCCCCGATCCCTGAGACACGGCCCCTCCCACCCATAGATCCCCCCCGAGCCCCGAGACACGGCCCCTCCCACCCATAGATCCCACCCCAAACCCCCGATCCCTGAGACACGGCCCCTCCCACCCACATATCCCCCCCCGATCCGAGACACAGCCCCTCCCACCCATAGATCCCCCCCGAGCCCTGAGACACGGCCCCTTCCACCCATAGATCCCCCCCGAGCCCTGAGACACGGCCCCTCCCACCCATAGATCCCCCCCCGATCCCTGAGACACGGCCCCTCCCACCCATAGATCCCCCCCGATCCCTGAGACATGGCCCCTCCCACCCATAGATCCCCCCCCGATCTGAGACACGGCCCCTCCCACCCATAGATCCCCCCCCGATCCCTGAGACACGGCCCCTCCCACCCATAGGTCCCCCCGATCCCTGAGACACGGCCCCTCCCACCCATAGATCCCCCCCCGATCCCTGAGACACGGCCCCTCCCACCCATAGATCCCCCCGATCCCTGAGACACGGCCCCTCCCACCCATAGATCCCCCCGATCCCTGAGACACGGCCCCTCCCACCCATAGATCCCCCCCGATCCCTGAGACACGGCCCCTCCCACCCATAGATCCCCCGAGCCCTGAGACACGACCCCTCCCACCCATAGATCCCCCCCTAGCCCTGAGACACGGCCCCTCCCACCCATATATCCCTCCCGAGCCCTGAGACACGGCCCCTCCCACCCATATATCCCCCCCGATCCGAGACACGGCCCCTCCCACCCATAGATCCCCCCGAGCCCTGAGACACGGCCCCTCCCACCCATGGATCCCCCCGATCCCTGAGACACGGCCCCTCCCACCCATAGATCCCCCCGATCCCTGAGACACGGCCCCTCCCACCCATAGATCCCCCCCGAGCCCTGAGACACAGCCCCTCCCACCCATAGATCCCCCCCGATCCCTGAGACACGGCCCCTCCCACCCATAGATCCCCCCCGAGCCCTGAGACACGGCCCCTCCCACCCATAGATCCCCCCCGAGCCCTGAGACACGGCCCCTCCCACCCATAGGTCCCCCCCCGATCCCTGAGACACGGCCCCTCCCACGCACAGATCCCCCCCCCGAGCCCTGAGACACGCCCCCTCCCACCCATAGATCCCCCCGATCCCTGAGACACGGCCCCTCCCACCCATAGATCCCCCCCGATCCGAGACACGGCCCCTCCCACCCATAGATCCCCCCCCGATCCCTGAGACACGGCCCCTCCCACCCATAGATCCCACCCCAAACCCCCGATCCCTCAGACACGGCCCCTCCCACCCACATATCCCCCCCCGATCCCTGAGACACGGCCCCTCCCACCCATACAGCCTCCCCAGCTGTATCCCAGCCCCTGGGACCCCCAGCACTTTGACACCCAGCCCCCCAGCCACACTCACTTCATGTTGCCCACGCTGCGGCCCCGCAGGGCGCACAGCGGGATGACCAGCACGGCGAGCGTCAGGATCCAGCCGTTGTAGAAGCCCATCTTGCAGAAGTACCTGAAGGTGGCGCTGCACTCGTAGAGCAGGGGCACCGCCAGCAGGAGCAGGGCGAGCGCCCACTGGGACAGCGACAGCTCCATGGCCCTGCGGGGACACGGCCGTCAGCCGCCTGCCGGGGGCTGCGGGTCGGGGGTGAGGGCCACCGGCAGAGCTGGGGGGGCAGGGGACTGTGGGTCAGGAGTGAGGGCCACCGGCAGAGCTGGGGGGGCAGGGGACTGTGGGTCAGGAGTGAGGGGCACCGGCAGGGCTGGGTGGGCAGGGGACTGTGGGTCAGGAGTGAGGGGCACCGGCAGGGCTGGGGGGGGCAGAGCTGGGCTGGCAGGGGGCTGCAGGTTGGGAGTGAGGGGCACAAGCGGTGGGGGGGGCAGGGCTGGAGTAGCAGGGGCTGCGGGTCGGCGACTCTGTCAGCCGCGAGGCTCTGTGGAAAATCGTTTCCAAAAGTTTGGCTGCCCGAGCAAACATATCAGCACGGTAAGTCTCCTGCGAGGCCAGATGCCTGCCTCCATCCCGGGCAGTGGCTCTGCCCTGAGCCCTGTGTCAGACCAACTGGCGTGAAACCTTCTCTCCATTTTCTTAGCAGCAATGAAAACACCGACACAAGCCTGCCTACCGTAGGGCATTGGCAGCCAACGACGGATAGACGGCCACCTCTTCAGCCTCTCTCATCTCTGGGCCAGAACTAATATCGGCAACAATGACCCAACTCCGGTACACAGGTGGTTGTGCTGTAGTTGCACACTCAAAGGAGGACCTACAACCAGCCCGTAATTGCTTCTCTGAAGCTTACAAAAACCTCGGGCTGACTCTGAACATCGGCAAACCAAAAGTTCTCCACCAGCCAGTCTCCGGTCAGGCATCAGACCCAGCTAGGAAGAGCGATCCTGACAAAGAGGAAGTGGAAAATGTCGAATTCTTTGCCTATCTTGGCAGCCAGCTCTCAGAGTGGGCAGAGAGAGACGTCGACACTCAGCACAGGCCGGCCCGCCGGGCGTTCAACAATCCCAACCTCAGAACACACCCAAGACTTCTAGTGCACAAAGTGGTGGTCACCCCAACTCCTCTCTCCAGCTGCGAGACGTGGGTGACCGACAGAAAACACCTGGACAACCTGGACCGTGAGCACCAGCACTTCCTTCGGAAGATCCTCCACACAACGTGGGAGGCTTGTTGCACTAAAGTCAGTGTCTTCACTGATTATCCAGCCCCGGCTGAGGCGGAGTGGGCCCCGCACGCGCACGCCTGAGGTGCGCTCACCAGAACAATGACTGTACGCCCAGCTCACCAGGAGAAAGGACACGGAGAGGCCAAAGAAATGCTTCAAAGACACCCACAAGATAAACATCAAGAGATGTGGCATCGGCACAGCACGCGGGACACAGCAGCCCAGGAGAGGGGTAACTGGCCAAGACTTGTCAGGGAGGAAACATCCACTACTGAGGAAAACCGCCTTGCCCTAGTCGCAGAAAAACACTGTCCAAGAAAGGAAACACAACGGTCACGCAGCGATCGCGGGCCAGCCCGGGCTTCCAACACTACCCGCAATGTCTGCCACGGATCAGACTCCTCAGTCACCACAGGACCCATGAAAACTAAAACCTGTGAAAGATCATCCTAGAGGGATTGCCAACGAGTACACGTACATACGGTGTGTACAACTGTACACATGCACAGCTTGTCCGGAACATGTGTACACACCATGTGTACAACTGTACACACGCACGGCTTGTCCGGAGCACGCGTACACACCGCCTGTACAACTGTCCACAAGCACAGCTCGTTCGCACTATGTGTACACATCCTGTGTACAATTATACACACACACAGCTTGTCTGCAGTACATTACACACGGTGTGAGTAATATTGACACCACCGGACTGTGCCTGCACTGTATGCACATGCACGGGGGGCGTGCCCTAGAAGGCAGATTGCACACCCAGAGTGTGGCTGCAGCGTCCATGCTCACGCGGTGTCCCCATAATCCTAGAATATCACGGTTGGAAGGGACCTCAGGAGGTATCTAGTCCAACCCCTGCTCAAAACAGGACCAACACCAACTAAATCATCCCAGCCAGGGCTTTGTCAAGTCTGACCTTAAAAACCTCTAAAGTAGGAGATTCCACCCCCTCCCTAGATAACCCATTCCAGTGCTTCACCACCCTCCTAGTGAAATAGTGTTTCCTAATATCCAACCTAGACCTCCCCCACTGCAACTAGAGACCATTGCTCCTTGTTCTGTTATCTGCCACCGCTGAGAACAGCCGAGCTCCATCCTCTTTGGAACCCCCCTTCAGGTAGTTGAAAGCAGCTATCAAATCCCCCTCATTCTTCTCTTCTGCAGACTAAACAATCCCAGTTCCCTCAGCCTCTCCTCAGAAGTCATGTGCTCCAGCCCCCTAAGCATTTTTGTTGCCCTCCGCTGGACTCTTTCCAATTTTTCCACAGCCTTCTTGTATTGTGGGGCCCAAAACTGGACACAGTCTCTAGATGAGACCTCACCAATGTCGAATGATCACGTCCCTCGACGTGCTGGCAATGCCCCTACTTATACAGCCCCAAATCCCGTTAGCCTTCTTGGCAACAAGGGCACACTGCTGACTCCTATCCAGCTTCTCGTCCAGTGTAACCCCCAGGTCCTTTTCTGCAGAACTGCTGCCGAGCCACTCGGTCCCTAGTCTGTAGCAGTGAATGGGATTCTTCTGTCCTAAGTGCAGGACTCTGCACTTGTCTGTGTTGAACCTCATCAGGTTTCTTTTGGCCCAATCCTCTAATTTGTCTAGGTCCCTCTGTATCCTATCCCTACCCTCCAGCATATCTACCACTCCTCCCAGCTTAGTGTCATCTGCAAACTTGCTGAGCGTGCAGCCCACGCCATCCTCCAGATCATTAATGAAGATATTGAACAAAAACGGCCCCAGGACCAACCATTGGGGCACTCGGCTTGATACCGGCTGCCAACTAGACATGGAGCCGTTGATCACTACCCACTGAGCCCGACGATCTAGCCAGCTTTCCATCCACCTTATAGTCCATTCATCCAGCCCAGACTTCTTTAACTCGCCGGCAAGATACTGTGGGAGACCGTGTCAAAAGCTTTGCTAAAGTCAAGGAATAACACGTCCACTGCTTTCCCCTCATTCGCGGACCCAGTTATCTCCTCATAGAAGGCAATCAGGTTGGTCAGGCATGATGTGTCCTTGGTGAATCCATGCTGACTGTTCCCGATCACTTTCCTCTCCTCTAAGTGTTTCAGAATTGATTCCTTGAGGACCTGCTCCAGGATTTTTCCAGGGACTGAGGTGAGGCTGACTGGGCTGGAGTTAAAGACGGGCACTACATTAGCCTTTTTCCAGTCATCCGGGACCTCCCCCGATCGCCAGGAGTTTTCAAAGATAATGGCCAATGGCTCGGCAATCACATCCGCCAACTCCTTTAGCCCCTCGGAGGCAGCACATCCGGCACCATGGACTTGTGCTCGTCCAGCTTTTCCAAATAGTCCCGAATCACTTCTTTCTGCACAGAGGGCTGCTCACCTCCTCCCCGTGCTACGCTGCCCTGTGCAGCAGGCTGGGACCTGCCCTTGTCTGTGAAGACCGAGGCAAAAAAATCATTGAGTCCATTAGCTTTTGCCACATCCTCTGTCACTAGGTTGGCTCCCTCATTCAGTGCGGGGCCCACACTTTCCTTGACTCTCCTCTTGCTGCTAACACACCTGTGGAAACCCTTCTTGTTACTTGTAACATCTCTTGCTCGCTGCAACTCCAAGTGGGATTTGGCCTCCTGATTTCACTCCTGCAGCCTGAGCAGGATTCTTATCTCCTCCCTGGTCATTTGTCCGACCTCCCACTTCTTGGAAGCTGCTTTTCCGCGTTTCAGACCAGCGAGGATTTCACTGCTAAGCCAAGCTGGTCGCCTGCCAGATTTCCTGTTCTGTCTGCACAGCGGGATGCTTTGTCCCTGCACCTCACTAAGGAGTGTTTGAAATTCATTTAAAACAATGCAGGGAACGTCACCCCGCAGCCGATCAGTCCGTCGGAGCACGTCCCTTTACAGTGCACTATGCACTCACGGGCAGGATGTTCACAAGCGCCTCTCGCACGCTGGATCTGCACACGCCGTGCGTCTCCACTGCAAAGGCCCAGTGCAGTTTAAACTCACTGTGAATTCCCACGCACGCAGCGTGTACATCCGGAGCCGGTGCCATCGACACAGCCTGTGCCCAGCGGCCTGTAACCCCCCGTGTGTCGCCAGCCCTGAGCTCTGGGGCGCCCCAGGGACCCTTCCCCAGCCCCTTGGCTCTCTCCCTGCTAGGACCCTCCACGGGCCATGGCCCCAGCGATCCCCCTGTGCCAGAGGCTGTGTGCTGGCCTGTGCCCGCTGGCAAGGCAGGCAGACGGTGGGGGTTCCCGGGGGCCGGACGTGCAGTCAGCTGCCCCCCTTGCAGCACCCCCAGCGTTCCCAGGCGCGGAGGCTGCCCTGGAATCTGGCTCTGTTCGGGTCAGCGCTCACGTCCAGCTCGCCCTTTGCCCGGACCCCCAGAGCACCACGGGGGGGATGGGAAAACAACGCCTGGCTTTAACACTCGCTGTCAACCGGAGCTGAGAGTCTGTACGTCCCCCCGTCCCACCACGGCCTCCTGCTCAGTACAACACACCCACGGGGCGTGTAACACAATGTGAGTGTACAGACACACCTCACACCCGTACCTAACACACAGAGCGTGGCTCACACCCCTGGGGCGTGCAACACACTGTCAGCGTACAGACACACCTCACACCCGTAACTAACACACAGAGCGTGGATCACACCCCTGGGGCGTGCAACACACTGTCAGCGTACAGACACACCTCACACCTGTACCTAACACACAGAGCGTGGCTCACATCCCCGGGAGGTGCAACACACTGTGAGTGTACAGACACACCTCGCACCCGTACCTAACACACAGAGCGTGGCTCACATCCCCGGGAGGTGCAACACACTGTCAGAATACAGACACACCCCACACCCGTACCTGACACACAGAGCATGGATCACACCCCCGGGGCGTGCAACACACTGTCAGCGTACGGACACACCTCACACCCGTACCTAACACACAGAGCGTGGATCACACCCCCGGGGCGTGTAACACACTGAGTGTACAGACACACCTCACACCCGTAACTAACATACAGAGCGTGGATCACACCCCCGGGGCGTGTAACACACTGTCAGTGTACAGACACACCCCACACCTGTACCTAACACACAGAGCGTGGATCACACCCCTGGGGCGTGCAACACACTGTCAGTGTACAGACACACCTCACACCCGTAACTAACACACAGAGCGTGGATCACACCGCCGGGGTGTGTAACACACTGAGTGTACAGACACGCCTCACACCCATACCTAACACACAGAGCGTGGATCACACCCCCGGGGCATGTAACACACTGTCAACGTACAGACACACCCCACACCCGTACCTAACACACAGAGCGTGGATCACACCCCCGGGGCGTGTAACTCACTGTCAGCGTACAGACACACTTCACACCTGTACCTAACACACAGAGCGTGAATCACACCCCAGGGGTGTGTAACACACTGTCAGCGTACAGACACACCCCACACCCGTACCTAACACATAGAGCGTGGATCATACCCCCGAGGCGTGCAACACACTATTAGCGTACAGACACACCTCACACCCGTACCTAACACAGAGTGTGGCTCACACCCCCGGGGCGTGTAACACACTGAGCGTACAGACACACCTCACACCCATACCTAACAGACAGAGCGTGGCTCACACCCCTGGGGCGTGCAACACACTGTCAGTGTACAGACACACCTCACACCCGTACCTAACACAAAGAGCGGGGATCACACCCCCGGGGCGTGTAACACATTGTCTATGCACATGGTATATATAATATGTTGACACTTTCTCACACACGTGCTCACACACATACAAACATACAGAGTATGTCATATTGTGTCAATACACACAGCGGGTAGGTAATATACTGATGCTATACATACGTCTCCCCCCGCCTGCACACATAGTATACAATGTACACACAAACACGCAGGGTGTATATTGTCTACATACTCACACACAAGGTTTGCATATAGCACACTATCTATACAGCCATCTGCACAGTATGCTATATACACCCATGTGCGTATCTAGAGACAGCACAACACACTGCCATCAACACGCCCAGAAGATATATAATATACTGTCTCTACACACGCCCACAGTGTAACATACCACACTACACACTATGTGCGAGTGTAACACACACACACACTGAACAGCCAAACGCTCTCAGTACTTGCCCAAATGAGGGTGTGTATACAACAGAGACTGTACACAACCCCTCCACACACACGCTGTAACATACCACCCTACACACTGTGTGCGAGTGTAACACACACACACACACACACACTGAACAGCCAAATGCTCTCAGTACTTGCCCAAACGAGGGGGTGTATACAACAGACAGAGACGTACACAACCCCCAGCCCACAAACTCGCCCAGCCACACCAAGTTGTTGGGCTGAGAATTTCCTACGGTTTTTCTAATCCCAGCGGGGTGACACCAGGGGCGTGGCCGGCTGGAAACACGGCTCGGAGCGGGACCAAGCGAGCAGAGGGGCAGGGAATTTCCTCGCCTGGGGCTGGAAGAAAGCCCGATGCTGGCGCAGAAGGGGGCCAGCCGGGGATGGAGACGGGGGTAAGTCAGGGCGCTCTGGGGAATGGCGCGAGCAGCTCGCACTGGGCCAGGCGACCGCCCAAGTCCCGCCGGGAAAGCCTGGCTGGCCACATGGTCCACATTCACGAGACTCCAAATTCCCGAGATGGGGCTGCCGGCCACGAGAGCGTCTCATCCGCGCGTGGGCCTCTGTCGGGCACGCTGCCAGGCCGCGCCCACAGCCTGCAGGGCTAGAAACTTTGGGAAGGGAAAGCAAGAGGTGCCGCCCGCAAGCCCTGACTCCAGGATCTGGGGCTTCCAGGGACGCTGGGCACCCCACGCTATGAGCACCGCACAGGACTGGAGAGAAACCAAGTGAAGGAGCCACTCCCGGCCGGGCAGCACCTCGTGCCAGTCCCTGGCAGTTCCACCGTGAGACGGGCAAAGCCACACCGGGCTTTGCCAAATGCAGAGCCGGGGGCACGTCGCAGCCTGGCACACGCACCCCCGCCCCGGTGTGCAGGGGAGAAGGGCAAAGCCGCACCGGGCCTTGCCAAACGCAGAGCCGGGGGCACGTCGCAGCCTGGCACACGCACCCCCGCCCCGGTGTGCAGGGGAGAAGGGGAAAGCCCCACCGGGCCTTGCCAAACGCAGAGCCGGGGGCACGTCGCAGCCTGGCACACACCCCCCCTTGGTGTGCAGGGGAGAAGGGCAAAGCCCCACCGGGCCTTGCCAAACGCAGAGCCGGGGGCACGTCGCAGCCTGGCACATGCCCAGCCCGTCTGGTACAACAGTGTGTCCATCGCACAGACTGTGCCACAACCCCCGGCCGTGGGGCAGCAGGGGCAGCAGAGCTGTCACCCACACACAGGCCCCGGCCCCTGTCTGCACCCCCAGCTCCCACCCGGCACAGCCCCTGTCCCGCACCCGGGGCACCAGCCGGGCCGGGGGGGGCTCTGTGCCACAGGCCCGTGGGGCAATCGCCGAACGGGGGCAGGAAGAGATAAAAGGGGGGAGGTGAGGGGGAGCGAGGGGGGATGGGCTGACAGTGACCCCCCCAGTCCCAGCCCCTCCGCCCCCAGGGACATGCCCAGCTGGAGGGACCCCCGAACTCCACACCTCCCCAGCCCCCAACCCCCCCCACAGCCCGGCCTCTGCCACCAAGGCCCCCACAGCCCCCCCGCCCGGCCTCTGCCTCCAACCCCCCGCCCGGCCTGTGCCCCCCACAGCCCCCCAGGCCTCCTCCAACCCCCCGCCCGGCCTGTGCCCCCCCACAGCCCCCCCGGCCTCCTCCAACCCCCCGCCCGGCCTGTGCCCCCCCCACAGCCCCCCCGGCCTCCTCCAACCCCCCGCCCGGCCTGTGCCCCCCCCACAGCCCCCCCCGGCCTCCTCCAACCCCCCGCCCGGCCAGTGCCCCCCCCACAGCCCCCCCGGCCTCCTCCAACCCCCCGCCCGGCCAGTGCCCCCCCACAGCCCCACCGGCCTCCTCCAACCCCCCGCCCGGCCTGCGCCCCCCCCACAGCCCCCCCGGCCTCCTCCAACCCCCCGCCCGGCCTGTGCCCCCCCACAGCCCCCCCAGCCTCCTCCAACCCCCCGCCCGGCCAGTGCCCCCCCCACAGCCCCCCCAGCCTCCTCCAACCCCCCGCCCGGCCAGTGCCCCCCCCACAGCCCCCCCGGCCTCCTCCAACCCCCCGCCCGGCCAGTGCCCCCCCCACAGCCCCCCCGGCCTCCTCCAACCCCCCGCCCGGCCAGTGCCCCCCCCACAGCCCCCCCGGCCTCCTCCAACCCCCCGCCCGGCCAGTGCCCCCCCACAGCCCCCCCGGCCTCCTCCAACCCCCCGCCCGGCCAGTGCCCCCCAACAGCCCCCCCGGCCTCCTCCAACCCCCCGCCCGGCCTGTGCCCCCCCCACAGCCCCCCCAGCCTCCTCCAACCCCCCGCCCGGCCAGTGCCCCCCCACAGCCCCCCCGGCCTCCTCCAACCCCCCGCCCGGCCTGTGCCCCCCCACAGCCCCCCCGGCCTCCTCCAACCCCCCGCCCGGCCTGCGCCCCCCCACAGCCCCCCCCGGCACCTGGGGCTGGTGGGTCGGGCGCCCCCCGCCGGGCTCTACCCCCCGCGCCGGGATCGGGGCCGGGATCGGGGCCGGGCCATGGCGCCGGGGCGGATGCTGCGGCCGATGGAGGATGCGGAGGATCCGCTCCGGCTCCGGCTGCTGCGGCCCCTCCCCCCGCGCCTGGGGGGCCCGCAGGAAGTGGGGGGGCGGGTGACGGGCGGCGCCGGCAGCCAATCAGCCCCGCGCCCGCCGGCCCCGCCCCCGGACCCCCTGGGCCCCCCACCCCCCGCCTGTATCCCCAGCCCCCGCCCCCCCTTGTGTCCCCCTCCCGCCCCTTCCTCCACCCCCCAGCCCCCTTCCGCCCCCCTGTGCCCCCCTCTTCTATCCCCCACCCCCCGGGCCCCCCACACCCCGTCCTCCACCCCCTCCCTGTATCCCCAGCCCCCGCCCCCCCTTGTGTCCCCCTCCCGCCCCTTCCTCCACCCCCCGCCTGTATCCCCCGCCCCCCCCCCGGGCCCCCCACCCCCCGCCTGTATCCCCAGCCCCCGCCCCCCCTTGTGTCCCCCTCCCGCCCCTTCCTCCACCTCCCAGCCCCCTTCCGCCCCCCTGTGCCCCCCTCTTCTATCCCCCACCCCCCGGACCACCCACCCCCCGCCTGTATCCCCAGCCCCCCCGGGCCCCCCACCCCCCGCCTGTATCCCCTGCCCGTATCCCCCGCCCCCCGGACCCCCCACCACCTTGTGTGCCCCTCCCGCCCCTTCCTCCACCCCCCATCCCCCTTCCGCCCCCCTGTGCCCCCCTCTTCTATCCCCCACCCCCCGGGCCCCCCACCCCCCGCCTGTATCCCCAGCCCCCGGACCCCCCTTGTGTCCCCCTCCCGCCCCTTCCTCCACCCCCCATCCCCCTTCCACCCCCCTGTGCCCCCCTCTTCTATCCCCCACCCCCCGGGCCCCCCACCCCCCGCCTGTATCCCCAGCCCCCGGACCCCCCTTGTGTCCCCCTCCCGCCCCTTCCTCCACCCCCCATCCCCCTTCCACCCCCCTGTGCCCCCCTCTTCTATCCCCCACCCCCCGGGCCCCCCACCCCCCGCCTGTATCCCCAGCCTCCGGCCCCCCCCTTGTGTCCCCCTCCCGCCCCTTCCTCCACCCCTCATCCCCCTTCCGCCCCCCTGTGCCCCCCTCTTCTATCCCCCACCCCCCGGCCCCCCCCAGCCGCTTGTGTGCCCCTCCCGCCCCTTCCCCCACCCTCCGCCTGTATCCCCCCTGGGCCCCCCACCTCCCCTTCCTCCACCCCCCACCTGTATCCCCCACCCCCCGGCCCCCCCACCCGCTTGTGTGCCCCTCCTGCCCCTTCCCCCACCCTCCGCCTGTATCCCCCCTGGGCCCCCCACCTCCCCTTCCTCCACCCCCCGCCTGTATCCCCCGCCCCCCGGGCCCCCCACCCGCTTGTGTGCCCCTCCCGCCCCTTCCTCCACCCCCCATCCCCCTTCCGCCCCCCTGTGCCCCCCTCTTCTACCCCCCGGGCCCCCCACACCCCGTCCTCCACCCCCTCCCTGTATCCCCAGCCCCCGCCCCCCCCCTTGTGTCCCCCTCCCGCCCCTTCCTCCACCCCCCGCCTGTATCCCCCACCCCCCTGGGCCCCCCACCTCCCCTTCCTCCACCCCCCACCTGTATCTCCCGCCCCCCCTGGGCCCCCCACCCCCTTGTGTCCTCCTCCCGCCCCTCCCTCTTGTATCCTCCTCCCACCCCTTCCTCCACCCACCATTCCCCCTTCCGCCCCCCTGTGCCTCCCTCTTCTATCCCCCTCCCCCAGCCCCCCTGGGCCCCCCACCCCCCCTTCCTCCACCCCCTGCCTGTATCCCTCGCCCCCAGCCCCCCCTGGGTCCCCCACCCCCTTGTGTCCTCCTCCCTCCCTTTCCTCCACCCCCCATCCCCCTTCCGCCTCCCACCCCTCTCCTTCCCCTTGTATCCCCCCCTTCCACCCCCCCACCCTCTACCCCCCTCCTCTCTTCTCTCCCCCGCCCCTCTCTCCCTCCAGCCCTGCTCCAGGCCCCCATCCCTCCAGCCCCCTTCCTCTTATCCCCGCAGCCAGCCAGCCCCCGTCCCCCTTCTATCCTCCCACCTCATCCCCCCAGCCCCCAACCCTTCCCCACTCTGTCGCTCCTCTGGCCCCATCCCATCCCTCCATCATCCCCCTCCCCCGATCTGTCCATTTGCCCAACCCCCTTCCCACTGCCTGGCCCAGCCCGATGTGGCTTCTGCCCGTCAAGACCTAGGGCCAGACTGGGCCAGCACAGCCGGCCTCCCACCCGGCCTCCGCTCTGGCAGCACCGGCGCCAGACGCCTCCGAGGGCAGGACCGGAGCAGGGCAGTTCTGGGGCTCCCCGTCCCGTCAGCCTCCGCTCGGTCTGTGTCCTTCGGGTCCAGCCTGCATCCTCGCCCGGTCTGTGTCCTTCGGGTCCAGCCTGCATCCTCGCCCGGTCTGTGTCCTTCGGGTCCAGCCTGTATCCTCGCCCGGTCTGTGTCCTTCGGGTCCAGCCTGCATCCTCGCCCGGTCTGTGTCCATGGGGTCCGGCCTGCATCCTCGCCCGGTCTGTGTCCTTCGGGTCCGGCCTGCATCCTCGCCCGGTCTCTGTCCTTCGGGTCCAGCCTGCATCCTCGCCCGGTCTGTGTCCTTCGGGTCCAGCCTGCATCCTCGCCCGGTCTGTGTCCTTCGGGTCCGGCCTGCATCCTCACCCGGTCTCTGTCCTTCGGGTCCAGCCTGGATCCTCGCCCGGTCTGTGTCCTTCGGATCCAGCCTGCATCCTCGCCCGGTCTGTGTCCTTCGGGTCCAGTCTGCATCCTCGCCCGGTCTGTGTCCATGGGGTCCAGCCTGCATCCTCGCCCGGTCTGTGTCCTTCGGGTCCAGCCTGTATCCTCGCCCGGTCTGTGTCCTTCGGATCCGGCCTGTATCCTCGCCCGGTCTGTGTCCATGGGGTCCAGTCTGCATCCGTGCCCGGTCTGTGTCCTTCGGGTCCAGTCTGTATCCTCGCCCGGTCTCTGTCCTTCGGGTCCAGCCTGCATCGTCGCCAGGTCTGTGTCCTTCGGGTCCAGCCTGCGTCCTCGCCCAGTCTGTCCTTCGGGTCCAGCCTGCATCCTCGCCCGGTCTGTGTCCTTCGGGTCCAGCCTGGATCCTCGCCCGGTCTGTGTCCTTCGGGTCCAGCCTGCGTCCTCACCCGGTCTGTGTCCTTGGGATCCAGCCTGCATCCTCGCCCGGTCTGTGTCCTTGGGGTCCAGCCTGCATCCTCGCCCGGTCAGTGTCCTTCGGGTCCAGCCTGCGTCCTCGCCCGGTCTGTGTCCATGGGGTCCAGCCTGCATCCTCGCCCGGTCTGTGTCCTTCGGGTCCAGCCTGCGTCCTCGCCCGGTCTGTGTCCTTCGGGTCCAGCCTGCGTCCTCGCCCGGTCTGTGTCCATGGGGTCCAGCCTGCGTCCTCGCCCGGTCTGTGTCCTTCGGGTCCAGTCTGCGTCCTCGCCCGGTCTGTGTCCTTCGGGTCCAGCCTGCATCCTCGCCCGGTCTGTGTCCTTCGGGTCCGGCCTGCATCCTCGCCCGGTCTGTGTCCTTCGGGTCCGGCCTGCATCCTCGCCCGGTCTGTGTCCTTCGGGTCCGGCCTGCGTCCTCGCCCGGTCTGTGTCCATGGGGTCCAGCCTGCGTCCTCGCCCGGTCTGTGTCCTTCGGGTCCAGCCTGCGTCCTCGCCCGGTCTGTGTCCTTCGGGTCCGGCCTGCATCCTCGCCCGGTCTGTGTCCTTCGGGTCCGGCCTGCATCCTCGCCCGGTCTGTGTCCTTCGGGTCCGGCCTGCATCCTCGCCCGGTCTGTGTCCTTGGGGTCCAGTCTGCATCCTCGCCCGGTCTGTGTCCTTCGGGTCCAGCCTGCATCCTCGCCCGGTCTGTGTCCTTCGGATCCAGCCTGCGTCCTCGCCCGGTCTGTGTCCATGGGGTCCAGCCTGCGTCCTCGCCCGGTCTGTGTCCATGGGGTCCAGCCTGCATCCTGGCCCGGTCTGTGTCCATGGGGTCCAGCCTGCATCCTGGCCCGGTCTGTGTCCTTCGGGTCCAGCCTGCGTCCTCGCCCGGTCTGTGTCCATGGGGTCCAGCCTGCATCCTGGCCCGGTCTGTGTCCTTCGGGTCCAGCCTGCGTCCTCGCCCGGTCTGTGTCCATGGGGTCCAGCCTGCGTCCTCGCCCGGTCTGTGTCCATGGGGTCCAGCCTGCATCCTCGCCCGGTCTCTGTCCTTCGGGTCCAGCCTGCATCCTCGCCCGGTCTCTGTCCTTCGGGTCCAGCCTGCATCGTCGCCCGGTCTGTGTCCATGGGGTCCAGCCTGCATCGTCGCCCGGTCTGTGTCCTTCGGGTCCAGCCTGCATCCTCGCCCGGTCTGTGTCCTTCGGGTCCAGCCTGCATCCTCGCCCGGTCTGTGTCCTTCGGGTCCGGCCTGCATCCTCGCCCGGTCTGTGTCCTTCGGGTCCGGCCTGCATCCTCGCCCGGTCTGTGTCCTTCGGGTCCGGCCTGCATCCTCGCCCGGTCTGTGTCCTTCGGGTCCGGCCTGCATCCTCGCCCGGTCTGTGTCCTTGGGGTCCAGCCTGCATCCTCGCCCGGTCTGTGTCCTTCGGATCCAGCCTGCGTCCTCGCCCGGTCTGTGTCCTTCGGGTCCAGTCTGCGTCCTCGCCCGGTCTGTGTCCTTCGGGTCCAGCCTGCATCCTCGCCCGGTCTGTGTCCTTCGGATCCAGCCTGCGTCCTCGCCCGGTCTGTGTCCATGGGGTCCAGCCTGCGTCCTCGCCCGGTCTGTGTCCATGGGGTCCAGCCTGCGTCCTGGCCCGGTCTGTGTCCATGGGGTCCAGCCTGCATCCTGGCCCGGTCTGTGTCCTTCGGGTCCAGCCTGCGTCCTCGCCCGGTCTGTGTCCATGGGGTCCAGCCTGCGTCCTGGCCCGGTCTGTGTCCTTCGGGTCCAGCCTGCGTCCTCGCCCGGTCTGTGTCCATGGGGTCCAGCCTGCGTCCTCGCCCGGTCTGTGTCCATGGGGTCCAGCCTGCATCCTCGCCCGGTCTCTGTCCTTCGGGTCCAGCCTGCATCGTCGCCCGGTCTGTGTCCTTCGGGTCCAGCCTGCATCGTCGCCCGGTCTGTGTCCATGGGGTCCAGCCTGCATCGTCGCCCGGTCTGTGTCCTTCGGGTCCAGCCTGCATCCTCGCCCGGTCTGTGTCCTTCGGGTCCGGCCTGCATCCTCGCCCGGTCTGTGTCCTTCGGGTCCGGCCTGCATCCTCGCCCGGTCTGTGTCCTTCGGGTCCGGCCTGCATCCTCGCCCGGTCTCTGTCCTTCGGGTCCGGCCTGCATCCTCGCCCGGTCTGTGTCCTTCGGGTCCGGTCTGCATCCTCGCCCGGTCTGTGTCCTTGGGGTCCGGTCTGCATCCTCGCCCGGTCTGTGTCCTTCGGATCCAGCCTGCGTCCTCGCCCGGTCTGTGTCCTTCGGGTCCAGTCTGCATCCTCGCCCGGTCTGTGTCCTTCGGGTCCAGCCTGCATCCTCGCCCGGTCTGTGTCCTTCGGGTCCAGTCTGCATCCTCGCCCGGTCTGTGTCCTTCGGGTCCAGCCTGTATCCTCGCCCGGTCTGTGTCCTTCGGGTCCGGCCTGCATCCTCGCCCGGTCTGTGTCCTTGGGATCCAGCCTGCATCCTCGCCCGGTCTGTGTCCTTCGGGTCCAGCCTGCATCCTCGCCCGGTCTGTGTCCTTCGGGTCCAGCCTGCA
Source organism: Gopherus flavomarginatus (assembly GCF_025201925.1). Taxonomy (NCBI): domain Eukaryota; kingdom Metazoa; phylum Chordata; order Testudines; family Testudinidae; genus Gopherus; species Gopherus flavomarginatus. The sequence goes on from NC_066628.1 coordinate 1,692,474, forward strand.
TCCTCGCCCGGTCTGTGTCCATGGGGTCCGGCCTGCATCCTCGCCCGGTCTGTGTCCTTCGGGTCCAGCCTGCATCCTCGCCCGGTCTGTGTCCTTCGGGTCCAGCCTGCATCCTCGCCCGGTCTGTGTCCATGGGGTCCGGCCTGCATCCTCGCCCGGTCTGTGTCCTTCGGGTCCAGCCTGCATCCTCGCCCGGTCTGTGTCCATGGGGTCCGGCCTGCATCCTCGCCCGGTCTGTGTCCTTCGGATCCAGTCTGCATCTTCGCCCGGTCTGTGTCCTTCGGATCCAGCCTGCGTCCTCGCCCGGTCTGTGTCCATGGGGTCCAGCCTGCATCCTGGCCCGGTCTGTGTCCATGGGGTCCAGCCTGCATCCTGGCCCGGTCTGTGTCCTTCGGGTCCAGCCTGCGTCCTCGCCCGGTCTGTGTCCATGGGGTCCAGCCTGCGTCATCGCCCGGTCTGTGTCCATGGGGTCCAGCCTGCATCCTGGCCCGGTCTGTGTCCTTCGGGTCCAGCCTGCGTCCTCGCCCGGTCTGTGTCCATGGGGTCCAGCCTGCGTCCTCGCCCGGTCTGTGTCCATGGGGTCCAGCCTGCGTCCTCGCCCGGTCTCTGTCCTTCGGGTCCAGCCTGCATCCTCGCCCGGTCTCTGTCCTTCGGGTCCAGCCTGCATCCTCGCCCGGTCTGTGTCCATGGGGTCCGGCCTGCATCCTCGCCCGGTCTGTGTCCTTCGGGTCCGGCCTGCATCCTCGCCCGGTCTGTGTCCTTCGGGTCCGGCCTGCATCCTCGCCCGGTCTCTGTCCTTCGGGTCCGGCCTGGATCCTCGCCCGGTCTCTGTCCTTCGGGTCCGGCCTGGATCCTCGCCCGGTCTGTGTCCTTCGGATCCAGCCTGCATCCTCGCCCGGTCTGTGTCCTTCGGGTCTAGCCTGCATCCTCGCCCGGTCTGTGTCCATGGGGTCCAGCCTGCATCCTCGCCCGGTCTCTGTCCTTCGGGTCCAGCCTGCATCCTCGCCCGGTCTCTGTCCTTCGGGTCCAGCCTGTATCCTCGCCCGGTCTGTGTCCTTCGGATCCGGCCTGTATCCTCGCCCGGTCTGTGTCCATGGGGTCCAGTCTGCATCCGTGCCCGGTCTGTGTCCTTCGGGTCCAGTCTGTATCCTCGCCCGGTCTCTGTCCTTCGGGTCCAGCCTGCATCGTCGCCAGGTCTGTGTCCTTCGGGTCCAGCCTGCGTCCTCGCCCAGTCTGTCCTTCGGGTCCAGCCTGCGTCCTCGCCCGGCCTGTGTCCTTGGGGTCCAGCCTGTATCCTCGCCCGGTCTGTGTCCATCGGGTGCAGGCTGCGTCCTCGCCCGGTCTGTGTCCATCGGGTGCAGCCTGCGTCCTCGCCCAGCCTGTGTCCTTGGGGTCCAGCCTGCGTCCTCGCCCAGCCTGTGTCCTTCGGGTCCAGCCTGCGTCCTCGCCCGGTCTCTGTCCTTCGGGTTAGTCTGCATCCTCGCCCGGTCTGTGTCCTTGGGGTCCAGCCTGCATCCTGACCCGGTCTGTGTCCTTGGGGTCCAGCCTGCATCTTCGCCCGGTCTCTGTCCTTCGGGTCCAGCCTGTATCCTCGCCTGGTCTCTCTCCTCCACCCGGTCTGTGTCCTTCGGGTCCAGCCTGCATCCTCGCCCGGTCTGTGTCCTTCGGGTCCAGCCTGCATCCTCGCCCGGCCTCTGTCCTTCGGGTCCAGCCTGCGTCCTCGCCCGGTCTGTGTCCATGGGGTCCAGCCTGCATCCTGGCCCGGTCTGTGTCCTTGGGATCCAGCCTGCATCCTCGCCCGGTCTGTGTCCTTCGGGTCCAGCCTGCGTCCTCGCCCGGTCTGTGTCCATGGGGTCCAGCCTGCATCCTCGCCCGGTCTGTGTCCTTCGGGTCCAGCCTGCATCCTCGCCCGGTCTGTGTCCTTCGGGTCCAGCCTGCATCCTCGCCCGGTCTGTGTCCATGGGGTCCGGCCTGCATCCTCGCCCGGTCTGTGTCCTTCGGGTCCGGCCTGCATCCTCGCCCGGTCTGTGTCCTTCGGGTCCGGCCTGCATCCTCGCCCGGTCTGTGTCCTTCGGATCCGGCCTGTATCCTCGCCCGGTCTGTGTCCTTCGGGTCCGGCCTGCATCCTCGCCCGGTCTGTGTCCATGGGGTCCAGCCTGCATCCTCGCCCGGTCTGTGTCCTTCGGGTCCAGCCTGCATCCTCGCCCGGTCTCTGTCCTTGGGGTCCAGCCTGCATCCGTGCCCGGTCTGTGTCCTTCGGGTCCAGGCTGCATCCTCGCCCGGCCTCTGTCCTTCGGGTCCAGCCTGTATCGTCGCCCGGTCTGTGTCCTTCGGGTCCAGCCTGCATCCTCGCCTGGTCTCTCTCCGCCTGGTCTCTGTCCTTTGGGTCCAGTCTGTATCCTCGCCCGGTCTGTGTCCTGTGGGTCCAGCCTGTATCCTCCCCCAGTCTCTGTCCTTCGGGTCCAGCCTGCATCCTCGCCCGGTCTGTGTCCTTCGGGTTCAGCCTGAATCCTCGCCCGGCCTGTGTCCTTCGGGTTCAGCCTGAATCCTCGCCCGGCCTGTGTCCTTCGGGTCCAGCCTGTATCCTCGCCCGGTCTGTGTCCTTCGGGTTCAGCCTGTATCCTCGCCCGGTCTGTGTCCTTCAGGTCCAGTCTGCATCCTCGCCCGGTCTCTCTCCTCCGCCTGGTCTCTGTCTTTCTGATCCAGCCTGTATCCTCGCCCGGCCTCTGCCCTTTGGGTCCAGCCTGTATCCTCGCCCGGTCTGTGTCCTTCGGATCCAGCCTGCATCCTCGCCCGGTCTGTGTTCTTCGGATCCAGTCTGTATCCTCGCCCGGTCTGTGTCCTTCGGATCCAGCCTATATCCTCGCCCGGTCTCTCTCCTCCACCCGGTCTCTGTTCTTCGGGTCCAGTCTGCACCCTCGCCCGGTCTGTGTGTTTCGGTTCCAGTCGGTATCCTTGCCTGGTCTGTGTCCTTCGGGTCCAGTCTGTATCCTCGCCCAGTCTCTGTGTTTCGGGTCCAGCCTGTATCCTCCTCGGTCTGTGTCCTTGGGGTCCAGCCTGTATCCTCGCCCGGTCTGTTTCCTTGGGGTCCAGCCTGTATTCTCACCCGGTCTGTGTCCTTAGGGTCCAGTCTGTATCCTTGCCCGGTCTCTGTGATTCGTATCCAGCCTGTATCCTCGCTCGGTCTGTGTCCTTGGCGTCCAGCCTGCATCCTCGCCCTGTCTCTGTCCTTCGGGTCCAGCCTTTATCCTCGCCCGGTCTGTGTCTTTCGGGTCCAGCCTGCATCCTCGCCCGGTCTGTCTCCTTCGGGTCCCGCCTGTATCCTCGCCCGGCCTCTGTCCTTTGGGTCCAGCCTGCATCCTAGCCCGGTCTGTGTCCTTGGGGTCCAGCCTGCATCCTCGCCCGGTCTGTGTCCTTGGGGTCCAGCCTGCATCCTCGCCCGGTCTGTGTCCTTCGGGTCCAGCCTGCATCCTCACCCGGCCTCTGTCCTTCGGGTCCAGCCTGCGTCCTCGCCCGGTCTGTGTCCTTGGGGTCCAGCCTGCATCCTCGCCCGGTCTGTGTCCTTCGGGTCCAGCCTGCATCCGTGCCCGGTCTGTGTCCTTCGGGTCCAGGCTGCATCCTCGCCCGGTCTCTGTCCTTGGGGTCCAGCCTGCATCCGTGCCCGGTCTGTGTCCTTCGGGTCCAGCCTGCATCCTCGCCCGGTCTCTGTCCTTGGTGTCCAGCCTGCATCCTCGCCCGGCCTCTGTCCTTCGGGTCCAGCCTGTATCGTCGCCCGGTCTGTGTCCTTCGGGTCCAGCCTGCATCCTCGCCTGGTCTCTCTCCACCTGGTCTCTGTCCTTTGGGTCCAGTCTGTATCCTCGCCCAGTCTGGGTTCTTCGGGTCCAGTCTGTATCCTCGCCCGGTCTCTCTCCGCCTGGTCTCTCTCCTTTGGGTCCAGTCTGTATCCTCGCCCGGTCTGTGTCCTGTGGGTCCAGCCTGTATCCTCCCCGGGTCTCTGTCCTTCGGGTCCAGCCTGTATCCTCGCCCGGTCTGTGTCCTTCGGGTTCAGCCTGAATCCTCGCCCGGTCTCTGTCCTTCGGGTCCAGCCTGTATCCTCGCCCGGTCTCTGTCCTTCGGGTCCAGCCTGTATCCTCGCCCGGTCTGTGTCCTTCGGGTTCAGCCTGTATCCTCGCCCGGTCTGTGTCCTTCAGGTCCAGTCTGCATCCTCGTCCGGTCTCTCTCCTCTGCCTGGCCTCTGTGCTTTGGGTCCAGTCTGTATCCTCGCCCGGTCTGTGTCCTTCGGGTCCAGTCTGTATCCTCGCCCGGTCTGTGTCCTTCGGATCCAGCCTGCATCCTCGCCCGGTCTGTGTATTTTGGGTCCAGTCGGTATCCTTGCCTGGTCTGTGTCCTTCAGGTCCAGTCTGTATCCTCGCCCGGCCTCTCTCCTTCGGGTCCAGTCTGTATCCTCGCCCAGTCTCTGTGTTTCGGGTCCAGCCTGTATCCTCGCCCGGTCTGTGTCCTTGGGGTCCAGCCTGTATCCTTCCCGGTCTGTGTCCTTCGCGTCCAGCCTGTATCCTCACCCGGTCTGTGTCCTTGGGGTCCAGTCTGTATCCTAGCCCGGTCTCTCTCCTCCGCCTGGCCTCTGTGCTTTGGGCCCAGTCTGTATCCTCGCCCGGCCTCTCTCCTTCGGGTCCAGTCTGTATCCTCGCCCAGTCTCTGTGTTTCGGGTCCAGCCTGTATTCTTCCCGGTCTGTGTCCTTGGGGTCCAGCCTGTATCCTCGCCCGGTCTGTTTCCTTGGGGTCCAGCCTGCATCCTCGCCCGGTCTGTGTCCTTCGGGTCCAGCCTGCATCCTCGCCCGGTCTGTTTCCTTGGGGTCCAGCCTGTATCCTCGCCCGGTCTGTTTCCTTGGGGTCCAGCCTGCATCCTCGCCCGGTCTGTGTCCTTCGTGTCCAGCCTCCATCCTCGCCCGGTCTGTGTCCTTCGGGTCCAGCCTGCATCTTCGCCCGGTCTGTGTCCTTCGTGTCCAGCCTCCATCCTCGCCCGGTCTGTGTCCTTGGGGTCCAGCCTGCATCCTCGCCCGGTCTGTGTCCTTGGGGTCCAGCCTGTATCCTCGCCCGGTCTGTTTCCTTGGGGTCCAGCCTGCATCCTCGCCCGGTCTGTGTCCTTCCGGTCCAGCCTGTATCCTCGCCCGGTCTGTGTCCTTGGGGTCCAGCCTGTATCCTCGCCCGGTCTCTCTCCTCCGCCCGGTCTGTGTCCTTCGTTCGTTCTCTCTCCTCTGTCACGTCTGTCTCTTTCGTTCTCTCCCCCCGGCCGGCCGGGGGCCCCAGGCAGACAGAGGGCGCTGAGGTTGCTGGAGGTTTGGGGGGGGGGGGTACCATGACAGGTGGGGCGGGGGCGCAAGGAGTGGAGCGGCCGGTTACTCTAAGGGTGTTGGCCTGGTTGCCGCAGACCATGGCGATAGGGCTGGGTTGATGGGCATGGGGCTGGTAGTTGTCACGGTAACGGCGATGAAGGTGACACGGTGGTGTTGGTGGTTGCCCTGGCATGGTGGGTGGTTGCTATGGTGACATGGACCGGATGACCGGTTGCCATGTTGGAATTGGTGGTTGCTGTAGTGACACACCAGGCTGGGTGTGGTTGCCATGGTTGCACAGTGGCCATTTTACTCAGGCCACTCTGGCCACTGAGGGGCTCAGGCTTCGCGCTGGGCACTAGGCCCCAAACCGGAAGTGTCTCCCACCCTATCAGAGCATCTCCCAACACACACCCCCTCCCCGCCATCAAGTCCCTCCTCCTGTCTCTTCTGCGCCCCTGAGGCAGTTGACGCTGATTGGATCAAGCGAATGTCGATCAATCCTTATCCCGGCCTTTTACCCTGCCGCAGCCAATTAGTCTTCTTGCTGGTAGAGTGACAGAAGCAAAGTCCAATAACAATTCGTCTGGCTGCGGCAGGACCCGCCTCTTGGTCGGTGATGGCCGGCGGATCGGTACTGTCAATCAAGGTTTCACCCGCCTAGCGCCAATGCCTGCCTCTTTCCTGTCAGCCAATCAAATACAGCGGAGTTGAGAGACAAGAGTAGAAGCCAATAGTGATTTTCTGTGTCTCCGTTCTCTAGATAAGGGTCTAAACAGCTTTGCCCAATAGGCGATAGACAGTCTCTGATTGACAACTACCAGACCCAATAGAAATGTTAGTGGTTTTAAAGCACGTTATAAGGGCAGCAGCCAGTGGATTACGGCTCTATTTTTGATTGACAGCAGCTGTGTCCATTGAGCGATAGGGACAGTTGATTGGCCGTCTCCGTGGCCAATGGGAATATCTAGAGGAAGGAGGAAACGTTCCCGTTCAGGAGGGGGGGAAAATGGCGGCTGGAACGGGCCCGGGGGTCCCGGACGGGGGCCCCGAGGTGCCAAACCGCGACCGTGGCGCCTTCGAATGTAACATCTGCCTGGAGCCGGCCCGGGAGGCGGTGATCGGGCTTTGCGGGCACCTGTACTGGTGAGCGGGGCACGTGGGGGCGGGGCGAGTCAGGGGGCGGGGCTGGGTGAAGGGGGGCTGGGGAGGGGTGTGTCGGGGGCGGGGCTGGGTGAAGAGGGGCACGTGGGGAGCGGGGCGTGTCAGGGGGCGGGGCTGGGTGAAGGGGGGTTGGGGAGGGGTGTGTCGGGGGCGGGGCTGGGTGAAGGGGGGGCTGGGGAAGGGTGTGTCGGGGGCGGGGCTGGGTGAAGGGGGGGCTGGGGAAGGGTGTGTCGGGGGCGGGGCAGGGTGAAGGGGGGCTGGGGAGGGGTGTGTCGGGGCGGGGCTGGGTGAAGGGGGGCTGGGGAGGGGTGTGTCGGGGGCGGGGCAGGGTGAGGGGGGGCTGGGGAGGGGTGTGTCGGGGCGGGGCTGGGTGAAGGGGGGCTGGGGAGGGGTGTGTCGGGGGCGGGGCTGGGTGAAGGGGGGCTGGGGAGGGGTGTGTCGGGGCGGGGCTGGGTGAAGGGGGGCTGGGGAGGGGTGTGTCGGGGCGGGGCTGGGTGAAGGGGGGCACGTGGGGAGGGGTGTGTCGGGGGCGGGGCTGGGTGAAGGGGGGCTGGGGAGGGGTGTGTCGGGGCGGGGCTGGGTGAAGGGGGGTTGGGGAGGGGTGTGTCGGGGGCGGGGCTGGGTGAAGGGGGGCTGGGGAGGGGTGTGTCGGGGCGGGGCTGGGTGAAGGGGGGGTTGGGGAGGGGTGTGTCGGGGGCGGGGCTGGGTGAAGGGGGGCTGGGGAGGGGTGTGTCGGGGGCGGGGCTGGGTGAGGGGGGCTGGGGAGGGGTGTGTCGGGGCGGGGCTGGGTGAAGGGGGTTGGGGAGGGGTGTGTCGGGGCGGGGCTGGGTGAAGGGGGTTGGGGAGGGGTGTGTCGGGGGCGGGGCTGGGTAAGGGGGGTTGGGGAGGGGTGTGTCGGGGGCGGGGCTGGGTAAGGGGGGCTGGGGAGGGGTGTGTCGGGGGCGGGGCTGGGTGAAGGGGGGGCTGGGGAGGGGTGTGTCGGGGCCGGGGCTGGGTGAAGGGGGGCTGGGGAAGGGTGTGTCGGGGGCGGGGCTGGGTAAAGGGGGGCTGGGGAGGGGTGTGTCGGGGGCGGGGCTGGGTGAAGAGGGGCTGGGGAGGGGTGTGTCGGGGGCGGGGCTGGGTAAGGGGGGCTGGGGAGGGGTGTGTCGGGGGCGGGGCTGGGTGAAGGGGGTTGGGGAGGGGTGTGTCGGGGGCGGGGCTGGGTAAGGGGGGGTTGGGGAGGGGTGTGTCGGGGCGGGGCTGGGTGAGGGGGGGCTGGGGAAGGGTGTGTCGGGGGCGGGGCTGGGTGAGGGGGGGCTGGGGAAGGGTGTGTCGGGGGCGGGGCTGGGTGAAGGGGGGCTGGGGAGGGGTGTGTCTGGGCGGGGCAGGGTGATGGGGGGTTGGGGAGGGGTGTGTCGGGGCGGGGCTGGGTGAAGGGGGGCTGGGGAGGGGTGTGTCGGGGGCGGGGCTGGGTGAAGGGGGGCTGGGGAGGGGTGTGTCGGGGGCGGGGCTGGGTGAAGGGGGGCTGGGGAGGGGTGTGTCGGGGCGGGGCTGGGTGAAGGGGGGCTGGGGAGGGGTGTGTCGGGGCGGGGCTGGGTGAAGGGGGGCTGGGGAGGGGTGTGTCGGGGCGGGGCTGGGTGAAGGGGGGCTTGGGAGGGGTGTGTCGGGGCGGGGCTGGGTGAAGGGGGGGCTGGGGAAGGGTGTGTCGGGGGCGGGGCCGGGTAAAGGGGGGCTGGGGAGGGGTGTGTCGGGGGCGGGGCCGGGTGAAGGGGGTTGGGGAGGGGTGTGTCGGGGGCGAGGCTGGGTGAAGGGGGGGCTGGGGAAGGGTGTGTCGGGGGCGGGGCTGGGTAAAGGGGGGCTGGGGAGGGGTGTGTCGGGGGCGGGGCCGGGTGAAGGGGGGCTGGGGAGGGGTGTGTCGGGGGCGGGGCTGGGTGAAGGGGGGCTGGGGAGGGGTGTGTCGGGGGCGGGGCTGGGTGAAGGGGGGTTGGGGAGGGGTGTGTCGGGGCGGGGCTGGGTGAGGGGGGGCTGGGGAGGGGTGTGTCGGGGGCGGGGCTGGGTGAAGGGGGTTGGGGAGGGGTGTGTCGGGGGCGGGGCTGGGTAAGGGGGGTTGGGGAGGGGTGTGTCGGGGCGGGGCTGGGTGAGGGGGGGCTGGGGAAGGGTGTGTCGGGGGCGGGGCTGGGTGAGGGGGGGCTGGGGAAGGGTGTGTCGGGGGCGGGGCTGGGTAAAGGGGGGCTGGGGAGGGGTGTGTCGGGGGCGGGGCTGGGTGAAGGGGGGCTGGGGAGGGGTGTGTCTGGGCGGGGCAGGGTGATGGGGGGTTGGGGAGGGGTGTGTCGGGGCGGGGCTGGGTGAAGGGGGGCTGGGGAGGGGTGTGTCGGGGGCGGGGCTGGGTGAAGGGGGGCTGGGGAGGGGTGTGTCGGGGCGGGGCTGGGTGAAGGGGGGCTGGGGAGGGGTGTGTCGGGGGCGGGGCTGGGTGAAGGGGGGCTGGGGAGGGGTGTGTCGGGGCGGGGCTGGGTGAAGGGGGGCTGGGGAGGGGTGTGTCGGGGCGGGGCTGGGTGAGGGGGGGCTGGGGAAGGGTGTGTTGGGGGCGGGGCTGGGTGAAGGGGGGCTGGGGAGGGGTGTGTCGGGGGCGGGGCTGGGTGAAGGGGGGCTGGGGAGGGGTGTGTCAGGGGCGGGGCTGGGTGAAGGGGGGCTGGGGAGGGGTGTGTCTGGGCGGGGCAGGGTGATGGGGGGTTGGGGAGGGGTGTGTCGGGGCGGGGCAGGTTGAAGGGGGTTTGGGGAGGGGTGTGTCGGGGGCGGGGCTGGGTGAAGGGGGGCTGGGGAGGGGTGTGTCGGGGCGAGGCTGGGTGAAGAGGGTTGGGGAGGGGTGTGTCGGGGGCGGGGCTGGGTGAAGGGGGGCTGGGGAGGGGTGTGTCGGGGCGAGGCTGGGTGAAGGGGGGCTGGGGAGGGGTGTGTCGGGGCGAGGCTGGGTGAAGGGGGTTGGGGAGGGTTGTGTCGGGGGCGGGGCTGGGTGAAGGGGGGCACGTGGGGAGGGGTGTGTCGGGGCAGGGCTGGGTGAAGGGGGGCTGGGGGGGGTGTATCGGGGGCGGGGCTGGGTGAGGGGGGGTTGGGGAGGGGTGTGTCGGGGGCTGGGTGAAGGGGGGCTGGGGAGGGGTGTGTCGGGGGCGGGGCTGGGTGAGGGGGGGTTGGGGAGGGGTGTGTCGGGGGCGGGGCTGGGTGAAGGGGGTTGTGGAGGGGTGTGTCGGGGGCGGGGCTGGGTGAGGGGGGCTGGGGAGGGGTGTGTCGGGGTTGGGCTGGTGAAGGGGGGGTTATCGAGGGCTGTGTTGGGGTGGGGGGTTGGGGACGGTGTGTTGGGGGGCAGGACACACATAATTCCTTCTCTCTCTCCCCCCCCCCCGCAGCTGGCCCTGCCTGCACCAGGTGAGTCCGGGGGGGGGCAGGTTTCGGGAGGGTGGGGCCGGAGCGAGGTCGTTAGACGGGGGAATCGGCCTAAAGCCGGCGCTGTCCCCTCCCGTAATCCTTCAGTGCCCCCCAGCAGCCCCTCTGCCGGGAACTCCCTCGGGCCCCCCAAAGCCTGTGCCTGCCCCTTGAACTCCCTTGGGGGGGCAAGCGGAAACGGTGGGGGGCTGCTGCTAACCTCCCCCCCCCCCCGCAGTGGCTGGAGACCCGCCCCGAGCGCCAGGAGTGCCCCGTCTGCAAAGCTGCCATCAGCCGCGACCAGGTCATCCCGCTGTACGGCCGGGGCAGCGCGGGCCAGCAGGACCCCAGGTGCGGGGCGGGGGGGCAGGACCCCAGGTGCGGGGCGGGGGGGCAGGACCCCAGGGGCGGGGCAGGAGAGGGGGCAGCAGGACCCCAGGGGCGGGGCGGGGGGCCAGGACCCCAGGGGCGGGGCAGGAGAGGGGGCGGCAGGACCCCAGGGGCGGGGGGGCCAGGACCCCAGGGGCAGGGCAGGAGAGGGGGCGGCAGGACCCCAGGTGCGGGGCGGGGCGGCAGGGCCCCAGGGGCGGGGCAGGAGAGGGGGCGGCAGGACCCCCGGGGCGGGGGGGCCAGGACCCCAGGGGCGGGGCAGGAGAGTGGGCGGCAGGACCCCAGGGGCGGGGCGGGGGAGGGGGCGGCAGGACCCCAGGGGCGGGAGAGGGGGCGGCAGGACCCCAGGGGCGGGGCGGGAGAGTGGGCGGCAGGACCCCAGGGGCGGGGCGGGGGGGCCAGGACCCCAGGTGCAGGGCGGGGCGGCAGGGCCCCAGGGGCGGGGCGGGGGAGGGGGCGGCAGGACCCCAGGGGCGGGGCGGGGGGGCAGGACCCCAGGGGCGGGGCAGGAGAGCGGGCGGCAGGACCCCAGGGGCGGGAGAGGGGGCGGCAGGACCCCAGGGGCGGGGCGGGGGGGCAGGACCCCAGGTGCGGGGCGGGAGAGAGGGCGGCAGGACCCCAGGGGCGGGTCGGGGGAGCAGGACCCCAGGTGTGGGAGGGGGGGGAAGGGCTCCAGGGGCAGGGCAGGAGAGGGGGCAGGACCCCAGGTGCGGGGCGGGGGAGCAGGACCCCAGGGGCGGGGCGGGAGAGGGGGCGGCAGGACCCCAGGGGCGGGAGAGGGGGCGGCAGGACCCCAGGGGCGGGGCGGGAGAGAGGGCGGCAGGACCCCAGGGGCGGGGTAGCAGGACCCCCGGGGCGGGGCGGGAGAGGGGGCAGCAGGACCCCAGGTGCGGGGCGGGGGAGCAGAACCCCAGGGGCGGGGCGGGAGAGAGGGCGGCAGGACCCCAGGGGCGGGGTAGCAGGACCCCCGGGGCGGGGCGGGAGAGGGGGCGGCAGGACCCCAGGGGCGGGGCGGGGGAGCAGAACCCCAGGGGCGGGGCGGGAGAGAGGGCGGCAGGACCCCAGGGGCGGGGTGGGGGAGCAGGACCCCAGGGGCGGGGCGGGGGAGGGGGCGGCAGGACCCCAGGGGCGGGGCGGGGGGGCAGGACCCCAGGGGCGGGGCGGGAGAGAGGGCGGCAGGACCCCAGGGGCGGGGCGGGGTAGCAGGACCCCAGGGGCGGGGCGGGAGAGGGGGCAGCAGGACCCCAGGGGCGGGGCGGGGGAGCAGAACCCCAGGTGTGAGGGGGGGGAAGGGCCTCAGGGGCAGGGCAGGAGAGGGGGCAGCAGGACCCCAGGGGCGGGGCAGGAGAGTGGGCGGCAGGAGCCCAGGTGTGGGTCGGGGGGGCAGGACCCCAGGTGTGGGGGGGGAAGGGCCCCAGGGGCAGGGCAGGAGAGGGGGCAGGACCCCAGGTGCGGGGCGGGAGAGAGGGCGGCAGGACCCCAGGGGCGGGGCGGGGGGGCAGGACCCCAGGGGCGGGGCGGGAGAGAGGGCGGCAGGACCCCAGGGGCAGGGCGGGGGGGCAGGACCCCAGGTGCGGGGCGGGAGAGAGGGCGGCAGGACCCCAGGGGTGGGTCGGGGGAGCAGGACCCCAGGGGCGGGGCGGGAGAGAGGGCGGCAGGACCCCAGGGGCGGGGCGGGGGGGCAGGACCCCAGGGGCGGGGCAGGAGAGAGGGCGGCAGGACCCCAGGGGTGGGGCGGGGGAGCAGGACCCCAGATGTGGGGGGGGGGGAAGGGCCCCAGGGGCAGGGCAGGAGAGGGGGCAGCAGGACCCCAGGGGCGGGGCAGGAGAGTGGGCGGCAGGAGCCCAGGTGTGGGTCGGGGGGGCAGGACCCCAGGTGTGGGGGGGGGGAAGGGCCCCAGGGGCAGGGCAGGAGAGGGGGCAGGACCCCAGGGGCGGGGCGGGAGAGAGGGCGGCAGGACCCCAGGGGCGGGGCGGGGGGGCAGGACCGCAGGGGCGGGGCAGGAGAGAGGGCGGCAGGACCCCAGGGGTGGGGCGGGGGAGCAGGACCCCAGATGTGGGGGGGGGAAGGGCCCCAGGGGCAGGGCAGGAGAGGGGGCAGCAGGACCCCAGGGGCGGGGCAGGAGAGTGGGCGGCAGGAGCCCAGGTGCAGGATGGGGGTCAGGGCCCCGGGGGTGGGGCAGGAAAGGGGGTGGCAGGGCCCCAGGTGTGGGATGGGGGGGCAGGGCCCCAGGTGCGAGGTGGGGGGGCGGCAGGACCCCATGGGTGGGACGGGGGGCAGACCCTGGAGGCAGGGCAGGAGGCGGGCAGCAGGAGCGAGGGGGGCAGCGCGGTCCAGGAGGACCCCAGGTTCGGGGTGGGGGGGGTGGCAGGACCTAGGGCCGGGGGGGGCAGGATGTGAGTAGGGGAGGCGGGGCTGAGGGAGGGGGGCAGAACCCAGATATGGGGCAGGGAGGGCGGGAGAGGAGGGGATAGATGGGAGGCATTGGGGAGATGGGGGACAGAGAGGGGGGTGTTATTCTGACCCATCCCCCATGCTGTCTCTGCCCTCCCCAGGTTGAAGACCCCCCCTCGGCCGCGGGGGCAGCGCCCAGAGCCCGAGAGCCGTGGGGTGAGTGCGAGGCAGCAACCCCCCCCATGCTCCTAACGCCCCCTCTCCGCAGGGCTGTGCCCCCCAGCCCCCCCACGGTGCTAACGCCCCTTTCTCCCCGCAGCCGTGCCCCCCAGCCCCCCCACGGTGCTATCACCCCCCTCTCTGCTGAGCCGTGCCCCCCAGCCCCCCGACGGTGCTAATGCCCCTTTCTCCCCGCAGCCGTGCCCCCCAGCCCCCCCCACGGTGCTATCACCCCCCTCTCTGCTGAGCCGTGCCCCCCAGCCCCCCGACGGTGCTAATGCCCCTTTCTCCCCGCAGCCGTGCCCCCCAGCCCCCCCACGGTGCTATCACCCCCCTCTCTGCTGAGCCGTGCCCCCCAGCCCCCCGACGGTGCTAATGCCCCTTTCTCCCCGCAGCCGTGCCCCCCAGCCCCCCCACGGTGCTATCACCCCCCTCTCTACTGAGCCGTGCCCCCCAGCCCCCCCATGGTGCTAACGCCCCCTCTCTCCATAGGGCCTGCGCCCGCCCTACCACGACGCCGGCTTCCACATGGCCTTCGGCATCGGAGCCTTCCCCTTTGGGGTCTTCACCACCGTGCTGCGGGGGCCCGAGGCCAGAGCAGGTACGGAGCCCCCCAAACGCACACCACGACCCCCCGATCCCTACCCCACTGCCGCTACCCTCTGACCCCCCAGATCTCCCTGCTGCTACCCCCAGATCCCCATGGAGCCCCCCGCCGCTACCCTCTGACCCCCCAGATCTCCCTGCTGCTACTGCCAGCCCCCCCATCTCCCTGCCGCTACCCCCAATCCCCATGGAGCCCCCCAAACGCACACCACGACCCCCCGATCCCTACCCCACTGCTGCTACCCTCTGACCCCCCAGATCTCCCTGCCGCTACCCCCAGATCCCCATGGAGCCCCCCAAACGCACACCACGACCCCCCGATCCCTACCCCACTGCCGCTACCCTCTGACCCCACAGATCTCCCTGCCGCTACGCCCAGATCCCCATGGAGCCCCCCAAACGCACACCACAACCCCCAGATCCCTACCCCACTGCCGCTACCCTCTGACCCCCCAGATCTCCCTGCCGCTACTGCCAGCCCCCCCATCTCCCTGCCGCTACCCCCAGATCCCCATGGAGCCCCCCTAGATCTCCCTGCCGCTACCCCCAGATCCCCATGGAGCCCCCCAAACGCACACCACTACCCCCAGATCCCTACCCCACTGCCGCTACCCTCTGACCCCCCAGATCTTCATGCCGCTACCCCCAGATCCCCATGGAGCCCCCCAAACGCACACCACTACCCCCAGATCCCTACCCCACTGCCGCTACCCTCTGACCCCCGAGATCTCCCTGCCGCTACCGCCAGCCCCCCCAGATCTCCCTGCTGCTACCCCCAGATCCCCATGGAGCCCCCCGCCGCTACCCTCTGACCCCCCAGATCTCCCTGCCGCTACCGCCAGCCCCCCCAGATCTCCCTGCTGCTACCCCCAGATCCCCATGGAGCCCCCCGCCGCTACCCTCTGACCCCCCAGATCTCCCTGCCGCTACCGCCAGCCCCCCCAGATCTCCCTGCTGCTACCCCCAGATCCCCATGGAGCCCCCAGCCACTACCCCAGATCACCCCAGATATCCCTGCCGCTACCCCCAGATCGCCACAGAGCCCCCTGCCTCTACCCCCAGCCCCCATATCTCCCTGACACTACCCCCATATCTCCCCGCTACTACCTCCAGATCCCCACAGAGCTCCCCACCGCTACCCCAGCCCCCCATATCTCCCTGCCACTACCCCCAGATCTCCCTGCCACTACCCCCAGATCGCCACAGAGCCCCCTGCCGCTACCTCCAGCCCCCCATATCTCCCTGCCACTACCCCCAGATCTCCCCACTGCTACCCCCAGATCTCCCTGCCACTACCCCCAGATCCCCACAGAGCCCCTAGCCGCTACCCCCCGATTTCCTTGCCGCTACCCCCAGATCCGCACAGAGCCCCCTGCCGCTATGCCCAGATCCCCACAGAGCCTCTAGCTGCTATCCTCAGATCTCCCTGCTGTTACCCCCAGATCCCCATTGAGCCCCCAGCCAAAACCCCAGATCCCCCCAGATATCCCTGCCGCTACCCCCAGATCGCCACAGAGCCCCCTGCTGCTACCCCCAGCCCCCCATATCTCCCTGCCACTACCCCCAGATCTCCCCACTGCTACCCCCAGAGCCTCCTGCCACTACCCCCAGATCTCCCTGCCGCTACCCCTAGATCGCCACAGAGCCCCCTGCCGCTACCCTCAGCCCCCCATATCTCCCTGCCACTACCCCCAGATCTCCCCGCTGCTGCCCCCAGAGCCTCCTGCCACTACCCCCAGATCCCCACAGAGCCCCCAGCCCCCCCAGATCTCCCCACTGCTACCCCCAGATCCACAAAGAGCCCCCAGCCGCTACCCCCAGCCCCGCGATCTCCCTGCCGCTACCCCCAGATCCCCACAGAGCCCCCAGCCGCTACCCCCAGCCCCCCATATCTCCCTGCCACTACCCCCAGATCTCCCCGCTGCTGCCCCCAGAGCCTCTTGCCACTACCCCCAGAGCCCCCTGCCGCTACCCCCAGATCGCCACAGAGCCCCCTGCCGCTACCCCCAGATCTCCCCACTGCTACCCCCAGATCTCCCTGCCACTACCCCCAGGTCTCCCCGCTGCTGCCCCCAGAGCCTCCTGCCACTACCTCCAGATCCCCACAGAGCCCCCAGCCCCCCCAGATCTCCCCACTGCTACCCCCAGATCCGCACAGAGCCCCCAGCTGCTACCCCCAGCCCCCCCAGCTCTCCCCACTGCTACCCCCAGATCCCCACAGAGCCCCCAGCTGCTACCCCCAGCCCCCCCAGATCTCCCTGCCGCTACCTCCAGATCCCCACGGAGCCCCCAGCCGCTACCGCCAGCCCCCCCAGATCTCCCTGCCGCTACCCCCAGATCCCCTACCCTCCATGGACCCCCAATTTTTCCCCAGCTTCCCACCATACGCTGCTCATTCCAACTCCTCCTATCCCAACCCCCCGCAACTTTCCACTTCTCCCTGCTACC
Source organism: Gopherus flavomarginatus (assembly GCF_025201925.1). Classification (NCBI taxonomy): domain Eukaryota; kingdom Metazoa; phylum Chordata; order Testudines; family Testudinidae; genus Gopherus; species Gopherus flavomarginatus. Next base: position 1,708,421 of record NC_066628.1, read on the forward strand.
CCCCCTGTGCCCCCCACCCCCTCCATTGCACCCCATGCTGGACCCAGCCCACCGCTTGGCATGGGGGGGCACAGAGCTGAATTCCCCCAGCCCCCCCCTTCCACTTACCTCTCTCTCCCCCCAGATGAGGCCGGTGCCCCCCGCCCCTCGGGCTGGCAGGATTCGCTCTTCCTCTTCCTGGCCATCATCATCTTCTTCTGGCTTCTCAGCGTGTGACCCCGGGGGGGCCTGGGACTGCCGGACTCACTCCCTGCCCTGCCCAGCCCCACCCACAGAGATGGGGAGGGGGTCTCCCCCGGGGCAGCTCTGGAGTTTGGGGAGGGGGTGAGAACGGGGGACTGATGGCTGGCTTGGGGGTGATGTGGGCCCCCAGCAGGCTGGGCTGACACCCCCTTACACTACACAGTATAAATGCCCCCCCCGGATTGAGCCCGTCTGTGGCACCCCCTGCGGGCAGGCCTAGGAACTGCAGCTGGACAGGATCACAGCCGGGGGATGCCCCGGGTTGGGGGGCAGCAGGAGCCCGGCAGGGGGGCCTCTGGCCATTGATACAATGGTGGTGAAGAGCAGCTGGGAACGGGGGGTGGGGGAGATTTGGGGTTCACAGTGTACGTTCCCAGCGCTGATTAAAACACCAGTGAGTCTTCAGTCCCCTGCGAAGTGTGGGGGGAGGGAACGAAGGGGGCTGGGGGGCTCGGCCCCCGTGCCCGAGAAACTGTGAACTGTCAGGCCTGGGCCCGAGGAAGACGAGGCTGGAGCCAGGGTGGGGGGGGAAGCGGGGGGCTGGAGGGAGGAGAGAGGAAAGTGGGGGGCTGCAGGGAGATGGTGAGCAGGGGGCAGTGGGGGGGCTGTAGGAGGCCAGGAGGCAGGGGAACATGGGGGGCTGGAGGGAGGAGAGAGGAAAGTGGGGGGCTGCAGGGAGAGGGTGAGCAGGGGATAGTGGGGGGCTGTAGGAGGCAGGGGAACGTGGGGGGCTGGAGGGAGGAGAGAGGAAAGTGGGGGGGCTGCAGGGAGAGGGTGAGCAGGGGGTAGTGAGGGGGCTGTAGGAGGCCAGGAGGCAGGGGAACGTGGGGGGCTGGAGGGAGGTGGCCGGCAGGGGAAAGCAGGGGGTGGTGGTGGGCGGGGGGGCCAGAGGAAGGCCGGGGGCCGAGAGGATCTGTGACCGGCCCAGGGCAGCCCGAGATGGAGCTGAGCCGGGGGGTCCAGCAGTGCCCACGGGGGGGGGGGGGCAGGCAGCTCCCCGGGGAATCTCAGCCTTGGCCCCCGGGGCAAAGGGCTGCGACCGGCCAGCACAGGGGGGACGTGTCTCTGGCTGGGGAGCACCACGGGGGAGCTGGAGAAACGGGAACAGCAGGGGCTGCGGGTCAGGAGTGAGGGGCACCAGCATGGCTGGGGGGGGCAGGGCTGGGCTGGACTGCCAGGGGCTGCGAGTCGGGAGTGAGGGGCACTGGCAGAGCTGGGGGGAGGGTGCAGGGGCTGCGAGTCGGGAGTGAGGGGCACTGGCAGAGCTGGGGTGGGCAGGGCTGGGCTGGCAGGGGCTGCGGGTCAGGAGTGAGGGGCACTGGCAGAGCTGGGGTGGGCAGGGCTGGGCTGGCAGGGGCTGCGGGTCAGGAGTGAGGGGCACTGGCAGAGCTGGGGTGGGCAGGGCTGGGCTGGCAGGGGCTGCGGGTCAGGAGTGAGGGGCACTGGCAGAGCTGGGGTGGGCAGGGCTGGGCTGGCAGGGGCTGCGGGTCAGGAGTGAGGGGCACTGGCAGAGCTGGGGTGGGCAGGGCTGGGCTGGCAGGGGCTGCGGGTCAGGAGTGAGGGGCACTGGCAGAGCTGGGGGGGGCAGGGCTGGGCTGGGCTGCCAGGGGCTGCGAGTCGGGAGTGAGGGGCACTGGCAGAGCTGGGGTGGGCAGGGCTGGGCTGGCAGGGGCTGCGGGTCAGGAGTGAGGGGCACTGGCAGAGCTGGGGTGGGTAGGGCTGGGCTGGCAGGGGCTGCGGGTCAGGAGTGAGGGGCACTGGCAGAGCTGGGGTGGGCAGGGCTGGGCTGGCAGGGGCTGCGGGTCAGGAGTGAGGGGCACTGGCAGAGCTGGGGTGGGCAGGGCTGGGCTGGCAGGGGCTGCGGGTCAGGAGTGAGGGGCACTGGCAGAGCTGGGGTGGGCAGGGCTGGGCTGGCAGGGGCTGCGGGTCAGGAGTGAGGGGCACCGGCATGGCTGGGGGGGGCAGGGCTGGGCTGGGCTGCCAGGGGCTGCGAGTCGGGAGTGAGGGGCACTGGCAGAGCTGGGGGGGGCAGGGCTGGGCTGGCAGGGGCTGCGGGTCAGGAGTGAGGGGCACTGGCAGAGCTGGGGGGGATGCAGTTCCCCTCACCCCAGTGTCCCCCCACCAGCTCTCCCCCAGCTATGCCCAAGTTGGGGGGCTGGTAGTGAGAGCAGATGTGCCCCCTTTGGGCAGCCTGGGCTCTAGGGTCCAGGTTGGAGGAATTGATTTAGAGACACAGCAAGTTTCAGGGAACACCCCCCCCCCCCGAAATCCATGGACCTGAAATAAGCAGCAGGTGGAAAAAATATATTTTATTATATAGGCAAAAAAGTCTGTACAACAGCAAAGGGGGGAGGCAGAACCCCGGGGGGGACCCCCAAACCAACACAGCTGGCCTGTGCTGCGCCCCCTCCCCCACTAATTCATTCCAGGCCTAGTTCCCCCAAGAGGCCCCCAGGTTGCTCCTGGGCTCCCCCCCATGCAATGGCCTGCGTGTCCCCCCCCACACACACACACTTCCAGCCTCCCCAAAGTGGCCCAGGCGCCAGCATTGATGCGAGACAAGATGGCTGCCCTCAGCCATGCAAAACAGGATGGGGGGAGGACCCAAAGGGGTTGGGTAGGGGACAGACCCCCCCCTCACTAACTGATAGAGGGGGCAGGGTCCCCCACACACAGCTGGGGGGGGCATTTCTCAAGGAGAGAAACATGGACAATGGCCCCATGACAGGGATGGGGAGCGAGTTGCTGGGGGGGAGAGATCAGAGGGGAAGGAGGGTGATGGCTCAAGGCAGGTCAGCCACGGGGAGGGGGGGTTGGCAGAACGGGAGATCCAAGGGGTTGGGGTGATGGGGCATTGTGTGGGGCGGGTGAGGATTGGGGTGATGGGAGGGAGGTCTGAGGGGGGAAGCAGCGGGGGAGGGGGTTACATTCCAACCAGCTGCCCCCAAACCACAGTAACTCCTGGGGAGAAGCCAGGGACCACCCCCCCGCCAAGAGCCACAGGGGGACCCCCAGAAAAACATTAAGAAAAATGACAAAAAAGTTTTTTTTTTTTTTACATTCTAAACGTTCCCCCTCCCCGCACTGCGGGAGACACGTCAGGTGTGATGAGCCCCCCAATCACTGAACTCGCCCCACAGCCCCCATCCAGTCCTGCCCCCTTAGCCAAGAACCCCCTCCTCCCCTCCAGCCCCCTTCCCTCAACTATCCCCCTCTCCAGCCTCCCCCCTGGCAGACACACACTGTAGCTGCAGACCCTGGACAGGGGCGGGGGAAGGAGTGGGGGCCCAGCACCCTCCACCTTGCTGTGGGGCTGGGGGTCAGAGGTAGAAGATCCCATGGTCTCCGGCTCAGAGTCCGAGTCTCTATTGGTGTCGCACTGAGGTAAATGAACAGGGGCCGGCGGTGCCGGGCGAATCCCAGTCCCCTTCCTGCTCCTTGGGGCTTCGGCCCGGCACTGGCGCCTGGCTCGCGCGGGCCGGCCCTGCGCCCGTCACCGGCCTGCAATGGCTAGAGTTCAACCGGTCGGTCTGACGCCGTCTGCGCTGCTCCTCTTCTCCCGCCGGCCCGGCTCCGCGGGGCAGCCCCCCTCCCCATCCTGTCTTTCCTTCCCCCACTCCCCCATTTCCCGCGGTGGGCAGGTTGCTGAGGCTCTGCTCCCCCAAACATCCTGCCCTGCAGCCCCACGTGCTCAGGGGCTTGGGGGGGCACAGTTGGCAGCCGGCCAGAGCAGGTGGGGGGGGGGCTAGCGAGAGACGGCTGCACACGGGCCGCGCCAGGGAGCTGAGAAAGCGGGGAGAACCTGGCCGAAACGGGAGTGAAAACGGCGAGGCCGGCGCACGGGGCGAGAAGGGAACACCCTGAAGAGTGAGAAATCTTGGGGGGGTCTTGGCCCCACATGGGGGGGTCGGTGTTGCTCATTCAATACCAAAATGCCCAGGGAGCCTGGATTCAGCCCACAAAGCGACGCCAGCGAGGGGTCCCCATGGGCACCACTTTGGCTTGTTTCCCACGGCGAGACGCCAGCCCCCCGCCCCCCATGGGACTGGGGCTCGGCCGGGGGGCGGGATCAGTTGGAGGTGTCAGAGTGGACACTGCCGGGTCCTTCTGTGGGGGACGTCACCGAGGAGGGGGTAGCGGCTTCCTGCCACCCGCCGTTAGCCTGGGGGGTCAAAGGTCACAGGTCACGTTGGGCCAAGCCCCTACCTCCCCCAGTGGTTATGGGGGATCCCCTGCCCCCCACCCCACTGAGAGCAGCGAGCTCTGGAGCAGGGATCAGCCCTGGGATGCACAGGAGGCAGCAAGTGGGGGGCGGGATGGACTGGGGGGGCAGGAGGCAGCGGATGTGGGGGTTGGGGGTTGGATGCAGCAGCTGGGCAGGGGATGGAGGCAGGACAGATGGGGGGCGAGAGGCAGCAGCTGGGCAGGGGATGGGCAGGAGGCAGCAGCTGAGTGGGGTATGGGGGGCAGGAGATAGTAGCTGAGTGAGGGATGGGGGGCAAGAAGCAGCAGCTGGGGGGTTGGGGGGCACGGACTCACCCTCACGTCACGGGGGCTGTACAGCTGGCCGGACGCCAGGCCCTCCCCATACGGCCCCTGGCTCATGGAGTGACGCAGAGACTCCACCTGTGGGGGGGGCGGGGAGACTGAGGAGCCGGACCCATGGGGGGGAGGGGGAGCAGGTACATGTCCCCAATCCAGGGGGCTGTGACGGGGGGTTCACCTGGGAGGGGGAGGTTCGTGACCCTGATCTGGGGGGGCTCACCTGGGAGGGGGGTTCATGTCCCCAATCTGGGGGGGCTGCGATGGGGATTACCTGTCCCTAATCTGGGGGGGGGGTCCCTGGGAGGGGGGGTAAGTGTCCCTGATCCAGGGGGGCTCACCTGGGAGGCAGGGGGTACATATCCCCGATCTGGGGGTCTCCCTGGGGGGATGTGTCCCTGATCCGGGGGGGGCTGTGACAGGGGGTTCACCTGGGAGGGGGAGGTTCGTGACCCTGATCTGGGGGGGCTGCGATGGGGATTACCTGTCCCTAATCTGGGGGGGTTTCCATGGGAGGGGGGGTAAGTGTCCCTGATCCAGGGTGCTGTGATGGGGGGTACGTGTCCCCGATCCGGGGGGGGCTGTGATGGGGGTTGTGTGTCCCAGATCTGGGGGGGCACCTGGGAGGGGAGGTGTCCCCAATCCGGGGGGCCTCACCTGGGAGGGGGGGTACGTGTCCCCGTTGAGTCCCGGTAGCCCCAGGAACATGTCACTGGAGCTGGAGAGGTTGAAGGAGCCGCCGGACCCTGGGGGGGGGGCACAGAAACAGGAGGGAGACGCTCAGAGCTGGACGCGGATTAAACACCAGTAGCGCCTGGCCAGCAGGGTCCTATGGGGGGGCTCCCAGCCTGGCAGGGCAATTGCCTACGGGGGGGGGGGCGGGGCAGCCGGTGGGGGTGGAGCAGTTACCTGCAGGGGAGGAGGGGGTGGGCAGGGCAGCTGGCGGGGGCAGAGCAGTTACCTATGGGGGGAGGGGAAGCCGGTAGGGGCGGGGCGGTTACCTGCAGAGGAGGGGTGGGTGGGGCAGCTGGTGGGGGCAGGGCAGTTACCTGGGAGGTGGGGAGGGCGGGGCAGTTACCTGCAGAGGAGGGGTGGGTGGGGCAGCCGGCAGGGGCGGGGCAGTTACCTGCGGGGGAGGGGTAGGCGGGGCAGCTGACGGGGACGGGGCAGTTACCTGTGATGGAGGAGTGGGTGGGGCAGCCGGCGGGGGCAGGGCAGTTACTTGCGGTGGGGGGGTGGGCGGGGGTGGGGCAGTTACCTGCCAAGGAGGGGTGGGTGGGGCAGCTGGCGGGGGCGGGGCAGTTACCTGGGAGGTGGGGAGGGCGGGGCAGTTACTTGCAGAGGAGGGGTGGGCGGGGCAGGCGGCAGGGGCGGGGCAGCTACCTGCGGAGGAGGGGAGGGCGGGGCAGTTACCTGCGGAGGAGGGGTGGGTGGGGCAGCTGGCGGGGGCGGGGCAGTTACCTGGGAGGTGGGGAGGGTGGGGCAGTTACCTGCGGAGGAGGGGTGGGTGGGGCAGGCGGCGGGGGCGGGGCAGTTACCTGCAGAGGAGGGGTGGGCGGGGCAGGCAGCAGGGGCAGGGCAGTTACCTGCGGAGGAGGGGTGGGCGGGGCAGGCAGCAGGGGCGGGGCAGTTACCTGCGGAGGAGGGGTGGGCGGGGCAGGCGGCAGGGGCGGGGCAGTTACCTGCGGAGGAGGGGTGGGCGGGGCAGTTACCTGCGGAGGAGGGGAGGGTGGGGCAGGCAGCAGGGGCGGGGCAGTTACCTGCGGAGGGGGGGTGGGCGGGGCAGTTACCTGCAGAGGGGGGGTGGGCGGGGCAGGTGGCAGGGGTGGGGCAGTTACCTGCGGAGGAGGGGTGGGCGGGGCAGGCGGCGGGGGCGGGGCAGTTACCTGCAGAGGAGGGGTGGGTGGGGCAGGCGGCAGGGGCGGGGCAGTTACCTGCGGAGGAGGGGTGGGTGGGACAGGCGGCAGGGGCGGGGCAGTTACCTGCAGAGGAGGGGTGGGTGGGGCAGGCGGCAGGGGCGGGGCAGTTACCTGCGGAGGAGGGGGTGGGCGGGGCAGTTACCTGCGGAGGGGGGGGTGGGCGGGGAGTCGCCCCCGCTCTGGGTCCCGTGGGTGACGCTCATGGCGGTGGGCGGGGCAGTTACCTGCGGAGGAGGGGAGGGAGGGGCAGGCAGCAGGGGCGGGGCAGTTACCTGCAGAGGAGGGGTGGGCGGGGCAGGCGGCAGGGGCGGGGCTGTTACCTGCGGAGGAGGGGTGGGTGGGGCAGTTACCTGCGGAGGAGGGGTGGGTGGGGCAGGCGGCAGGGGCGGGGCTGTTACCTGCGGAGGAGGGGAGGGTGGGGCAGGCAGCAGGGGCGGGGCAGTTACCTGCAGAGGAGGGGTGGGCGGGGCAGGCGGCAGGGGCGGGGCAGTTACCTGCGGAGGAGGGGGTGGGCGGGGAGTCGCCCCCGCTCTGGGTCCCGTGGGTGACGCTCATGGCGGTTTTCACGGTGTAAATATTCGCCTCCTCCTGGAACTTACCAACGTTCTTCTTGTAGCGAATGCGCTTGTTGCCAAACCAGTTGGAGACCTGGGGAGGGCGGGGGGGGGCAATAGACACAGGAACCGCTGAGCAGGGCACGACCCCCCCCCCCGTCCGCACCCACGCTCGGCTGAGGCAGCCCGCCCCCCCGCCGCTGGGAGGTGGTGATCCTGCCCCCCCACACACACCTGGGAGATTGTGATCCCAGTCCCCCCCTGCACACCTCGGAGACGGTGATCCCCCGCTGCACACACACCTGGGAGACGGTGACCCCCCCCGCACACACACACACCGGGGAGATGGTGACCCCCCCGCACACACACACCGGGGAGACGTGACCCCCCCCCTGCACACACACCTGGGAGACGGTGACCCCCCCCCGCACCCGCACACCTGGGAGTCGGTGATCCCCCCCCTCACACCTGGGAGATCGTGACCCCCCCCGCACCCCTGGGAGACGGTGATCCCCCCCCCCGCACCCCTGGGAGACGGTGATCCCCACCCCCACCCGCACACCTGGGAGACGGTGATCCCCACCCCCCCTGCACACCTGGGAGACGGTGACACCCCCCCCCCGCACACACACACCTGGGAGACGGTGATCCCCACTCCCCCGCACACCTTGGAGATGGTGACCCCCCCCGCACACACACACCTGGGAGACGGTGAAACCCCCCCCCGCACACACACCTGGGAGACGGTGACACGCCCCCCGCACACACACACCTGGGAGACGGTGATCCCCACCCCCCCGCACACCTTGGAGATGGTGACCCCCCCCGCACACACACACCTGGGAGACGGTGACCTCGCCCCCCCTGCACACCTGGGAGATGGTGACCCCTCCGCACACACACACCTGGGAGACGGTGATCCCCACCCTCCCCGCACACCTGGGAGACGGTGACACCCCCCCCGCACACACACACCTGGGAGACGGTGACACCCCCCCCGCACACACACACCTGGGAGACGGTGATCCCCACCCTCCGCGCACACCTGGGAGATCGTGACCCCCCCCGCACACACACACCTGGGAGACGGTGACTTCACACACACACACACACCTGGGATACAGTGATCCCCACCCCCCCGCACACCTGGAAGACGGTGACCCCCCCGCACCTGCACACCTGGGAGACGGTGACACGCCCCCCGCACACACACACCTGGGAGATGGTGACCCCCCCGCACACACACACCTGGGAGACGGTGATCCCCACGCCCCCCGCACACTGGGAGACGGTGACCCCCCCCCCGCACCCGAACACCTGGGAGACGGTGACACCCCCCCCCCGCACACCTGGGAGATGGTGACCCCCCCCGCACACACACACCTGGGAGATGGTGATCCCGCCCCGCACACACACACCTGGGAGACGGTGATCCCCGCCCTGCACACACACACCTGGGAGACGGTGATCCCCACCCCCCCCGCACACCTGGGAGACGGTGACACCCCCCCCGCAAACACACACCTGGGAGACGGTGACCCCTCCCCGCACACACACACCTGGGAGACGGTGACCCCCCCGCACACACACACCTGGGAGACGGTGACCCCCCCGCACACACACTGGGAGATGGTGACCCCCCCGCGCACACACCTGGCAGACGGTGACCCCGCCCCGCACACACACACCTGGCAGACGGTGACCCCCCCGCACACACACCTGGCAGACGGTGACCCCCCCGCACACACACCTGGCAGACGGTGACCCCCCCCGCACACACACACCTGGCAGACGGTGACCCTGCCCCGCACACACACCTGGCAGACGGTGACCCCCCCCGCACACACACCTGGCAGACGGTGACCCCCCCCGCACACACACACCTGGCAGACGGTGACCCCCCCCGCACACACACACCTGGCAGACGGTGACCCTGCCCCGCACACACACCTGGCAGACGGTGACCCCCCCCGCACACACACCTGGCAGACGGTGACCCCCCCGCACACACACACCTGGCAGACGGTGACCCCCCCGCACACACACCTGGCAGACGGTGACCCCCCCCCGCACACACACCTGGCAGACGCTGATCCCGCCCTGCTTGGCCAGCTGCTCCTTGGCCCGCTCGCTGGGGTAGGGGTTGCTCAGGTGGGAGTAGAAATACTCGTTCAGCAGCTCGCTCGCCTGCTTGCTGAAGTTCCGGCGCTTCCGCCTGCGGGGCGAGGGGGTGAGGGCGGGGCCAGGCTCAGGGGGCGGGGCCAGGCTCAGGGGGCGGGGCCGGGGGCGGTACCTGACGTCCAGGAAGCGGGAGCGCAGGATCATGACGGCCTCGTACGTGCTCTGGGGTCAGTGGGGGTGGAGGTTGGGGGCAGGGCTGTGTGATGGGGCGGGGCCAGGCACAGGGGGCGGGGCCAGGCTCAGGGGGCGGGGCTGGGGGCGGGACCTGGCGTCCAGGAAGCGGGAGCGCAGGATCATGACGGCCTAACACGTGTTCTGGGGTCAGAGGAGTGGAGGCTGGGGGCGGGGCTGTGTGATTGGGCGGGGCCAGGCTCAGGGGGCGGGGCCGGGGCCGGTACCTGGCGTCCAGGAAGCGGGAGCGCAGGATCATGACGGCCTCGCATGTGCTCTGGGGTCAGGGGGGTGGAGGTTGGGGGTGGGGCTGTGTGGTGGGGCGGGGCCGGGTGCGGGGCCAGGCTCAGGGGGTGGGGCCAGGCTCAGGGGGCGGGGCCGGGGCCAGGCACAGGGGGCGGGGCCAGGCACAGGGGGGCGGAGCCGGGGGCAGTACCTGGCGTCCAGGAAGCGGGAGCGCAGGATCATGACGGCCTTGCACGTGCTCTGGGGTCGGGGGGGTGGAGGTTGGGGGCAGGGCTGTGTGATGGGGCGGGGCCAGGCTCAGGGGGCGGGGCCAGGCTCAGGGGGCGGGGCCAGGCACGGTACCTGGCGTCCAGGAAGCGGGAGCGCAGGATCATGACGGCCTCGCATGTGCTCTGGGGTCAGGGGGGTGGAGGTTGGGGGCGGGGCTGTGTGATGGGGCGGGGCCGGGGCGGTACCTGGCGTCCAGGAAGCGGGAGTGCAGGATCATGACGGCCTCGCACGTGCTCTGGGGACAGTGGGGGTGGAGGTTGGGGCGGGGCCAGGCTCAGGGGGCGGGGCCATCCTCAGGGGGCGGGGCTGGGGGCGGTACCTGGCGTCCAGGAAGCGGGAGCGCAGAATCATGACGGCCTCGCACGTGCTCTGGGGGCGGGGGGGGTGGTGGAGGTTGGGGGCTGGGCCAGGCTCAGGGGGCGGGGCCAGGCTCAGGGGGCGGGGCCGGGGGTGGTACCTGGCGTCCAGGAAGCGGGAGCGCAGGATCATGACGGCCTCACACGTGCTCTGGGGTCGGGGGGGTGGAGGTTGGGGGCGGGGCTGTGTGGTGGGGCGGGGCCGGGGGCGGGGCCAGGCTCAGGGGGCGGGGCCAGGCTCAGGGGGCGGGGCCAGGGGCGGTACCTGGCATCCAGGAAGCGGGAGCGCAGGATCATGATGGCCTCGCACGTGCTCTGGGGACAGTGGGGGTGGAGGTTGGGGCGGGGCCAGGCTCAGGGGGCTGGGCCAGGCTCAGAGGGCGGGGCCAGGCTCAGAGGGCGGGACCAGGCTCAGAGGGCGGGGCAGGGGGCGGTACCTGGCGTCCAGGAAGCGGGAGCGCAGGATCATGACGGCCTCGCACGTGCTCTGGGGTCAGGGGGGTGGAGGTTGGGGGGGGCTGTGTGGTGGGGCGGGGCCAGGGGCGGGGCCAGGCTCAGGGGGCGGGGCCAGGCTCAGGGGGCGGGGCCGGGGCGGTACCTGGCGTCCAGGAAGCGGGAGCGCAGGATCATGACGGCCTCGCACGTGCTCTGGGGACAGTGGGGGTGGAGGTTGGGGCGGGGCCAGGCTCAGGGGGCGGGGCCAGGCTCAGGGGGCGGGGCCGGGGGCGGTACCTGGCGTCCAGGAAGCGGGAGCACAGGATCATGACGGCCTCGCACGTGCTCTGGGGGCGGGGGCGGGGGGGGTGGAGGTTGGGGGCGGGGCCAGGCTCAGGGGGCGGGGCCAGGCTCAGGGGGCGGGGCCGGGGGCGGTACCTGGCGTCCAGGAAGCGGGAGCGCAGGATCATGACGGCCTCGCACGTGCTCTGTTTCAGCTGTATCTGGATGGAGCTGAACTTGCGGTGAATGATCCCAACCATCCGCTCGATCTCCCGGGGCGCCACCGGGCGCGTGCGGCTCTGCTCCCGCAGCAGGTTCATCACGTGGGTCGTGAACTCGTTACACGCCTGTGGGGGGCGGGGCTCAGCACAGCACCGACTCCGCCCCCGTCAGGCTCCTGGCCCCGCCCCAACTCCCCCCACAGCCCCACCTGCCAGCAGGCAGGCCCCCCCATGGTTCCAAGCCCCGCCCCCAAGCCAGGCCCCGCCCACCTGCTCGTATTTCTCCAGCTCGGCGTGGTAGATCTGGCGGATCTGCGCCAGCTTGTGGCGATAATCCGAGTGCTCGATGGAGCTATCGGGGGAGACGCCCCCCGAGGCCGCCACCACCGCCGCCGCCGCCACCAGGCCGCCTCCCTTCTCGGGCCCGGCCACCCCCTCGGCCAGCAGCATGTTGTCCAGGCGCATCAGCTGCGGGTCCACCGGCTCCTCCTCCTGGCTGCTCCGGACGCTGAGCCCTGCCGGGAGGGGCAGGGGGTGAGACACACGGCGCCCCTCCCTCCCGACCCACAGCCCCCGCCCGGCCAGCGCCCCTCACTCCCGACCCGCAGCCCCCTGCTCCATCGACGCCCCTCACTCCCGACCCGCAGCCCCCCGCCGGGCCGGCGCCCCTCACTCCCGACCCGCAGCCCCCCGCCTTGCCAGCGCCCCTCAGACCCGCAGCCCCCTGCTCAATCGGTGCCCCTCCCTCCCGACCCGCAGCCCCTTGCCCTGCCGGCGCCCCTCCCTCCTGAGCCGCAGCCCCCCCCCCCCGGCCCAGCCAGCACCCCTCACTCCCGACCCGCAGCCCCCTGCTCCGCTGGCGCCCCTCACTCCCGACCTGCAGCCCCTTCAGCTGCTGCTGTCAAAAGTTGTGCCCCCCCCTCGCTGGCCCCATGGTCGCCATGGTGACGACCTCACAATGACTCTTCCTCTCCTGAACCTGACAAAATGGGAATGGGGGAGGGGTTGAGGGGGGCTGTGTCCTGAGCTCATCGCCTGCCCCCCCCCGTGCACTCAGGGGACCCCCAGTAACTCCCTGGGTGAGTTGTAGGGGGTCAGGGGGGCTTCACGTACAGATCCCAGGCCCGGAGACCTGTGTAAACAGGCACACGTGGAACCGATGCCAATTCCCCCCCAAACACACATCCCTCCTGTGCCCCCCCGTGGTTCCCCCGCTCGCTGCCACACCCTCCCATGGCCACACCCGGCTACTCCGTGTTTCTGTGTACGACCGACACCCCCCCCCCGAGATCTGCGAGGCTGCGTGTGTGTCTGTGTCCGTGCAACACGTGTGCATCCGTCTATTAGAACAGTGTGTGTCACACACACACAACCAGCTGTGACACGAGCAACATTGTTGTCCATTCACCTCCCCTGCCCCCCCGTATGTCTTTAGACCCCTGGGCCCGATCTCAGGTGGGCTCTGGACAGCGCCGGGCCCTACAGAGCCCCCGCCCCGGCTGGGTAGCACCCGGCCCACCCGGCTGGGGGGTCTGGGCAGTGCCAGGCCCCACAGAGCCCCCCCCCGCACCCGACCAGGGGGTCTGGGTAGCACCCGGCCCACCCAGCTGGGGGGTCTGGGCAGCGCCCAGCCCCACAGAGCTCCCCCCCCGGCTGGGTAGCACCCGGCCCACCCGGCTGAGGGGTCTGGGCAGTGCCAGGCCCCACAGAACCCCCCCCCCCCCGCGCCCAACCAGGGGGTCTGGGTAGCACCCGGCCCACCCAGCTGGGGGGTCTGGGCAGCGCCCAGCCCCACAGAGCCCCCCCCCGCGCCCAACCAGGGGGTCTGGGTAGCACCCGGCCCACCCGGCTGGGGGGTCTGGGCAGCGCCCGGCCCCACAGAGCACCCCCTCGCCCCTGGCGCCAGGCCAAGGGGTCTGGGTAGCACCCGGCATGGCAGGGCCCCAATCACGGACCGGGGATGGCGGGTCTGGGCAGCACCCAGGGTATTTTCTCTTCCCGACACCAGCCCGGCAAACAGCCCCCCCACACACACACCGTTCGGGGGACAGGACTCTGGCCGGGTTCGTACAACACCCAAAACCAGCCCGATCGACAGGCCCCAGCCGAGAGCTGGAAATAGCTGAACCCACAACAACCCCCGTGCCAGGCATCCAGAGACACATGCGCACACTAGGAAACGGGGGTGTAACACCCCCCCACACACACACACGGTTTCCTACAGACACAAACACATAAACCCCATTTATTCCCTGAGATTTTCTACACACTTGCACGTACCCGCTCGCACACGTTTCACCCACACGATTGTACGCACACAGACCGGGCCCAGGTATCTTATGGAAATACAGCCACACAACACCCCTGTAGTATAGACACCCCCGACACAGACACACAAAATATTACACGTTGTATAAACAGCAGCTGCAGATAAACACCCACATCGACACACACGGTGTTACTCATGTTCCCTGAGACGCTCACACACGGTACCTCCATGGACTTCCACGCACACAGCAACGCACGTGAATCCCGCGTCCCCCATATGGACACACGGGATTTCTGTGTTTTAAACACCCCCGCCACAGAACATCCGTGCACCCCGTGCCCCCCCACCAGTGACCCGCACACCCCTGGGGGCACGTTCAACATACAAACAAAAATCTCACATTTCAGCAGCCACGGACTGGCTCAGGGGCCCCCGGCCTGGGCAAACTCCAGGCAAATTTCACCCCCCAGGCCCGAGCCAGGAACACCCCCCCAGGCCCCCCAACACAGGGCGCTGCCTGCCTGGCTGTGAGCACGCACACACACACACACACACACACACACACACACACACACACACACACACACACACACACACACACACACACACACACACACACACACACACACACACACACACACACACAGAGAGTTTAATTCAGGGGTGTGCAGGGTCCTGTTGCACACGCAGACCCAGCTGCCCAGCCCCCCCCCCGGCATGTGGGGCAAAGGGTGCGGGGGACAGATGCTCAGTGCCCGGAGCCCCCCAGGCCTTGCTCTGGCTCCAGGCAGGGGCTGCCCAGGCTGAGGGGGGCAGGGGGGCCCGGGCCCTCCCCCACCTGTTTTCTCCTTGATCTCGCACAGGACGGAGTACAGGGCCGGCTTCATGCGCTGGCAGTTCAGGGCGTGTTTCCTGCGGGGGGGGGGACGAGAGAACAGATAAAGCAGCTTTATGGGGGGGCCACAAAGGGTTAACTCAGCTCCAGCCCCCCCAGTAATTCCACACTAAGACCCACAATCCTTTGGTCCAGGACTCCTGGGTCCTCTCCGCAGCTCTGGGAGAGGAGTGGGGGCGGGGTGAGCCCGGACTCCTGGGTCCCTGCCTGGCTCTGGGAGGGGAGTGGGAGCGGGGGGCGGGGTGAGCCCGGACTCCTGGGTCCCTGCCTGGCTCTGGGAGGGGAGTGGGGGCGGGGGGAGGGGTGAGCCCGGGCTCCTGGGTCCCTGCCTGGCTCTGGGAGGGGAGTGGGGGCGGGGGGAGGGGTGAGCCCGGACTCCTGGGTCCCTGCCTGGCTCTGGGAGGGGAGTGGGAGCGGGGGAAGGGGTGAGCCCGGACTCCTGGGTCCCTGCCTGGCTCTGGGAGGGGAGTAGGAGCGGGGGGAGGGGTGAGCCCGGACTCCTGGGTTCCTGCCCGGCCCAGAGCGGGGAGGGGGGCACCGGGACCCCCCATACTTGGCCTGCGCCTCGTCCAGGCTCTGCTCCGCGATGCCCACGATCTGCTGCAGGATCTCGCCGAGCTCCTGGCGCCGGGGCTCGCCGGGCTCGGGCCGGCCGGGGGGGGGCAGCAGCCGCCCCTGCTCCTCCATGGCCCGACGCGCGCCGGGGGGGCCCCGGGAGACTCCGGGGCTGCCAAGATGGAGCCGGGGCGGGAGGCGGAGCAGGGGGGTCGGGGCTCGCCGGGCTCGCTGCAGCCGCCGCGTATCGGTGCTGCCCCCTGGCGGCCGCGCGGGGAACGGCGGGGGGGGCCTTAAAGGGACAGGCCAAGAATGTCCGGGGGGCGGCCAGGACTCCTGGGTTCTCTCCCCAGTGCTGGGGCCGGCAGCCAGGACTCCTGGGTTCTCTCCCCGGCTCTGGGTGGGGGAGGGACCGGGATCCAGGACTCCTGGGTTCTCTTCCCAGTGCTGGGAGGGGGAGGGGCCGGGATCCAGGACTCCTGGGTTCTCTCCCGGCTCTGGGTGGGAGAGAGGCCGGGAGCCAGGACTCCTGGGTTCTCTCCCCAGTGCTGGGAGGGGCCGAGAGCCAGGACTCCTGGGTTCTCTCCCCAGTGCTGGAGCCGGCAGCCAGGACTCCTGGGTTCTCTCCCCGGCTCTGGGTGGGGGAGGGACCGGGATCCAGGACTCCTGGGTTCTCTTCCCAGTGCTGGGAGGGGGAGGGGCCGGGTGCCAGGACTCCTGGGTTCTCTCCCCAGTGCTGGGGCCGGCAACCAGGACTCCTTGGTTCTCTCCCCGGCTCTGGGTGGGGGAGGGACCGGGATCCAGGACTCCTGAGTTCTCTTCCCAGTGCTGGGAGGGGGAGGGGTCGGGAGCCAGGA
The DNA here is from genome assembly GCF_025201925.1 of Gopherus flavomarginatus. Taxonomy (NCBI): domain Eukaryota; kingdom Metazoa; phylum Chordata; order Testudines; family Testudinidae; genus Gopherus; species Gopherus flavomarginatus. Next base: position 1,724,417 of record NC_066628.1, read on the forward strand.
CTCCTGGGTTCTCTCCCCAGTGCTGGGAGGGGCCGAGAGCCAGGACTCCTGGGTTCTCTCCCCAGTGCTGGGGCCGGCAGCCAGGACTCCTGGGTTCTCTCCCCAGCTCTGGGTGGGGAGGGGCCGGGAGCCAGGACTCCTGGGTTCTCTCCCCGCTCTGGGTGGAGGAGGGGCCGGAGCCAGGACTCCTGGGTTCTCTCCCCGGCTCTGGGTGGGAGAGAGGCCGGGAGCCAGGACTCCTGGGTTCTCTCCCCAGTGCTGGGGCCGGCAGCCAGGATTCCTGGGTTCTCTCCCCAGCTCTGGGTGGGGGAAGGGCCGGGAGCCAGGACTCCTGGGTTCTCTCCCCGGCTCTGGGTGGGAGAGGGGCTGGGAGCCAGGACTCCTGGGTTCTCTCCCCTGTGCTGGGGGGAGGGGCCGGGACCCAGGACTCCTGGGATCTCTCCGCGGCTCTGGGTGGGGGAGGGGCCAGAGCCAGGACTCCTGGGTTCTCTCCCTGCGCTGGATGGGGGAGGGGCCAGGAGCCAGGACTCCTGGGTTCTCAGCCAGCTGGGACCAGCGGACAGAAAATTTCCTTTCATTTCCTCCAGAGGAGGGTGGGGACCAGGGCCCCTTATCACTCCCCACCAGCAGCGATTGGGGGAGGGGAGAGCAGGGAACAGCCAATCACGAACAATGCAGCGAGGGCCCCTCCCCCCCGCGGCCCCCTGGAGGGGGAGGGCCTGTAACCGGACCCCTCAAAGGCGCCTGGGAAGGACGGGGAGGGGGGGGCGCTGCTCCCTGGCCTCCTCCCTGCCATAGGGGAAAAGCCGGGGGGGGCTGAGCTGTGGGGCTGTCTCTAGTTCACCCCCAGATTCCATGGAGAAGCTACTTGGGGATCCAACGCCCCCATAACCACTAGACCCCACTCCCCTCCCAGGGCTGGTGCCCCTCACTCCCGACCCGCAGCCCCGCCCTGCCGGTGCCCCTCACTGCCGACCTGCAGCCCCCTACTAGCCAGGCCTATCCCACCCAGCTCTGCCGGTGCCCCTCACTCCCGACCCGCAGCCCCCTGCCAGCCCAGCCCTGTCCCCCAGCTCTGCTGGTGCCCCTCACTCCCGACCCGCAGCCCCCTGCCAGCCCAGCCCTGCCCCCCAGCTCTGCTGGTGCCCCTCACTCCCGACCCGCAGCCCCCTGCCAGCCCAGCCCTCCCCCCCAGCTCTGCTGGTGCCCCTCACTCCCGACCCGCAGCCCCCTGCCAGCCCAGCTCTCCCCCCCAGCTCTGGCGGTGCCCCTCACTCCTGACCTGCAGACCCTGCCAGCCCAGCCCTGCCCTGCCCAGCTCTGCCAGTGCCCCTCACTCCTGACCTGCAGCCCCTGCTAGTCCAGCCCTGCCCCCACCCCCAGCTGTGCCGGTGCCCCTCACTCCCGACTCGCAGCCCCTGCCAGCCCAGCCCTGCCGGTGCCCCTCACTCCCGACCTGCAGCCCCTGCCAGCCCAGCCCTGCCCCCCAGCTCTGCCGGTGCCCCTCACTCCTGACCTGCAGCCCCTGCTCCCCCCAGCCCTGCCCTGCCCAGCTCTGCCAGTGCCCCTCACTCCTGACCTGCAGCCCCTGCCAGCCCAGCCCTCCCCCCCAGCTCTGCCAGTGCCCCTCACTCCCTGCGGCTGACTGCCTTGGCAGGGCGCCCCCTGTGGCCCGCGCCCTGCGCTGGTCGTTGCTGAGGGGGAAGTGGGTTATTGGGGGCGGGGGGGGGATTGTGCAAAGTGGAAACCGCGTCTCTTTGGGCGCAACATCCTGTGACGTGGGGGTGCGGGGGGGCGGGCGCCAGCCAATGGGGCGCTGGCAGGAAGGGCCGTGGTGGGGCAGCCAGGGCCCCGAACGGGGCGCGGCAGAGGGGCCAGCCAGGAGCCGCGGTGAGGGGGGAGCTGGGGGGCAGCAGGGGGGGCTGGGTGCTCCCCCGGGTGCACGGGGCAAGTGGGTGGGAACTGTTGGGTTTGTGGGGGGAGGGGCAATGGGGGTCTGGTGGGGGAGGGGCAGGGGCGATGAGGAGGTCACGGGGTGGGGAGGGGAGGGGGTCTCACAGTGGGGGGCTGGTTACTCTCGGCAGGTGAGCCCGGCTCCCAGCCCCAACCCCCGGCCTGCCCTGCCCTGACCCCCTCCCAACCCCTCCCCCAGCCCCCTGCCCTGCCTTCCCTGCCCCCCTCCTGAGCCCCTCCCCCGCCTGCCCCAGGCCCTAGTCCCAGACCTCTCCCCTCCCCCAGCCCTCCTGTCCCCCATTTCCCATCTGGCTGGGGCAAGGGCAGCGTCTGGTGGTGGGATTTGGGGAGCCCATGAGGGGCAGGGTGGGGGCGAGCGACCCCCCCCGAGAGGGATGGGGGCAGCTGGAGAGAGATGAGGCCGGCCCCGGCCAAGGTGAGCACCAGGGCGCAGCGGGATGGGAACCCCCATATCTCTGCTCCGTACATTTCTGCCCCCTTCCTGTTCCAGGCCATGACTAGTTTGGAGAGTGAGGGGGCAGCGGGGGACAACGCCCAGCCAGGCTCCCCCAGCCCAGCTTCCTTGGGGGGCTCGGCCCCCACGACTGACCCCCTGATGCCCCCAGACGAGGCCGTTGAAGGGAGGGACCCCAGGGGCATCCTGGCAGGACAGGACCAGACCAGCAACGACCCCCCAGCCTCGGACAGATCCGACCCCCCCACACCGACAGAGGTGAGGAATGGAACCCAGGTGTCCTGGCGCCCCCCCCTCCCCCACGCCAGGCAGGGAACCCAGGCATCCTGGCATCCCCTCTCCCCCGCGCCGGGCAGGGAACCCAGGCGTCCTGGAGTCCCCTCTCCCCCATGCCAGGCAGGGAACCCAGGCGTCCTGGCACCCCCCCTCACCCGCGCCGAGCAGGGAACCCAGGCATCCTGACCCCGCTCTCCCCCAGGCCGACCCACTGGACCCCTTCAACCGGGAGCGTCTCTTCGACCTGCTCTTCCGCTCCCAGAGCCGGCGGCTGAACGAGCAGCGCTGCCCCCTGCCCAGCCTGCGGGGGGCGCCCCGCCACGACCCCGCCCGGCCCTGGCGCTCGCTGCCCGGGACCCCCACCGAGGGCCTGCTGGGGGGAGCAGGTAAGGAACCCGACCCCGTGCCGGCCTCTCCTGTGCCCCCGACCCATGCCCCGACCCCCAACCTTCCCCTGTGCCCCTCCCCCAGTCCCCTCTCCTGTGCCCCCGACCCCCAACCTTCCCCTGTGCCCCTCCCCAGCCCCCTCTCCTGTGCCCCCTCCCCCATGCCCTGACCCCCTCCACCAACCCCTCTCCTGTGCCCCCTCCCTTGGCCCCCCAACCCCTGCCCCTGAACCCCTCCCCCAGCCCCTAACCCCTTTTCTCTGTCCCCCTGACCCACCCCCTCCTTCAATCCCTCTCCCTGTTCCATGGCCCCCATCCCCTTCCCCCCTCCCCCGGTGCCCCTCTCAGCTCCTGCCATCCAGCCCCCCCATTCCAAGCCTCCTTCCTCTTCCCCCCACACCTCCATCCCTCTGCCAGCCATGGGGGGGAGGGTGCAGTCTGGCAGGGGGGTGCAGCCAGGGGGTGCAGTTGGGGGAGGAGTAGCGGGGGGTAGAGCTGGGGGTGCAGTGAGGGGTGAAGTGGAGGTGCAGCTGGGGGGTAGCAGGGGGTAGAGCTGGGGGGGCACCGTCCAGGCCTGTCTAAGCCCCCTGGCCCCCCCAGGGAAGTTCTGCTCGCTCACCTCGCTGCAGGCTGAGCAGTTCTTCGAGCTGGTGGCCACGGCCCAGGCCCGGCGGCTGGACGACCAGCGGGCTGACTTTGTGGGGGACCCCGGGGCTGAAGAGGGGGTCGAAGAGGGGGCCAAGGGGCCCCCGGAGGCCCCTGACCAGGAGGAGGAGCTGTACAGCACCATCCTCACCCATCAGGTAAGAGGTGGCCCCCCAGGACCTCCACCCCTGAGTTCTGCTTGACCCCCAGTCCCTGAGATCCTCACCCCATAACCCCTCCCTCCAGGCCCCCCGAGATCACAGAATCCTAGAATATCAGGGTTGGAAGGGACCTCACCAGGTGTCTAGTCCAACCCCTGCTCAAAGCAGGACCAAACCCAAAAAATCATCCCAGCCAGGGCTTTGTCAAGCCTGACCTTAAAAACCTCTAAGGAAGGAGATTCCACCACCTCCCTGGGTAACCCATTCCAGTGCTTCACCACCCTCCTAGTGAAACAGTGTTTCCTAATATCCAACCTAGACCTCCCCCACTGCAACTAGAGACCATTGCTCCTTGTTCTGTCATCTGCCACCGCTGAGAACAGCCGAGCTCCATCCTCTCTGGAACCCCCTTCAGGTAGTTGAAAGCAGCTATCAAATCCCCCCTCGTTCTTCTCTTCTGCAGACTAAACAATCCCAGTTCCCTCAGCCTCTCCTCAGAAGTCATGTGCTCCAGCCCCCTAAGCATTTTTGTTGCCCTCCACTGGACTCTTTCCAATTTTTCCACAGCCTTCTTGTATTGTGGGGCCCAAAACTGGACAGAGTCTCTAGATGAGACCTCACCAATGTCGAATGATCACGTCCCTCGACGTGCTGGCAATGCCCCTACTTATACAGCCCCAAATCCCGTTAGCCTTCTTGGCAACAAGGGCACACTGCTGACTCCTATCCAGCTTCTCGTCCAGTGTAACCCCCAGGTCCTTTTCTGCAGAACTGCTGCCAAGCCACTCGGTCCCTAGTCTGTAGCAGTGAATGGGATTCTTCTGTCCTAAGTGCAGGACTCTGCACTGTCCTTGTTGAACCTCATCAGGTTTCTTTTGGCCCAGTCCTCTAATTTGTCTAGCTCCCTCTGTATCCTATCCCTACCCTCCAGCATATCTACCACTCCTCCCAGCTTAGTGTCATCTGCAAACTTGCTGAGCGTGCAGCCCACGCCATCCTCCAGATCATTAATGAAGATATTGAACAAAAACGGCCCCAGGACCAACCATTGGGGCACTCGGCTTGATACCGGCTGCCAACTAGACATGGAGCCGTTGATCACTACCCACTGAGCCCGACGATCTAGCCAGCTTTCCATCCACCTTATAGTCCATTCATCCAGCCCAGACTTCTTTAACTCGCCGGCAAGATACTGTGGGAGACCGTGTCAAAAGCTTTGCTAAAGTCAAGGAATAACACGTCCACTGCTTTCCCCTCATCCGCGGACCCAGTTATCTCCTCATAGAAGGCAATCAGGTTGGTCAGGCATGATGTGTCCTTGGTGAATCCATGCTGACTGTTCCCGATCACTTTCCTCTCCTCTAAGTGTTTCAGAATTGATTCCTTGAGGACCTGCTCCAGGATTTTTCCAGGGACTGAGGTGAGGCTGACTGGGCTGGAGTTAAAGACGGGCACTACATTAGCCTTTTTCCAGTCATCCGGGACCTCCCCCGATCGCCAGGAGTTTTCAAAGATAATGGCCAATGGCTCGGCAATCACATCCGCCAACTCCTTTAGCCCCTCGGAGGCAGCACATCCGGCACCATGGACTTGTGCTCGTCCAGCTTTTCCAAATAGTCCCGAATCACTTCTTTCTGCACAGAGGGCTGCTCACCTCCTCCCCGTGCTACGCTGCCCAGTGCAGCAGGCTGGGACCTGCCCTTGTCTGTGAAGACCGAGGCAAAAAAATCATTGAGTCCATTAGCTTTTGCCACATCCTCTGTCACTAGGTTGGCTCCCTCATTCAGTGCGGGGCCCACACTTTCCTTGACTCTCCTCTTGCTGCTAACACACCTGTGGAAACCCTTCTTGTTACTCGTAACATCTCTTGCTCGCTGCAACTCCAAGTGGGATTTGGCCTCCTGATTTCACTCCTGCAGCCTGAGCAGGATTCTTATCTCCTCCCTGGTCATTTGTCCGACCTCCCACTTCTTGGAAGCTGCTTTTCTGCGTTTCAGACCAGCAAGGATTTCACTGCTAAGCCAAGCTGGTCGCCTGCCAGATTTCCTGTTCTGTCTGCACAGCGGGATGCTTTGTCCCTGCACCTCACTAAGGAGTGTTTGAAATCCAGCAGCTCCCCCGGCCTCCCCCCCACCCCGTGTTATCCTGCCTAGGAGGAGACAGTGTCTGAGATCCCCCTGCAGACCCCACGTCGCTCCCCCCCAGCCCTGCCAACCCCTGCGCCCCCACCCATGACCCCTGACACCCCACATGCCCTCTGAGCCCCCCTCCCCCACAGACACTAACCCCTCGTCCCCCACCAGAGCCAGCGGCTGGAGGAGCAGCGCAGTGACCCCCCCATCCCATTGGGGGCCCAGGAGCTCTTCGACCTGCTGCTGCGGGTGCAGGGGGGACGCATGGAGGAGCAGCGCTCGGAGCTCCCCCCTGCCCTGCTGTCCCACCCCTGCTGAGACCCCCCCCCCGATGGGCAGGGGAAGGGGAGGCCGAGACCAGGCCCAGCTCGCTGCAGGAATGGGGCAGACAGCAGCTGAAAGGGGGGGGCTCATTCCCTCCCCAGACCCCACTGATGGCTGAGAACCGACACAACTCGCTGCAGAAATGGGGGTCCCCAGGCCCCCTGCTTACACCTGGGGGATGGAAATGGGGACCCCCCACAGGAAGCCCCAACTGACGCCGCTGACTGAGACAGGCCCCAACTCGCTGCAGGAACTGGGGGGGCCCGGGAGAGCTCAGCTGAGGCCTGGGGGCTCGGTGCACGGACAGGGGACCCCAGCCACGTCCCCCCAACCACAGCAACGACCAGGGGCTGAGACCAGGCCGAACTCCCTGAGGAAGGGGGAACCCCCACCACCCCTGAGACCAGACACGACTCCTGACGCCCCCAGTGGGGCCGGAGCAGGGCAAAGAGCAAAGGCGGGGGCTTCTGCCGCCCCCCACAGAGCCGCCCTGGGCGGGGGATGGGCCCAGAGACTCCGAGTATTCGAAGCTAATTCCTGAAGTTTGTGAAAAAGTAAAAACCACTGGGGCAAAGGGGGGTGACGGCCTCTGCTTGGGGGGCGGGAGCCAGGACTCCTGGGTTCACTGCGGGGTCTGGACTGGGCAGCGTCTCCCTGTGCCTCAGTTTCCCCCTCTGTGCCCCCAGACATTTTATCCCAGCCAGAGACAAAGGCATCAACTCTCTTTATTCTCCAGCTGTGTGGGGGGGGGGGCACGGGGGTATAAATATGTGGGGGAGGGGGCAGGGCAGGGGAGGAAGAGGGGTTGGGGCTGGGGGGTCACCCCCACCTGTCCCTTTGTGATGTGGGGGGGTTGCAAAGCCCCGCCTCTTACTGTTCCATGACATCAGCGCAAGGCCCCACATGTGACAGCATCAGCGCCTGGGTGTGTGACATCACTTCCTGCCTGTCGTGCTGTCCCATCAGGCGCATCTGTCAATGACATCAGCACCCCCGAGCTGCCAGTGTTCTGCGTGACATCATTTCCTGTTCATCAAGTTGCACATTATGACATCGCCGTCTTCTGTGTGACATCACTTCCTGTCTCTGACATCATCCTCCGGCACTCACCTGCCCGCCTGGTGATGTCACAGGCCGGCACAGCCACACCCTTCCGCCATCCAATCCGAGCCCCCTCCCCAGCAGCGCCTGGGGGCGGAGTCACTGCACCAGGGTGCCGGCCGATTGGCCGGGAGCCCAGGGCTGGTGGGGCGCGAGGCAGGGGGCAGGGTGCCCAGGCGGGGGTCGTCCCGCAGGCGCAGCAGCTTGTGGTGGGCGCGGGCAGGGCAGCGTCGCGCGGCAGGTGACCCAGCTCGTTCGGGAGCTGCCGACTCGCCCGGTGCCGGAGCAGGAGCCGTGCCACATCCACGCTGCCCTCCCGGGTCGCCAGGAACAGCGGGGTCTGCGCCTGCGGGCACCCGGACGCCTGGGTTCTCTTCTGGCTCTGGAAGGGGACTGGGGTCTAGTGGTTAGAGCGGGGGGGCTGGGAGCCAGGACTCCTGGGTTCTCTCCCGCCTCTGGGAGGGAAGTTGGCTCGTGGCTAGAGCAGGGGGGGTTGGGAGCCAGGACTCCTGGGTTCTCTCCCCGGCTCTGGGAGGGGAGTGGGGGCTGGTGGTTAGAGCAGGGGGGGTTGGGAGCCCGGACACCTGGGTTCTCTCCCCGGCTCTGGGAAGGGAGTGGGGGCTGGTGGGTCAGAGGTGGGGGGAGTTGGGAGCCCGGACGCCTGGGTTCTCTCCCCGGCTCTGGGAGGGGAGTGGGGGCTGGTGGTTAGAGCAGGGGGTTTGGGAGCCAGGACTCCTGGGTTCTCTCCCGGCTCTGGGAGGGGAGTGGGGGCTGGTGGGTTAGAGCAGGGGGGGTTGGGAGCCAGGACTCCTGGGTTCTCCCCTGGTTGTGCTAATGGAGGACCCCCCACCCCGACTGCCCCTGTCCTGGCCCCGTTACCTGGTTGTCCTGGGCATCCTTGCTGGCGCCGCTCCGGAGCAGGGTGAGGGCGGCCCGGGCGTTATTCACAGCGGCAGCCCAGTGCAGGGCCGTCTTCCCTGGCGGGCCAGAGGGGTGAGACAGCGGATCCAGGGCCCCCGGCCAGCCCGTTCCCCCCCCCCCCGGTGCCCAGTGCCCCTGCTGGCCCGTGCCCCCTCCTGGCCCCAGCCCGGTGCCCCCTGCTGGCCCGTCCCCTCCCCGTGCCCCCTGCTGACCCCGCTTGTCGGTGGCGTTGACGGCCGCCCTGCCCCACAGCAGCTCCTCCATCCCACTCTCCACCTCAAGGCGCGCGGCCAGGATCAGGGGGGTGGCGCCGTCACTCATCCGGGTGTCCAGGTCTGTCTGCCGGCAGCGAATCAGGAGCTGGGAGAGGGATGGGGTGTGGGACATTAGGGGCAGGGCCTCCAGCTCCATTCCCCGTCCCCTTGCCCCATGTGGTGTGGGGCATGGCTCTGTGGGGCAGCCATCTTGGATTGCCCCCCATTCCCCAGCCAGGGCCCCCTGGGATCTGTCCCCTGCCTGGAATTTCACCCTTGATTTCTGTCCCGGGAATGGGGGGGCGTACCGGGGGGGGCTGCGGGTTCAGGAATGGGGGGCCATCTGGGAGGGGTAGCTTAGGGGGTGGTGGCTGGAGGCTGCAGCGGTCGGGGTGTGGTTTCCACCAGCTATCAGTAGGGCTCAGAGTGAACAACCCAACTCGGGGGGTGGGGCAGAGTGCAGGGCTAGACAGGGATTTGGGGGACTGATCCCCCATTCCTGTCCCCCACCTCCCCACATGCTCCCCACCTTCCCCCCACACCTGGCAGGCCCCCAGGGCGTCAGCCCCGATGGCACTGTGCAGGGGGCTGCGCCCTGCCCGGGCCCGCACGCTGGGGTCTGCACCGGCGTCCAGGAGGCTGCAGACGGCGCTGGCCTGGGCAAAGCGGGCGGCCAGGTGCAGGGCCGTCTCCCCCGTCGCGTCCGTCTGGGCGTCCAGCCGTGCCCCCTGCGCCAGCAGCTCCCCCACGGCGCCCCCGCGCACACCACTGCCATCAGCGGCGTCACCCCATCTGCCGTGGGGCCAAGAGACAAGCATCAGTGTGGGGGTGGGACTTCCCCCTTTCCCTGCCTGCCCTGGGGCGGGGCTTCCTGTTTTCCCACTTCCTGCGGGCGGCACTTCCCCCTCTCACCCAACCTCTAGCGTGGGACTTCCCCTTCCATTGCAGGGCAGGACTCCCCCCTTTCACCATCTTCCTGCAGAGCAGGAATTCCCACATCTAGTGGGTGGAACTTCCTCCTCTCCCCTGGCTCCTGTGGGTGGGACTTCCTGTTTTCCCACTTCCTGTGGGCAGGACAACACCCTATCATCTCACCCCTGTCGGGTGGGACGTCCCACTTCCTGTGGGCGGGGTTTCCAGATACTGGCTCTGTGTATGTTTGACCCCACCCTGCCCCTCACCTGGCCCCCTGGCGTCGAGGTCCCGCCCCTCGGGGGCCTCATCCTGGGGCGGGGTCAGCATGATGCATTGTGGGACGGGAGCCCCGGCACTTGGGTGCTTGCGTGTCCAGTGCCGGCAGTCCCGGTCCGAGGGGGGAGGGGCGTCAGCCTGCCAGGAGGGGGATGGGGATTAACAGACCAGAAAAGAGCCCCCCAAGTGTTATCGCCTCCCCACCAACCCCTGGCTCTGGGGTCCCAGCCCCTCCCTCCAGGCGATGCCCCCCAACCTCTCAATGTGAAGGGTGGGGTCCCTGGCTGGCCCCCCAGGGTCCCCAGCCAGGGTCACCCCAATACCTCGATTTGCTGAGGGGTCGGCTGCTTGGGGAAGTGGGGTGTGTCCCCCAGCCTGGCCCCCCGGTGGGCGCCGTGGGGAGCAGGGCAGGGTCGTGGGGGTCGCTGTGTCACTCACTTCAGGCCAATGGCGTCCTCCCCGATTGGGTCCCGGCGGCGCCGGGCGTTGGGGTCCCGGGGGCGGGCGAACCCCACGGGGAGCCAGAGCACCCCATTTTCTTGTCCCCCGGCGGCACAGCCAGAGCCCGACCACGGCCCCCAGGGCCAGCGCCAGCCCCCCCGCCAGCAGGCTCCCGAGCAGGGGCCAGGGCAGCTGGGGGGGCGGAGGCCTGGGGGTCTGAGGGGGAGAGGCAGGCAGGCGGTGAAATTGGGGGAACAGGCTGACCCCCAATAATGGATCCACCCCCACACCCCTCTTGGGACCCCTTCCCAACCTGGCCTCGCTGTCCCAACCCCTCCCTGACCCCCCCCGGCCTGCAACCCCCTCATTGTCTGCCCCCCCCAGAGTATCCCTCCCCAATCCCCCCAGGCCTCTGCCCCCCACATCACCTGCCCCCCCCCCACTGCCCTGACCCCTCCCCAACCCCCCGTTACCGCTGCTGGCCTCTTCGACCCACACGGCCGCCACGGGGTGGGGGGTCAGCACCCCCAGAGCGTTGGAGACGGCCAGAGCCCCCAGGAAGCGCCGGGCACCCTCGGGGGTCTTCAGGCAGCGACCGGCGCAGCGGGACCCATCCACCACCAGGAACACGACGGACCTGGGGGGTGATGTGGGGTCAGGCTGGGTACGGGGGGGGACCCTCCCCACAGGGACCTCCTGGGGGGCAGCTGTAAAGGGAAGTTTTGGGGGGCAGAGTCCCCACATGGGGCTGTTTCTCCCTATGGGGGTGAGGTCCATTTTCAGGCAGGGTGTTGATTGGGGGGGGATCGGGGGGGATTTGAGGGGGTCTCACCCGATGGTCTCCCTCTCCCCAGTGGGTCCCTGGGGTTGCTTGGAGGTTCAGGGGGTGGGGAGATCGGGGGTGGGAGAATGGAGTATTTGGGGGTTCACGGGTGTGGATATTGGGGTGTGGGAATGGGGAATTTGAGGGGTCGGGATTTGGAAGGTGTGTGGCGGTGTGGAGATTGGGGTGTGGGAATGGGATATTTGAAGGGTCGGGGATTTGGGGGGTCAGGAGTGTGAATACTGGGGTGTGGGAATGGGGGATTTGGGGGGGTCAGGGGTATGGAGATTGGGCTGTGGGAATGGGGGATTTGGGGGGTCAGGGGTATAGAGATTGGAGTGTGGAGATTGGGGTGTGGGAATGGGGGATTTGGGGGGTCAGGGGTTTGGAGAGTGGGGTATGGAGTTTGGGGTGTGGGAATGGGGGATTTGGGAGGTCAGGAGTATGGAGATTGGGGTGTGGAGATTGGGGTATGGAAATGGGGGATTTGGAGAGTCAGGGTTTGTGGATATTGGGGTGTGGGAATGGGGGATTTGGGGGATCGGGGGGTCTCACTCACCCGACGGCATCCGACTCCCCCTCCTGGCCGGCCTCGGTGGGCGCGGGGTGCGGGGCAGGGCGAGGGGGCTCCAGGGGGGGCCGCCAGCCGGTGCGGTTCCCCCCGCCTGGCCCCTCACGCCCCGTGTAGGGGTAGAGCCTGGGCCGGCCCTGGGGCTCGCGCTGGGGGCTCAGTCCCACACGCAGGGCCAGCGCTAGGGTGTAGAGCAGGCCAGGGAGGGCCCGGGGGGGCAGGGCGGCCGCCAGCCCCAGGGTCCCGCCCCTCCCTGGGGCACAGTCCCCCCCCGTCCCAGCCGCACTCGGGGGACAGGCAGCCCCGGTCGCAGTGTCCGTTGGCAAAGTGGTCGTGGCAGTAACGGGCATAGGCCGGGCTGGGGGCAGAGACACGGGTTGGGGGTACCCTGGAGAGCTCCCCGGACCCACCCCCCACAGCCCCCCCGGTCCCCCCAAATTCTCCCCCAATCCACCTCCACAGAGCCCCCCCAGATCTGTCCCCACAGCCCCCCTGGATCCCTCCCAATCCACCCTTCACAGAGCCCCCCTGGATCTGCCCCCACAGCCCCCACTCACACCTGGAGAAACCCCCTGAACCCCCACTCCCTCTCAGCCACCCAATGTTCCCCCATCCTGCAGCCCCCCAGATCCACCCACTCGCCAGTCCCCCGATGAGACCTCCCATCCCAGACCCCATCCACCCACCCCACCAGCGAGTCCTAGCTCGGAGCCAGTGCCCCCCAGAGGGGACAAGCCCCTGCCCCATTCCCTGCCCCCTGCCCCGGCCCGGCACCCCCCGGAGGCCCCTCACCTGCAGGGAGCCGGGGGCCGGCAGTCGTACCCGTTGTAGAGACAGGCCTCGCTGTCACACTGGGGGTGGCAGTGCCCGTCGCGGAAGCCCAGCTGGCATGGCTCCGGGCACCCCGCCCAGGGGTCCAGCACCCCCAGTGAGCAGTCGCCCCCGTCCCAGGCACTGGAGGGGGAGCTGCAGGCTGGGTGGCAGATCCCTGCAGGGCCCCCCTACCCCAGGCCGGGGGCAGGCCGAGCTGCCGGGGGAGCAGGGAGCCGCGGGGCGGGGCTGGAGGCAGTCGGGGCCCCCGTAGCCCCCCAGGCAGAGGCAGCGGGGACCAGCCAGATGCTGGACACACACCCCGTTGTGGTGGCAGCAGTGGGATCCGCAGGGGGGCAGCTGGACGTCACAGGTGGCATCGCTGTAACCCTGGGGGGTGCGGAAAGAGGTGGGGCTCAGATGGATACTGGAGAAAGGGACCCAGGCGTCCGGCCGGGGAGGGGGAGCGGGAAAAGGGACCCAGGCGTCCGGCCGGGGAGGGGGAGCGGTGAAAGGACCCAGGCGTCCGGGGGAGCTCACCCGAGGGCAGTGACAGGTGAAGTCGGAGGGGGTGCTGCCCGTCACTGCACAGGACCCCCCATTGGCACATGGGTTTGATTGGCAGCTGTCAGTCACTGACTCACACCTGGACCCTGGAGGGGGGGGCACAGGAGAGTTAGAACAGGTCATCCCCGGAGCCCCCCTGCCCCCAACCCCCTCGACCCCCCCTCCCAGCGCCCCTGCCCCTATCCTGCCCTCCCCCCCGCCCTTACCTTGAGTACCGGAGGGGCAGGCGCAGTGGGGGCCGGTGGGGTGCAGGGTGCAGGTGCCCCCATTCTGGCAGGGCTGGGGGTGGCAGGGCCCCCCGGGCCCCAGCTCTGAACAGTTCACCCCGCACTGCCCAGGCAGGCACTGCAGTGGGGAGAAGTCGGGGGTCAGCCCAGGCAGGGTCCCCCCCCAAGAGCAGGGCCGAGGAACCCCGGCATCCGGGGAGGGACCCCGGCGTCCGGGGAGCTCACCTGGCAGACGTAGCCCCCGGGCCGGGCCAGGCCGGTGGCCCCATGTTCACAGGGGTCCAGTTGGCACCGATCGGCCTCCTCGCAGCAGGATGGGCCCCCTCAGCCTGGGGGGCAGGAGCAGCGCGGGGTCCCCCCCCTCGTCCATGCAGTGCCCCCCGTTCCCACACAGCTCCTCCAGCGGCACCCCTGGGGGCACAGCAGGCCAATGAGCCCCCGGCTCGAGCTGACCCCCATATCCCCCCAGAGCCTCCCTTCCCCCCCACTGCCCCTCCCCCTGGCCCCCCCTCAGCACCTCGTCTCTGGGCGGCTGCCTGGCAGGGGCTCTGTGGTTGCTGGCATAGGGCCCCGCCCCAGGCTGGGGGGCAGCGGCAGCGGGGTGGGGAGGGGCCACCCAGCTGGCAGCGCCCCCCGTTCTGGCATGGGGGGCAGCGAGGGGGCAGTGGCGTCTGGGGGAGAGAGAGAGACTGTCAGGGAGAATCCCCAGCCCCCCAGTGGGGAGACACTGTACCCCCCTCCCCCCTGCCCCTCCCACTCGTACTCCATCCTTGCTCCCCTCCCCCCATGCCCCTCACCTGGCAGCACTCCCCTCCCCCATCCCTGCCCCCTCCCCCCATGCCCCTCACCTGGCAGGGCTCCCCCCTGAACCCCGGGGGGCAGAGGCAGGTGAAGGCTCCGGCCCCGTCCAGGCAGGGCCCACCGTTCCCGCAGGGATCTGGGGGAGAGACAGGGTCAGCGCCAGCCCCCCACAGTGCCCCCTGGCCCCAGCACCCCCCCGGTACCGGCCTCCCTGCCCCCCAGCCCTGAGACCTCCCAGCCCCCCCAGTACCAGCCTCCCTCCCCCACACCCCCGTAGTCCCCCCCCATGCCCCTCAGCCCCTGCACCCCCTTGGCCCCACCCCCCAGTACACCCCACTCACTGGGGGTGCACTGCTCCAGGTTGCTCTCACAACGCTCCCCGCCGAACCCCGGGGTGCAGAGGCAGAGGTACCCCACAGGGCTGTTCTGGCAGGTGCCCCCGTTCCGACACGCCCCCCCCCAGCACCCATCCAGCTCCTCCTCGCACGGCACACCTGGGGGCAGAGACAGTGGGGAGATCCCAGGGCTGGGCTGGCAGAGGCTGCGGGTCGGGAGTGAGGGGCGCCGGCAGAGCTGGGGGCTGCAGGTCAGGAGTGAGGGGCACCAGCTGAGTTGGGGGCTATGGGTCGGGAGTAGGGGGCGGAGTGAGAGGCACCAGCAGAGCCAGGGAGCTGCAGGTCAGGAGTGAGGGGCACTGGCGGAGCCGGGGGGGCTGCAGGTTGGGAATGGGGGGCACCAGCAGAGCTGGGGGCTGCAGGTCGGGAGTGGGGGACACCAGCAGAGCTGGGGGGGGGCTGCAAGTCAGGAGTGGGGGGCACCAGCAGAGCCGGGGGGCTGCAGGTCAGGAATGAGGGGCACCAGCTGAGCTGGGGGCTGCAGGTCGGGAATGGGGGGCACTGGCGGAACCAGGGGGGCTGCAGGTTGGGAATGGGGGGCACCAGCAGAGCTGGGGGCTGTGGGTCAGGAGCGGGGGCACCAGCGGAGCCAGGGGGCTGCAGGTTGGGAGTGGGGGACATCAGCAGAGCTGGGGGGCTGCAAGTCGGGAGTGGGGGGCACCAGCAGAGCTGTGGGGCTGCAGGTCAGGAGTGAGGGGCACAAGCTGAGCTGGGGACTGTGGGTCTGGAGTGGGGGGCAGAGTGTGGGGCCCCAGCAGAGCTGGGGATTGCAGGTCAGGAGTGGGGGGCACCGGCGGAGCCAGGGGCTGCAGGTCAGGAATGGGGGGACACTGGCAGAGCTGGGGGGGGGGCTGCAGGTCAGGAGTGGGGGGCACCGGCAGAGCCAGGGGGCTGCAGGTCAGGAATGGGGGGGACACTGGCAGAGCTGGGGGGGGCTGCAGGTCAGGAGTGGGGGCACCGGCAGAGCCAGGAGGCTGCAGGTCAGGAGTGGGGGGCACCGGCAGAGCCAGGAGGCTGCAGGTCAGGAGTGGGGGGCACCAGCGGAGCCAGGGGGCTGCAGGTCAGGAGTGGGGGGGACACCAGCGGAGCCAGGGGGCTGCAGGTCAGGAATGGGGGGGACACTGGCAGAGCTGGGGGGGGCTGCAGGTCAGGAGTGGGGGGCACCGGCAGAGCCAGGGGGCTGCAGGTCAGGAATGGGGGGGACACTGGCAGAGCTGGGGGGGGCTGCAGGTCAGGAGTGGGGGGCACCGGCAGAGCCACGGGGCTGCAGGTCAGGAGTGGGGGGCACCGGCAGAGCCAGGGGGCTGCAGGTCAGGAATGGGGGGGGCACTGGCAGAGCTGGGGGGGGCTGCAGGTCAGGAGTGGTGGGCACCGGCGGAGCCAGGGGGCTGCAGGTCAGGAGTGGGGGGGACACCAGCGGAGCCAGGGGGCTGCAGGTCAGGAGTGGGGGGGACACTGGCAGAGCTGGGGGGCTGCAGGTCAGGAATGGGGGGGACACTGGCAGAGCTGGGGGGGGGCTGCAGGTCAGGAGTGGGGGGCACCGGCAGAGCCAGGGGGCTGCAGGTCAGGAGTGGGGGGCACTGGCAGAGCCAGGAGGCTGCAGGTCAGGAGTGGGGGGCACCAGCGGAGCCAGGGGGCTGCAGGTCAGGAGTGGGGGGGACACCAGCAGAGCTGGGGGGGCTGCAGGTCAGGAGTGGGGGGGACATTACCTGTAAACCCCTGGGGGCAGGTACAGGTGTAGCCATGGGGCTGGGGCTGGCAGGTCGCCCCCTGGGGGCAGGGCCCCGAATCGCAGGGGTTGATCTCGGCCGAGCAGTCCTGGCCTGTCCAGCCGGGGGCGCAGACGCACAGAGCCCTGTGTGGGGCAGGGAGGCAGGGTCAGTGTGAGGCTCCGCCCCCTCCTGCCCCCCGGCCCAGCCCCGGTCCCGGCCCCCCTTACCCCTGCGGGTGGGTCTGGCAGGTGCCCTGGGCGCAGGGCCGCTGGCTGCAGGCGTCGCTCCAGGGGGCACAGTCGGGGCCCGAGAAGCCTGGGGGGCAGAGGCAGGAGAAGCCGCCCACGACCTCCAGGCAGGTGCCCCCCTGGCAGGGGTCACTGGTGCAGGCTCCCGCCTCCTCCAGGCAGCACGGCTCCTTGAACCTTGAAGCAACAGGGGTGGGGTTAGGGGGGCTCCAACCCAGACCCTCCAGCCCCCCAGCCCCTCCTCCATGTTCCCCAGGGGAGTCTACCAAAACCGCCCCCCCATGCCACTGTCCCCTGGGTCCCTGTCCCCAAATCTACACTCTCCCCACCCCACTTCTAATATCCCCGAAGAGACAGATCCCCCAAATCCCGGTCCATGCCCAGCCCCCCCTGACAGCCCCCAGCCCCCCAAATTCTGGTCAATACTCAGCCCCCCCCATGACAGCCCCAGCCCCCCAGCTCCCAGTCCATGCCCAACCCCCGCTGGGCCCCTGGGGTCATCTCACCGGGGGGGCAGTGGCAGTGGAAGGCCCCCGCCCCAGCCTGGCAGCGCCCCCCGTTCCCGCAGGGGTGGTGGCGCAGGTGTCCGCCTCCCCCTCGCACATGGGCCCCTGGAAGCCGGGGGGCAGAGGCACTGGAAGTGGCCCAGCAGGTCCAGGCAGGGCGCCCCCCGCAGGCAGGGCTGGCGCAGGCACTCGTTCACGTCGGCCTCGCAGCGGGACCCCTTGTAGCCAGCCGGGCAGCAGCACCAGAAGGAGCCCACGACGTTCTCACAGCGCCCCCCGTGCTCGCACAGCTCTGCGCCTGGGGGGGGGTCAGGGCGCTGGGGTGGGGCCGACACAGCAGTGACACGCACCAACCTGCAATGCACATGCCTGGACAAGGGCCATGTGCAGACACAGGATGAACACGCCTGGACTCGGGGGGGCACTCACTGACACATGATCAACGTGCCTGGACGTGGGGGGGGATGCACTGACATGGGATGAACACGCCTGGAAATGGGAGGCCATGCACTGACATGGGATGAACATGCCTGGAAACGGGGGCCATGCACTGACATGGGATGAACACGCCTGGAAATGAGAGGCATGCACTGACATGGGATGAACACGCCTGGAAACGGGGGCCATGCACTGACATGGGATGAACACGCCTGGAAACGGGGGCCATGCACTGACATGGGATGAACACGCCTGGAAATGAGAGGCATGCACTGACATGGGATGAACACGCCTGGAAACGGGGGCCATGCACTGACATGGGATGAACACGCCTGGAAACGGGGGCCATGCACTGACATGGGATGAACACGCCTGGAAACGGGGGCCATGCACTGACATGCGATGAACATGTGTGGACTTGGGGGGCCACGCACCGACACACAATGTACACATGTACACAGAGACACACATGGAAAATATGCCCAGACATGTAATGCTCACACACTGTCACAGCTGTGACGGGAAGGGAAATGCCCTGCTGTGTCCAATGCTCTAAACCCACCCGGCCAGACACCAACGTCCTTTTACCTGCCGAGGGTTACGCAGCCCAGGGACCCTGGCTGACACCGGACCCAAAGGCCCAGTAAGGGGACAGGAGACTTTCAGATCGGGGGGGGGCGGGGGGTTCTTCGCTCTTGGCACTGAAAGGGGCCAGACGTCAGGCCAGGCCCCCCGTCTTTCTGGACCCGTCTGGTGTATTTCAGACGTGTCAGTAACCGCCAGGCCGGGCGGGTCAGCGTTCAGCTTTGTTTGCTGCACTCCTACATGTTCCCTTGCTAGAGGGTTTGAGCCGTTTGCTGTAACTGTGAACCCTGTTCCTCTGGGCTCTAGGAACCCGACCGCCCGGGAGAGCTACGTTCCAGCCTGATTCACAGAGAGCACTTTTCCTTTTCTTTTCTCTAATTCAAACCCTTCTTTTTAAGAGCCTGATTGATTTTCCCCAGGGGGCTGGCTCTGGACTCCCCAGGAACTGGTGGGGGAAAGGGGGGATGGTTAAATTCTCCCGGTGTTAAGACCCAGGGGCTGGAGCGGTGTTCACCAGGGACTCGGTGGCGAAGTCTCCCAAGACTAGCCGGGGAAGGGAGCTTTCCAGATAACTCACAAATCTGGATGGTGGCAGCGAGACCAGATCTAAGCTGGTAATTAAGCTTAGAGGTTCTCATGCAGGTCCCCACACTGTACCCTGACGTTCAGAGTGGGGAAGGAACCTTGACACACACCGTCGTGTGATGCAAATGAAGAGAGACACAAACAACACACACGTGCACATCCATGCAGACACACGGGATGGTGCATAAACGTGCAAAGCACACGCACAGACACGGGGAACAGGCAGATATTTAATTCACAGGCCCTGCACCAACGTGCCGTTCCCATGACATGCGGGGAGAGACACGCAGCTCATCGTGCCCTGCCTGGAGCCCGCGGGCTGTGCCCGGCCCTGGCCCCCACTCACCCAGCTGGCACTCGTCCAGGTCCTGGTGGCAGGTGGGCCCGGTGTAGCCTGGCTGGCACAAGCAGACGGCCGAGCCCGTCAGGGGGTTGGTGTCGCACGAGGCCTCCGCGTGGCAGGGGCTGCTCAGGCAGGCGTCACTCAGGTGGCACAGGAGCCCTGGGGGCGTCGGACGGGGTGAGAGACGCCCCCATGCAGAGCCAGCTGCACCCAGATCACGGTCAGCACCCTCCACAGGGGACAGGCCCCTGCCCCATTCCCTGCTGCCCCCCAAAGCCAGGGGCCGGGTGGGAGCTGGTTCTCCCTAGAGGGGCCAGGCCCCTGCCCCATTCCCTGCCCCCCAAAGCCAGGCAGGCCCTGCCCTGGGGCCGGGTGGGAGCCGGTTCTCCCTAGAGGGGCCAGGCCCCTGCCCCTGCCCCATTCCCTGCTGCCCCCCAAAGCCAGCCAGGCCCTGCCCTGGGGCCGGGTGGGAGCTGGTTCTCCCTAGAGGGGCCAGGCCCCTGCCCCATTCCCTGCTGCCCCCCAAAGCCAGCCAGGCCTTGCCTTGGGGCCGGGTGGGAGCCGGTTCTCCCTAGAGGGGCCAGGCCCCTGCCCCATTCCCTGCTGCCCCCCAAAGCCAGCCAGGCCCTGCCCTGGGGCCGGGTGGGAGCTGGTTCCCCCTAGAGGGGCCAGGCCCCTGCCCCATTCCCTGCCCCCCAAAGCCAGCCAGGCCTTGCCTTGGGGCCGGGTGGGAGCTGGTTCCCCCTAGAGGGGCCAGGCCCCTGCCCCATTCCCTGCCCCCCAAAGCCAGCCAGGCCCTGCCCTGGGGCCGGGTGGGAGCTGGTTCTCCCTAGAGGGGCCAGGCCCCTGCCCCATTCCCTGCCCCCGCAGGCCGGGCCCCACCCGTGCGCCCCGGGGGGCACTGGCACAGGAAGGTGCCCACGCGGTCGAGGCAGGTGGCGCCGGGGAAGCAGGTGGCCGAGACGCAGTCGTCCACGTTGTGGGTGCAGCTGGTGCCCGACCAGCCGTTGACGCAGACGCAGCGGGAGCCCCCGGGCAGGTTGTGGCAGGTGCCGCCATGGTGGCAGGGTGAGGGGCCCAGTGCCAGATACTCGTCCTCGTCCCCCGAGCAGTCCCAGCCTGCGGGGAGCACGTCAGGACGCCGGGGTTCCCGCCCAGCCCCACCGGGCGTGTGGGTGCTGGGGCGTTAGAGCCATGCGGGGGCTGGGAGCCAGGACACCTGGGTTCTCTCCCGGCTCTGGGAGGGGAGTAGGGGCTGGGGGGTCAGAGCGGGGGGGCTGGGAGCCAGGACACCTGGGTTCTCTCCCCGGCTCTGGGAGAGGAGGGAGGGGGAGTGGGTGAGGGGGGGGGGCCTGGGAGCCAGGACTCCTGGGTTCTTTCCCCGGCTCTGGGAGGGAAGTGGGGGCTGGTGGGCCAGAGCACCCCCAGCTCCCCACCCCCGGCTCTAACCCACCAGTCCCCACTCCCCTCCCAGAGCCAGGGAGAGAACCCAGGAGTCCTGGCTCCCCGCCCCTCCCCCGCTCTAACCACCAGTCCCCACTCCCCTCCCACAGCCAGGGAGAGAACCCAGGAGTCCTGGCTCCCCCCCTGCTCTAACCACCAGTCCCCACTCCTCTCCCAGAGCTGGGAGAGAACCCAGGAGTCCTGGCTCCCCGCCCCTCCCCCGCTCTAACCCACCAGCCCCACTCCCCTCCCAGAGCCGGGAGAGAACCCAGGAGTCCTGGCTCCCAGCCCCCCCTGCTCTAACCACCAGTCCCCACTCCCCTCCCAGAGCCGGGAGAGAACCCAGGAGTCCTGGCTCCCAGCCCTCCCCCCGCTCTAACCACCAGTCCCCACTCCCCTCCCACAGCCAGGGAGAGAACCCAGGAGTCCTGGCTCCCAGCCCCCCTGCTCTAACCACCAGTCCCCACTCCCCTCCCACAGCCAGGGAGAGAACCCAGGAGTCCTGGCTCCCAGCCCCCCTGCTCTAACCACCAGTCCCCACTCCCCTCCCAGAGCCAGGGAGAGAACCCAGGAGTCCTGGCTCCCCCCCTGCTCTAACCACCAGTCCCCACTCCCCTCCCAGAGCCAGGAGAGAACCCAGGCGTCCTGGCTCCCCCTCCGCTCTAACCACTAGCCCCTACTCCCCTCCCAGAGCTAGGAAAGAACCCAGGAGTCCTGGCTCCCATCCCCCCCTGCTCTAACCCACCAGCCCCCACTCCCCTCCCAAAGCCAGGGAGAGAACCCAGGAGTCCTGGCTCCCAGCCCTCCCCCTGCTCTAACCACCAGTCCCCACTCCCCTCCCAGAGCCAGGGAGAGAACCCAGGAGTCCTGGCTCCCCCCACGCTCTAAACACCAGTCCCCACTCCCCTCCCAGAGCCGGGAGAGAACCCAGGAGTCCTGCCCCCCCCCCGCTCTAACCACCAGCCCCCACTCCCTTCCCAGAGCCGGAAGAGAACCCAGGAGTCCTGGCTCCCAGCCCCCCCTGCTCTAACCCACCAGCCCCCACTCCCCTCCCAGAGCCAGGAAAGAACCCAGGAGTCCTGGCTCCCAGCCCCCGCTGCTCTAACCCACCAGCCCCCTCCCCCCTCCCAAAGCCAGGGAGAGAACCCAGGAGTCCTGGCTCCCAGCCCCCCCTGCTCTAACCCACCAGCCCCCACTCCGCTCCCAGAGCCGGGAGAGAACCCAGGCGTCCGGGCACCTACCTGTCCATCCTTCCATGCACATGCACCGGTAATGGGCGCTGGGCAGGCACTGGCAGGTGCCCCGTTTCTGGCAGGGCGAGGGGAAGCAGGGGTCGCCCACGGCCCCTGGCACTCGTCCCCAGTGAACCCTGGGGGGCAGGAGCAGGTGTAGGTGGGGGGCTCCGAGGGGTGGAAGAGCCAGGGGAAGCAGGTGCCCCCATTCTGGCAGCGCTCGGGACAGCACGGGTCCTGGAACTGGCACAACTCCCCCACAAAGCTGGGAGGGCACCTGGGGAGCGAGAACCCAGGAGTCCGGTGAGGGGGGGAGGGAGTTAAGGCCCCCCCATTTCCCCTTCCCCCAAAGCCCACCAACCATCTCCCTCCTGCTGTGTTCCCCTCAACTCACAGGCAGGAGCGGCTCCCATCGGGGTGTGCCAGGCAGGTGCCCCCGTTCACGCAGGGATCCCGGGTGCAGGTCAGACCTGGGTGGGGGGACAGACGGACGGGGGGGTCAGAACACCCACAGACACGGAGACCCCATCTCCCCGGCCCTCCTCCCCTACCCCAGACCCCCGGCTGTACCTTGCCCAGGGGTCCTTATCCTGGGATAATCTCCCGGTGCGGACAGCCTTATCCCGGGATAAAGGGGCCAGTCCCCCTTTAGCTCCTTCCCCTACAGGGACAGATCCGCGCTGACCCCCAGCCGGGCAATCTCCCCTCCAGCACAATCCCAGCCCAGGGCCCAATGGGGACGGAGCAGCCAGCCCCACTATGGGCACAGAGAACCCAGGAGTCCTGCCAGGCAGGGGGGCAGCATTTCTGTTAATTTGGTTTCCAGTTGGAATATTGGGTGTGACGTAGCCCAGGGGAGCTTTACAATGTGACAGAAAATCCAGCCCATCGCCGAGGATCCAGCGTTCAAACGTGTTGCATCCGGCCAGGTTCGGATTTCAGATATTGCACATCCCGGGCAGAGCGCATAGATCGCAGCTAAGTTTACGGGAGGCTTTTAATTTAACAGTACATAGAATCCGAAACCATTAAATAACCTTCAAGTTCACAAATCCATTGTACTGTTTAAATATTACAGCGTGAGACAAATGAAACATATGATATCTAATATTTTAATATGAACCACATTTGAAATAATCATATATCAAATATATTGCAATATTATATGCCGCAAATAGTATATTCAATATTTTAATATATCATAGATAATCTTCAACATAGATACATATAATATTAACACAGTAGATCTATTTAATATTGATCTCGAGATGACTAGATCATATGAAATGTAAAATATAGAATTAATTTTAAGATTAGATTTTTGTATTGACCATTTTAATATATGATACTTCTACAACGGTGATTCTATGTAATATTGATTCTAACATACATGAAGTGTAATAGTATATTCAATATTTAAATAACATCTTCAGGAATACCTATAGATCTAATTCTACATACTGAAGGCGATTTCAATAGTACGGATATTTAAAACGCTAAGATGGTCTATATTAGTACAGATTGTCTAGAATGGCTGTATTGCATGTTAGAGCTGTAATGAAATACGTTACCTCTTTGAATCTAGCCGTACACAGAGAACACGAAAGACGAGGCCCCTCGCTCTCCCCCCAGGGTTTGCCAGTCAGGAATGAACGACACCGCACGCTAGCGTCCCCCAGGACACCATTCACTAGCACTGCACCCAATAGCTTAGGCCAGCGGAGCGCGACACCGGCTCGTACACATGGTGCTAGCAGTGGTGGTCACTAGGCCGTGTAAACGGAAGCGAAGTGACCCCCTTGAGCACGCGGACGCGACATGATTTTACCCGAGCAGAAGGAGTGGTTGGAAACAGCCTGACGGGCCTTTCCTGGCCGCCATGGCCCTCCCCTCATCCCATCCCCCAGCATCTGCATTTTGAGGTCTCTGTGTTTCTGTTTCCCAGCTGGAGCCGAAAGCCGGGGGATGCTGAACAGTCACGGCCCTGCAGGCCCATTAGTGTATCGAGTCCGACCTGCTGTACGGCCCAGGCCTGAGAGCGCCCCCCCTGCTGCCCTGCCCCACACAGACACACCGCCCCCAATACATCACCAGCTCCTTGGGCACAGGGCTGGCTGCGAGCAGGCACAGGGGATTTTGCAGCCAGGAACTCGCCAGGCAAACACGACTTAGAGCCATTTCTTCTCCTGAGACCACCCAAGGACTGGCCACTGCTGCCCCCTCCCCAACACTGGCGAAAGGCCCCTTTATCCTGGGACAAGGGCCGCACACTCGGGACTCTCCCAGGAGAGCAAAACCGGGAGGCCACGTGAGGCCAAGGCCAGCGTTTAACCATCGGACATAGTCCTTCACCTGCGAAGTGCCGCCCCGCATCCGGCCCATGGAGCCAGCATCCATCGCCCACCTGGGACCTCCTCAAAAACCAAGAGAACCCCAGAAAACCCACCGAGCTACCTCACAACCCTCCTGCTTTGCCATGGTGACCACAGGAGTCTCCTGCCAGTGCCCACCGCTGCCTTATGCCACCTGCCCACGATCGTCGAGCCAAGGAAGGTGCCCGGGTGTTCAGCGAGTGGCCAGTGGCCCAGCTCCAGGGGCACAGGATCAACCTAGACGTCCTGGGTTTCAGGCCCTCGAGGTGGCAGCTCTCACGATCCAGTGGAGAGGGGGGGACATGGGCATCGTGACCGAGCATTAGACTCGCACTGTAACAACTCAAGGAGGGCTGGCTCCCGGGACCCCCAGACTCAGCCACTGGCCAAGTCACTCCTCTGTGCCTCAGTTTCCCCACCTGGACACTGGGGAGAATGAGCCCCACCTGCGTTATAAGGTGCTCGGAGCTGTACGGACGAAGACCTGGCGCTTTACAAAGGAGGCCGACATTTTAATCCCAATTGCCCAGATGGGGAAACTGAGGCACAAGGCAGGGAAAGGGACTTGACCAAGGTCACCCAGCACGGCAGTGGCACAGCTGGGAATGGAACCCAGGAGTCCTGGCTCCCAGCCCCTCCCCCTGGCACTAACCCACCAGACCCCACTCCCCTCCCAGAGCCAGGAGAGAACCCAGGAGTCCTGACACACTGGCCATTCCACCCCCCCCCAAATTACACAGCACTAATTATGCCCCCCCCAGGCCGCATTACCTTTACTCCTCTTGCTGCCCCTGGTGTTTGTTGTCCCCTCCCTCGCCCACCTTGGCACCGGCTTCCTCTGCCCATTAATTAACTTTGTTTCCTTCGTTACCATTAATTCCCTCTCACCCGCCCCCCCGTGCAATAAAACTCCCACCCGTCAATTCTTTCATTCGCATTCACTAACCGGCAATAATTGCAGGCGGGGGCGCGGGCACCCCCCCTCCTGTCACTACCCGTCCACCTCTGCTAACGAACGGGCACCAATTATCCCCCAAACCCCCCGCAGCCTTTTAATTTTTTATTAATCCAATCCGGCATCGGCCTGTGCCTAACCCCCTCGCCCCCACTCCCGCCCGGCCACCCGCGTCCTGCCTCCCCCCTCCCCCTCCCAGTTCCTGTTGTTTTCCAGTTGTTCCGGATTCTGACCCTGTCCCAGCGGCATCCGGACCTCGGGGAGGGGTTCCGGGGGGGCAGCGCTGAGCGTCGGAATCAGTTGGGGGGGGGAGAACCGATCACCCCCACTACATACACAAGTGGTGCCAGCCGGACACAGACACACATGGACACACACACATGGTGCCAGCTGGGCACAGACACACACAGACACACACAAACACACACGGTGCCAGCCAGGTACACGTACACACACACACACACACACACACAGAGTGCCAGCCAGGTACACACACACACAGTGCCAGCCAGGTAGTGCCAGCCAGGTACACACACACACAGGGTGCCAGCCGGGAACACACACACACACACACACACGGTGCCAGCCAGGTGTACACACACACACATGCACACGGTGCCAGCCAGGTACACACAGACACGGTGCCAGCCGGGTACACACAGACACACACACACACACACACACTCAAGGGCCCAGCCAGGTACACACAGATAGGGTGCCAGCTGGGTACACACACACACAGACACGGTGCCAGCCAGGTACACACAGACACAGTGCCAGCCGGGTACACACAGACACACACACACACACGGTGCCAGCCAGGTACACACACACACACACACACACACACGGTGCCAGCCAGGTACACACACACACAGGGTGCCAGCCGGGTACACACACACACAGGGTGCCAGCTGGGTACACACACACACGGTGCCAGCCGGGTACACACACACACACACACACGGTGCCAGCCGGGTACACACAGACACACACACAGACACGGTGCCAGATGGGTACACACAGACACACACACACACACACAGAGTGCCAGCCATGCCCACCCCCAGGCAGCAGGTGCCCAGCCAAGCCAGGGGGCTCCCGGGGGTCCTCCCCCCCGTGCGTCCCCCCCGTACCTTGGGCCAATGGCGGCAGCAGGGGCAGCAGCGGCCCCATCGCTGAGCGCGGAGCCCCCCAGCCTCGAGCCCGCCCCCCCGCCCCCGGCCATTGTCCAGAGCTTCCTGAGCCCACAAGGCGGGGAGGGACCCGCGACCCACCCCCTTCCTGTCCCCCATCCTCCCGGGCCAACGCGCCCAGGAGCACTCTGCCCCCGCACGGACCCCGCGGCAGAGCGACCGGCAGGGCCAGAGGGGGGTGCGGGGGTCACCCTCCCCCACCTGCCCAGACTGGGGCCCCGCTGGGTTTGGGGGTCACCCCCCACAGGACAGGAGCCAGGCGGGTCACAGTCACCTCTCGCTTTTATTTATAGCTGTTAAAAAAGCCCCCGGGGCAGGATCTGGCAGGGGGGAGCCCTGTGGGAGGGAGGCGCTCCATAGGCAGGGAACCCCCCCAGTCCCTCATCATGGCCCCCCCAGTCTATAAATATCCACAGGGGAAGACAGTGCAGTACAGGGGTAGGGGGGCAGGATCACCCCCCCCAAGGGACTGGGGGCCAGGTACTAGCACGGGGGGGATCCCCCAGCCCGTCTAGGCTGGGGGCGGGTCTCCCTCAGGGGCGGGGCTAAGTGCTGCCTCATGTGGGAGGGGTGGTCACTAAGGGGGCAGGGCCAGCCCTCACCCGGGGGAAGGGGAAGGGGCAGTGCCTGAGGGGGCGGGGCTAGGCTCATAGGGAGGAGGAGTTCTCTGAAAAGGGGCGGGGTTAATGCTGCTCAGGTGGGAGGAGCTATCCACAAGGGCAGGATGAGCCTGAAAACAGGCGGGGCTGTTACCAATGGGGCGGGGCCAGCCACATGTAGGCGTGGCCAATGCCAAGATGGCATATCGGGGGCCAGGCGAGGCCCAGGTGGGCTTGGCTGTCACCAAGGGGCGTGACCAGCTGTGGGTGGGCGTGGCCCTCCCTGAGGGGCGTGGCTAGCCTGGGTGAGCATGGCTCACATGGAGGGGGCGTGGCTAGCCTGGGTGGGCGTGGTTCCCATGGAGGGGCGTGGCTAGCCCTCACCCTGCTCCCCGAGGTAGAAGGTGCGGGGGCGCCGGGCAGAGCGCAGGGGGCCCCGGCCTGGGCGGGGCGGAACCGAGGGCGCCTGGGTGCGGTTGTCGGGCGCTGGGGGGCGGCGCAGGGAGGGTGGCACCGTGGAGCTCTTGATGTGGATCACACGTGTGTCCATCACCTCACAGTCGATCTGCATCATCACCTCGAAGCCCCGCGACGCGTTGTACAGGCTCTCTGGGGAGAGACGGGGGTCAGCCCGGCGCCGGGATGTGGCTGGCTCTGGGGCAGGGCGGGTGATACAGGGACCCCTCTCCCAATGCCGGGACATGGCTGGCTCTGGGGTGAGGCACGTGATACAGGCACCCCTCTCCCAGTGCTGGGATGCGGCTGGCTCTGGGGTGGGGCTGGCTCTGGGGCAGGGCGGGTGATACAGGGACCCCTCTCCCAGTGCCGGGATGCGGCTGACTCTGGGGCAGGCCGGGTGATACAGGGACCCCTCTCCCAGTGCCGGGACATGGCTGACTCTGGGGCGGGGCGGGTGATACAGGGACCCCTCTCTCGGTGCTGGGATGCGGCTGACTCTGGGGCGAGGCGGGTGATACAGGGACCCCTCTCCCAGTGCTGGGATGCGGCTGGCTCTGGGGTGGGGCTGGCTCTGGGGCAGGGCGGGTGATACAGGGACCCCTCTCCCAGTGCCGGGACGCGGCTGACTCTGGGGCAGTGCGGGTGATACAGGGACCCCTCTCCCAGTGCTGGGATGCGGCTGGCTCTGGGGTGAGGCAGGTGATACAGGCACCCCTCTCCCAGTGCTGGGATGCGGCTGGCTCTGGGGTGGGGCTGGCTCTGGGGCAGGGCGGGTGATACAGGGACCCCTCTCCCAGTGCCGGGATGTGGCTGACTCTGGGGCAGGGCGGGTGATACAGGGACCCCTCTCCCAGTGCTGGGATGCGGCTGGCTCTGGGGCGAGGCGGGTGATACAGGCACCCCTCTCCCAGTGCTGGGATGCGGCTGGCTCCCGGGCAGGGCTGGCTCTGGGGCAGGGCGGGTGATACAGGGACCCGTCATCCGGTGCTGGGACGTGGCTGGCTCTGGGGCGGGGCTGGCGATACAGGGACCCCTCTCCCAGTGCCGGGACAGGGCTGACTCTGGGGCAGGGCAGGTGATACAGGGACCCGTCATCCAGTGCTGGGACGCGGCTGGCTCTGGGGCAGGGCTGGCTCTAGGGCAGGGCGGGTGATACAGGGACCCCTCTCCCAGTGCTGGGATGCAGCTGGCTCTGGGGCAGGGCGGGTGATACAGGGACCCCTCACCTGCTGCTGGGATGCGAGGGCCTCTGAGTTGGGGCCGGCTCTGGGGTGGGGCGGGTGACACGGGGACCCCTCGCCCGGCGCCGGGACGCGACTGGCTCTGGGGCGGGGCGGGGGGCCGGTTATCGCGGTTCCCAAGCACAGGGAGCCAGGGCCGTACCATTCAGCGCCATGGCCGGCATCACCAGCGACATCTTGGGCCGGGTGGTTTTGTTGTGGCTGATGGCCGGGAGCAGGAGGTGATCCTGGGGCCGGGAGCCAGACAGACCAGAATGAGAGACAGACAAACAGAGAGCGCCGCCTGCTGCCTGCCTGTTCCCTACTGCCCCCCACCCCGATCCCTTCTGCTCCCCTGCCCCGCCCGCTCCCTGCTGCTCCAGCCCCCTGCTGCCCGCCCGCTCCCTACTGCCCCCCACCCCGATCCCTGCTGCTCCCCTGCCCCGCCCCCTGCAGCACTGCCCCTAGTGCCCCCATGGGGCAATGGGGAGCCCTGACTGCCCGGGCAGAGCCCCCTGCTGCCCCCCCCCCGCAGCCCAGCCCCTAGTGCCACCCTGGGGCAATGGGGAGCCCTGACTGCCTGGGCAGAGCCCCCTGCTGCCCCCGCCCCCTGCAGCCCAGCCCCTAGCGCCGCCCTGGGGCAATAGGGAGCCCTGACTGCCAGGTGGGAGCCCCCTGCTGCCCCCCCCCCCCCCCCCGCAGCCCAGTCCCTAGCGCCGCTCTGGGGCAATGGGGAGCCCTGACTGCCCGGGCAGAGCCCCCTGCAGCCCAGTTCCTAGCGCCGCTCTGGGGCAATGGGGAGCCCTGACTGCCCGGGCAGAGCCCCCTGCTGCCCCCGCCCCCTGCAGCCCAGCCCCTAGCGCCTGACTGCCCGGGTCCAGGCCCCCGGCTCACCCTACGGAAGGACACCACGTAGAAGGTGTCCTCCCGCCGGTCGATGGCGTCCATGAAGTGGTGCTCCGTGCGGTCGGGGCGCTGGTAGACCTGCAGCTCGCTCAACGAGTCCCTGAAACCGGAGACGGGCATCAGGGAACAGGGCCTGTCCCTGCGGGGGGCACCGGCCCCGATCTGGGCACAGGGCGGGGCCTGGCTGGCTTTGGAGGTATCGGGGGGCCCCTTACCTCTCTGGGCGTTCGAAGGGGCTGGCTGGGACGTATCGCGACGGGCTGGGCGCCTCCCTCTGCGGCGACTCCTGTGACTGGGATCGGGAAGAAGGTCAGTGGGGGGCACCGGGGAACCCCCACAACAGCCCAGCAAAGGCTGCCACTTGGCACCCCCAGAGGATTGTGGGTAAAACCACCCAGGATTCTGGGTAACGCCCTGTGGCCCGGGCAGCTCCCAGCCCCCCCTCCATGCAGTCCAGACACAGACAGACTGGGCTCCTCCCCCAGTGGGTGGAGCCACCCTAGCTTGCTCCGCCCCTCCGGCCTCACCTGATTGGCCCGTGGCTTGCGGGCCTGCAGGGGCTTCCTGTGGTTGATCTGGTGCCGACGCACCCAGCCGCTGAGCTCGTCCGCCAGCCTGGGGGACAAAGCGGGAGGGAGAGGGTTAAAGTGGGACTCGGGGCGGTGCCCAGGGGACTGTGGGATAGGTTACTCCCAATGCCTCACAGCCAGGGCTCCATTCATGTGTGCACAGGACCAGGGGCGGCTCCAGGTCCCAGCGCGCCAAGATACGGGGGGCGCTCTGCCGGTTGCCGTGAGGGCGGCAGGCAGGTTGCCTTCGGCAGCATGCCTGTGGGAGGTCTGCCAAATCCGCAGGACCGGGGACCTCCCGCAGCAAGCCGCCGAAGGCAGCCTGCCTGCCATGCTGGGGTGGCAAAATATCTAGAGCTGCCCCTGCACAGGACTAAAGGGGGTACTCCCCAGAGGAACTAGGGGATCTGTTACCCATAATTCCTCACTGCAGCAGCTCTGCTACTGCCCATCCAAGGGCAGTTTGCAGAGGTTTCTGGAAGATGTTACCCACAATCCCTTACCCAGGGGGTCCCTGCTCATTGGCAGCCCCCAGGGGATTGTGGGATATGTTACGGACAGTCCCCGCCCAGGGCCCTTTCCCAGGGGCCAGGCCGGAGGGATGCAGGGAACCCACCGCAGCGACTCGGTGCGGTTGAAGTGGCGGCAGTCGGACGCCAGGAACAGCTTGTCCAGGTCCCGCAGCATCAGGTCCTTCATGCCGGAGAGGGCGGCTGTGAGGTTCCTGTGGGAGAAGAGAGCAGTGTCACCGGGGGCTTTGGGGGTCCACAGGGGTGGGGGAGCCCCTTGTGCTCTTACCTGAACCTGGTCTTGCTCACGCTGGCAGGGGCCAGCTCCTCCCTCAGCTCCCCTGGCTCCTCCTTCGGTGGCTGCTCCACCACACCCAGCAGGTGCCGACGGCTCTGCCCGGCCCCCGCCCCCTGGCTGGGCGGCACCGTCTCCACAGCCTTCTGCTCACTGATGCTGGGGGGGAAGAAGGGGTCAGACAGGCCAGGCTGCTCCCAGGGAAGAGTGGGATACATTACTCACAATCCCCTGTAGGCAGGAGTGTGATGGAGGGCTAAGAGGGCAGCTCCTTGAGGATGCTCGGACACATTACTCACAATCCCTTGCAGTCAGGAGTGTGATAGGGGGCTAAGAGGGCAGCTCCCGGAGGATGCTGGGACACGTTACCCACAATCCCATGCAGGCAGGAGTGTGATTCAGGGGCTAAGAGGACAGCTCCCGGGGGATGCTGGGACATTAACCACAATCCCCCAGGGCCTCACCTGACGGGCCCGAAGTTGAAGGCGATGAAGAGCAGCACGACCATGACGCAAACGACCTTCCGGTTCCCAGGGCTGAACTTCAGCTCCCTGCTCTGGAGATGAGGGGGGCAAGAGGGTGTCAGAATTGTGCAGCCTGAGCGAAACCACCCTCCCAACTAGGGCTGCCTCCCTCCCGCAATATCATAATGGTACATCCCAGCCAAAGGCAGAGCTCCCCTTCCAAACGAGGCAGCCATGATGGTGTGTCCCACCAACTTCCCCCCAATATCATAATGGCACATCCCAGCCAAAGCTTTCCCCCCTACAATGGTATGTCCCACTGACTCCCCTCTGCCTAAACTGCTATCATAAAGGAACATCCTATCAAAGATAGACACCCCCCCACACACACTATAATGGACCCTCGTAGCATGGAACACAATTTTCCTGCTCCCCGCACCGTTACTATCATAATGGAACACCCCTCCAAAAGTTTGGTGTCTCCCACCTTAGGGGTGCTAATGGAATGTCCCAAAGGGACGGCCTAAACTCCCCTTTTACAAGGAATATAATGGTACACCCCTAAAGGTTCTCAATATCCCTCCCCTCAGAGATCATAATGGAATCTCCCAGGACACCCCTCTAATGGACTTCTCCAGAAATTTCCCCCCTCACACAGTGGAGCTAATGGAACATCCCAGGAGAAGACTTCACAATCCCTTCCCCTCTCAGGGGCCATAGCGTCCTCCCCCGCCCCACAGATGACAATGGAATGTCCCACAAGGGGGTTGCTCCCTTCTCCCTCCACATGGGCCACAATGGAACATCCTAAAAACAGACAATATGAACAGCTCCCCCCCGCCCAAAGGGATCACAATGGGACATCCCAGCAGAAAGCATCTACCATTATCACCTCTGATGTAGGGGGGGAAGGGATTTAGAATGTACCATTATGAACTCTACAAGAGGAAGGAGGGAACAGCACCTTGCAGGGATGTACCACTATGGTCCTGTTCCGCCTGCTACTAGATATACCACCATGACCCCGGGGGGGAGGGTGTTATGGGATGTACCACTATGATCATTAAATGGGGGGAACACCTTACGTCTGAAATGTACCATTATGATGGGGAAAGGCAGATACTGTGGCTGCAAGAATGTACCATTATGACATGAGAAGCAGCTTCGTGTTGGAATGTACCATTATGATCCCTGCATGGGGGGAGAGAGAGAGCTGATTGCTGGGATATACCATTATGCTACCTATGGGGGTCAAATATTTACTGCCGAGATATACCATTATGTATCGCATATGGGGGGTATGTTTGGTGTTGGAATGTACCATTCTGATCTACCCTGCCCTGGCTCGCCCGCCGGGGGGCGCTCACCTCGCCCAGGACGCAGTCCAGCCGACGGCGCAGCAGGACGTTCTCCCGCCGCAGCCGCTCGTTCTCAGCCAGTGCCTCCCGCAGGCGGCACTCCAGCCCGTGCAGGTACTCCTTCTTCTTCCGGCGCGACTGGCAGGCCGACTCCCGGTTCTTGATCATCCGCTGCTGCCGCTTCAGCACCTTCACCTGGGGGCAGGGGCAGGCAGAAAGGGGGGGCTGTGGGTCAGGAGTGTGGAGCACGGAGGGGGGGCTGAGCTAGCAGGGGCTGCAGGTCGGGAGTGAGGGGCACCAGCAGAGATGGGGGGGGCAGGGCTGGGCTGGCAGGGGCTGCAGGTCAGGAGTGAAGGGCACTAGCAGAGCGACGGGGAGCGGGGGGGCAGGGCTGGGCTGGCAGGGGTTGCAGTTCGGGAGTGAGGGGCACCGGCAGGGC
The DNA here is from genome assembly GCF_025201925.1 of Gopherus flavomarginatus. Taxonomy (NCBI): domain Eukaryota; kingdom Metazoa; phylum Chordata; order Testudines; family Testudinidae; genus Gopherus; species Gopherus flavomarginatus. The sequence goes on from NC_066628.1 coordinate 1,757,304, forward strand.
TGGGGGGGCAGGGCTGGGCTACCAGGGGGCTGCAGGTCAGGAGTGAGGGGCGCCAGCAGAACTGGGGGGGGGCAGGGCTGGGTTGGCAGGGGGCTGCGGGTCAGGAGTGAGGGGCATTGGCAGAGTTGGTGGGGGGGCAGGGCTGGGCTGGCAGGGGCTGCGGGTCAGGAGTGAGGGGCACCAGCAGAGCGGTGGGGAGCGAGGGGGCAGGGGAGCTGGGGGGGCAGGGCTGGGTTGGCAGGGGCTGCGGGTTGGCAGTGAGGGGTACCGACAGGGCTGGGGGGGGCAGGGGCGGCGGGTTGGGAGTGAGGGGCACCAGCAGAGCTGGAGGGGGCAGGGCTGGGTTGGCAGGGGCTGCGGCTCAGGAGTGAGGGGCATTGGCAGAGTTGGTGGGGGGCAGGGCTGGGCTGGCAGGGGCTGCGGGTTGGCAGTGAGGGGCACCGACAGGGCTGGGGGGGGCAGGGGCGGCGGGTTGGGAGTGAGGGGCACCGGCAGAGCTGGGGTGGGCAGGGCTGGGCTGGCAGGGGGCTGTGGGTCAGGAGTGAGGGGCATTGGCAGAGTTGGTGGGGGGCAGGGCTGGGCTGGCAGGGGCTGCGGGTTGGCAGTGAGGGGCACCGACAGGGCTGGGGGGGGCAGGGGCGGCGGGTTGGGAGTGAGGGGCACCGGCAGAGCTGGGGTGGGCAGGGCTGGGTTGGCAGGGGCTGCGGGTCAGGAGTGAGGGGCACCGACAGAGCTGGGGGGGCAGGGCTGGGCTGGCAGGGGGCTGCGGGTCGGGAGTGAGGGGCACCAGCCGCAGTCTGTTACTCACGTCAATCTCTGGGTTGCAGGGTCCGAGCTGGCTCGGGGCCGGGACGATGGTTTTGGCCTCGGGTTTGGGGGCGCTGGGGGGGAGCCTGGCCGGGGGGCCGTCCTTCCCCGGGGGCTGGACCTTGAGGAGCCCCGAGAGCGGGAGGTGCAGAAGGTCACTCTGGGAGATGACGACAGAGGGTGCTGGGACTGCAGGGAGGGACGTGGGTCAGTGTCTCCCACACGCACGAGCCCCATGTCCCATGTCCCCGCCCCGAGCCAGCCAATGCCTGCCCTGGGGCGCCCCCTAGAGGGGCCCAGCCCCTGGCCCAGTACCTGTGATGGCCGGCTTGAGGGGCTGGGCCTGGGCTCCCGGCACCGTCTGCAGTAGGATGGTGGGGCTGGGGGTGGCCGCAGGCTGCACCGGGACAGTGGCCACCACCACCGGCTTTGGCTGGATGGGCGGCTTCCGGCTCAGGATCGACTCAGCCTTGATGGGAGTCACCGGCTTCCCTGCAAGAAATGCAATGTACTTCCCCCAGCACCCCCACCCCGGCGAGCCCCATAGCCAACCCCTCACCCCACTCCCCCAGCACCCCATACCCTGCTCCCCCCCAACAGCCAGCTCTCACCCTGCTCCCCCAGCACCCCCGAACCCTGATCCCCCCCACAGCTAGCCCTCACCTTGCTCCCCCAGCACCCCTGAACCCTGAACTCCCCCCTCAGCCAGCCCCTCACCCCGCTTCCCCACCACCCCTCTACCCTGCCCCCCCCCACAGCCAGCCCTCACCCCTCTCCCCCAGCACCCCCGAACCCTGAACTCCCCCCTCAGCCAGCCCCTCACCCCACTTCCCCACCAACCCTCTACCCTGCTCCCCCCCACAGCCAGCCCTCACCCTGCTCCCCCAGCACCCCCGAACCCTGATCCCACCCACAGTCAGCCCTCACCCCGCTCCCCCAGCACCCCTGAACCCTGAACTCCCCCCCTCAGCCAGCCCCTCACCCCACTTCCCCACCACCCCTCTACCCTGCTCCCTCCCACAGCCAGCCCTCACCCCGCTCCCCCAGCACCCCCGAACCCTGATCCCCCCCCTCAGCCAGCCCCTCACCCTGCTTCCCCACCACCCCTCTACCCTGCTCCCCCCCACAGCCAGCCCTCACCCCGCTCCCCCAGCACCCCCGAACACTGATCCCTCCCCTCAGCCAGCCCTCACCCCGCTCCCTCAGCACCCCCGAACCCTGATCCCCCCCACAGCCAGCCCTCACCCTGCTCCCCCAGCACCCCTGAACCCTGAACTCCCCCCCTCAGCCAGCCTCTCACCCCGCTTCCCCACCACCCCTCTACCCTGCTCCCCCCCACAGCCAGCCCTCACCCCGCTCCCCCAGCACCCCCGAACCCTGACCCCCCCACAGCCAGCCCCTCACCCCGCTTCCCCATCACCCCTCTACCCTGCTCCCCCCCACAGCCAGCCCTCACCCCGCTCCCCCAGCACCCCCGAACCCCCATATCCTGATCCTCTCCACAGCCCGCCCTCACCCCGCTTCCCCAGCACCCCCTACCCCGCTCCCCCCCACAGCCAGCTCTCACTCCGCTCCCCCAGCACCCCCGAACCCTGATCCCCCCCACAGCCAGCCCCTCACCCCGCTTCCCCACCACCCCTCTACCCTTCTCCCCCCCACAGCCAGCCCCTCGCCTCGCTCCCCCCACAGCCAGCCCCTCACTCCACTCTCCAAGCACCCCCATACCCTGCTCCCTCCCACAGCCAGTCCCTCACCCCACTCCCCCAGCGCCCCCTACCCCGCTCCCCCCCACAGCCAGCCCCTCGCCCCGCTCCCCCAGCACTCCCATACCCTGCTCCCCCCCACAGCCAGCCCCTCGCCTCACTCCCCCCACAGCCAGCCCCTCACTCAGCACCCTCGTACCCTGCTCCCCCACCACAGCCAGCCCCTCACCCCCCTCAATGCCCCGCTCCCCTGCTCCCCCCCAGCCAGCCCCACAGCCAGCCCCTCGCCCCACTCCGCCAGTGCCCCCCACCCCGCTTCTCCTCACAGCTAGCCCCTCGCCCTGCTCCCCTCACTGCCCCCTGTTGGCCAGACCTAGAGTCACCACAGCCCCTCCCCCACAGCAGACCCTACCCTCCGGTGCTGGTTACCTGGCATGGTCTGTGTCTCTGGGGCTGGCAGAAGGCTGATCTGGACAGTGCCAACTGGGGGGGCCAAGACGTCCCCAAACATGCAGGGTGGGGTTGGAGGGTGCTCGGCTTTCACTCTCATCACGTCGTCCGGGCTTGCGGCCTGGGGGGAGCCACAGCTGAGTGTCGGGGCCGGGGAGGGGGGCACAGAGCTGAGTGTGGGGGCTGGGGATGTCTCCCAGGCAAAAGGGAGGCACGTACCGGTCTCGGGGGGTCGGGGGTCATGGAGAGGATGGAGGAGTCTGAGCTGTGGGAGGAAGCGGGGGACATGGGCTCGGACTTCACCTGGAGGTCTGTGCGGGGGGTGGAAAGGGGTTAGAAAATAGTCCTTCATCAATATTCCTCCACCCCCAACGTCCACCTGCCCCAGGGCAGCCCCACTGCACACAGATATCCCTCCGCCCCCTACATCCACCCACACGAGGGCAGCCCCACTGCATAGATATCTCTCCACCCCCAACGTCCACCTGCCCCAGGGCAGCCCCACTGCACACTGATATCCCTCCGCCCCCTACATCCACCCACACGAGGGCAGCCCCACTGCATAGATATCTCTCCACCCCCTATGTCCACCTGGCCAGGGAAGCCCCAATGCACAGAGATATCACTCCGCCCCCTACGTCCACCTGCCCCAGGGCAGCTCCACTGCACAAATATCCCTCCGCCACCTATGTCCACCTGCCCCAGGGCAGCCCCATTGCACAGATATTCCTCCACTCCACCTCACCATCTGTCCCAAATGCTGTGGGGAACCTGGACTCACCCGGGAAGAGGCTGGTTGGCATCTGGTCCCACAGCGGCTCTGGGGGGCTGGTGTCCATGCCCAGGTCAAAACCATCGTCAAACTGCAGGGAGAAGGGGGGAGATGAGGGGTGAAGTGGGGGGTCACCCGTGTATCTCTCCGGGGCCCAATCCGGCAGCCCCCAGGGTACAGAGGGCCCTGCTCTGAGGGAGAGCTGGGGCCCTTCTGCCAGGGGGATGGGTAGTGGGGGTGCTATGGAGCAGGTGGGTCACTGGGGGCACCCCCCAGGCAGGGTGGGGTGAGGGAAGGGCTCACCAATGCACTGGGCTCCAGGCAGGGGAAGAGGGCAGTGGGCTCCTCCCCATCGTCCAGGCAGCTGTAGAGAGCAGCATCTGGGGGCGGGAAGCAAGCAGGGCAGTCAGTCCCACTGCTCCAGTACCCAGCCCAGCCCACTCTTCCAGGCCCCTCCCCCTCTGGTACCCAGCCCCTCCTCCTCCTGCAGGCCCCTCCCTCTCCAGTACCAGCCCCGCCCACTCTTCCAGGACCCTCCCCCTCTGGTACCAGCCCCTCCTCCTCCTGCAGGCCCCTCCCTCTCCAGTACTAGCCCCGCCCACTCTTCCAGGCCCCTCCCCCTTCAGTACCCAGCCTCTCCAGTACTAGCCCCGCCCACTTCTACAGCCCCCTCCCCCTCCTGTGCCAGCCCCGCCCATTCTTCCAGGCCCCTCCCCCCAGTACCAGCCCCTCCCTCTCCTGCAGGCCCCTCCCCCTCCAGTACCAGCCCCTCCCCCTTCAGTACCCAGCCCCTCCAGTACTAGCCCCGCCCACTCCTGCAGGCCCCTCCCCCTCCCGTACCAGCCCCGCACCCAAAGCGCCTCCAGCCCCTCGCCCCACCGCGCTCCTGCCATTCAGACCCCTGGCCCCGCCCCCGGCCCCGCCCACCCCAGTCCTCGCTGCTCAGCAGGTTGTCGGCCAGGAACCGGCCCGAGTCGTGGAGCACCAGCAGCTCCGGGGCCACCGCCGCCATCTTCCCCCGGCCCCGCCCCCTCCGGCTGCCATGACAACCGCCCCACCCAATCGCAGCGCCGAATAGGCCCGCGCCAGCCAATCACAGCGCTCGGGAGGCGGGGCCGAGGCGAGATCAGCCAACGGGAAAGCGACTTCCGGTCCGGTCTTCCGGAATGGGCGTGGCCGCGGCAGCATGGCGAGAGCGGCGCACGCGCGGAACGGGGACACTGGGGCGGGGCGGAGCTCAGCACGGCGCATGCTCACAGAGCGGGAGCCCCTCACGGCGCCGGCCTGAGTTGGATGAGCCTGAGACACGTCTGGGTGAGTGTGGAGACAGCGACGCGCATGCGCGAAGCGAGGTGGACAAGCGGCGCGTGGATAGGTCTCCAAAGGGCGCATGCGTAGCTTTGAGACGCACAAACCCCTCCCAGCTCCCCCGCCGTGTCCGTGCTACGCGTGCGCAGTCTCGCACTGCCTCCTGGGATATGTAGTTCCGGGCCCCCTTAAAGGGCTAGTAGCGCCTCATGCCCCAGGCCGGCTCCCAGAGGGACTCAGCCGCCCCCGCATCCTCGTTCCCGCCTGGCCGGCCCCCAGCTATAGGCTAGAGCCGGTGGGTGAGGTCACAGCCTGCTGTGATGTCATCAACATCCCATATGCTGACATCACCACCCTCCCTCTGTGACATCACACTATGCCACCAGCACAAATGGTGATGTCATAAGGCTGCATGACATCATCAGCTCACCCCCTAAAGGGGACAGGCCCCTGCCCCATTCCCCACCCCCCCGAGCCAGCCAGTCCCTGCCCTGGGACCGGGTGGGAACCATTGCCCCCCAGAGGGGAAAGGTCCCTGCCCCATTCCTGCCCCCCTGAGCCAGCCAGTCCCTGCCCTGGGACCAGGTGGGAGCCGGCGCCCCCCAGAGGGGACAGGCCCCTGCCCCATTCCCCACCCCCCTGAGCCAGCCAGTCCCTGCCCTGGGACCGGGTGGGAGCCGGCGCCCCCCAGAGGGGACAGGCCTCTGCCCCATTCCCCACCCCCCCGAGCCAGCCAGTCCCTGCCCTGGGGCCGGGTGGGAACCATTGCCCCCCAGAGGGGACAGGTCCCTGCCCCATTCCTGCCCCCCTGAGCCAGCCAGTCCCTGCCCTGGGACCAGGTGGGAGCTGGCGCCCCCCAGAGGGGACAGGCCCCTGCCCCATTCCCCACCCCCCTGAGCCAGCCAGTCCCTGCCCTGGGACCGGGTGGGAGCCGGCGCCCCCCAGAGGGGACAGGCCCCTGCCCCATTCCCCACCCCCCTGAGCCAGCCAGTCCCTGCCCTGGTGCTGGGTGGGAGCTGGCGCCCCCTAGAGGGGACAGGCCCTGTGTCCCATTCCCTGCCCCCCTGAGCCGGCCAGGCCCCCAGCAGCTCCAATCCACTAAGAACCCCTCAGATGGCTCCTTTCCACAGTGGCCTCCAAAACCTCTTTATTCTGAATTCCTTTTTGGGGTACAGTGAGGTCGGGGAGGGGGTCGGTGTCTCGGGTCCGTCCGCTGCCCACGACTCTGGGAGTTGCCAGATGAACCGTCATTGGCCCCCACCAACCCCACTGTGAGCCTCAAGCAGGCCGCCCCGATGCCCCCCGTTCTGCTGGGAGCAGGGGGGTGTGCCTTGGTGGATAGAGTCCAACGGAGCCACCGCTGGCCGGGGGGGTTACATCTTTCTTGTCACCTATGGGGGGAAGAAAGAGGGGTGCCTAGCGAGTTACTTGTGGTGTTAACAGGCACCCCCAAAATCCACTGTCTCCCAATATTGTCCCTGTCAGTCTCCCAATGGGATGTGCTCCCCTAATATATTGGAGGGCCCCCAGAAATCACCAATCTATTGTGGGGGGTGCTAGGAGCTAGCATCTTGAAGCAGTGAACATCTTGGGGTGCATGCAAAGAGCAGAACAGGGAGTTTCGGATTCTAGGACAGAGGTGATTTCCAGATGTGGCAGGATATGAGGGACTACGATTACAGACACCTCAAGGGGTTGCATTTGCAAAGATGTGGAGCGATTCTGGGGTGCAGAATTGGGAACCCAGAGATTAGGAGGCATTTTGTGGTGCAGGGAGAGCACAAATCAGAGTATACAAGAGTGGGTAACCCCAACAAAGATCTGGAGGGTGTAGGTCAGTTTGAGGGTTTGGAACAAGAGGCTCCCCCAAATTATGGAAAGATTTGGGGCTACAGAATAGATGCAGAACAGGCCAGTGGGCCCCAGAAAGATGTTAAAGGATTCTGGGGTACAGCTTCAGTTTTGAGGTGCAGAAGAGGGAGAATCTCTACAAAGAGACCTGGCCGGGGGGGTAGATCCAGGAAGACCCTTTATGAATATGGAGAATTTTGGAGGTTCGGAAAAGGGGGAATCTCTGCCCATAGATAGGAGAATATGGGGAGGTCAAAACCAGTGACTTTGGGGGTGCACAAAGGGGCCCCTCACAAAATCAAGAAGGGATTGGGGGACAAAATGAGTGAAAACTGGGGTGCAGGACAAGGTGACGGCCAAATGGGGGTACAGAACAGCTACATATTGGAAGGGCAGATCAGGGAGTTTTGGGGGTGAGCCGTAGGGAGGTGGAGGAGTTTGGGGTGTGAACTTAGGATCCAGCCAGTGGGGTTCATTCTCTTGTTTAGGGGTGACTGCATAAAGGGGTGCCCGGTGGGTGTATTATGGATGAATTGGGGTGCTGGACAAGCGGGTACCTACTAAGTATCCAGGGGAAGTTTGTGGGGTTCAGCATTAGAAATTAACCTATGGGGAGAATGGGGGAGTTTGCGGGGCTGATAAAGGCGTGATCCAGTGAGGGAATTCAGGGCCATTTGGGGGCATGAACTGGGGACCCCAAGAGTTGGTGTGTTGCAACAAGGAGGCATGGGAGTTTGGGGGTACAGGAGTAGAGGGGCAGCTTCCTGGGAACAGAGGAGGGGATTTTAGGGTGCAGAACTGGGGATCCTTCGAGGGCAGACTGGGAAGTTCACAGAGGTGGGACACCCCACAGGGACTCAGATTGCTTCCAGGGGGCTGCGTGGGGACAGGGGTCCCACGAGCGAAGAAAGGGGGTGCACTTACCTAGGTCCCTGCGCCGGCTGGGGGGCAGGGGCGCCCCAGGGTCGTCCCGACGCAGAGCCGAGGCGATCTGCCGCCCCACATAGCGGCAAGCTGCTGGGAGAGAGGCGGGGACCCATTGAGGGGTGATCTGGGGGCGCAATGCACTCCCTTCTTTCACCCCCCGTCCCACTCGCCAGGACCCTCCCGCCCCTCGGATTCCCCCCAGCCCCAGTCTAGAGCCCCCCCGGGTCCCCCTCCCCCTCTGTCCTGGGGCGCCCCACGCACCCCCAATGACCAGTCAGACCATGCCGGACCCAGCTGGGCGCTGACGTAAGCGGGAGGGGGAGGGAGAGCAGGGGATTCTGGGAAATGTAGTCTTCAACGCTGCCCCCTCTGCTGGCCTCCCTCTCCCCCGGACGCCTGGGTTCATACCCCCCCCGCGCGTGCCCCTGCATCAAGGGGTGAACTAATGAACACTTAACCCTGTCTCTCCCGGATGCCTGGGTTCGCATCCCTCCCTCACCCTGAATTAGGGGGTACAGAGCCCCCCCAAAAACTCCATCTTCCCTGGACACCTGGGTTCACACTCCCGAATTAGGGGCACGGTCTCCCCTCCCTTAACCCCATCTTGCCCTGGCCCCCGGGGGGTTCCCACTCCTGCTTCCCCTCCCCCCTGGTCTTGCACAGCTGGGGTACGATCTACCCCCCAACCCCTGCACCCCAGAACCCACCCTCCCTGTCCCCCCATTCCTGCCCTCTCCCACCCCCAAATCCCACCCCTCTGCCCCATCCCCCAACAGCCCCTTCCACCCCATCCCCATCTGCACCCCTTCTGCCCCCTCAATCTTGGGGTGCCCCCAGATCTCCCCAGCTGCAACCCAGGGCCCCCCCATGCGGGGTCCGTCCCCGGCAGCCATCTTGTTCGGCCAACCCCGGCGCCCAGCCCCAATCCCCTGATCCCTGGGCGCCGCCCCCCCAGCTGCGCCCCAGCCCCCCCACATCGTGTGCTGCTTGTTAACAAACTGATGGAGCAGGGGGTCCCATCCCCCCCTTTCTTTGTGGGGGGCAGGGGGGTCTGGGCCTGGCCCCTCCCCAGACGGCTCAGCCTGGCTAATCGAGGGGCCGTCCCCAGGAAGTGATGCAAAGACAAGGAGGGGCAGTGGGGGGAGGCCAGAGGAGCGGGGCCAGAGCAGCTGGATCCCCCCAGTCTGCGCCCCCCGCCTGGGGTGAGGGGGGGGGCAAGGAGGCACAGCTTGGGGGGAGGAGCAAGGGCGCAGGGCAGAGACAGACAGCACAGCGCGGGGAGGGAGCCAGGACTCCTGGGTTCTCTCTGTGGGGGGAGGGCTTGGAGCCAGGGCTCCTGGGTTCTCGTAAGGGGGGAGGGCTTGGAGCCAGGACTCCTGGGTTCTTTTAGGGGGGATCTGCTTGGTTGGGGGGGGGCTGGAAGCCAGGACTTCTGGGTTCTTTTATGGGGGGATCTACTGGGTTAGAGGGGTGGCCGGGGGCCAGGATTTCTGGGTTTTCTGGAGGGGAGGGGCTAGGAGCCCGCATGCCTGGGTTCTCGGCAGGGGTGGGTGTCTAGCAGATTAGGGGAGGGAGCTGGGAGCCAGGATGCCTGGGTTTTCTTGGGGGGAGCCTTGGAGCCAGGACGCCTGGGTTCTTTGGGGGGGGTGTGGTATCTAGAGGTTTACTGGGGGGCTAGGAACCAGGACTCCTGAGTTCTCTGGGGAGGTCTAGCAGATTGGCGGGGGGAGCTGGGAGCCAGGACACCTGGGTTCTTTCTGACCCGTTCCCCCTGCCCTCTGGTTCACAGGAGCTGCTCATCCCTGAAGCCCCCGGCCCCACCTGGCTTCACCTTGTGGGGGTGCCGTGCCAGAGCCCCGCACTCCCCGCTTGGCCGAGGGCAGATGGAGGCAGCAGCAGTGGCCAATGGGAAGGCAGAGGGCGGCGGAGCGGCCAATGGGATGAGTGGTGCCAGCAGAGGCGCTGAGCCCCGGGGCGCGGGGCCAGAAGACCAGAGAGAGAACCTGGAGGTGCCCAATCAGCCGGCGGACACCTGGGTGGCACCAGACGGTGCCTTCACCAAGCGGATCCTGCGGCCGGGCGCAGAGCTGGACAAGCCAACGCTGGGCGCCCTGTGCCAGGTCTTCCTGGAGGCGCCGCCAGGGGCACCCCTGGGGTACCCCACCGACTGCTGGGCCCAGCTGCAGCTGGGGGAGGGGGATGCTGCCTGGGACGGCCTGGTGGACGCCTGCTTGGAGACCATGGTGCCGGGGGAGCGGGCCGAGCTGTGGGCCCCAGGCGGAGCTGTCCTGGGGCTGCACCTGGCCTCCTTCGCCCCCGCCCCGGAGCCCTGGCAGCTGGACCCGGCAGAGAAGTGGGCGCTGGCCCTGAGGCACAAGGAACGCGGCTCGGAGCGCTACCGGGCCGGCGAGGTGGGGGCGGCTGCCCGGCGCTACGCCCGGGCCCTGCAGCTGGCCATCGCCGCCGGCCCGGCCCCCCCAGATCCAGAGCACACCCGCCTGCGGGCCGACCTGCACGCCAACCTGGCCGCCTGCCAGCTGCGGCTCGCCCAGCCGGCCCACGCCGCCCGCAACTGCACCAAGGCACTGGCGCTGCGGCCCCAGCACGCCAAGGCCCGCTACCGCCGCGGCCTGGCCCGCGCCGCCATGAACGACCTGGAGGGGGCAGCCGAGGACTTCCGGGGGCTGCTGGCGGCCGAGCCAGGGAACACGGCCGCCCGCAGGGAGCTGGACAGGGTGGGGCAGCGGGCGCGGGAGCGGGACGCCCGCCTGGCCCGAGCCATGAGCAAGCTCTTCTCTTGAGCGTGCGTGTGCGGTGGGGCAGGGGCCCTTCCCCTCTAGGGCGCGCCAGCTCCCCCCATCCCCAGGGCACGGACTGGCTGGCTCAGGGGGGCAGGGAATGGGGCAGGGCCTGGCTGGCTCTGGGGTGGGAATGGGGCAGGGACTGGCTGGCTCAGAGGGGCAGGGAATGGGGCAGGGACTGGCTGGCTCGGGGGTGGGAATGGGGCAGGGACTGGCTGGCTCAGAGGGGCAGGGAATGGGGCAGGGACTGGCTGGCTCGGGGGTGGGAATGGGGCAGGGACTGGCTCTGGCAGTGGGAATGGAGCAGGGCCTGGCTGGCTCTGGTGGCAGGAATGGGGCAGAGACTGGCTGGCTCAGGGGGCGGGAATGGGGCAGGGACTGGCTGGCTCAGAGGGGCAGGGAATGGGGCAGGGACTGGCTGGCTCGGGGGTGGGAATGGGGCAGGGACTGGCTCTGGCAGTGGGAATGGAGCAGGGCCTGGCTGGCTCTGGGGGCAGGAATGGGGCAGAGACTGGCTCGGGGGGTGGGAATGGGGCAGGGACTGGCTGGCTAGGGGGGCAGGAATGGGGCAGGGACAGGCTGGCTCATGGGGGCGAGAATGGGGCAGGACCCAGCTGGCTCGGGAGGCGGGAATGGGGCAGGGACTGGCTGGCTTGGGGGAGGGGAGAATGGGGCAGGGACTGGCTGGGGGGGACAGGAATGGGGCAGGGACAGGCTTTCTCCGGGGGTGGGAATGGGGCAGGGACCGGCTGGCGAGGGGGACAGGAATGGGGCAGGGACTGGCTGCTCGGGGGAGGGGAGAATGGGGCAGGGACTGACTGGGGGGGACGGGAATGGGGCAGGGACTGGCTGGCTCGGGAGAGGGGGGAATGGGGCAGGGACTGACTGGCTCAGGGGGGCAGGGACTGACTGGGGGGGACGGGAATGGGGCAGGGCCTGGCTGGCTCGGGGGAGGGGGGAATGGGGCAAGGACTGGCTGGCTCGCGGGGGGGCAGGGACTGACGGGGGGGCGGGGGGGTCTGCAGCCCCAAGAATTCATCAGTTTCAATAATAAAATTAATTTCTTAAAATACAAAGAACCTTTTGTTGTTGAAACAGGAAAATGATGAAGTTGGGAGCAGGTCAAAGGTCGTGGTCAGGCCCTTCCGATTGGCCGCTGGTTGACAGAGTTCAAAGGTCAGCCCCCAGCTGACTGGATGGTGGGGTGTGCTGGATCAGGGGGCAGAGCACTGGGGTCAGAGGTGACATAACCTTAGTCCCAGATTTGGACCTTAGCGTCCAAAATATGGGGGTTAGCATGAAAACCTCCAAGCTTAGTTACCAGCTTGGACCTGGTACCTGCTGCCACCACCCAAAAAATTAGAGTGTTTTGGGGCACTCTGGTCCCTCTGAAAAACCTTCCCTGGGGACCCCAAGACCCAAATCCCTTGAGTCTCACAACAAAGGGAAATAATCCTTTTTCCCTTCCCCCCTCCAGGTGCTCCTGGAGAGATACACAGACACAAGCTCTGTGAAACTACACAGAGAGACTCCCCCTCTCTGTTCCCAATCCTGGAAACAAAAAGTACTTTCCTATTCCCCCAGAGGGAATGCAAAATCAGGCTAGCAATCCAACACACAGATCTCCCCTTGATTTCTTCCTCCCACCAATTCCCTGGTGAGTACAGACTCAATTTCCCTGAAGTAAAGAAAAACTCCAACAGGTCTTAAAAGAAAGCTTTATATAAAAAGAAAGAAAAATACATACAAATGGTCTCTCTGTATTAAGATGATATAACACAGGGTCAATTGCTTAAAAGAATATTGAATAAACAGCCTTATTCAAAAAGAATACAAATCAAAGCACTCCAGCACTTATTCATGCAAATACCAAAGAAAAGAAACCATATAACTTACTATCTGATCTCTTTGTCCTTACACTTAGAAACAGAAGACTAGAAAGTAGAACTACTTCTCCAAAGCTCAGAGAAAGCAGGCAGGCAGAAAACAAAGACTTAGACACTTAATTCCCTCCACCCAAAGTTGAAAAAATCCGGTTTCCTGATTGGTCCTCTGGTCAGGTGCTTCAGGTGAAAGAGACATTAACCCTTAGCTATCTGTTTATGACACGCCCCCCAAATTGCAGACAGTGGGGAAGCTCACTGGCGGCGATTTCCTTCTAGAACTTGAAAATAAACAGATTAATACAACACATAGACCTTTACATATACTCCTAAGTATATAACTAACAGACTTCTACATTTTAAGAACACTTTTTAACTACTGAATTCTGGGAAACTCTCACGGGAGAGTGCATCAGCTACTTTGTTAGAAGCTCCTGTGATGTGTTGAATTTCAAAATCAAAATCTTGGAGAGCTAAACTCCAACGAAGAAGTTTCTTGTTGTTCCCCTTGGCAGTATGAAGCCACTTTAGTGCAGCATGGTCAGTTTGTAGTTGGAACCGCCGTCCCCAAACATATGGGCGTAGCTTTTCCAGGGCGTACACAATGGCATAGCATTCCTTTTCACTGACTGACCAGTGACTTTCCCTCTCAGACAGTTTCTTGCTGAGAAACACGACAGGATGGAAGTTGTGATCTGTTGCTTCCTGCATGAGCACTGCTCCTATACCACGCTCAGATGCATCCGTGGTTACTAGGAATGGCTTGTCAAAGTCCGGGGCCCTGAGCACAGGGTCAGACATGAGCATCGCCTTAAGCTGGGTAAAGGCCTTTTGACACTCATCAGTCCACTTAACTGCATTTGGCTGGGTCTTTTTGGTCAGGTCGGTCAGTGGGGCAGCGATTTGGCTGTAGTGTGGTACAAATCGCCTGTAGTATCCGGCCAAGCCTAAGAAGGATTGGACCTGCTTCTTGGACCGTGGGACAGGCCACTTTTGGATAGCATCCACCTTGGCCTGTAGGGGGTTTATGGTTCCTCGACCCACCTGGTGCCCCAGGTAAGTCACTCTGTTTTGGCCTATTTGACACTTTTTGGCCTTAACAGTTAGTCCTGCCTGCCTGATGCGCTCAAAGACCTTTTCCAGGTGTAGTAGGTGTTCGGGCCAGGAGTCTGAAAAAATGGCCACATCATCGAGATAGGCAACTGTAAATTCTCCCAGTCCAGCTAGTAGACCATGTACCAGCCTCTGGAAGGTGGCGGGTGCATTTCGAAGGCCGAAAGGAAGGACATTGAATTCATACACCCCCGCATGGGTGACGAATGCTGACCTCTCCTTGGCAGGTTCATCTAGCGGTACTTGCCAGTACCCCTTGGTTAAGTCTATTGTAGAGATGAACTGGGCACGTGCCAACTTTTCCAATAGCTCATCGGTACGTGGCATTGGATAGTTGTCCGGACGAGTTACAGCATTTAGCTTACGGTAGTCCACGCAAAAGCGTATTTCCCCATCTGGTTTGGGTACCAGAACCACTGGAGATGCCCATGCACTGGTAGATGGGCGGATTATACCCATCTGTAGCATGTTCTGGATCTCCCGTTCTATAGCAGCTTGGGCATGAGGAGACACCCGGTAGGGTGGGGTTCTGATTGGGTGAGCATTACCTGTATCAATGGAGTGGTATGCCCGTTCAGTCCGTCCTGGGGTGGCTGAGAACAATGGGGCGAAGCTAGTGCACAGCTCCTTGATTTGTTGCCGCTGCAGACGTTCCAGGGTGGTTGAGAGGTTCACCTCTTCCACGCCACCGTCTTTTTTCCCGTCGTAGTAGACACCGTCAGGCCACTCAGCATCATCTCCCTGGACTGTAAACTGACAAACCTGTAAGTCTCTGGAATAGAAAGGCTTGAGAGAATTAACATGGTACACTTTAGGCTTTAGTGAGGAATTGGGAAATGCTATGAGGTAGTTTACAGCTCCCAGGCGCTCTTGGACCGTGAATGGCCCTTCCCATGATGCTTCCATCTTATGGGCCTGTTGCGCCTTCAAGACCATAACCTGGTCTCCTACCTTGAAGGAACGTTCTCTGGCATGTCTGTCATACCAGGCCTTTTGCTCTTCTTGAGCATCCTTTAGGTTCTCTTTAGCAAGGGCTAAAGAGTGTCGGAGGGTGCTTTGTAGGTTGCTTATAAAGTCCAGAATGTTAGTTCCTGGAGAAGGCGTAAACCCCTCCCATTGCTGCTTCACCAACTGTAATGGCCCCTTAACCTCGTGACCACACACAAGTTCAAATGGTGAAAACCCTAAACTGGGATGTGGTACAGCCCTATAGGCAAACAGCAACTGCTGCAACACTAGGTCCCAATTATTGGAGAATTCGTTGATGAATTTTCGTATCATGGCCCCCAAAGTTCCATTGAACCTTTCCACCAGGCCATTGGTTTGATGGTGGTACGGGGTGGCAACCAAGTGATTCACCCCATGAGTTTCCCACAGTTTTTCCATGGTCCCTGCCAGGAAATTAGACCCTGAATCTGTAAGGATGTCGGAGGGCCAACCTACCCTGGCAAAGATGTCTGTTAGGGCCAGGCACACAGTGTTAGCCCTGGTGTTGCCTAGAGCTACTGCTTCTGGCCATTGGGTAGCAAAGTCCACTAAAGTCAGTACGTACTGCTTTCCTCTGGGTGTCTTTTTTGGGAAAGGGCCCAGAATATCCACAGCTACTCGCTGAAATGGGACCTCAATTATGGGGAGTGGCTGGAGAGGGGCCTTGACCTGGTCTTGAGGCTTTCCCACTCTTTGGCATACCTCACAAGACCGGACATACTTGGCAACGTCCTTGCCCATCCCCTCCCAGTGGAAGGACTTCCCCAACCGGTCCTTGGTTCTGTTCACCCCAGCATGGCCACTGGGATGATCATGGGCTAAGCTTAAGAGCTTCCCCCGGTACTTAGTTGGAACCACCAACTGTTTTTGCGGCTGCCATTCTTCCCGGTGTCCACCAGAAAGAATTTCCTTGTATAAAAGTCCTTGGTCTATAACAAACCGGGATCGATTAGAAGAGCTGAGAGGCGGTGGGGTGCTCCGTGCCGCCGCCCAAGCTTTCTGTAGGCTGTCATCTGCTTCCTGCTCAGCTTGGAACTGTTCCCTTGAGGCTGGGGTCACCAGTTCTTCCTCAGACTGTGGACTTGGTCCCTCTGGAAGCGATGTAGGTGATGGGGTTGTTTCCGTTGCTGGTGAACCGCTCTCCGCTGGTGCACCTGAGGGTATTTCAGGCTCTGGCTGAGCCTTTTGGGTATGGCTGTCTGTGGCTTCTGCCAGTTCTGGCTCGCTGGCGCCCTCTGGCGTTGAGTTTGAAGATGTGGTTGCACTTGCTGGTGCTGGTTGCTGTTCCAGTTCCGGGCCTGGGACTGGAGGTGCTGTGGCTGTTTCAGTGGTTGGCATGGAATCTGGGTCCACTACCTCTGTCTGGGTCTCTGGTAACACAGACGGGGCCTCTGTGGACGGCTCAGGAACAGGAATGGGTCTGGAAGCTTGCCTGGTTTGGCTACGTGTAACCATTCCCACTCTCTTGGCCTGCTTCACCTGGTTGGCCAAGTCTTCCCCCAGTAGCATGGGGATAGGATAATTGTCATAGACTGCAAAAGTCCACATTCCTGACCAGCCTTTGTACTGGACAGGCAGTTGAGCTGTAGGCAAGTCTACAGCTTGTGACATGAAGGGGTAAATTGTAACTTTGGCCTTTGGGTTGATGAATTTGGGGTCAACGAAGGATTGGTGGATAGCTGACACTTGTGCCCCCGTGTCTCTCCACGCAGTAACCTTCTTTCCGCCCACTCTCAAATTTTCCCTTCGCTCCAAGGGTATTTGAGAGGCATCCGGGCCTGGGGATCTTTGGGGTGATGGTGGTGTAATGAATTGCACTCGCATGGTGTTCTTTGGACAGTTGGCCTTGATATGTCCCAGTTCATTACACTTAAAGCATCTTCCATCTGATGGGTCACTGGGCCGAGGTGAGTTACTGGAGACTGGTGAGGTTGAAGGGTAGGGTATCTGTGGCTTTACTTGGGTGGTATGTGGGGTCTTTGGCTGTCCTCGGTTGTAGGGTTTATGGTCTGTGTGCCCCCTGGGGTAATCGTTCCCCTTGACAGTAGCTTTCTTGCTTTCTGCCAGTTCCATCCATTTGGCTCCAATCTCCCCCGCCTCAGCGAGATCTTTGGGTTTTCCATCTTGTATGTACCGTGTGATGTCTTCAGGAACACCATCCAAGAACTGCTCCATTTGTATGAGGAGGTTCAGTTCTTCCAAGGTTTGAATGTTGTTTCCTGTTATCCAGGCCTCATAGTTTTTTGCAATGTAGTAGGCGTGTTTGGGAAATGACACCTCGGGTTTCCACTTTTGGGTTCTGAAGCGCCGACGGGCATGATCTGGGGTTATCCCCATTCGGTATCTGGCCTTGGTTTGAAAAAGTTTATAGTCATTCATTTGCAGCTTAGGCATTTCAGCTGCCACCTCGGCTAAAGGTCCACTGAGCTGTGACCTCAATTCTACCATGTACTGGTCTTCGGGGATGTTGTACCCAAGACAGGCTCTTTCAAAATTTTCCAAGAAGGCCTCGGTGTCATCACCTGCCTTGTAGGTGGGAAATTTCCTGTGCTGTGGAGCAATATTTGGCGCCGGGTTGTTAGGGTTGGCTGGCACAGGCAGCCCAGCTTTTGCCAAGTCCAGTTCATGTTTTCTCTGTTTTTCCTTCTCTTCATTCTCTTTTTGTTGTTTTTTCCATTTCTTTTTGTTGTTTTTCCATTTCTTTTTGGTGTTTTTCCATGTCTCGGCGGTGGGCCGCCTCTTCTTCTTCTTGCTTCCTTCTGTGGGCCAACTCTTCTTCTGCTTGTTTCCTTCGGTAGGCCACCTCTTCTTCTTCTAGTTTTCTTTTGTGTGCTGCCTCTTTGGCTGCCTGTTCTCTTTGGTAGGCTGCCTGTTCTCTTTGGTAGGCTGCCTCTTTGATCTGTTCTTCTCTTTCTTTCATCTCCATCTCTTTTTGTTTTATTTCCAGTTGTCGCCTGTGTTCAGCTTCTTTGATTTGTTCTTCGGCATCAATTTTTGCCTTAGAAGTCATGATTCCTGTTTTCTTGTGTTGGGGTGCCCTCCGGTGTTTATCTTCTGAACTGCAGGTTCTCTGTTGCCTCCTGAAGTCTGCCTAGCAACAGTGCCTTTAGCTAATTTTCCTTTTCTCTCTCTAGCTAATGTTCAATGAAGGGAAACCAGAAAAACCACTTTATTTGCATGCATATAAGTGCTGGTACTTGCCTCCTAATGGGAGGGCTATTGCATGACAAAAGACCCTCAACAGTTTGGTAATGGCTTCTCGCTTAACATGCAAGCCACAAACTGCCAGAGAGAGCAGAAAAAAAAAATTCTCTCTGGTTCCCTTTTAAAACCAACTGTTTCTCTCTGCTAAAAAGCCCTTAGCAGAGAAGAGAAAAATATAATATTCCTACTGGCTTCTGGATTCTGTCTATATCCCACCCACTGCCACTCATGTCATAACCTTAGTCCCAGATTTGGACCTTAGCGTCCAAAATATGGGGGTTAGCATGAAAACCTCCAAGCTTAGTTACCAGCTTGGACCTGGTACCTGCTGCCACCACCCAAAAAATTAGAGTGTTTTGGGGCACTCTGGTCCCTCTGAAAAACCTTCCCTGGGGACCCCAAGACCCAAATCCCTTGAGTCTCACAACAAAGGGAAATAATCCTTTTTCCCTTCCCCCCTCCAGGTGCTCCTGGAGAGATACACAGACCCAAGCTCTGTGAAACTACACAGAGAGACTCCCCCTCTCTGTTCCCAATCCTGGAAACAAAAAGTACTTTCCTATTCCCCCAGAGGGAATGCAAAATCAGGCTAGCAAATCCAACACACAGATCGCCCCCTGATTTCTTCCTCCCACCAATTCCCTGGTGAGTACAGACTCAATTTCCCTGAAGTAAAGAAAAAACTCCAACAGGTCTTAAAAGAAAGCTTTATATAAAAAGAAAGAAAAATACATACAAATGTTCTCTCTGTATTAAGATGATATAACACAGGGTCAATTGCTTAAAAGAATATTGAATAAACAGCCTTATTCCAAAAGAATACAAATCAAAGCACTCCAGCACTTATTCATGCAAATACCAAAGAAAAGAAACCATAGAACTTACTATCTGATCTCTTTGTCCTTACACTTAGAAACAGAAGATTAGAAAGTAGAACTACTTCTCCAAAGCTCAGAGAAAGCAGGCAGGCAGAAAACAAAGACTTAGACACTTAATTCCCTCCACCCAAAGTTGAAAAAATCCGGTTTCCTGATTGGTCCTCTGGTCAGGTGCTTCAGGTGAAAGAGACATTAACCCTTAGCTATCTGTTTATGACAGAGGTCACTGGGAGTTGAGGTCTTTTCCTGCTTTAATCAGACCCCTGGGCTCATCGACCACAGGTCAGAGGTCACAGCCATTAGCTGGGCTGACAGGTTTCAGCCAAGCCCATTAGCCGAGATGCTGCTTGCAGGGTTAGGGTCAGAGGTCAGAGGTCATCCATAGCAACATTGGTCTGTACCATTTCCTTGCACCCAGGTCAAAGGCCTGAGGCCTCAGGTGCCATTTCAGGTCAGAGGTCATCAGTCAGGGGTGTTGGCCAAACCCCGACAGGGCTGGGTCAAAGGTCATGGGTGGACAGACCCAAAGAAAGATGGGACATGTAGGTCAAAGGTCACGGGAAGTGGCCAGCCCCATTGGTCGTGCTCTGGCCAGCCTGGGTCGAACAGCAGGCGCTGAGCAGGGAGCCAATCAAGCTCTCAGGTCGAAGGTCAGAGGTCACGGATGGACGCAGGCAGGCGGCAGGGCTCCCTATGCAGCCCCCAGCCGCTGCTCCGGTTAATGGGGCCTGTCCCAGGGTGGGGGGGGCCCTACATGGGCCAGGTGGCGGGAGGTTCAGCAGCCCCCAAATCCAACTCGGAGCCCTTCCCCCACGCCTGGGAGAGCCAGGAGTCAGGAGTGCCCCTCACTCCCGACCCGCAGCCCCTGCCAGCCCAGCCCTGCCGGTGCCCCTCACTCCCAACCCGCAGCCCCTGCCAGCCCAGCCCTGCCGGTGCCCCTCACTCCCGACCCGCAGCCCCTGCCAGCCCAGCCCTGCCGGTGCCCCTCACTCCCAACCCGCATCCCCTGCCAGCCCAGCCCTGCCGGTGCCCCTCACTCCCGACCCGCAGCCCCTGCCAGCCCAGCCCTGCCCCCCTCCCCAGCTCTGTTAGTCTGTGACAGGTCTCCAACCCGCAGCTGCCTCCCCCACCCTGGCCCTACATGCCTGGAGCCATCACATGGTCCCTCCATCCTTCCGTAGCCAGGCAACCGTCACCATGGATACATCAAAGCTGCAGGATGCTGGGGGGCGGCGCGGGGCAGCCCTACAGGGACACAGAGAAGGGAGCTGAGGGAGGGGGAGAGGGGCTCAGGATGGGGGCAGGGATTTGGGGGGCTGGAAGAGGTATCCGGCAGCCAGGGAGGGAAAGTAGCGGGAGGGCAGCTGGGGCAGACGGAGCCGCACAGGGAGGCTGCTTAGGGAGTGAGGAGCAGTGAGGTGGGGCCAATGGGGCTGAGGGAGGGATATCGGGGCAGGAGGTGGGAGACGGGGTGGGGAACAGGGAGGCAGAGCTATGGGCTTCGAAATTTCCTTCTGTCGCCTGTGATGGGAGTGTAACACCCCCCCCCCGCTATTCCCCTCCCTTAGCCAATCCCCACCCTGGGGCCGGATGGGAGTCGGCGCCCCCTAGAGGAGACAGGCCCCTGCCCCAATCCCAGTCCCCCCTCCCCACCCCACCCCAGTTCCCATGCAGCCGGCCAGGGCCAGGGAGGACTCTGGCGTCATTATCAATAGAGATTTATTAACCCGGGTGACTTGCAAACAGGAACGTCGCCATCCAATGGGGAGAGGAATCGGGGGGCTGGATCGCACAGGGACCAGGGCCATGTAGGGGGGCTATGAGGACCATACAACACTGCACCCCCCCAGCTCTGCCGGCGCCCCTCACTCCCAGCCCACAGCCCCCCCGCTAGCCCAGCGCACCTGTCCTGTTCTGGGGTCACTGCAAGGGCTCCCCAGATGTCTAGGCTTTGGGGCAGCGTGCTGGGTGGGGGTGACTTAGGGGAACCCTGATAATGAACAGTGTCTCTCTCACCCCAGTGATTCTGCCCCCAGACTTCAAACACCCTGAACCCCAGAAATGCAGCATTGGACCCTCAAACGTCTCGTCTCCCTGCCCCCAGTGTCCCCCGAACCAGGAACCCCCCATAGGGGGGCGGAGGTAGCATCCCAGAGGGGTAGCATCACTCATTTGGGGGTGTGGGAAAAGAGGGGTCTCATTGTAGCGGGGGCTGTGTCACAGATTTGGGGGGGCTCATGCTGGAGGTCACACCTTGGCAAGGGGGTTATTTCACTGCAACGTACAGCTGGGGGTTCTGTGATATATTGGGGTTTGCACCCCCCCCTCCAATCTGGAGCAAAATGTTTACAGGGGAGGGGCTAAAAGGGGTGGGGCAGTGGGGAAAGGCCAGAGGGCAGCAAGAGGGCGGAGCCTGTTCTGAAGAAGGCAGAGCCAATTGGGGAGAAGCCAACTGGGGCTTTGGAGGAGCAATCAAGGCATGAAGCTATTGGGGGGATGAGGGGGCGGAGCCTGATATGGAGGGGCGTGGTCTGATGGGGAAGCTCAGGAATATATTTAGGGAAAGACGGGCGTGGCCTGAGCCAATGGGTGTGGCCTAGTAGTGTGGGCGTGGCATCAGACCCAGGATTGGGGGGATACGGTGCCTGCAAAGCATTATGGGTAGCATTCCATTGGAGGGGGTGAGGCCAGGGGGCAGAGCCCAGGTGCTGAGGGGGAGAATGACAGTTGCAAAGGACTATGGGAATTGCTCAGTTGGGGGGGGCTGTGGGGCTGCTGAGGGGGCGGAGCCAACGATGCCAGCGGGGAGGGATGGGAGGCAATGGTTGCAGAGGATCATGGGAAAGGTTCTGCTGGGCAAGGGGGGTGTTGCATGGATACAGGGCTTTGCAGGGGCGGAGCCAGGAGAGGGAGGGGCTGCAGGGGATTGTGGGTGTCGCTGGCTAGAGCAGGGCTTGCAAAGCCTCATGGGTAGCCCAAGGGACTGTGGGGCTGGTGGGCGAGGCCTGCAGGGGATTATCAGCCTGCCTGGCAGGTGAGGCTGGCACTGGGCGGGGCCTGGTTGGCAGGCAGGACAGGTAGTGGGCGGGGCCGGCGGGGGGCTGGGGCGGGGCTAGAGGTCGCAGTCGTTGTCATGGTGCTGGGCGGGCCCAGTTGGCAGGCGGTGGGCGGGACCCGGTTGCTAGGCGGGGCTGGGGCGGAGTTAGGGGTCCCAGTCGTTGTCATGGTGCTGGGCGGGCCCGGTTGGCAGGCAGTGGGCGGGGCCCGGTTGCTAGGCGGGGCTGGGGGCGGGGTTAGGGGGTCCCAGTCATTGTCATGGTGCTAGGCGGACCCGGTTGGCAGGCAGTGGGCGGGGCCCGGTTGCTAGGCAGGGCAGGCGGTGGGCGGGGCCGGCGGGGCTGGGGGCGGGGCTAGGGGTCCCAGTCGTTGTCGTGGTGCTGGGCGGCGATGATGATGACGACAGTCAGGATGGTGCACAGCACCATGGCGGCGATGCCCACGGCCAGGCTGATGAAGGAGAAGTTCCGGGCCTCGCGCGACGCGATCTCGGCCGACACGATGTCCCCCCGCGCCACGGCCGTCCGCACCTGGGGGGGACACGGCGTTGGGGGGGACTCGGTGTGCTCCCGGCGCTGGCCCGCTCCCCCGGCGCCCCCTGCCCCCTGCCACCCCCACGCCCCCATCCCCCCCCGGCGCCCCCTGCCCCCTGCCACCCCCACGCCCCCATTCCCCCGCTCCGCCCGTCTCCCCTGCCCCATCACCCCCACGCCCCCATTCCCCCGACAACCCCTGCCCCATCACCCCCACACCCCCATTCCCCCACTCCCCCCATCTCTACTGCCCTGTCACCCCCACGCCCCCATTGCCCCGCTCCCCCCATCACCTCTGCCCCCCGGCATCCCCACGGTCCCCATTCCCCTGCTCCCCTCGACACCACCTGCCCCGTCACCCCATGCCCCCATTCCCCCGCTCCGCCCGTCTCCCCTGCCCCCATCATCCCCACACCCCCATTCCCCCGCTCCCCCGTCTCCACTGCCCCGTCACCCCCATGCCCCCATTCCCCCACTCCCCCGTCTCCACTGCCCTGTCACCCCCACGCTCCCCATTCCCCCGCTCTCCCCATCACCCCCTGCCCCCGTCACCCCCACAGCCTCCATTCCCCTGCTCTCCCCATCTCCCCTGCCCTATCAACCCCATGCTCCCATTCCCCTGCTCGCTCGTCACCCCCTGACCCTGTCACCCCCATGCCCCCATTCCCCTGCCCTCTCTATCGTCCCCTGCCCTGCCACATATCCCAGCTCCCCTCTGCTGCACCCCAAATCAGCCCCCTCGCCCCCTATCTCCCACTCCCCCCACATGCCCCCAGCCCCGCCCTGCCAACCTGCACGGCTTTGATGATGGCGATGATGCCCGTGGGCCAGAAGCAGCAGATGGTGGTGAGCACTGCAATGGGCAGGTAGTCATGGGGTGGCCGGCGCGGCTCCAGGATGGCGATTCCTGGGGGCATCTGCGGGGGGGAGACCCCTGGGGGAGAGTTGCCGGAGGGGTACGGCTGGGGGGGTCGAGAGAGAGAGTGAGTTAAACAGGAGTCCACAGCCAGGTGGGAAGCCACACCCACTTGAGTGAAGCCCCGCCTCCAGCAGCAGGGGAAGCCTCACTCCAGGGAAGCCCCGCCCCCAGCAGCAGGGGAAGCCCCACTCCAGGGAAGCCCCGCCCCCACCAGCATAGAGAAGCCCCGCCCCCAGCAGCGGGCGGAAGCCCAACACCACGGAAGCCCCGCCCCCAGCAGCAGAAGGAAGGCCCACTCCAGGGAAGCCCCACCCCCCAGCAGCAGGGGGAAGCCCCACCCCAGGGAAGTCCCGCCCCCAGTAGCAGGGGGAAGCCCCACCCCAGGGAAGCCCCGCCCCCAACAGCAGAAGGAAGCCCCGCCCCCCAGCAGCAGGGGGAAGCCCCACTCCAGGGAAGCCCCGCCCCCACTAGCAGTAGGAAGCCCCGCCCCCACCAGCAGGGGGAAGCCCCGCCCCAGGGAAGCCCCGCCCCCATCAGCAGAAGGAAGCCCCGCCCCCACCAGCAGGGGGAAGCCTCACTCCACGGAAGCCCCGCCCCCAGCAGCAGGGGGAAGCCCCACTCCGGGGAAGCCCCTCCCCCACCAGCAGAAGGAAGCCCCACTCCAGGGAAGCCCCGCCCCCAGCAGCAGGGGGAAGCCCCACTCCAGGGAAGCCCCGCCCCCACCAGCAGAAGGAAGCCCCGCCCCCACCAGCAGGGGAAGCCCCACTCCAGGGAAGCCCCTCCCCCACCAGCAGAACGAAGCCCCGCCCCCAGCAGCAGGGGGAAGCCCCACTCCAGGGAAGCCCCGCCCTTTCCCAGGACTCCCTCACTTACTGTGCCTACGGGGTACACAGGGACGTAGGCTGTGCAGGGCTGCAGCTGCACAGGGTAGCCGGGGTGCATGTACCCCCCGATGGGCAGGGTCCCCATGGGCGGGTGCGTCTGGACCATGTACCCCTGGGGGGGGGCATTGAACTGGGTCTCCTGCATGTAGGGGTCGGGGGGCAGGCGTGGCAGGGTGGCTGAGTGGTGGTGGGGGGGGCCGGGGCAGAGTGGCCGAGGTGGGGGGCGGCCGGGGCAGGGTGGCGGCCCCCCCGAGGCGGGGCAGGGTGGCAGTGCCAGAGTGGTGGGGCAGGTGCGGTGGGTCACTGTAGCCGGGGATGAGGGGGGCATTATTGGGGGCATCGGGTGGGGGAGGGGGTGGCTGCAGTGGGGCATTGTAGGGAGGGGGGGAGGTGTGGGGCCCAGAGTCCGGTAAGCCTGGGAAAGAAAGGGGGTAAGGTTAGAGACCCCCCTATATACACAGCACCCACTTATACATACACAGACAGTGCCTCCTATATGCACAGCACCCCTATATACACACCCAGAGTGACCCCTCTATGTACAGCACCCCCCTATGCACACCACCCCTATATACACACCCAGAGTGACCCCTCTATGTACAGCACCCCCCTATGCACAGCACTCCTGTATACACACCCAGAGTGCCCTCTATATGCACAGCACACCCCTATGCACACCACCCCTGTATACACACCCAGAGTGACCCCTCTATGTACAGCACCCCCTATGCACAGCACCCCTATATACACACCCAGAGTGACCCCTCTATGTACAGCACCCCCTATGCACAGCACCCCTATATACACACCCAGAGTGACCCCTCTATGTACAGCAACCCTATGCACAGCACCCCTATATACACACCCAGAGTGACTCCTCTATGTACAGCACCCCCCTATGCACAGCACCCCTATATACACACCCAGAGTGCCCTCTATATGCACAGCACCCCCCTATGCACAAACACCGAGGGCCCCCTCGTCCTGGGGGGCTCCGGGGGCACCCACCCCAGAATGGGGGGCACTGGTTCCCGGGGATTCTCTCTTGTGAGCACCCATCCGGTGCCGCTCTCATTTTTTAGGTCACCTTCCTTGGTCGCTTGGTCTATTTATAGAGGGAGATAGAGGAGACACAGAGCCTGGGGGAGCGGGGGGAGCAAACAGCGAGAGATAGAGAGAACCAGGATGTGTGTGTGGGGGGGGAGATGGATGCATGACACGCCCCCGCACACACACCCAAAGCTTTGCTGGTGCCTCTCAATCCCACCCCACAATCCCCTGCTATCCCAGCCCCGGACTCCCCCACGGCCCCTGCCCCCAGCCCCGGTTAATGGAGCACAGCTCGGGGGTGTCACGAGTGGGGGTAGAAATCACTGGGCTGGGGCTATGGCAGAAGGCTGGAGTGGGCCGACGTGGAGGAGGGGTGGCATTAGGGGTTACGGCTAGATGGCAAAAATCAGCGAGACTCAGAGCCTGGGTCTAGCTTGTGCTACAACGCTGTGTTTGGGGCTGGGAGACCCCACCCCCTGTCAAGCCCCCAAGGCTTCCAAGTCGAACCCCAATGTGTGCACAGCGCTTTGAGTGCTTGTGGGCAGCGTTTCACAACGCCGAAAGCCATGATGAGGCAAAGCAGCGGGCAGGAAGAATTTCATCAGAAAAATATTAATGTTCATTAGGAATTGTTTGCTAGAGGCCCAAACAGCCACAATTGGGAAAGGAGGCCGAACTGGTTAAAAAAAATAACCAGGCTTAGAGGGGAAGTGTAGGCAGCTATATAAAATAAAACAAGAGGAAACCGATAGTAATGAATATGAATCAGAAACTAGGAACTGTAGCAAATTTATAAGGGAAGCGAAAGGACACAAGGTGAAATCTTTGGCTGCAGAGTTAAGGACAATAAGGAGTATTTGAAATATATTAGCATTACAGAGAATCCTGACAATGCTATTTGTCCATTGCTAGATGGAAATGGTAGAATTATTGATAATAGTGCAGATGAAGCAGATGGGTTCAATAAATATTTCTGTTCTCTATTTGAGAAAAAAGCCAAATGATGTTGTCGTCTCAGATGATCATGGTGAAGAATCACTTTCTATTCCACTAGTAGTCAGGACAATGTTAAACAGCAGCTGCTAAAGTCAGACATTTTTTAATCAGTGGGTCTAGATAACTTTCTTCCAAGAAGTTTAATGGAGCTGGCTGAGGAGATCGCTGGATTGTTAATGCTGATATCCAACATGTCTTGGGCACTTGGGAAGTTCCAGAAGATTCTGAGAATGCTAATGTTGTGCCGATATTTAACAAGGGTCAATGGGATGACCTGAGTAATTATAGACCCATCACCTGACACTGATCCCAGGCAAGAGAATGAAACGTGGGATATGGGGACTCCATTAATAAAGCACTAAACTAGCGTAATGTATTAATGCCACTGCACAGGGGGCTGTGGGAAGTAGATCTTCTCAAACTGACTTGATATCTTTTTGTGATGAGGTTATAAAGCTGGTTGATAAAAGTGATAGTTCGTCTTGGAAGGATCCTATTTCCACTGGTAAATGGCGATTTCACCACACACACAAACCAATGAACAGATATTTCCACTGATCATAAACACAATGTGCAGACAGCCAAAGTAAAAAAATGCAGCTTGAGAACTGAATCGAGTTTGCTTTAAGAACGTTGACTTTGGATATTCTGGCATGATGTTGGCGATTTCAGTTTTAATGCTTGTAAATCGTAGAATCAGAGACCTTGTCCCGTCCTCAGAGGTTGAGGAGAACAATTTACCTCCCGCCTCCTTGTGACAAAGCTTGAAGTTTTTGAATCGTAACCTCTACGCTCGTTCCGTAATTACTGTCTGACTGCCCTGATCGTTACCTGCAACTGTGAACGCTGAAATCGGTGAACACTACCAAATGCCTCAAACCCATCGTGTTGCACAAATGTGAATATGTAATTTGATGGAAATATTTTCAAAATTAAAAACCACCTGGATATTATCAAAAAGCAAAACTCGCTGTCTGCCCAGCCTACTCTTAGTGCCGCTGTGAACAAGGAACAGAAGGCCAGTGGATGTGATATTCATCCGTGGCTGGAGAGCCACTCAGCCTTCCGTGAGGCGTCCACCTTGGTCCCGCACGACATTGTGCAGTTCAGCCTGGATAACACCGGGGCCAGCCATTCTCGGGGCATGAAACAGTAAAGCCCTGACTGAAGTCAGTGAAAACAGGGCACAGCCTGTGGCTTTGACAAGGAAGCCCCAGAAGTACTACGGAATTGGGAAGACACGAGCCAGCACTGGTTGGCCTCTTCATGTCACTCGTCGTGCGTGATACCCGCGAGGTGGCGGAAAGCCAAGGTGAAGAGACAGCCACCGCCAGCAGCCAGCTCTCAGCAGCGTCACAAATTCTCACAGAGCCTCCCGCCTAGGGCGGAACACCATTGGCGCGGCGCTCCGGCAGATTTCCGCCCAAAGCAAAGCACCCACTGACCAGTGCTGGCCCTCGCTACGCGCACTGAGAATGGATTTCAGGAGAAGATGGAACCGGGGCTCCCTTGTGAGCTGACAGCAGCCAGTGGCACCAGCCAGCACACCGGTCGGCTGACAAGATATCACGGGTTCTTCCTCGAAGATGGGTTGTCATTGTGGAAACTGAGCTGATGCTCTGAGGTTGATGTTTCCAGGTGGCTCTGGGCCACCACCAAGCGCCTGGAGATTCCAGCAAACCAGACTCTCCCAAGGCTGGCACCACGTCCAGCGCATCCACCACGGACCTGCCGAACACGTCTCCAGCCGGCTCATGTCCGCTGACGTCTGCGTGGCCTCCAGGGCCGTGACTTGTGAAAGGCTGAGGAGGACCTGAAGAGTCTGTGGGCTGCCACCCATGACTGGTGCGAGAAATAGGGCACTGCTCCGGGATAGGAGACGCACCTGCCCCCGAGTGTAGCAGGACTCCCACCAGGACGGCGCTGCACGCCCCCAGCAGCAACTCTCCGGGGTGGACAGGCTGGGAGGGAGCCCCAGCCGCCCCCGGGAGCTCCCACACCAAGGCCCTGGCTTTGGGCTCCCCTGTCGCCAGCAGCCCACAGTCAGGTGGGGCGCGGTTCTCTGGGCCAAGGCCACCCATGCCTGCGGCATCCAGGACAGCCCCCTGTGCATCCAGACGACGCGCTTCATGCTGGACACGGCAGACTCGGAGCCCATCGCGGGGCTCAAGAGCATTTTGCATTCCCGCTCCCCCCATAACTTTGCCTTGCCCAAGCATCATCGTTAGCTAGCTAGATACCGGCTCAAAATGTTCCTGCAAACGGGGACGCCCCACCCAGCCAGGGGTGTCCAGTGGGTCCCGCAAGGATCCGTTCTTGGCCCTCTGCTCATTCATATTTTTCTCAATGACTTGGGAGAAAACACAAAACGGTGACGGATAAAACAGGCCGACGACACAACCCCGGATAGCGGAACCAGCGGAGAGGCAGGGCCTGGATCCCGAGGGTCCGGTGGGGCGCAGGGTCACTGTGCCGGAGCCAACAATCTGCATGTCAATCCGGCACCGGGTGAACGTCTCCGCGGAGGAGCAGCGCGTGGCGGCCGTAGGGCCAGGCTGGGGGCCGCAGGGCCGCCGACCCCGACTGCGGGCGATGGTGGGGAATCAGCCGGGGCAGCGCTGGGGCGAGGGGCGAACGCTGTCCTGGGACGTGCTGGGGGGTCTCGGGTAGGAGCCGGGAGGGGAATTTCCCCTGGCTGGAGCCTGGCTCCGTTCTGGTGCCTGCGATTTGAGGGGGACGTGGGGCACTCGGGGAGGAGCCCCCGGGATGATGAAAGGGTTAGAAATCGGCCTCAACGCGAGACCCCCCAGGAGCTCGGTCCATGAGCTGAGCACGGCCAGCAAGGGGGGGACGTGTCCCCGGCTGGAGACACCGACAACGGGAACCAAACATGCCCCCCCCGGGATCCTCAGGCCGGCAGGGGATTGAACCCCAGCCTGGCCGGGAGCCGGAGCCGGAGCTGGGCAGAGCCAGCCTGGGAACAAGGTGTCGGCTTGTGTCGGGAGGGGAATGACCCCACCCTCACCTGTTCTCCCATCATCCCCTGCTCTGCCCACCCCATCACTGCTCCCCCACCTGTTACCCATCATCCCCTGCTCTGCCCACCCCATCACTGCTCCTCCACCTGTTCTCCCATCATCCCCTGCTCTGCCCACCCCATCACTGCTCCTCCACCTGTTTTCCCATCATCCCCTGCACTGCCCACCCCATCACTTCTCCCCTACCTGTGCCCCCATCATCCCCTGCTCTGCCCACCCCATCACTGCTCCTCCACCTGTTCTCCCATCATCCCCTGCACTGCCCACCCCATCACTGCTCCCCACCTGTTACCCATCATCCCCTGCTCTGCCCGCCCCATCACTGCTCCCCCACCTGTTCTCCCATCATCCCCTGCTCTGCCCGCCCCATCACTGCTCCCCCACCTGTTACCCATCATCCCCTGCTCTGCCCGCCCCATCACTGCTCCCCCACCTGTTCTCCCATCATCCCCTGCTCTGCCCGCCCCATCACTGTTCCCCCACCTGTTACCCATCATCCCCTGCTCTGCCCGCCCCATCACTGCTCCCCCACCTGTTACCCATCATCCCCTGCTCTGCCCGCCCCATCACTACTCCCCCACCTGTGCCCCCATCATCCCCTGCTCTGCCCGCCCCATCACTGCTCCCCCACCTGTTACCCATCATCCCCTGCTCTGCCCGCCCCATCACTGCTCCCCCACCTGTTACCCATCATCCCCTGCTCTGCCCGCCCCATCACTGCTCCCCCACCTGTTACCCATCATCCCCTGCTCTGCCCACCCCATCACTGCTCCCCCACCTGTTCCCCCATCATCCCCTGCTCTGCCCGCACCATCACTGCTCCCCCACCTGTTCTCCCATCATACCCTGCTCTGCCCACCCCATCACTGCTCCCCCACCTGTTACCCATCATCCCCTGCTCTGCCCGCCCCATCACTGCTCCCCAACCTGTTACCCATCATCCCCTGCTCTGCCCACCCCATCACTGTTCTCCCATCATCCCCTGCTCTGCCCGCCCCATCACTGCTCCCCCACCTGTTCTGCCATCATCCCGTTCCCCCCCACACCTCCGCCCCCATGTGCCCACACACAAACCCACCCCGCATGCCCACTCCCCCATCCCCACTCGCTCCATCTCCATCCTGATCTGCCCCCATGTCCTCCATCCCCTCTCCTACACATGCCAACCCACCCGTTCCTCAATCACCATCCCCCGCACACTCCCACCCCTTCATTCATGCCCCCACCTACCCCCATTCCCCATCCCTACTACCGCTGCCCTCCATTCCCGCCCCCTATGACCACAACCCTACTTCCCCCAAATCCATTCCTGCCCCTTCCGTCTGCCCCACACACCCCATTCCTGCCGCACCCTCACCTGCCCCCATGACCCCATCTCCACTCCCCCAAATCCATTCCTGCCCCCTTCCCTCTGCCCCCCACACCCCATTCCTGCTGCACTCCCACCTGCCACCTCCCCGCTCCCACCCCATTCCTGCTCCTCTCAAACCTGCCCTCTCCCCTCCCCTCTCTCCCTCCACATCCCATTCCTACTCCCCACACACCCTTGCCCCCGCCTCACTCCGCCACGCCCCATTCCTGCCGCACCCTCACCCGCCCCCCATGACCCCATCTGTACTCCCCCAAATCCATTCCTGCCCCCTTCCCTCTGCCCTCCACATCCCATTCCTACTCCCCACACACCCCTGCCCCCGCCTCACTCCGCCACGCCCCATTCCTGCCGCACCCTCACCCGCCCCCCATGACCCCATCTGTACTCCCCCAAATCCATTCCTGCCCCCTTCCCTCTGCCCTCCACACCCCATTCCTGCTGCACCCTCACCTGCCCCCCATGACCCCATCTCTATTCCCCCAAATCCATTCCTGCTCCTTCCCTGTGCCCTCCACACCTCATTCCTGCCACACCCTCACCTGCCCCCCATGACCCCATCTCTACTCCCCCAAATCCATTCCTGCCCCTTCCCTGTGCCCCCCACACCCCATTCCTGCTCCTCCCAAACCTGCCCTCTCCCCACTCCCCCCACAACCCATTCCTGCTCCCAACACCCCCCATGTCCCACCCCCACTGCCCCCAAATCCCTCCCGGCCCCCCAGCCCCTCACCTGTTTTCTCGGAGCTCATCTTGCGGGGGTTGGCTCCGCTCGTCTCTTCTGCGAAGCAGCCGGGCTGGGGGGGCGGGGGGAACTAGCGGTAGCGGCTACAGCGTCACCGCCCCCCCCCAACAGAGCTGGTACCCGGATCCCCCCCCCCCAGCGCCTGAGCTGCCGAGACAGGGACCCGCCAGCCAGAGAGATGGAGCGTGAACAACCGCCCCACAGCCCCTGCCCCCCGCTGCCCCTCACTCCCGACCCACAGCCCCCTGCCCCCCCGCTGCCCCTCACTCCCGACCCACAGCCCCTGCCCCCCGCTGCCCCTCACTCCCGACCCACAGCCCCCTGCCCCCCCGCTGCCCCTCACTCCCGACCCACAGCCTCTGCCCCCCCGCTGCCCCCATTCCTGATCCCCGACCCCACCCCTGCGGTGCCCCTCACTCCCGCCCCACAGCCCCTGCCCCCCGCTGCCCCTCACTCCCGACCTGCAGCCCCCTTCCCCCCCGCTGCCCCTCACTCCCGACCCGCAGCCTCTGCCCCCCCGCTGCCCCTCACTCCTGACCTGCAGCCCCTGCCCCCCGCTGCCCTTCACTCCCGACCTGCAGCCCCTGCCCCCCGCTGCCCCTCACTCCCGACCCGCAGCCCCTGCCCCCCCCGCTGCCCCTCACTCCCGACCCGCAGCCCCCAGCGCGTCCGGTGCCCCTCACTCCCGACCCGCAGCCCCTAGCCCCCCCGCTGCCCCTCACTCCCGACCCGCAGCCCCTGCCCCCCCGCTGCCCCTCATTCCTGATCCCTGACCCCACCCCTGCGGTGCCCCTCACTCCCGCCCCACAGCCCCTGCCCCCCCCGCTGCCCCTCACTCCCGACCCGCAGCCCCCAGCCCGTCCGGTGCCCCTCACTCCCGACCCACAGCCCCAGCCCGTCCGGTGCCCCTCACTCCCGACCCACAGCCCCAGCCCGTCCGGTGCCCCTCACCCCCAACCCGCAGCCCCAGCCCGTCCGGTGCCCCTCACTCCCGCCCCGCAGCCACGTGCCAGCCCAGTCCTGGCCTCTCCGCAGCATGTGACAGTTTGTGTCTCGTTTCACACCTGCAGGTGACGAGCTGAGACCCACACAGCTCATGACAGTGGTGGTTTGTGTTCTCATGTAGGGGATCCCCGGGCAGTCAGGCCTCCCCATTGCCCCAGGGCAGTGCGAGGGGCTGGGCTGCAGGAGGGGGGACGGGGGGGTGCTGTCCCCAGGCAGTCAGGGCTCCCCATTGCCCCAGGGCAGTGCGAGGGGCTGGGCTGCAGGAGGGGGGACGGGGGGCGCTGTCCCCAGGCAGTCAGGGCTCCCCATTGCCCCAGGGCGGCGCTAGGGGCTGGGCTGCAGGGGGGGGGGGCAGCAGGGGGCTCTGCCCGGGCAGTCAGGGCTCCCCATTGCCCCAGGGCAGTGCGAGGGGCTGGGCTGCAGGGGGGGGGGCAGCAGGGGGCTCTGCCCGGGCAGTCAGGGCTCCCCATTGCCCCAGGGCGGTGCTAGGGGCTGCAGGTGGCGGGGCAGGGGGGCTAACAGGGGGCTCTGCCCAGGCAGGCAGGGCTCCCCCTGGCCTCAGGGCGGCGCTAGGGGCTGGGCTTCAGGGGGGGCGGGGGCAGCAGGGGGCTCTCCACAGGCAGGGTGGGGCTGAGGGTGCTGCCCCCCAAAATTCCCTGTGGGCCTGGCTGTCCTGGGAAGAGGGGGTGCAGGGGGTACTGGTAGGCACCATGCCCCTGGGAACAGTGGGTCACTAGGTGTTGCCACACCCCATGGAGGGGGGTATTGGGGGGTTCCTGGGGGCACAGAGCTCCTGGAAGAGGGAGTTCAAGGGGTCACTAGGAGGCACCACACCCCCAGGAAGTGGACAATTGGGGGGTCACTGCTAGACACCATGCAGCCAGGAAGGAGGGATTCGGGGGGGGGGTGTCACTGGTAGGCACTGTGCCCCCAGAAACAGCGGGTCACTAGGAGATGCCACACCCCCAAGAAGGGGGGAGATCAGGGGGTTACTGGGGGCACCACACCCCCAGGAAGGGGGTTGATTGGGGGTCATTGGGGGCACCGCACCTCAGGGAATAGGGTAATCGGGGGGGGTCCCCACGCTCAGAGCTGACACCACATGGCTACAAATCACACCATGATTTTTATTCATTTTCCATCCGTCAGAAAATAAGTTAGATTTGTCTCCCAATTACCTGTCTGAAGGGGGGGGCTGCCCCCTGTGCAGAGGGGATTGTGGGTAAGGCACAGAAGGGGATATTGGGTGCGGGGGGGTCAGAGGGGTTCTGGGCAGTGGGATTCTGGGTAGGGAGCGAGGGGGCACAGAAGGGGATGCTGGGTGGGGGGGTCAGAGGGGTTCTGGGCAAGAGGATTGTGGGTAAAGGGATGTGAGGTGCTGCAGAGGGGCACTGTGGGTACATGGAGTGTGTGGTGGCAGGTGGGGGGCCGTCAGGGCTGCCCCTCCACGTCCCCGCCCCCCTCCCCGCCGGTGCCCCCCGGGCTCTCCCCCAGCAGGCGGGCGAGCTGGTCCAGGACCCGCTGCAGGGTGTGGGCCAGGCGCTGGGCGTGGGTCTCGCGGCAGCAGTTGAAGGCCGTGATGGCGAAGTTGACGTGGGCATCCAGCGGGTTGTAGCAGACCCCGTAGCCGTCCGGCACCTGCGGCCCGTAGACCATCAGGCAGTCGGAGCGCGAAGCCACCTGGGGGGTGGGGAGAGCAGGGTAAGGGGGGCGGCCAGCCCCAAGTCCCCCCCGCCTGCACCCCAACCTACACCCAACCTGAACCCCCCACCACTGATGACCTCCAGTGAGGAGGCAGGATAAGAGCCCACTACTGCCACCTTTGAAGGGATCTCCCCCCAACACCCCTGGGCAGGGAGAGGGGAGGGAGCAGGAATGGGTGTTAGTTGGGGGGCAGGGGCCCATATCTGCCTGCTGAGCAGCCATCAGTGGATGGCAACAGTATAGGGGGTAGCAGGGAGGTCCATACCTGTCTGGTAAGCAGCCGGCAGTGCGTGGCGATGGCGTAGGGGCGCTGTGGGGCGGGTCAGGGTGAGGTGGGGGGCGCCGTGGGGCAGTACCTGGCCGGTGAGCAGCCGGCAGTGCGTGGCGATGGCGTAGGGGCACCGTGGGGCAGGTCAGGTGAGGTGGGGCGCACCGTGGGGCAGTACCTGGCCGGTGAGCAGCCGGCAGTGCGTGGCGATGGCGTAGGGGCGCCGTGGGGCAGTACCTGGCCGGTGAGCAGCCGGCAGTGTGTGGCGATGGCGTAGGGGCGCCGTGGGGCGGGTGAGGGTGAGCTGGGGGCGCTGTGGGGCAGTACCTGGCCGGTGAGCAGCTGGCAGTGCGTGGTGATGGCATAGGGGCGCCGTGGGGCGGGTGAGGGTGAGGTGGGGGGCGCCGTGGGGCAGTACCTGGCCGGTGAGCAGCCGGCAGTGCTTGGCGATGGCGTAGGGGCACCGTGGGGCAGGTGAGGGTGAGCTGGGGGGCGCCGTGGGGCAGTACCTGGCCGGTGAGCAGTCGGCAGTGCGTGGCGATGGCGTAGGGGCGCCGTGGGGCGGGTGAGGGTGAGCTGGGGGGCGCCGTGGGGCAGTACCTGGCCGGTGAGCAGCCGGCAGTGCATGGCGATGGCGTAGGGGCGCCGTGGGACGGGTGAGGGTGAGCTGGGGGGCGCCGTGGGGCAGTACCTGGCCGGTGAGCAGCCGGCAGTGCGTGGCGATGGCGTAGGGGCGCCGTGGGGCGGGTGAGGGTGAGCTGGGGGGCGCCGTGGGGCAGTACCTGGCCGGTGAGCAGCCGGCAGTGCATGGCGATGGCGTAGGGGCGCCGTGGGACGGGTGAGGGTGAGCTGGGGGGCGCCGTGGGGCAGTACCTGGCCGGTGAGCAGCCGGCAGTGCGTGGCGATGGCGTAGGCCGTGTCCATGAAGATCCCTGGCAGCCGCTGCCCGTCCCCGATGGCCGCCAGCTTCAGGCCCAGGAGGTGCCGGTCGATGCCCTGCCCGGCCAGCACCTGCGGGGAGAGGGTCACCGCCCGGACGCCTGGGTCCCCTCCCTCCGCGTGGGGAGAGGGTCACCGTCCGGACGCCTGGGTCCCAGGCCCGCCCCACCCCTGCCCACGTAGGGAGAAGGTCCCAGCCCGGACGCCTGGGTCCCCTCCCTCCGCGTGGGGAGAGGATCACCGCCCGGACGCCTGGGTCCCCTCCCTCCGCGTGGGGAGAGGATCACCGCCCGGACGCCTGGGTCCCAGGCCCGCCCCACCCCTGCTCACGTAGGGAGAAGGTCCCAGCCCGGACGCCTGGGTCCCCACCCTGCGGGGGATGGGGGTTGTCGCACCTGTTCGGTCCTGGCGCTCTGAGATTCCACAGCCGCCTGCAGCAGGGCCAGCGTCTCCTCGTCCTGGGGGGTGGGGGGACCCGGGTCAGCACGGGGGTTGCTGGGGGGCAGGGGGACAGGGTAGGAACAGGGTGGGTGGGGATCCGTGGGGGGGGGAGGACTCGTGCATGGTGTGGGCCAGGCGCAGAATTAGGGGACCGTGGGGGGGGGAACAGTTACCTAGCCATGGGGGAACACGATACCTGGCTGTGGGGCAGCCGTGGGGTGCAGGGCAGTGGGGGGATTGTGGGGGGCCGGTTACCTGGCTGTGGGATGCGGGGGGCATTACCTGGCTGTGGGGCGTGTCCATGGCCCGGGCCAGGCACAGCACCGGGGGGGGGCCGCAGGGCGCAGTGGGGGGGCTGTGGGGCGCAGGAGTCGGGGGGGGGTTACCTGGCTGTGGGGCGCGTCCATGGCCCAGGCCAGGCGCAGCACCGGGGGGGCCGCGGGGCACGGGGGGGATGTACGGGGGTTACCTGGCTGTGGGGCGCGTCCATGGCCCGGGCCAGGCACAGCACCGGGGGGGCCGCGGGGCGCAGTGGGGGGGTTACCTGGCTGTGGGGCGCGTCCATGGCCCGGGCCAGGTGCAGCACCGGAGGGGCCGCGGGGCGCAGTGGGGGGGTTACCTGGCTGTGGGGCGTTTCCATGGCCCGGGCCAGGCGCAGCACCGGGGGGGCCGTGGGGCGCAGTGGGGGGTTACCTGGCTGTGGGGCGTTTCCATGGCCCGGGCCAGGCGCAGCACCGGGGGGGCCGCGGGGCGCACGGCGTCCGTCCGTCCCAGGTGGAAACGGCGTAGGGACACCACCTCGCTGGTGGCGCAGAGCGAGCCGTGGGTCCTGGGGGGAGACCGGGGTCAGTCAGCCCCACATTGCCCCCCCCACTGCACCCCCCGGCCTGGGCCCCCAGGGCCCCCACCTGTAGTAGGCCAGCTGCAGCGCCACCTGGAAGAGGGAGTCGGGGCGCAGCCCCCAGCGCTTGGGGAGCCCCTGCCCGAACCCCCGGTAGGTGAAACAGCTGATGTCCAGGTCCGTGATCAGGCTGGGGGGAGAGAGAGGTTAGCTGGGGGCTGGACCCTCCGCCCCCCAATGCCCCTCCCCACAGCTCCCCCCTGCCCCCCTCCCCACCCCTCTGCACCATCCCAAGCCCCTGCTCCCCAAAAGCCCCCCACCCCTCCCCAACTTTCCCCTCCCCCCTTCAACGCCCCCTCCCCGCACTGGATTACCTCCCATGCCCCCGCTGCCCCCCGCCCCCGGCTCTCACATGTCCAGGTTCTGCTTGGCTCGCTCGATGTCCCACTTGATCTCGGGGGTGATGTAGAAGTACAGCTTGGGGGGCAGGGGCAGGGGCGTCATGGGGGCGCGCGCCGTGTCAGGGTCCTTGCTGCCAGAGACCCCAGGTCAGATGGGAGGATCCCCCCAAAATCACTGTGCTGGGGGCACGTCACTGCACCCCAAAACCAGCCTCCCCTGGTAGCACATTCTGCCCTCTCCCCCACACACTGCCCTCCCCTTCCCAAGGCAGGAAGTCCCACCCCTTTCCCATTCCCAAAACAGGAAGTTCTGCCCCTCTCACCCACCAGCCTGCTCGAGCCCCACAGAGATGGTACAGGGGATCCCTCACCCCAATCCCCCCCCATGCTTCCCATTTTGGGGTCCCTCCACTACAGGACAAAAATGGGGGATCTGGGGCTGCTGTCCCCTAAGAATGGACCTCCAATTACCCCCCCCACCCGTTCAGGGGCTCCCCAACACACATGTAATTTGGGGTTCAGGGAATGCCATCCCATAGGGAAGGGTGAACTCTGCACCCCATCTTGGGGAGCCCCAACTTTGGCACAGTTTCACTCCCCTTGTGGGGAGATGAAACCCCTAAATCTCCCCTTCGCTCCATTACAAGGGGATCCCTAATTCAGGAGAATATTTGGCGGCTGCCTTATAGGGAGATGTGACCCCCAAATCCTCTGTTTCCATTGGGTCCCCCCAGGCTGGCCCTATGGGATTGATCAGGGGGTCAAGGGTCTGGGGGCACCCCAAATGTCCTAGTTTAGCAGTTACCAGTAATCGAGGACATGGTCGATGATGGTGGCTATGGGGGCCCCGTCGGCCATGGCCTGTTCATACAACACCCCACAAACGCCGTCCTCCCCCACGATGAACTGGGGGCAGGGAAAGAGAGAGAGAGTGAGACAAAACAGGAAATCCCGCCTCTTCCCTTCCACCCTAATCCCAAAACAGGAAGTCCTGCCCCTTTTCTTCCCACAAAACAGGAAGTCCTGCCTCCCTACACACTGTCCCACCCCTGCAGTCCAAACTAGGAAATCCCGCCTCCCTCTCTACCTTTTCTTCACCTCCCACAAATTAGGAATTCCTGCCCCCACCCAATTCTCCAAGACAGGAAGTCCCGCCCCCTTCTCCCAAAGCAGGTAGTCCCGCTCCCACCTCACCTGCAGGGTCTTGTCAAACCACCGGTTGCCGCTGTTGGAGTAGCTGCCGCCCCCGTGCAGCATCTGGGCGGCGACGCGGCTGGGGTAGCGCTCGTCCGACACCTTCAGCACCGGGGCGTCGAGGCAGACGGTGAAGAGGCTGCGCTGGATGCACCGGGCCGACTCCCGGTTCAGCCGGTCTGGGGGCGGGGTCACCGGACGGGTCAGCCCCACCCCCTCGCACCAAGCGGGATTGGAACCCAGAACCTGCCTGCTTTGGGATCCCACCCTTGTTACACCCCATTCACTGCTGTCCCCCAGGCGTCGGGGCCCCCCTTTAGCCCCTTCCAAAGCAGGAAGTCCCGCCTCCTTTCCCCCTCCCCCGTTACATCTTGAGATATACATGGACCCCCAGGCCAGGCCCCCCCCCCGTACCTCTCACGAGGGTGCTGCAGGCCTGGCCCAGCCTTTGGGGTCCCCTGTACCTCTCACAAGCGGGCTGCAGGCCTGGCCCAGCCTTTGGGGTCCCCAGCCCCCCGTACCTCTCACGAGGGTGCTGCAGGCCTGGCCCAGCCTTTGGGGTCCCCCATACCTCTCACGAGGGGGCTGCAGGCCTGGCCCAGCCTTTGGGGTCCCCAGCCCCCCCGTACCTCTCACGAGGGGGCTGCAGGCCTGGCCCAGCCTTTGGGGTCCCCCGTACCTCTCACGAGGGGGCTGCAGGCCTGGCCCAGCCTTTGGGGTCCCCAGACCCCCGTACCTCTCACGAGGGGGCTGCAGGCCTGGCCCAGCCTTTGGGGTCCCCAGCCCCCCCATACCTCTCACGAGGGGGCTGCAGGCCTGGCCCAGCCTTTGGGGTCCCCAGCCCCCTGTACCTCTCACGAGGGTGCTGCAGGCCTGGCCCAGCCTTTGGGGTCCCCAGCCCCCCCGTACCTCTCACGAGGGTGCTGTAGGCCTGGCCCAGCCTTTGGGGTCCCCAGCCCCCCGTACCTCTCACGAGGGTGCTGTAGGCCTGGCCCAGCCTTTGGGGTCCCAAGCCTCTCGTACCTCTCACGAGGGTGCTGCAGGCCTGGCCCAGCCTTTGGGGTCCCCAGCCCCCCCATACCTCTCACGAGGGTGCTGTAGGCCTGGCCCAGCCTTTGGGGTCCCCAGCCCCCCGTACCTCTCATGAGGGTGCTGTAGGCCTGGCCCAGCCTTTGGGGTCCCCAGCCCCCCCATACCTCTCACGAGGGTGCTGTAGGCCTGGCCCAGCCTTTGGGGTCCCCAGCCCCCCATACCTCTCATGAGGGTGCTGTAGGCCTGGCCCCAGGTGTGCCGGTGATCCCCCGTCAGCACCCCCAGTGGCTCCTTGTCCGTCTTCCACGACAGCCCCCGGATGCGCTGCAGCTGCAGGTGCAGCTGGTCCACGGTGAGGGGGGTCCCGTCGCTGTTGTACACCTCCAGCTGGAAAAACTGGGGGGGGGTCGGGGTCAGCCCCTGCAGGGCCCCCCGGAATCCCCTCAGCGACTTCCCGAGGACCCCCGCCCCGACACAGACACCCCCAAATGCCCATTTCCCCCTCAGGAGTCAGCCAGCCCCACTCCCTGACACCCCCACCCTGGGAATCCCAGACACAGGGCTGTTCTGGGGGGTCAGAGGGGGCGATGCAGGGGGGCCATCCCTGGGGATGACCTGGACAAAGGGAGGTTTGGGGGTGTCACAGGGGGTTCTGGGGGGCACGTTTCCCACAGGGTCCCAGGGCATGCCAGGTCAGGGGTGTCACTTGAGGGGGTTCTGGAGACTCCGGGGCAGGGCCAGCTCAGGGGGCCGGGGGGGGTCCCAGGGGTACCTGGAAGTTGCGGACGACGGTGATGAAGGTGGGGGCCCGGCGCCCTGGGGGGGGCAGCAGAAGCCCGTCGTGCTTGGGGCCAGGTAGGCGGCAGGAGGCGAAGAGGCGGCTGTACTGGGCCATGCACTGGGGGTGCCCCCCCCGGTACTCCACCAGCAGCGCCTGCCTGGGAGGGCGGGGGGGGCACATGAGAGACACGGGGCAGAGCGACCCCTCAAGTCCTGTCCCACCCCCACGGCCCCCCCAGTCCTGTCCCAATCCCACCCCAAGGCCCCTCCCAGTCCTGCCCTCAATCACCCCCTCCCCTATCCAAAGTCCTGCCCCTCCTCCACCCCCAGGCCCCCCCGTCCTGCTCCCCATCACCCCTCCCCCACCCCCAGGGACCCCCAGTCCAACCCCAAATCACCCCCTCTCCCACTCCTCTGGGTCCTGTATAGCCCCCCTGTCCCTTCCCGCAACCCCCGATATCTAGTCCCCCCAAATTAACCCCCATTCCTGCAACCGTACCCCAATGCTGGGGGGGGGGTCGGGTCAGGAACTTACTGATCAATCTTAGCCTTGAAATCCAGCACCCCCGCGATGAGCTTCGCCGCAAACCTGGGGGGGGGGGAATGTCACAGATCCACCAGTGCCCCTCACTCCCGACCCGCAGCCCCTGCCACCCCACCCCTGGGCTCCCCCGAGCTCTGCCGGTGCCCCTCACTCCCGACCCGCAGCCCCTGCTAGCCCAGCGCAGCCCTCCCCAGCCCTGCCGGTGCCCCTCACTCCCGACCCGCAGCCCCTGCCACCCCACCCCTGGGCTCCCCCCAGCTCTACCGGTGCCCCTCACTCCCGACCCGCAGCCCCTGCCAGCCTGGCCTTGCCCGCCCCCCAGCTCTGCCGATGCTCCTCACTCCCGACCTGCAGCTCCTGCTAGCCCAGCCCTGCCCCCCCAGCTCTGCCGATGCTCCTCACTCCCGACCCGCAGCCCCTGCTAGCCCTGCCCGCCCCCCAGCTCTGCCAGTGCCCCTCACTCCCGACCCGCAGCCCCTGCTAGCCCAGCTCTGCCCCCCCAGCTCTGCCGATGCTCCTCACTCCCGACCCGCAGCCCCTGCTAGCCCTGCCCGCCCCCCCAGCTCTTCTTGTGCCCCTCACTCCTGACCCGCAGCCCCTGCTAGTCCTGCCCATCCCCCAGCTCTGCCAGTGCTCCTCACTCCCGACCCGCAGCCCCTGCTAGTCCTGCCCATCCCCCAGCTCTGCCAGTGCTCCTCACTCCCGACCCGCAGCCCCTGCTAGCCCAGCCCTGCCCCCCCAGCTCTGTTTGTGCCCCTCACTCCCGACCCGCAGCCCCTGCTAGCCCTGCCTGCCCCCCCAGCTCTGCTGGTGCCCTTCACTCCCGACCCGCAGCCCCTGCTAGCCCTGCCCGCCCCCCCAGCTCTGCCGGTGCCCCTCACTCCCGACCCGCAGCCCCTGCTAGCCCTGCCCGCCCCCCCAGCTCTGCCGGTGCCCCTCACTCCCGACCCGCAGCCCCCCCAATACCCACCGGAGCTGCCCCCTCCAGTCGCTATAGTCCTGCTTGGGGAGCACCACAGCCGGGCTGGAGTGGACGGTGAGGGGCAGGCGGCTCTCCAGATACGCGCTCTGCACCCACCAATCTGAGAGCTGGGGGGGACAAAGCAGGGTTACAATCGGGGGGGGGTGTTATGGAACCTTTGACCCGAGCTCCCCCCCTCCCCTGGTGGAGACCTGACACACCCTCATTGCACTGATGGGCCTGAGCAGAGTCACCAGCAGGGGACGCTGTCCCCGGGCAGCCGCCCCACTCC
Organism: Gopherus flavomarginatus; assembly: GCF_025201925.1. Classification (NCBI taxonomy): domain Eukaryota; kingdom Metazoa; phylum Chordata; order Testudines; family Testudinidae; genus Gopherus; species Gopherus flavomarginatus. The sequence continues at coordinate 1,798,981 of NC_066628.1, forward strand.
CATCTCCCGCCCCAGATGCTGGGGTCCCCCCCAAACAGCTCCAGGGACCTTCACAGGACTCCTGGGTCCCCCGACCTTTCATCCCTCCCCCCAAACTCCTGGGTTCTGCCTGTTCCCAGCCCTGCCCAGGACACCTGGGTTCTCCTCCTCCCCAGTTCCCTAACCCTGGACTCCTGGGTCCCTCAACCTCCTGGGTTCTGCCTGTTCCCAGCCCTGCCCAGGACACCTGGGTTCCCCTCCTCCCCAGGGCTCCTTACCCATCCCGTTCCCTAACCCCCGGACTCCCGGGTCCCCCCGGCTCTACCCAGTTCTCCATGCGGGCAGCTCTGCGCTCCAGCTGGGCCTGCAGCCGCTCCCCCTCCCCGCCAGGTGCCCCGAACTCCTGCACCAGCTGCCGGGTTTCCTCCAGCTCCTCGGGCGTGACCAGCACCTCCAGCGAGCGCAGGTACCGCTCCAGCGTCTGCGCCAGGGGGGGCACGGGCTGCCGGGGCAGCGGGAAGGACGAGGCCAGGCACCGCGACGGGGGCCGCTGCAGGGATGGGAACGGCTCGAATGCACCAACGGGCCCACCTGCCGCCCTAGGCACGTGCAGCTGTCCCCAAGGCTGAAACTGCAACAGGAAAGTCACCAAAGCGCCACCCGGACCCGGGCATCACGCAGCCTCCGATGCCGGCCCACACAATGCAGCCGGCGTTGAAATGCACCAACAGCAGCTGCGGTTCGAGGCTTCCAGTGCTGGAAATGCAACCGCCTGCCTGCACCGTGGCACCAGCAACCCGCAGACCCAGCCGCCTGCCTGCACCGTGGCACCCGCAACCCACAGACCCAGCCGCCTGCCTGCACCGTGGCACCCGCAACCCGCAGACCCAGCCGCCTGCTTGCACCGTGGCACCCACAGACCCAGCCGCCTGCCTGCACCGTGGCACCCGCAGACCCAGCCGCCTGCCTGCACCGTGGCACCCGCCACCCGCAGACCCAGCTGCCTGCCTGCACCGTGGCACCCGCCACCCGCAGACCCAGCCGCCTGCTTGCACCGTGGCACCCGCAGACCCAGCCGCCTGCTTGCACCGTGGCACCCGCAGACCCAGCCGCCTGCTTGCACCGTGGCACTTGCAGACCCACCCACCTGCTTGCACCGTGGCACCCGCAACCTGCAGACCCAGCCGCCTGCTTGCACCGTGGCACCCGCAGACCCAGCCGCCTGCCTGCACCGTGGCACCTGCGACCCGCAGACCCAGCCGCCTGCCTGCACCGTGGCACCCGCGACCCGCAGACCCAGCCGCCTGCCTGCACCGTGGCACCTGCAGACCAAGTCGCCTGCCTGCACCGTGGCACCCGCAACCCGCAGACCCAGCCGCCTGCTTGCACCGTGGCACCCGCAGACCCAGCCGCCTGCCTGCACCATGGCACCCGCAGACCCAGGCGCCTGCTTGCAAAGGTTCCAAGGCCCCAGTGGTTCCCCTCACCGGCCGCATGCTGCCGAAGTGGCGGATGCTGCGACCCTCCACCTTAACTGCAGGGTGGCAAAGGCAGAAATGCACCAGGACCCCCGCTGCGAGGTGCAGCCTCGGCTGCAGCCGCCTGCAAGGCCAGGCGTGTTCTGGCCAAGTGGTCACTGCAAGTGTAACCCCCACAGATGGGGGGGTCCCACTTCCAAAGCCAAGGCCGCCCAGAGGATTTGGGGGCCCTTCCATAGCACAAAGCTGCAATACTAGAGAATCCGTTATTCCCGTGGGGGCCTCTGCGGGGCCCGGGGCCTATTGCCCCTCTGCCCCCCCCCGGCGGCCCTTCGGCAGCTCCGCAAACCTGCAGCGGGCGAGGGGCCCCCGCCGTGCCACCTGCTGCGGCTTTGACCTGCACCGGGGGGGGGAGGGTTGCATTGGCCGCTTTGGACAGGGCCGCCCGGGGGGGGGGCAGTGGGGCAATGGGCCCCCACGGGAATAGCGGATTCTCTAGTATTGCAGCTTTGTGCTATGGAAGGGCCCCCGACATTGCTTTGCCCCAGGGCCCCCGAATCCTCTGGGCGGCCCTGGCTCGCACACCCGCCCCCCCGCCCCCGCTCGGCCGAGGCACGTGCTGCCAGGTTCCCGCCGCCCCCCTGCAAAGGGGGAAACGCGCCGCAGCCCCCCCCGCGCAAACGCGACCCAGTGGAGGGGCCTCCGGGCTGCCAGCCCCCCCGCTGCAAAACTGCAACCTAGGGGCTGGGGCTGGGGCTGGGGCTGCCCCTCCCCCGGGCTTTGCTCCGCCCGCGGCCCCTTTGCAAACTCCCGCACTTTGCGGCCCAGCAACGGTTTGCACCGGCCCCCCCCCACTCACCGGGGCGCGCGAACCCGGAGCTCGGGCGCAGCCCCAGGGGGGCAGGAGGAGCCTCCAGCGCCCCATGCCGGGGGGTGGGGGGGTTGCTCGGTCGGGCGGGGCCCTGACCCGGCTGCGATCCGGCAGGAAGCAGGGGCGGGGCTGTTTGGAGGGAGCTGCCGGCAGAGCCCGCAACGGGCCGGCAGGAGGCGCTGCTGCGAGACCCCCCCCCCGAGCGCCCCTCCCCCAACGCAGCCCTGAACCGGGCCGGGGGGAGGGAACAGGACGCCTGGGTTCTCTCCCCAGCTGGGCCACAGACCGTCTTTGGGCCAATCACAGAATTGCTCCCTGCCTCAGTTTCCCCAAGTGGGGATAATGATCCTTCCTGTGTCTAGTGAGACTGCGGGGAACCAGTTCTCATGGAGTCACAGCCGGCGCGACGGGGCCCTGATCCCAGCCAAGGTGTGTCAGCTCCCGGCCCACGGGGGCTCTGATCTCAGCAGCGCCCGGTGCAATGGGGGCCCAATCTCGCCCGGGGTCTAGGAGGCGCCCGGCCTGACGGGGCCCCAATCTCAGCTGGGGTCCCAATCTCGGCCGGGGTCTGGAGGGCACCTGGCCCAATGGAGCCCCAATCTTGGCCGGGACCTGGGGGACATCTGGCCCGACGGGGTCCTGATCTCGGCTGCGGTCTGGGGGGCACCCGGCCCGATGGGGCCCCAATCTTGGCCAGGACCTGGGGGACACCTGGCCCGATGGGGCCCTGATCTTGGCTGGGGTCTGGGGGGCACCCGGCCCGATGGGGCCCCGATCTTGGCTGGGACCTGGGGGACACCTGGCCCGACGGGGCCCTGATCTTGGCTGGGGTCTGGGGAGCACCCGGCCTGACGGGGCCCTGATCTCGGCTGGGGTCTGGGGGGCACCTGGCCCGAAGGGGCCCCAACCTTGGCCGGGACCTGAGGGACACCTGGCCCGATGGGGCCCTGATCTTGGCTGGGGTCTGGGGGGCACCCGGCCCGATGGGGCCCCAATCTTGGCTGGGACCTGGGGGACACCTGGCCCGATGGGGCCCTGATCTTGGCTGGGACCTGGGGGACACCTGGCCTGACGGGGCCCTGATCTTGGCTGGGGTCTGGGGGGCACCCGGCCTGACGGGGGGCTGATTTTGGCCAGTGCCCCCATAATTACCCTAGAACTGAGGCAGTGGAATTTCTTCCCCTTCTCTCGGGCGCTGGAGGGGAACCAGACTCATGTTTTCCCTCTGTGACACCCTGGAAAGGTCGATGCGGCTCCTGGAACGTTCCAGCCAGGCCCCAACCCTTCGTCTCGGCCCCTTCCCCGGGCTCTGACTGGTCACTGGCGCGTCCGGAGCCGGTTCATGCTTCCCACGGACGGGTTTGTGTCATGGGGTGAGTGTCAGAAAACCCACTTGCTTGCCAGCGCCGGGAGAGAACCCAGGAGTCCTGGTGCCCAGTCCCCCACCCTGCTGTAACCACCAGCCCCCACTCCCCTGTCAGTGCCGGGGAGAGAACCCAGGAGTCCTGGTGCCCAGCCCCCCTATCCTGCTGTAACCACCAGCCCCCACTCCCCTGTCAGTGCCGGGGAGAGAACCCAGGAGTCCTGGTGCCCAGCCCCCCCACCCTGCTGTAACCACCAGCCCCCTCTCCCCTGTCAGTGCCGGGGAGAGAACCCAGGAGTCCTGGTGCCCAGCCCCCCCGTCCTGCTGTAACCACCAGCCCCCACTCCCCTGTCAGTGCCGGGGAGAGAACCCAGGAGTCCTGGTGCCCAGGCCCCCCACCCTGCTGTAACCACCAGCCCCCACTCCCCTGTCAGTGCCGGGGAGAGAACCCAGGAGTCCTGGTGCCCAGCCCCCCCGTCCTGCTGTAACCACCAGCCCCCACTCCCCTGTCAGTGCCGGGGAGAGAACCCAGGAGTCCTGGTGCCCAGGCCCCCCACCCTGCTGTAACCACCAGCCCCTACTCCTCTGCCAGCGCTGGGGAGAGAACCCAGGAGTCCTGGTGCCCAGCCCCCCCATCCTGCTGTAACCACCAGCCCCCACTCCCCTGTCAGTGCCGGGGAGAGAACCCAGGAGTCCTGGTGCCCAGCCCCTCCCCCATAACCATCAGCCCCCACTCCCCTCTCAGGGCACATAACACATTTGCGTGGCAGTCAGAGGATGTTTCGAACGTGGTGTGGAGCCCGGTTCCCCTTTGCGAGCCCGGTCCCAGTCGGTTGTGGAGATCCGGCTGTGACAGCTGCAGCGGTGCTGGGTCAGAGCAGAGCCTGCCAGCCCCCCGGGTAAGGACCTGCCCGGCCTGGCCCTGTCCGTCTGCCAAGGGTCGCCAGTGTCTGCTCGCTGCCTCGCCCCTCGCTATTAGCGAACCGAGCTCAGAGTTCGCAGGAGCCTCGGCGAATATCGGCGCAGTCCTGGGAACGACTGCAGCTTCCTTTGGCCAAATGAGCTCCCGTTCCCGCTAACCAGCGGCTCTGCGTTTCGGGCTCTTTCCTTACTGCCCAGAGAGACGCGGCGCGGGTGGGCTAGGTCCCGGCACGCCCAGGAGTTATGACATCAATTCGATCCGACGCCCCTGCTAGTGGGCAGATAGTGTTCCATCTGTCAGCGTGTGAACGGATCCAGTCCAGAGCTGGGTGTGCAGAGACTCGTTAGCATCTCTTCGTCAAAGTCTGTTTTATCATCGTCGTTAATGTATCGGATCATCCCAAGGTGCACTGATGAGTCGTTAATAGGCCAGGCTGGTCTGGTTACTCAATACAGCTGGAATGGCTCTGTTCTGCGGCGTCGGCGAATGTTTCCGCTCCGCTCTGGCCCCGTTCGGGCAGGCGGCTGCTCGAGGAATCATTCCCCCTCGCTCACTGCTGCTCCAATCGACACATCGGTTCAGTTGGGAGACTCGGGCGCCGAAATAATGAGCCTTTTTCCTCAGGCTTTTCAGAGCATCCGTGTGTTGATTGTTGGGCGCGAGCAGTAATGAAGGAATCTGGATTTCATCGCTGGTCGCTCTGGTGTGTCCATACGCGTGAACGGCGCTGAGCATTTCCCTGGCGTGTTCGATCACTCTGCCATTTTGCTGTGTTTGTGTTAATCTCTGTGGGTGTATTTCTTAGGTTGGGGGGTTGGGGTGTATCCGCCCCGGGTTGTGACCGTGTGACTGTTACCGTCGCTGGGTATTGAGCAGATTCTGGTGCCATTCTCTGGCACGAATGCAGCTTTCAGACTGACACGGCCCGACTCTGATGTCGTGCTAATGGCCACCCCGTATCTGCAGCAGGCCGGCGTTACACTCGGGGGTGATTCTCACATAGCGGGACCGGGCAGCAGGTGTGAAAAATCGGGACAGAGAAGGGGGTAATAGGAGCCTATATATAAAAAAAGCCCCAGATATCAGGACTGTCCCTATAAAATCTGGTCGCCCTGTTCTTGCAGGAGCAGTAACCGTCCCGGCTCTGCCTGGGTCCCGCCCGTTACCGGGACCAGCCCATCGCTCGGGCGAGGGCACGAAATGAACGTGTGACCCTGCGGCGGGAGGGCGCTGGGCGACCGATTCACAGGCCTGGCCTGGGTCGGGGAGATCCCAGTGGGGTGTGATCCCCAGTTGTGCAAGTCCTGGGCCCTTGGTGGCCCCTAGGACCTACCCCGGGATTTCTCGGCCCGCAGGGCACAGGGGCTGGAACGAGGGGGGCGGGGGTCTGGTTTCCATCCTGCCCAGGGATCTGGCTTGGTCCAATGGCTCTTGGCCCCCGTGGTGCCCACCCAGCCCAGCCCCTGCCCCACGCAGGTGCCACAGGACTCTGCCCGGGGCCAGTTCTGCCTTCTCCTTCCCAGCCTCTCCAGCGGCCTCTTGACAAGCCCTTCCCCAGCGCCCAGTGTTTGCCCTGCAAACGGGCTCGCGTGCCAGCCGGCTCCTGGAGTACGGCCGGGTGCCAGGACGCCTGGATTCTCCCTCTCCCCAGCTGGGGGGCCGGGTGCCAGGACGCCTGGGTTCTCCCTCTCCCCAGCTGGGGGGCCGGGTGCCAGGACGCCTGGGTTCTCCCTCTCCCCAGCTGGGGGGCCGGGTGCCAGGACGCCTGGGTTCTCCCTCTCCCCAGCTGGGGGGCCGGGTGCCAGGACGCCTGGGTTCTCCCTCTCCCCAGCTGGGGGGCCGGGTGCCAGGACGCCTGGGTTCTCTCTCTCCCCAGCTGGGGGGCCGGGTGCCAGGACGCCTGGGTTCTCCCTCTCCCCAGCTGGGGGGTCGGGTGCCAGGACGCCTGGGTTCTCCCTCTCCCCAGCTGGGGGGCCGGGTGCCAGGACGCCTGGGTTCTCCCTCTCCCCAGCTGGGGGGCCGGGTGCCAGGACGCCTGGGTTCTCCCTCTCCCCAGCTGGGGGGCCGGGTGCCAGGACGCCTGGGTTCTCCCTCTCCCCAGCTGGGGAGCCGGGTGCCAGGACGCCTGGGTTCTCCCTCTCCCCAGCTGGGGGGCCGGGTGCCAGGACGCCTGGGTTCTCCCTCTCCCCAGCTGGGGGGCCGGGTGCCAGGACGCCTGGGTTCTCCCTCTCCCCAGCTGGGGGGCCGGGTGCCAGGACGCCTGGGTTCTCTCTCTCCCCAGCTGGGGAACCTGGGTGCCAGGACTCCTGGTTCTCTCTCTCCCCAGCTGGGGAACCTGGGTGCCAGGACTCCTGGTTCTCTCTCTCCCCAGCTGGGGGACCTGGGAGCCAGGACGCCTGGGTTCTCTCCCAGCTCTGGGAGCTGAGGGAGGCTGGGAGTTTAGATCGGGGGGAGGGGCTTGGAGCCAGGACGCCTGTGTTCTTTCTCTCCATGGCTGGGCGCCCCGGACTCCTGGGTTCTCTGCCCAGCTCTGGGGGGGGGTGGGATCTGGGAGCCCGGATTCCTGGGTTCTCGGCCCCGCCCCTGGGGGGAAGGGGAGGGGGATCTGGGAGCCCAGACTCCTGGGTTCTCGACCCCACCCCGGGTAGGGGGAATCTGGTAGCCTGGACTCCTGGGTTCTCAACCCCGCCCGGGGGGGGAGGGGAGGGGAATCTGGGAGCCCGGACTCCTGGGTTCTCGGCCCGGCCCGGCCCGGCCCAGGGGGAGGGGGATCTGGGTGCCCGGACTCCCGGGTTCTCGGCCCGGCCCGGCCCGGGGGGAGGGGGATCTGGGTGCCCGGACTCCCGGGTTATCGGCCCGGCCCGGGGGGAGGGGGATCTGGGTGCCCGGACTCCTGGGTTCTCGGCCCCGCTTCGGGGGAGGGAAGGGGGATCTGGGAGCCCGGACTCCCGGGTTCTCGGCCCGGCCCAGGGGGAGGGGGATCTGGGTGCCCGGACTCCCGGGTTCTCGGCCTGGCCCGGCCCGGGGAGTGGGGATCTGGGTGCCCGGACTCCCGGGTTCTCGGCTCGGCCCGGCCCGGGGGGAGGGGGATCTGGGTGCCCGGACTCCTGGGTTCTCGGCCCGGCCCGGGGGGAGGGGGATCTGGGTGCCCGGACTCCCGGGTTCTCAGCCTGGCCCGGCCCGGGGGGTGGGGATCTGGGTGCCCGGACTCCCGGGTTCTCGGCCCGGCCCGGGGGGAGGGGGATCTGGGTGCCCGGACTCCTGGGTTCTCGGCCCGGCCCGGGGGGAGGGGGATCTGGGTGCCCGGACTCCCGGGTTCTCAGCCTGGCCCGGCCCGGGGGGTGGGGATCTGGGTGCCCGGACTCCCGGGTTCTCGGCCCGGCCCGGGGGGGGGGGGGGATGGAATGCTCATACATCCGTTGCTAGGGAAGCTGCACGGTTGCCGGGGCCGAGTTCCGGAACTGACGCGGGGGGGCGGGGGGCCGCTCGCCCGGGAGGGGAAGTAAACAAGGCACCGGCCGGTTCGCGGGGGGGCCCCGGTGAGGTGAGATCTGCCCCCGGCCGTGGGGGAGGGGCGGCCGCGCTGCATTCCGGGGGGAGGGAGCGGACCCAGGCGTCCTGGCCGGGGGGCGAGGGATTCTGGGGTCCTGCCCGGAGCCCCCCGGGTGCATTACAGAGGGGCCGGACCCGGCTGCTGGGGGTGCACACAGGCTGGGGGGGTGACCCTCAAAGGGCCCCGCCGCCATAGCGCCGGGGGGGCGGAGAAAGGGGGTGAAGTGACCTGCCTTGCGCCCCACTGGGAGCCCGGACTCCTGGGTTCTCTCCCAGCGCTGGGAGGGCAGTGGGGGCTGGTGGTTAGAGCGGGGGGGGCTGGGAGCCCGGACTCCTGGGTTCTCTCCCAGCGCTGGGAGGGCAGTGGGGGCTGGTGGTTAGAGCGGGGAGGGGGCTGGGAGCCAGGACTCCTGGGTTCTCTCCCAGCGCTGGGAGGGCAGTGGGGGCTGGTGGTTAGAGCGGGGGGGGCTGGGAGCCCGGACTCCTGGGTTCTCTCCCCCCTGCTTGCAAAGCAGGGGTGCAGTGGAAGGATCTGGGGGTGCAGCAGAGGAGGAGGTGAACCTCAAAATGTGTTTCTCTCCTGCCCAGACCCCCCTGCGCCGCTGGGATTCCAGGATGAGGGGCCGACCCCAGGGGAACTGGGGGGCGCTGGCCCCCCTCTGCCTCCTCCTCTTCCTCTTCTTCCTCCTCACCCTCGGCACCTCCTACAAGCCGGTCGTGGTCGTTCACGGCCTGTTCGACAGCCCCTCGGAGTTCAGCCACCTGCTACTCTTCATCAACCAGGTCAGCCCGGACGCCTGGGTCCGCCCCAGGACTCCTGGGTTCTCTCCCAGCTCTGGGAGGGGAGTGGGGGCTGGTGGGTTGGAGCAGGGGGGGCTGGGAGCCAGGACACCTGGGTTCTCTCCCTGGGTCTGGGAAGGGAGTAGGGGCTGGTGGTTAGAGCAGGGGGGGCTGGGAACCAGGACGCCAGGGTTCTCTTCCAGCTGTGGGTGGGACAGGGGCAGATATTCTCCTACTAACTGGAGCAGAGGGTGGATTTCAGCGGCCCCAGCCCAGCTGACTCAGGGCCCTGGAGCTAAAACAACAGGTAGAAAAACAACCTGGAGACGCCCCATGGGGTGATAGGGAATGTGGGCATGAGGTGTAGTAGTTAGACCAGATAGTCCGGACTCCTGGTTTCTCTCCCCGGCTCTGGGAGGGGAGTGGGGGCTGGTGGGAGCCAGGACTCCTGGGTTCTCTCCCCGGCTCTGGGAGGGGAGTGGGGTCTGGTGGTTGGAGCGGGGGAGGGGGGTGGTTGGGACACCTGGGTTCCATTCCCCATGCATTGTGTGACCCCAGGCATGTCCCTCCTCTCTCCCTGCCTCAGTTTCCTTCCTGTCACACAGGCCTGGCAGGCGGTTTGAGTCTGTCTGAATGCAAAGTTTGTTTTAAACTCTGAAGATAAGAAATGCCAAGTCAAATCAGTTCTCTCCAATCCGCACCTACACAGGAATGAACAGAGCTTGGGGGTGGCAGGGCTGGGCTGGCAGGGGTTGCGGGTCCAGAGTGAGGGGCACCGGCAGGGCTGGGGGGGGCAGGGCAGGCTAGTGGGGGCTGTGGGTCGGGAGTGAGGGGCACTGGCAGGGCTGGGGTGGGGGGCAGGGCTGGGGTGGGGGGCAGGGCTGGGCTGGCAGGTGCTGCGGGTTGGGAGTGAGGGGCACCGGCAGGGCTGGGCTGGCAGGGGCTGTGGGTCTGGAGTGAGGGGCACCGTCAGGGCTGGGGGGGGGGGGCAGGACTGGGCTGGCGGGGGCTGCGGGTCAGGAGTGAGGGGCACCGGCAGGGCTGGGCTGGCGGGGGCTGCGGGTCGGGAGTGAGGGGCACCAGCAGGGCTGGGGGGGGGCAGGGCTGGACTGGCAGGGGCTGCGGGTCCGGAGTGAGGGGCACCGGCAGGGCTGGGGGGGGCTGTGGGTCAGGAGTGAGGGGCACCGGCAGGGCTGGGGGGGGCAGGGCTGGGCTGGCGAGGGCTGCGGGTCGGGAGTGAGGGGCACCGGCAGGGTTGGGGGGGGCAGGGCTGGGCTGGCGGGGGCTGCGGGTCAGGAGTGAGGGGCACCGGCAGGGCTGGGAGGGGGCAGGGCTGGGCTGGTGGGGGCTGCGGGTCGGGAGTGAGGGGCACCGGCAGGGCTAGGGGGGGCAGGGCTGGACTGGCAGGGGCTGCGGGTCCGGAGTGAGGGGCACCGGCAGGGCTGGGGGGGGCAGGGCTGGACTGGCGGGGGCTGCGGGTTGGGAGTGAGGGGCACCGGCAGGGCTGGGGGGGGCAGGGCTGGACTGGCGGGGGCTGCGGGTCGGGAGTGAGGGGCACCGGCAGGGCTGGGGGGGGGCAGGGCTGGGCTGGTGGGGGCTGCGGGTTGGGAGTGAGGGGCACCGGCAGGGCTGGGGGGGGCAGGGCTCTTACTCGTCTCTCCCTGGCACAGAGCCACCCTGGCACCAACGTGACGGTCGTGGATCTCTTTGACCACAGCCAGAGCCTGAAGCCGCTGTGGGTGCAGGTGGAGGGTTTCCGACGCGCCATTTCACCCATCATGCAGAACGCGGCCGACGGGGTCCATCTCATCTGCTATTCACAGGGTACGGCCGGCCCCGGAGCCCTGGTACCCCTGCCCAGGCTGGGAGCAGGGGCTGTGGGTCGGGAGTGAGGGGCACCGACGGGGGAGGGCGCAGGGTTGGACTGGCAGGGGGCTGCGGGTCTGGAGTAAGGGGCACCGGCGGGGGGGGGCTCAGGGTTGGACTGGCAGGGGGTGCAGGGTCGGGAGTGAGGGGCACCGACGGGGGAGGGGGGCAGGGCTGGGCTGGCAGGGGCTGCAGGTCGGGAGTGAGGGGCACCAGCAGAGCTGGGGGGGGCAGGGCTAGGCTGGCAGGGGCTGCGGGTCGGGAGTGAGGGGCACCGGGGGAGCAGGGGGCCAAGGGGGGAGCAGCTTTAGTGCCTCCCCCTGCTACTCATGGTGGGAATTGCACTGGGCCGGAGTCCGACCAGGACCCAGGCGATCTGGGCAGGTTTTGTGTCTCCCCCAAGTGGTGGTTGGGGGACGTGCAGGGTTCTCCCTCCCCCGCCCCAGTAAGCAGAGCGACCCCCACCCGCATTTCTCCCTCTCCCTAGGGGGGCTCATCTGCCGAGCTCTGCTCTCCACGATGCCTGATCACAACGTCGACACCTTCATCTCCCTCTCCGCCCCCCAGATGGGACAGTATGGGGGTGAGTGCGCCCGGGGGCGGGGCTGGGGGCTGCGGGTCAGGAGTGAGGGGCACCAGTGGGGCTGGGGGCTGCTGGTAGGGAGAGAGGGGCGTTGGCGGGGCTGGGGGCTGCTAGTCGGGAGTGAGGGGCATCGGCGGGACTGGGGGCTGCGGGTCAGGAGTGAGACGCACTGGGGGAGCTGCGGGTCAGGAGTGAGGGGCACTGGGGGGACTGCGGGTCGGGAGTGAGGGGCACCGGTAGGGCTGGGGGCTGCGGGTCGGGAGTGAGGGCCACTGGGGGGGTGCGGGTCGGGAGTGAGGGGCACCGGCAGGGCTGGGGGCTGCGGGTCGGGAGTGAGGGGCACTGGGGGGGTGCGGGTCGGGAGTGAGGGTCGTCGGCGGGGCTAGGGGCTGCGGGTCAGGAGTGAGGGGCACGGGGGGGTGCGGGTCGGGAGTGAGGGGCGTCGGTGGGGCTGGGGGCTGCGGGTCAGGAGATCTGGGGGGGCCGGGCCCGTCTGACTCCCTGCCCCCCTGCAGACACCCAGTACCTGCGCTGGCTGTTCCCCAAGTACGTGAAGTCCAACCTGTACCGGTTCTGTTACACCCGCCTGGGCCAGGACGTCTCCATCTGCAACTACTGGAACGGTGAGTCGTGGGGGGCTGGGCCGGGGGGGGCACGTGCGTCCTGCTGGCTCCCCACAGACTCTGACCCCCCCTCCTGCCTTCCAGACCCACATCACCGGGACCTTTATCTCAACAGCAGCAACTTCCTCGCCCTGCTCAACAGTGAAAGGGTTAATCCCAACGCCACAGGTAAGGGAAGGCGCCCCTCACTCCCGACCTGCAGCCCCCCAGCCCGGCGGGCGCCCCTCACTCCCGACCCGCAGCCCCCCAGCCCTGCCGGCGCCCCTCACTCCCGACCCGCAGCCCCCTGTTTCCCTAGGCTGGTCCTTGCAGAGTGGGGGGTTCGCAGCTAGGGTCCCCCTGCGCCCCATAACTCCCCTCCCTTGTGCCCCCAGCCTGGAAGAGGAATCTCGTGCGGATCCAGAAGCTGGTTCTGGTCGGGGGTCCGGACGACGGCGTCATCACGCCCTGGCAGTCCAGGTGACCGCGCCGGGGGGAGGGCGGGGCCCTGGGAGCGTCGCTGTGGGGGCCGGGGATGATTGATGGAGGCCAGAGAAAGGGGGCACTGGAAGTTGGGGGGCTTGTGGGGGGCTGTGCTGGGAGGTGGGAGGGTTCAGAGCTGGGGCTGTGATGGGAGGGCTGGGGTGCAGAGGGGGGCAGGGCAGGGTTGTGGGAGAGGGGAGGGGTCGTGGGGCTATGATGAAGTTTGGGGGCCAGCGGAGGATTCGGGGGGCTGGGAGAAGCTGCAGTTAGGGTCACTCCCAGTGGGGAAGATTTGGGATACTGGGGAGAGCGCTAGGTGCTGGGGGGGTAACAAATTGGGGGCCAGCCCAGGGCTGGGTCTGCAGCTCCCTGCAACCTGGGCGCCCCCCAATGAATGACCCCCCCAGTAACCCCTCCGCCTCCCCCAAACAGCCTCTTTGCTTTCTACAACCTCAACGAGACAGTGATGGACATGGAGCAGCAGCTGGTGAGCAGAGCTGGGGGCCTGGGAGGGGAGTGGGGGCTGGTGGGTTAGAGCAGGGGGGTCTGGGAGCCAGGACTCCTGGGTTCTCTCCCCTGCTCTGGGAGGGGAGTGGGGGCTGGTGGGTCAGAGCAGGGGGGTCTGGGAGCCAGAACTCCTGGGTTCTCTCCCTGGCTCTGGGAGGGGAGTGGGGGCTGGTGGGTCAGAGCAGCGGGGGCTAGGAGCCAGAACTCCTGGGTTCTCTCCCTGGCTCTGGGAGGGGAGTGGGGGCTGGTGGGTTAGAGCAGGGGGGTCTGGGAGCCAGGACTCCTGGGTTCTCTCCCTGGCTCTGGGAGGGGAGTGGGGGGTGGTGGGTTAGAGCGGGTGGGGCTGGGAGCCAGGACTCCTGGGTTCTCTCCCTGGCTCTGGGAGGGGAGTGGGGGGTGGTGGGTTAGAGCGGGTGGGGCTGGGAGCCAGGACTCCTGGGTTCTCCTGTCTGTGGCTCTGATGCCCAGCAGGGGGTGGTGCTGGGGAGGGGGGGGGCTGGGGGTGCTTTCTCTCTGTATTACACTGTGTGACTCTCACCTGGCTCTGACCCCCCTTGCCCCCCCAGGTGTACCTGCAGGACAGCTTCGGGCTGAAGACGCTGGACGCCCGCGGTGCCATCGCCCGGTGCCAGATGGCTGGGGTGCCGCACACGGCCTGGCACTCGAACCGCACCGTCTACGAGACCTGCCTGGCCCCCTGGCTCTCCTAGCGGGGGGGCCGGGGGGGGGCAGGGGGCCCTGCCTTTTTAATTACAACCCCCAGGCAATGCGATCCTGTTTGGTACCAAGTGGGTGTTCGGGGCAGGGGGGTTTCCTAGGGGAGGATCCGGGGGGGGGCTGGGATCCCAGGGGGGCTGGGTATGGGACTTTGGGAAGCTGGGTCCTGGCAGGGCTGGGATCCTTTTCCAGGTCAGGTTTGCGGGGGGCGGGGTTTGAACCGGCCCGTAGTTTATGTCATGGCTGCCTGGTTTGGGGGGGCTCAGTTTGGGGGTGCCCCAGCCCCCCAGCCAGGCAGTATCCAGTATTAACCCTTTCGTGCCTGGCACGAGGGGACCAAGCTGTGCTGCCATATTCCATGTGGGACTCAGGGATATCTGGGGGTCTTCAGCCCTCTGCTGTTTTGCCCCCAAAACCAGACCCAACCCTGTCTTAGCTCAGGGGAGAGGGAGAGAGTGGACCCCCAAAAGGGGTAATATTGGGGTACCTGACCCTTGGGAGTTAATTTGGGGGTTCACAGAACTTTTTAGATACATTTCCAGATGTGGCAGTTTTGGGGGTTCAGCTGCAGAGGAATTTGGGGGGCCTGATGGGTCTGAAGGGGCTTTGCGGAAGTCCCTGGAGAAGCTTCAGGACCCCACACTGGGGTCAAGGATTTGAGGGATGATGAGGGATTTAGGGGTTCGCTATGGGGAAGATTAGACCTGGGATCCCAAATTTTGGGGTGCCAAAGACGGGTGCAGATTCAACTGGGGAACTTAGTTGAACCCCAAGGCTTGGAGAGAGATGTCAGCTGCAATTGGGGGTTCAGTTTTAGGGCCTTGAGGGTGGTTTTGGGGTGACTGAATTTGGGGGTGCATTTCCAGAACACAGTTTGGGGCTGAGGTTTTTGGGGTGTCCGGGAGACCTGTTGGTTGGAGTCAGCAGGAATTGTGCATTATATTTTGGGGTTCACATCTCAGCAGATGGTTTTTTGCTCTGGGAAGTTTGGGGTCACGGGAGATTTGCATTAATTTTAGAGGTTCACTTATTTTAGTAGCTTAAGGGCTGTGGATATTGGGGGTAACTAGAGAATTTTCTTGTAGTTTTGGGGTTCACGCCCTGGAAGGGAGTCGTGTGAACTCAGTTAAGCACGTTGAATTTTGGGGAACCACTTAAATTGGGGGTCACTAGACATTTGTAGGGACTCGGGGTTACGTTTTGGGGCTCCCTGCCTGTGCAGGCTGCTACTTTTGGGGGGTCACTAGAGATTTTGTGTTAATTCATAGGGCAAGTTCAGGGAGCTCCATTTATTTGGGGGTTCGCTGGAATTTTTGGGCTGCTTTTAGGGATGATGGGTGGTAATTTGAGGTGGCTGATTTTGCATGAGTTACTGGGGTTCCGTTTTTTTATAAACGGTTGGAGACTTGGACCCTGTGTTTGGGGGTTCTAGGATAATTTGGGGTGTCACTAGCTAGGAGGTTCAGTTCCATTATCTGGAGCACACTGTCAGTATTGGGGTACCAGGCTGTATTGGGGGGAAGTTTCTGCATTTTATGATCCAGCTTCGTGTACAAGCTAGGTGTGGTTTTTTGGGGGGGGCCAGCCCCTTTGCAGTCTAGGGGTGCATTGGGGTAACTGCAGAGCTGACTGCATCTCACTTCAAATTTGGGGCTGCAGTTGTCTGAGGTGCTTTGAATTTTGGGGTGCTTTGCACAGTTGGGATCACTGGGCAATTGACTTGGGGGTGTAGGTTTGGGAGTCCAGCTGCCTTTGGGGGGCCTAGCATCATGGGGGCCCTAGTTTGAGAGGGCTCCAGGTTGATGTGGGGGTGCCAGACTGATTTGGGGGAGCTAGAGTCCTGAGGGTCAGTGTGACCAGGACACACAATCTGGGGGTTCAGGAGCACAATCTTTGAGGGGGTCTCTGCAGCCCCTTGGTTCTCACAGAGGGGGGCTGTCTGTGGCTCCGTGACGGGCATGTCAACTAGTGGGGTCCCAGGCCCACCCCCTGCGTGGATGTTTACATATTTATGGGGCTGTGGTGCGGGGGGGGGGGGCAGCCTAGGCGCCTGGGAACCCCACTGGGCCCCCGGCCAGGCCCCTCGCCCCCAGGGAGGTGTGGTGTTGGGGGTCAGTGTTACACCCCCAATTCCAGCCCCCAAGTTCTGTGTATTTATAACAATAAAAGCACTTTGTTCCCTAATGTGTGTGTGGGTTTCCTCGGGGGCAGAGAACCCAGGAGTCCTGCCCACTCCCCTCCCCGAGCGAGGGGGAGAACCCAGGAGTCTGGGCTCCCAGCCCCCACCAAAGGGCCAGGGTCGCCCCCCCCCCACGCCTGGGAGCGGGGAGCCTGCGGCCCCAGCTCCTGCTGCCCCCTCCCCTCAGCACAGCCCCCCCCATGCAAGGTTGGGCCGCCCCAGCGCTCAGCCCGGACCCCCCCCCCCAGGTTAGCCAGGCGGGGGAGGGGGATTAGCTGGGGGGGGATTAGCGGGTTAATCCGGCTGCACCTGCTGCCTTTAAGTGGCTTGTCTGTAAACAGGCTGTGGGCGGGCGGGGGGGTAGCAGGACAGAGACAGCAGCGCCCCCCCCCCCCGAGAGGTAAGAGCCTGGGAGCCCGGACGCCTGGATTCTCTCCCTGGCTCGGGGATGGCAGTGGGGACTGGTGGTTAGAGCAGGGGGCGGGGGATTGGGTGCCCGGACGCCTGGGTTCCCGCCCGGCTCCAGGAGGGGCGGGCCCGGCAGGTGTGCGGCTCTGGCTCCCGGATGCGGGTGGGGCCGGAGACACCTGAGCGGCCGGAACCCAGGACCCGAGAGGTGACCCCCGGGGGGAGGGGCTGGGGGGGGTTCCCGGCGGGGAGGTTCAGGGGAGGGGCTGGGGGGGGTTCCCGGCAGCCAAGGGAGGGGGAGTGAGACAGGAGCAGAGGAGGCTAAAGTCCAAACCCTGCGGCTCTATCTGCTTATCCCCACCCCGAGGGAACGGGGGGGGGGGTGGCTGGGAGCCCGGACGCCTGGGTTCACTCCCGGAGCTGGGAGGTGGGGGTGGGGGCTGGGAGCCCGGACGCCTGGGTTCACTCCCGGAGCTGGGGGGTGGTGGCTGGGAGGCCGGACGCCTGGGCTCGCTCCCGGATCTGGGGCTAGTTGGGTGGGCGTGGGAGGGAACTAGGACTCCTGGGTTCTCTGCCTGGCTCTGGGAGGAGCGTGGGGGCTGGGAGGCCGGACGCCTGGGTTCGCTCCCGGATCTGGGCAGCGCTGGATACTTGCGGTTTCTGGAGTCAGGCCAGGACCCTGCCCCAGCTGGCTTCCCCCTCCAAGCCACCCGCTCCCCTTACGCCCCAAATTCCCACCCACTCCCCCTCCCTCTTTCGGTCCCCTGCCACCCTTTTGAGGCCTCTGGCCCAGCCCCATCTCCCTTCCCTGACGCCCTCCCCCACACCCACAGCAGGCAGCGGGAATGAGGGGCACCAGAAAACCGGGAGGGGGCAGAGCCAGGAGCGGCACGAGGGTTTTTGGCGCCCCAGGCGGGGACCCTTCCAAGCTCTTGGTCGTTGGTGGCAATTCTGCGGCGGGGGGGCCCTTCCGTGCTCCCGGTCTTCGGGGCACTTTGGCGGCGGGTCCCAGAGAGAGTGAAGGACCTGCCGCAGAATTGCAGACGACAACCCAGAGCGTGGAAGGACCCCCCGCCCCCGAATTGCCGCTGAGGTCGGCAAAATGCCGTCCTCCCAAATTCTGAGGCCCTAGGTCGCCTAAATGGAAGCGCCAGCCCCGGGCAGGGCTGGGCTAGCAGGGGCTGTGGGTCGGGCGTGAGGGGCACCTGCAGAGCTGGGGGAGGCCAGGGCAGGAGCTGCGGGTCGGGAGTGAGGAGCACCCGGCAGGGCTGGGCTTGCAGGGGGTTGCGGGTCAGGAGTGAGGGGCACTGGCAGGGCTACGGGGGGCAGGGCTGGGCTGGCAGGGGCTGCGGGTCGGGAGTGAGGAGCACCCGGCAGGGCTGGGCTGGCAGGGGCTGCAGGTCGGGAGTGAGGGGCACTGGCAGGGCTACGGGGGACAGGCCTGGGCTGGCAGGGGCTGCGGGTCCGGAGTGAGGGGCACTGGCAGGGCTGCAGGGGACAGGCCTGGGCTGGCAGGGGCTGCGGGTCCGGAGTGAGGGGCACTGGCAGGGCTGCAGGGGGCAGGGCTGGGCTGGCAGGGGCTGCGGGTCAGGAGTGAGGGGCACAGGCAGGGCTGGGGGTGGCCAGGGCTGGGCTGGCAGGGGCTGCGGGTCGGGAGTGTGGAGCACCAGCAGCGCTGGAGGTGGGGGGCAGGGTGGGTCTGACATTACTGTATTTGCTCTCCCCGTGTGGTTTGTTCCATCCCACGATTCGACTCCTCTAAGAAGGATCCAGATCAGTGCGGCCCTGTGAGCCGGGTTCTAGACATTGCAGGGATTGAGCTCAGGGTTCTAGACTCCACTGACCTCTGGAGCGGCCACGTCCGGGGATCTGAGGAAACAGGATGAACAATCCAGATCTAGAGCAGGCGGGTCCCTGATCCCACCACGTTCTAGACTCCACCAGGTTCCAGAGCAGGCCCTAGGGAACCTGCGCGTTGCTAGAGGAACAGAAAAGCTCCAACCCCACCCCCACGGTACTGAGCAGTGATGGATCTGGACCGTGCTGGCTTCTAGAGCCTGCAACCATCCTTTGGCCTGTTACACCATGAGGTGGAGTCATCAGATGGGAGAACGGGGTTCTAGATTATCCCAGGTTTCTAGCACCCAGTTCTAGATCTTTGGGGGGGGGGGTCTACCCTGGCCACGCGGGTACTGAATTCCATGTGTGTCTAGATCTGGGTGGTCTAAGCTGGAGAGGAGACCCAGGCACAGGCCAATCTAGAATCACATTCTTGTTGATCCATGACAGTTGGAGGGACCAGACACTGAGCTGCTCTCTCCAGTGCTGAATCCAGAGCCCTGAGGATCCAGAGCCTCACAACGATCTAGAGCAGACACGGCTCTAGATGCCATCAGGTTCCTGAGCTGACACCTGCCAAGCTGACAAGTGTGGACTCCAGAAACACCAGCAAGACCTGCTCGGTTCTGGAGCCTTCGCATCCCTGGGAGCTGGTTCTAGATCCTGCCTTGCTCTAGATCGGTTGGACCGGCGAGCTGTGGGTCTAGAATGCAGCCGGAGGGCTCCAGAGCGGGCCAGCCCAAAGCAGGGAGCCCCGGAACCCCTCTGAAGTTCTAGATCAGGTTCTAGACCCCCATGGAGGACCAGAGCGACGCCTGCCGGCTGTGTGGCTCCCAGCTGCAGGGCAGCCAGCGCCGGTGGCTCTTCCACCGGGCACCCCAGCGCCCTGACTTGCGGGTTCTGCTGGCCCACGTGTGCCGGGAGGCACCACGCCGGGGGGACGGCCGGGGCGAGTTCCTCTGCGGGAAATGCGCCCAGGCGCTGGGGCGGGTTTTCCGCTTCGACACGGTGATTGCCCGGGTGCAGGCGCTGTCCCTTGAGCGGCTGCGGCACCTCCTGGAGGAGAAGGAGTGTCTGGCCCGCTGCCTCCGGCACCTCCACGCCCACCGCAGCCCCACGGGCAGCCTGCCCCCGAGCCCGGCGGGCGCCCCCCAGCTGCCGGACGGGCCGTACCAGCAGCTGCTCCAGGAGGACATGGCGCTGGCCGGGTTTGAGTGCTGGGCAGAGCCGGGTGCCGGCGGGAGCCCCTGCCAGAACCGCTGGTGTCCCGGCTGCCACGGGCTGCGGGTGCCCGACGCGGATTATGAGTGGGTGTGTGGGACGCCGCGGCAGCTCGGCGCCAGGTCCCCAGCGCTGCCCCTCTGCCGGGACAAGTCCCAGAGCATGCCCCTGGTGCTGCACGCTGGCCTGGGGGGCAGCGGGGGGCACGGCGGGTCCCTGCGCTCCCTCCACTCCTGCTCCCTCCTGTCCCTGGCCAGCCTAGCAGGGCCGGAGCTGCTGGGGGAGGCGCTGCGGGCGCTCAGGGGCATCGGCCGGCGGGCACTGAGGGTGCCCCGCGGCAGCAGGATCCCGGTGCTGGTGGGGAGGGCAGCCCCCTCGGCCCCCCCCAGGGAGATGGAAGAAGGAGAGGAAGAGGAGGAGGAGGAGGAGGAGGAGGAAGAAGAGGAAATTGATGACTTCGTACCTCTAGGGGTGCAGGTAAGAAGGGAATGAGGAATAGAACCCAGGAGTCCTGGCTTCCAGCCCCCCCCAACCCACCAGCCCCCACTCCCCTCCCAGAGCAGGGAGAGAACCCAGGAGTCCTGGCTCCCAGCCCCTCCTGCTCTAACGACCAGCCCCCACTCCCCTCCCAGAGCCGGGGAGAGAACCCAGGAGTCCTGGCTTCCAGCCCCCCCTGCTCTAACCCACCAGGCCCCACTCCCGTCCCAGAGCCGGGGAGAGAACCCAGGAGTCCTGGCTTCCAGCCCCCGCTGCTCTAACCCACCAGGCCCCACTCCCGTCCCAGAGCCGGGGAGAGAACCCAGGAGTCCTGGCTCCCAGCCCCACTGCTCTTGCCCACCAGCCCCCACCCCTAGAGTCTCTGGGAGATGTTGGGGTGCCTCCTTCTCGCCATTCTCCTTCCAGGCTCTGGGGGGGCACCAGCTCCGACGCCGGGAGCTGACGGGGGCTGTTGAGGGGCTGACGGGGAGGCTGGCGGCCACGGAGGAGAAGCTGAGGAGCCTTCAGGGGAAGACGGGGGGCTGGGCCCCTGAGGTATGGAATTGGGGGGGCAGCACCCACAGCCCCACCCTGCCAGGGCACAGCACCCCCTGCTGGCCTCACCCCGTCTCTGCAGCTGAGCACCCCCCGCCTCACGTCTCTTTCCCGCAGGACGCCGGGATCCCCTCTGCGCCGGAGGAGGGGCCGAGCCGGGAGGGGCTCCTGGGGGTGCTGGCCCAGTGTCTGCACAGCAAGGAGGCGGCACTGCAGGTAGGGGGGGCACGGGCAGGATGGGGGGAGCAGACCCCGGGCTCAGCCCCTAACACTCCCCCTCTGCCCCCCAGGACTGCCTAGCCGCCCTAGAGAGCCTGGCCCCGCCGGGGGCCGAGCCGCCCGCCCCGGAGAGCCTGGCCCCCCATCTCTGCCGGCGGCTGAAGGAGCGAGACCAGGTGCTGGAGGTAGGAGCCCCCTGGCCGCACCCCTCCCTCGGCTCTGCCGCGCTCCCTTCTTCATGGGCGGTGGGGCCGGCTCGGTCCCCGTCTGTCCCCCCCCCCAGCCCAGCTCGGCCCCGCGTGTCCCCCCCCAGCCCGGCTCAGTCCCCGTCTGTCCCCCCCCAGCCCGGCTCAGTCCCCGTCTGTCCCCCCCCAGCCCAGCTCGGCCCCGCGTGTCTCCCCCCAGCCCGGCTCAGTCCCCGTCAGTCCCCCCCAGCCTGACTCACCCCCACATTCCCCCCCCAGCCCGGCTGGGTCCCCGTCAGTCCCCCCGCCCCCAGCCTGGCTCAGGCCCGTCTGTCCCCCCCACGCCCGAATCACCCCCACATTCCCCCCCAGCCCAGCTCAGTCCCCGTCTGTCCCCCTCCGCCGCGCCCCTGACTGCCCCCTCTCCGCCCCCCAGCGCATCCTCGCCGATCACTTCTTAGAGCGGGGCCGCCTGCAGGGGGCGCTGCGGGACAAGGACCAGGACCTGGGGCAGCTGGCGGCCGCGCTGCGCACCGGGGAGCAGACCCTGCACGTAAGGGGGGTGGGGACCCCCAGGGCTGTGGGGGGGGATCATCTGGGATTTCCCACACCCTCCCCAGGGGAGTTCACCCCAAGATCTTCCCCCAGGGACCCCTGCCCCTCTGCCCCATGGGACAGGCTGGACACCACAGAGCCCCCTTTCCCCATGTCATATACACACCCCCATTCCCCCTGCCCACCCTACCCAGGGAGGGGGGGTTCCCTGTGGGGTATACACCCCCATTCCTCCTCTGCCTGCATTTACTGGGAAGGGGGGTCCCTGTGGCATATACACCCCCATTCCCCCTGCCCAGGGAGGGGGGCTCTGTGTCCCCAGCTCCCTCCCCACACACCCTTTGGGGCGGGGTCTCCAGGCGCTGCGCGAGACGCTGGAGCAGAAGGAGCTGGAGAGGGCACAGCTGGCATCGCTCTGTGCCATGGCCCAGGACGCCTGGCGCCGGCAGGACCAGACCCGGGCGCTGGCGCTGAAGGAGATGGAGGAGCTGGTCGCTGCCCTGCAGGCCGCCCTGGCCAGCAGCAACAAGGACCTGGAGGTAGGGAGCCCCCTCCCCCGGCCCACATTGGCCCTGAGGCCATGCAGAGCCGTGGGTGCAACCGTGAGTCCAGCTCCGGCGTTCCCAGGGCAGGAGCCGGGTATAACACGTGGTGCAATGATTCATTCCCGCCTGCTGGCTGGTCCCAGCTCGTCATTCCCTTGGGAATTCAGCGCCCTCCGCCTCGCCGATAGGTGATGGCTATAGCACTGGTTACAACAATGGCTGCGCCTGCCTCAGTTTCCCCAAGGCAGCTGCCACACAGAACACCAGTTGGAACAATGTTTTACTCAGGGGCTGGGTCCCAGCTGAGCTGCTCTGCTGAGGTCGATCCTGCTGGGCAGCTGCGGGTTAGACCACCAGGCGCGACAGCGGCTCCCAGGCCTGCCCCCCTCCCACCTTGGCTTGCAGGGCGGGGGCCAGCCAGCCCATCAGGCGCAGCCAAAGCTCCCTCCCCGACCAGCCCCAGGCGGCGTCTCGTTTGCTCCCTGCCGGGTCGGGGCTGGAACCTCAGCTGCACGTGTCCCTGTGTCCCGGGCAGGGGCCGTGTGCCACACCGTGTCTCCCCCCCACAGGTGCTGGCCGAGTCGCGGGCGGCCCCGGCCCCGGTCCCGGCCCCGGCGCTGCTGCAGCGGCTGCGGGAGCAGGAGGGGCTCCTGGCCGAGGCGCTGGCCGCGCGGGCCCGGCTGGCTGCGGAGATGGAAGCCCGGCTGCAGGGGGCGCTGGCGGCGCAGGTGGCCGCAGAGCAGCAGCTGCAGGTGAGGGACGGTGGGGGGGGGGGTCGGTGCTGGTGGAGGGGGGCAGGGCTGGGGGGCAGGAGGTGGGGCACGGCCTGGAGCAGGGCTGGGGACACTATCATGGGCAGACGTGGGGCAGTAATTCTCATTCCCCTCCCACCCCCCAGGATGAGCTGCGTGGCTGCACCCGGGCGCTGGCCGAGCGGGCGCGGGAGGCGGGGGCCCTGCGGGGGCGCCTGGCCCAGCAGGAGGGGGCGCTGGCCGCGGGAGCTGCCGCCCTGCTGCGGTGCCGGGCGGAGCTGGCCCGACTGCGGGGGCTGCTGGAGGAGCGGGACCACGCGCTGGCGGTGAGAGGGGGTCCAGGCTGGCAGGGGGGCAGCGGTGGGATGGGAGGGACCCCACTAGCACCACCTAGTGGCTGCAGCCGCCCTGCACTGGGCTGCTGGAGGAACTGCCCCGGGGCAGGTTTGGCACCACCCGGTGGCTGCCATGGGAACTACAAGGGCTGGCTCAGCACTGCAATGAGTTGTGGCCGGTCTCGGGCTGATCTCGGGGGTTCCCCCCCATCACAGAAGGCTGCCCGGGAGGCGGAGGAGAAGGACCGGGTGCTGCAGAAGTTGCAGGCGGGCTGGCTGCAGCGCGGGGCCGGGGGCATGAAGCAGACGCTGTGAGCAGAGGAGGGTGAGTGGGGGTACCTGGCAGAGGGGGAAGGGGGGAGAGAAACCACTGGGGGGTGAAGGGGAGGGAGCAGCTGGGGGAGGCAAATCTCTCTCCTGGGCTACAGCTCAGCTCTGCCTTGGTCTGTGTTGCAGATCTGGGGTCTGGCATGTGGGGCCAGCTCTGCCCCCCACCAAGCCCCCACCGGAGATGGGGCCTGTCAAACAGATGGCTAAGGGTTAATGTCTCTTTTACCTGTAAAGGGTTAAGATGCTCAGTGAACCTGGCTGACACCTGACCAGAGGACCAATTCGGGGACAAGAGACTTTCAGATCTCGGTGGAGGGAAGGCTTCCTTTGTGCTGTTTGTTTTGTTGGTTGTTCACTCTAGGGGCTAAGAGGGACCAGACGTGCAACCAGGTTTCTCTCCAATCTTCCTGAAACAGTCTTTCATGTTCAAAATAGTAAGTACGAGCTAGAAAAGGTGGATTCGGCTTATGTTTGTTTTCTTAACTTGTGAACGTGTATTTTGCTGGAAGAATTTTTACCTCTGTTTGCTGTAACTTGTATCTTAGGCTAGGGGGGAGGGAGTCCCTCTAGTCTATGTAAGCTGAAGACCCTGTAAACATTTTCCATCCTGGTTTTACAGAGACAGCTTTTAATTAAGAAAGAAAAAGTAAAAATTTTCTTTTTTAAGAACCTGATTGATTTTTTTCCTTGTTTAAGACCCAAGGGGCCTGGGTCTAAACTCACCAGGGGATTGGTGGGGGGAAGGTTAATTCCTCTCTGTTTTAAGATCCAAGGAATTTGGATCAGTGTAGCCTGTCAGGGTAACCCAGGGAGGGGAAAGTCTGGGAGGGGGAAGGGTTTATTTCTCCTTGTTTTAAGACCCAAGGGGTTTGGGTCCGGGGTCCCCCAGGGAAGGTTTTGAGGGACAGGGAGTGTACCAGACACTGGAATTTCTGGCTGGTGGCAGCGCTATCAGATCTAAGCTAGGAATTAAGCTTAGAAAGGTACATGCAGATCCCCACTTTCTGGACACTAAAGTTCAAAGTGGGGGAAATACCTTGACAGGGCTGCTGAGCTGGAACTGATGGGGTGCTGCAGGGGGATCCTGGCTCCTCCAGCCCCAACTGTGCCCAGGAGGAAGCACTTCGCTTCGCTTGAAACTGACTTGGGATGGGGGCCGGGGGGAGTGTTCCCCATGCTCGGGGCGGTTTCTGGCCCCACATGGCCGGCTGGCTGCATTTCATCATGGTTCCCAGGAGGGGGCGCTTCCTGGGCCAGCAGGGATGCTCTCATCACTGTGGGGTGCTGCCCTGCCCCCACCTGCTTTGGATTAATTAACAAACTGTAGAGAAATCTCTGTATTAACTATCTCTATAAATCTTTATAACGTTGCATTGTGTTATTTTGTATTAAGTATCTTTCTGACATTGCATCTGGCATGATGTTATCTTGTATTTCATATGACTTGGCACTGTGCCTCTTTATTTTCATACAACTTTGTATTAGATCCCGATATAGAAAATTGGTAGAAAACTTTGTATCAAATGTTATAGCCCCTAAGGATAGTATAGTTAAAGTAAAAGAAACGTGTGTTTTTGCTAGAAGTAGAATAAGATCTTCCCCCCACTCTGTAATCAATTGCTCTATTGACTGAATGAGGTGTGAATGAGTGAGGCTTGGAAGACACCCACCTCCAGACAGCTACAACCGTTGAAGAGGGAATGGGAGCCAGAGCAAAGGACAATACAACTTGTCAAGTGGGCCCAATAAAGAAGAGCAGAAATATTGACGGCCTCAGGGATTAGAAGCAAGCACCTTCTTTAGAAAACACCCTCTTAAGCAGCATTGGGACAACACCCAAAGACCAAGGGACACAGACCCAGATTTTGAATCTGGTCTAGATTTGCATAAGAGGGAAGCTGCTATAAATGCGAGGTGTCTTGCAGAAGGACCCCGGGTCTCGTCTTGTCACCACCGGAGCATCGATCCGGATCGGCAGAAGCCCGGCTGCACCCCTCCCCCATCTAACTCAGCTGGCCAGTGCAGTTAAGGGGAGCAACTAGTTGGTAACAACAGCAAGACGGAGTGTGTTTGTGTCTGTATGCATGACTGTGATATATATCTCATATGCATATCAGAGTATTAATGGATACCTGTATTACTAATAAATGTGGTGTTTTGCCTTAATCCCCCAGAAAAGATCCTGTATAGTACTTTGAGTACAACAAAACCAGCCCCATTAATCAATAAATCTTTAATAAAATCTCTTCTCCTTCCTACATAATGCCCTGGTCTCTGTGGAGAGACACCCTGAGAGGTTCTAGGTACAGCATTTCCGTGGCTAAGCCACTGGGGGAAGGGGGGCGTTGGTATATAGGGGGAGATGGCTCTTGATTACAGTAATTCCTACAGTATGTGGCATGGCCTGGACTGGCCATGGACAGGAAGTGGGCCTGGGACTGGAGGATGTGGGGGTTGGAGAAGTAAAATGGGGGGGATGGCACACAACGTGGAGGAACCAGGCTGGAGACGCGGTGGCCTGGACTACGGCCCAAGCCCCCCCAAGTAAAATGGCTGACAGGAAGTGGAGTTAATGTGACGGAGTTTGGCTGCTGTCACTTCAGTAGCAGGCCCAGGCTACAATATGGCCCACAGGAAGTGACGCCATCGAGCGGGAGGTTGGCAGGGCTGAGGGAAGGGTGCAGGCCTACACTACAATATGGCCCACAGGAAGTGATGCCTGCGAGGGGAAGGTTAGCAATGGTGGGAAGGGAGCAGGCCTACGCTACAATATGGCCCACAGGAAGTGACGCCATCGAGCAGGAGGTTGGCAGCAGGCCTACGCTACAATATGGCCCACAGGAAGTGACACCATCAAGGGGAAGGTTGGCAATGGTGGGGGAGGGGAGCAGGCCTATGCTACGATATGGCCCACAGGAAGTGACACCATCAAGGGGAAGGTTGGCAATGATGGGGGAGGGGAGCAGGCCTACGCTACAATATGGCCCACAGGAAGTGACGCCATCGAGCGGGAGGTTGGCAATGGTGGGAAGGGAGCAGGCGTACACTACAATATGGCCCACAGGAAGTGATGCCCGCGAGGGGAAGGAACCTGCAATGCAAGATGGCCACCGGGCAGGGGGGCGAATGGGGGGCCCCCAACAGGAAATGGAGTGATGGGGGAGGGGCAGTGCCCCACACTTGGGGGGGGCTATTTCGTCCCCGCCTTCTTGTTCTTCTTGTTGAGGATCTTCATGAGGGAGGACGACATGTAGTACGGCTTCTCCACCGAGCCGTCGTTCCGCTCCAGGTCCTCCACTGGGGGAGACAGAGACAGCCGCGGCTCAGCCCCACGCTCAGCGCCGGGGGGCAGGGCGGGGCGGGGCGGGGGGCACTCACGGAAGCAGAGGAAGAGGGTGTCCACACACATGCTGTAGACGCTGAAGAATCCCTGGGCGATCAGGTAGGCGCCCACCACCACCGTCTGCAAGGGGGAGATGGGGGTCAGCGGGGAGGGGGCAGCCCAGATCCTGACCCCCAAGGGATGCCAGCCCAGATCCCGGCCCAGGCCCCAACCCCCAAGGGTGACCCCTCCCTAGAGCTGAGATGCCACCACCCCAGGTCCCAGCTCTCACCCCCAAACCCAGACCCACACGACGGGGGGCACATACCAGGATGGGCAGCCAGTAGTAGTTGAGGGAGGGCGAGCGGAACTGGGGGTCGGAGATCTGGATCTGGCCCGAGAAGAAGAAGAACCCCAGGACCCCGACGCCCCCCACCACCAGCAGCTTCCCAAAGAGCAGCAGCAGGTCAGTCACCTTGTCCAGCACCACCACCCTGCAGGGAGGAGAGAACCCAGGAGTCCTGGCGCCCGGCCCCCAGCCCCTGCTCCCCTCCTAGAGCCCGGGGAGAGAACCCAGGAGTCCTGGCACCCGGCCCCCAGCCCCCGCTCCCCTCCTAGAGCCCGGGGAGAGAACGCAGGAGTCCTGGCGCCCGGCCCCCAGCCCCCGCTCCCCTCCTAGAGCCCGGGGAGAGAACCCAGGAGTCCTGGCACCCGGCCCCCAGCCCCTGCTCCCCTCCTAGAGCCCGGGGAGAGAACCCAGGAGTCCTGGCACCCGGCCCCCAGCCCCTGCTCCCCTCCTAGAGCCCGGGGAGAGAACCCAGGAGTCCTGGCGCCCGGCCCCCAGACCCCGCTCCCCTCCTAGAGCCCGGGGAGAGAACCCAGGAGTCCTGGCACCCGGCCCCCAGACCCCGCTCCCCTCCTAGAGCCCGGGGAGAGAACCCAGGAGTCCTGGCGCCCGGCCCCCAGACCCCGCTCCCCTCCTAGAGCCCGGGGAGAGAACCCAGGAGTCCTGGCACCCGGCCCCCAGCCCCTGCTCCCCTCCTAGAGCCCGGGGAGAGAACGCAGGAGTCCTGGCGCCCGGCCCCCAGCCCCCGCTCCCCTCCTAGAGCCCGGGGAGAGAACCCAGGAGTCCTGGCGCCCGGCCCCCAGACCCCGCTCCCCTCCTAGAGCCCGGGGAGAGAACCCAGGAGTCCTGGCGCCCGGCCCCCAGCCCCCGCTCCCCTCCTAGAGTCGGGGAGAGAACCCAGGAGTCCTGACGCCCGGCCCCCAGCCTCCGCTCCCCTCCTAGAGTCGGGGAGAGAACCCAGGAGTCCTGACGCCCGGCCCCCAGCCCCCGCTCCCCTCCTAGAGTCGGGGAGAGAACCCAGGAGTCCTGACGCCCGGCCCCCAGCCCCCACTCCCCTCCTAGAGCCAGAAAGGGGACCCAGGAGTCCTGGTGCCCAGCCCCAGAACCCAGGTGTCCGGTTACCTGACGATGTTGCGCATAAGCAGTTTGAAGGCGTTCTTGGCGGAGGTGCAGAAATTCTTCCCGTAGATCGCGATCTGGGGGGGTGACAGGGACACCCCCATAATGGGGGGAGAGAGACATTCCAACTCTACTCCTCCAAACCCACCGAGACCCCTCCCCCTGCTCCCACCCCCGGGACTCCCCCAAACTCGCCCCTTCCAGGGACCCCTTCTCCCCCCAGGCCCCCACTCAAACCACCCCAGGGTCCCCCCTGGTAGGATGGGCAGCTCTCTCCTTTCACCCCATAGCATGGGACCCCTCAAACTCTTCCCCCCAGAAACAGCCCCTCCAACAGCCCAGGGACCACACCCCTCCCTTCCCACAAAGCCCACACCCAGGAGTGCAGCCCCCCAGCACCCACCCCACACACACCAAGAAGGCTCTGCAAAGGGATCTCCCCACACACCCCAGTGATCCTGCACAGGGTTCCCCCTATGCCCCCCCATCTCCCCATATCTCATAGCCCTGTATCCCCCCAGGGCCCCGCGCTCCCCACCATGATGTAGGCGTTCCTGTTGAGGAATTTGATGAATTTCTCCAGGCACCAGAAGCAGCATTTCAGGCAGCAAAGCAGGCAGCGAGTGAAGGGGTTCTGCGCTCCTAGGGGGGCAGGAGCCAATCAGACACCCCCGTGCACCCCCAGCCCCCTGCCAGAGCCCCCCCATGGGGGAAGAGCCTCCCTCCACATCCCCAAGCCCCCAAAGATCTCCAGGGCTGGGGGAAGGCCAGGATATTGGGATACAAGGCCAAGGGGGATTCCTGAACCCCAATATGTCTTGGGGTCCCCAAACCCCAAGTTGGATCAGAGACTGGGGATATGGCGAGATATTGGGTACAAGGAAAATCAGCGTCTCTCATTGCAATATTGAGGTCTCTGAACCCCAAAATGTCTCAAGGGTCAGGGGAAGTGAGGGGCATCCCCCTTTGGGACTGGCCCAGCTATGAGCCAACAAGGAGCAAAGTGGGGGTGAAGGTGGGGTAACAGGCAATTTTTGGGGGGCAGGGTTTAGGCATTGGGGGGACACAAACACAGGGGGGTATACGCACTGAAATGGGGAGACGCTGCACACAGGGTGACGGCTCTTGGGCCAGACCCCAGAATTTGGGGTGCTTGCAGAAGGGTTCACTGTCTGGGAGGGCCCCATTGGGGGGGACTGTTGAATGTTGGGGGGTGAGGATCCCAGTTCGGAGGCACAGCTCCACTTTGGGCGGTGGGGGGAATCCTGGAACAAACCAGTGCAAAATCGGGTGGGGGTGTCAATATTTTGAGAGTGAAGATTTCCACGGTGTCACGTGTTGGGGAGGAAGCAGAAATTTGGGGTGCAGGTCGCATGGAGCAGGGCCAAACGTCAGGGTGCTCAAAGACATGTGGAGCGCTCTGGGGTGGGGTCAGATTCTGGTAGACCCCAAAGTGCAGCTGTGGGGCGGACAGGGATCTGGGGGCAAGGGTGAAGGGCAGGAAGTTAAGGAGGGCAGCTGGGAAATGGGGGTGCAGGCATGACTCCCCCCAGGAAGGGGAACCCCACCTTTGAGTTTGTGGTCCAGGTATTCCAGGAGGATGCGGATCAGCTGGACGATGGTGAGGATCAGGGCCCCGAAAGCCAGCGACCCCGTGTGGTACCTGCAGGGAGAGGCCCCCGGCATGGGGGTGGGGGGAAGAGTTAGTGAGGCAGACAGAGCAGTAGAGAGAGAACCCAGGAGTCCTGGCTCCCAGCCCCCACTCCCCTTCCAGAGCCAGGAGAGAACCCAGGAGTCCTGGCTCCCAGCCCCCCTGCTCTAACCACCAGCCCCCACTCCCCTCCCAGAGCCGGGAGAGAACCCAGGAGTCCTGGCTCCCAGCCCCCCTGCTCTAACCACCAGCCCCCACTCCCCTCCCAGAGCCAGGAGAGAACCCAGGAGTCCGGACTCCCAGCCATGTCCCCTTCAGAAGATACAGGCAGCTTCTTACACTTATCTGCATAGCTAATGAATATGGATGGTATAATTTACATAACCCAGCCCCTAATTGCATCCTGCTCCTCCCCTGACGGACACAGCCGCAGGTGGGGCCCCGAAATCAGACCCCTGAGCCCAGGTGTCCGGCTCCCCTCATTTGCATAGGCAATAAATCCAGCTCATTTGCATCATCCCTTCCCTCTGGAGCAGGGGGCGGCACCAGGGCACCGCGTCCTCCCGGGTGGGGCAGCCACCGAACCGTCAGCGAGAGGTGGCGCCGCCGAAATGCGGCAGGAATCCGGCGACGTTTCGGCAGATGCTCCGGCGCCCGCCAGGGACCCTGCTCTGGAGGCTCCGGGCTCTGAAGCCAGCTGGGGGACCCAGGCGTCCGGCTCCCTGCAGCATGGGCCCGGCAGGAGGGACGGGGGGCCAGCAGGAGGGATGGGGCCTGGCGGGGGGGCTCACCGCAGCGTGAGCAGGAAGGCGCTCCCCACGGCGCAGGAGAGGATGGGGGGGTGGGGGGCCGGCAGGGGGCTCACCGCAGCGTGCGCAGGAAGGCACTCCCCACGGCGCAGGAGGGGATGGGGGGCCGGGGGGCCGGCAGGGGGCTCACCGCAGCATGCGCAGCAAGGTGCTCCCCATGGCGCAGGCGGGGACGGGGGCCCGGCGGGAGGGACAGGGGGGCTCACCGCAGCGTGTGCAGGAAGGCACTCCCCATGGCGCAGGCGGGGATGGGGGGCCCGGGGGAGGGCTGGGGGGCCGGCGGGGGCTCACTGCAGCGTGCGCAGGAAGGCGCTCCCCACGGCGCAGGAGAGGACGGGGGCCTGGTGGAGGGGACGGGGGCCCGGCAGGGGGGCTCACCGCAGCGTGCGCAGGAGGGGACGGGGGCCCGGAGGGGGGGACGGGGGCCCGGCAGGGGGGCTCACCGCAGCGTGCGCAGGAAGGCGCTCCCCACGGTGCAGAAGGAACGAGGGCCGGCGGGAGGGACAGAGGGGCTCACCGCAGCATGTGCAGCAAGGCGCTCCCCACGGCGCAGGAGGGGATGGGGGGACGGGGGGCTGGCGGGGGGGACGGGGGGCCCGGCGGGGGGGCTCACCGCAGCGTGCGCAGGAAGGCGCTCCCCATGGCGCAGGCGGGGACGGGGGCCCGGCGGGGGGCTCACCGCAGCATGCGCAGGAGGGGACGGGGGCCCGGCCGGAGGGACGGGGGCCTGGCGGGGGGCTCACCGCAGCGTGCGCAGGAGGGGACGGGGGCCCGGCGGGGGGCTCACCGCAGCGTGTGCAGGAGGGGACGGGGGCCCGGCCGGAGGGACGGGGGCCTGGCGGGGGGCTCACCGCAGCGTGCGCAGGAGGGGACGGGGGCCCGGCGGGGGGCTCACCGCAGCGTGCGCAGGAGGGGACGGGGGCCCGGCGGGGGGCTCACCGCAGCGTGCGCAGGAAGGCGCTCCCCACGGCGCAGGCGGGGACGTCGCGGGGCTTGTCCCGTGCCCAGTAGTAGGAGGCGAAGGCGCCGGCCAGCACGCACTGCCCCAGCGCCAGCGCGAAGTTGGCCGCCCACAGCAGCCCCAGCGCGTTGTAGAGCTGCAGGTTGAAGAGGTTGCGCTGGTAGAGCCCCTCGGCGTTGTACTTGTAGAAGGTGCAGCCGGCGGCCGGGCAGGGCTGGTAGCGGGAGGCGTTGAATGTCTGCGGGGCCGAGGGAGAGCGTGAGCCGGGGCCGAGCCAAGAAAGGAACCAGAGACCCCCCCCGCCCCCGGCGAGGGAACCGGAGAGACACACACCCCCCCCCGGCGAGGGAACCGGAGACACACACACCCCGCCCCGGCGAGGGAACCGGAGGGACCCCCCGCCCCCGGCGAGGGAACGTGAAAAGGCCCCCAGAGGAATGAGATGGCGAGCGCCCCGGCGGACAAAGGAAGCAGAGAAGGAAGGAAGGAAGGGGAGACCGGCCAGCGGAGGAAAGGAGGACACGGGAGAACCGTCCGATAAAGGAATGACGGCGACACGGGCCAGACAAACGAAGCAGCTACAGGAATGAAGCAGGGACGAGGGAACAGGGACCCGGCAGAACGAACAAACGTGGGACGGAGAGAAGGAGGCGAAGGAACGAGAGGCCCTGAGACCGGCAGGAGAAAAGGAAGGAGGGAACGAAGAAACAAACGACAAGAACAACGACGGGGCACCGGAGCCCCCGGGGAAGAGGCGGCCGAGGAACAACCGTGGGAAGAAGGAACGAGAGGCCCAGAGACGCGCCTGGGCAGACGCCCGAGCGCGGCTGAAGCCACAGGCCGGAGAAGGGACCCGACGGCGGCTGGCAGGGAAGGAACCAGCGAGAGCAGAACGAACGAGCCGGGAGCGGGAGCCTGAGAGCGAAGGAGGCAGAACCCAGGAGTCTGGTGGGACACGAAGGGAGAAGCAAGGTCACCCCATGGCCCCCCCAATTTCAGCTCCGCTACAGGGCCTAGAAGTCAGGACTCCTGGGTTCTCTCCCCAACTCTAGGAGGGGAGTAGGGGCTGGGGGGTCAGAGCACGGGGGGGCTGGGAGCCAGGACTCCTGGGTTCTCTCCTGGCTCTGGAAGGGGGGTGGGGGCTGGTGGGTTACAGCAGGGGGGGCTGGGAGCTAGGACTCCTGGGTTCTCTCCCGGCTCTGGGAGGGGAGTGGGGGCTGGTGGTCAGAGCAGGGGGGGCTGGGAGCCAGGACTCCTGGGTTCTCTCTCCTGGTCTCTCACCAGGGGGTTGCAGGTCTCGTTGCCCGAGATGCCGGAGCACCTGGGGTCACTGGAATTGCTGCTAGTGACACGATACAAGGGAGTCCCGGACGTGGCCAGATAGCTGGGGGGGAGCAGTCAAGGGGAGACAACAGGAGCATACGGGGCCTGGCCCCTCTGGGGGGCAATGGTTCCCACCCGGCCCCAGGGCAGGGACTGGCTGGCTCGGGGGGGTGGGGAATGGGGCAGGGGCCTGGCCCCTCTGGGGGGCGCTGGCTCCCACCTGGCCCCAGGGCAGGAACTGGCTGCCTCGGGGGGGTGGGGAATGGGGCAAGGGCCTGTCCCCTCTGGGGGGCAATGGTTCCCACCCGGCCCCAGGGCAGGGACTGGCTGCCTCGGGGGGGGTGGGGAATGGGGCAGGAGCCTGGCCCCTCTGGGGGGCTTTGGACCCGACCTGGCTGGGGGCAGGCAGGGGGCGGACGGGGCAGCCGTGGGGCCCAGAGGATACAGAGCCGTCATGGCCCAATAGGCCACACAGATGAGCAGCAGGAGGAAAGTGACCAGGGGGTAGAACAGGGTGGACATCATGTAGCTGATGGCTCTGGAAGTGGAGACAAAAGGGGGACCCCATGTTAGTTCCTGTTTTGGGGACCCCCATAGTCCCCCACTCCCCATTGAGACCTAGAGCTCCCTGCACCACTGCCTACCAGACCCCTGGGCCCGTCTAACCTGGCATCCCGCCTGCTGGAGATCAGGCCTAGCTCACCTGGCCTCCTCCCCTCCCCCAGGCCAGACCCACAGGTCCATCTGGCCCCATTTCCACCCCCCACAGGTCAGACCCCTGGGGCCCTCCTGCTTTTAACCCTTTCTCTCTCCCCCCAATCATGTGTCAGGCAGTTCCACAGGTTAACACATCCCCAGTTCTGCTCTCCCCCCTACCCCCTCATTAAAGGGACAGGAGCCAGGGCTGTTAAGGTGTCCCTGGGAGGATCAGATCCCCAGTTCCTCCCCCCAAGGGGCTGCCCTGGCCCCCCTGGCCCCCAAGGGGCTGCCCTGCTCCCCCCTCCTGGGGCATGGGGTGATGACTCACCGGCTGGACTCCTGGATGAGCGCGATGGCGATGAGGATGCGTTTGCGGAGGAAGATGAGGAGGAGGAGGAGGACACCTTCCACCACAGCCAGGATTATCACTGGGGGGGCAGAGACATTAGGGGGTGGCACAGACAGGGCTGGGGGCTGCTGGGAGAGAGATGGGGGCCCCCTACTTCAAGAGGAAACAGATTTGGGGCACCCCACTTATTAATGAGTCAATAAAGACCCCCACATTCCCACAGTGGGATTTACTGACTCCCTAAAATGAGGCACACCCTCAAATTCCCCCAGCAGAAGGGAGGGACCTGGACTGAGGCAGAGAACTGGGGTGTTGATCCAGCTCCCCCATTTCCACAGGGGGCCCCAGGCTCAGCCAACCCTGCAGTTTAGGGGGGTCCAGAAAGCCTCCCAATTTATGAAAGGCAACCGGATTTTAGGGGTGTCAGGGATGCTCCCCAAGGAGAAAGGGACAACACCCATGTTTTTAGGGGGATCTTTCTAAAGGGGTCCCACATTCAGGCAGCTGCATTCAGAAATCCCTGAATTTCAGGGTGCTGAAAGTTGCCCCCCAAAGTGAGGATGTCCCAGTGGTTTAGGAATTCAGTGACATGCCCCTAAATCAAGGGGGAGGCTGAATTTTGGGGACAGCAAGGAAGCTCCCCGGGATTAAAGGTGCATTCCCCAAATTTAGGGGTCAGCACAGCAGCACCCTGTGTTTGGGGGAGTTTATCCCTGCTCCTATAAACCCCCCCAGCAGAGCCCCAGGGGTTTTGAGGCCCACCCAGCAGAGCCCCAGGGGTTTTAAGGGCCCCCCCAGCAGAGCCCCAGGGGTTTCCAGGGGCCAGACTCACGGGCCGCCAGCCACGTCTCCTGCACGTTGGAGTAGACGCTGAGGTTGGTGGTGAAGCCAACGTTGCTGATGGTGGCGCCAGCCGTGCGCAAGGTGCTGTACTCCCGCCAGCAGTGGTAGATCCCTGGGGGGGAGATGGGGTCACATGGGGGACACGGACTCCAAAAGAACCCCCCCAGCCTCTGGACTCCCCCCCCCGAACTCCCCATGGGCCCTGGTGCCTGCCCCCCCCCAGTACAAGCTCCGGGCTCCATCTCCTGGGAACGCTGCCCCCCGACCCCCCAGGACAACACCCCCAGGCTCCCCCCACCCCACACAGCCCATCCCCTAGCCCCACCCCCAACCTTTGCCCCTCCCTCCCAGGCCCCGCCCCCACGCACCGTAGGCCGTGACCGCCAGCACCCCGAGGATCAGCACCCAGACCAGCACCCCGGCCACCAGCCGCAGCAGCAGCAGGAAGAGCAGACTCAGCACCATGGCGATCAGCAGCCCGCTGGGGGGTGAGGGGGAGAGTGAGAACCACCGCCTGGACGCCTGGGTCCCATCCTGCCCCTGCCCCCCCCCCACCAGCAGCATCACCCAGACGCCTGGGTCCCATTCTGCCCCTGCCCCCCATCACCAGCAGCGTCACCCGGACGCCTGGGTCCCATTCCGCCCCTGCCCCCACCACCCCTACCACCAGCAGCGTCACCCAGACGCCTGGGTCCCATTCCTCCCCTGCCCCCACCACCCCTACCACCAGCAGCGTCACCCAGACGCCTGGGTCCCATTCCTCCCCTGCCCCCACCACCCCTACCACCAGCAGCGTCACCCGGATGCCTGGGTCCCATTCCACCCCTGCCCCCACCACCAGCAGCATCACCTGGACACCTGGGTCCCATTCCCACACCCCCACCCCTACCACCAGCAGCGTCACCCGGACACCTGGGTCCCATTCCCACACCCCCACCCCTACCACCAGCAGCATCACCTGGACGCCTGGGTCCCATTCCCGCACCCCCACCCCTGCCACCAGCAGCGTCACCCGGGGCCCGTCACTCACATGAGGATCCAGTACCAGCTGCTGGCAAAATCCTCGAAGATCTTCATCCCGATGTCCTTGGCGTTCAGAGACTTCACGATCTGCCTGGGGGGCGAGACGGAGTGAGGGAGGTGGGGCTAGCAGGGGGCTGCGAGTTGGGGGCCCCAGCAGGGGGGGCCCCAGTTGGGGGCCCCAGCTGTGTGTCGTGGGGAGGGATCCCAGCCGGGAACGGGGGGGGGGAGCTGCGGGTTGGGGGAGGGGCCCAGCTGGGAACAGGGGAGGGGAGCAGGAGGCTGTGGGTTGGGGGGCCAGGCGGGTCCCAGCTGGGAAAGGGGGGGTCCCGGCTGGAAGGGGGCAGGTGGGTCCCAGCTGGGACAGAGGGAGGGGGCTGGGCAGGGAGGGCTGTGGGGGCCAGCCAGAGTCTCAGCTGGAAGGGGGCTGCAGGTGGGGGGGGAGCGAGATGAGGGAGGGGCCCCGGCTGGGACAGGGGCAGGGGGCAGCAGGGAGGGACCCCGGTGCTCACTGGGCTCCGGACGAGATCAGCTCCTTGGTCTCGTTGGGCGTCCGGCCCGGGAGGGTGAAGTTGCTCAGGACGGTTGTGCTAAAATCGGGGAAGCAGCGACTGAAGGCTGGAGAGAGAGCGCAGGGGTGGGTCACATTGGGGTCACAGTCATGGGGGGCTTCAAGGCACCATCAGGGACAGCCCCAAACCGCAGCCCCCCCCAGCCCCTCTAGCTAGAGGAAAATCCTCCTCTGCTGTGGCTGTACGGAGCACAGACCTTGCGACGGGATGTCAGCGAACGCTGGGAACTGGCTGGCGAGATCCGGGGGGGGGGGGTCTGGCAGCAGACCCCCCCCCAGCCTACCCCGGAGACCTGCAGCCCCCCAAGGCGCCGAGCAGGAGCCCCCCGAGCAGTGGGAACCCGGCAAGCAACCCGGGATGAAGAGATGCGAGTGCCCGGGGGTAAAAGGCCGTTTTCTTCCGTTTTCACCGACCCGGGAGCCGGTCGCGGGGTCGGAGCTGGGGAACGACAAGTCGGGAACGACTTGGGGAAGGTGATTTGCTGCGGCCCAGCTGGAGGGTCCCCGAGCCGTTAGCCACCAGCTCTCAGATCTCACGGGGCCGGGGAAGGGCCAACGCAGCTCTAGAGCGGGGAAATCACAGACCCGGCAGCTGCACTTCCCAGCCTGGCGAGAAAATGGGGCCAAAAATCGATCGATTTGCAAACCCCCAGTGACAGCAGCCTGGGTTTGTGCAGAACAAAGTGTGTCAGAGCAGCCTGAGAGCCGCCTGTGACGGGGTCACAAGCCTTGTGCGGAGGGGGAAGCATAGACGTTGTGTATCTGGGCTTTAGCAAAGCTTTTGCTACTGTCTCACGTGACCTTTTCCTAAACAAACTAGGGAAATACAGCCTGGCTGGAGCTGCTAAAAGTGGGTGTGGAACTGGCTGGAAAACCGCTCCCAGAGAGCAGCTCTCAGCGGTTCCCCGTTGGGTGGAAGGACATAACGATTAGGGTCCCGCGGGGATCGGTTCTGGGTCCGGTTCTCTTCAATATCTTCCTCGGTGATTTAGCTCATGGCACAGACAGTCCACTGATAAAGTGTGTGGACGATACCAAGCTGGGGGGGTGGCGAGTGCTTTGGAGGGTAGGGTTCAAATTCAAACTGAGCTGGACAAACTGGAGAAATGGTCTGAAGTAACCAGGATGAAATTCAGTCAGGAGAAATGCAAAGTGCTCCACGTCGGAAGGAACAATCCGTTGCACACACAGTGGGCAGTGACCCCCCGGAAGGGGCACTGCGGACAGGGGGCTGGGGGTCCGGGTGGATCACAAGCTAAATATGAGCCAACGGTGTAACCAAAAAAGCGACCGTCCTTCTGGGCTGTGTTAGCAGGAGGGTCCTGAGCCAGACACGAGCAGTGATTCTGCTGCTCTGCTCCGGCCTCGGCTGGAGGGTTGGGTCCAGTTCTGGGCACCGCGGTTCAGGAGAGATGGGGACAGACTGGAGAAGGTCCAGGGAGGAGCGACGAAGAGGCGGAAAGGTCCAGAAGCCCTGAGCCGCGAGGGCAGGTGGGAAGAACTGGGTTGGTTTAGTCTGGAGAGGAGGCGCCCGAGGGGCCGAGATCACAGTTTTCGGGCGCCTGCACGGTCGTTAGGAGGAGAAGGGAGGTCCCCGCTGAGGCCAGGCCAAGGAGCAATGGGCTTAACTCAGGTTCAGGCTGGACACGAGGCAGCCGGGTGGTTCGCGCTGGAATAACTTGCCGAGTCGCGTCGGGGGGGGTTGTTAAGAGCAGGTTGGCCGGAGCCCTGCGGGGACGGTCTGGAGAACACGGCGTGCAGGGCCCGGACCAGACGCCTCTCTCACTGAGGCTGTTAATTGTATCTGCGCGGGGGGGGGGAGGGGGGGGGGCTGACACAGGGTACAGTTCCCATTATGTCCACTGGCTGGCAACAGAGCACCCCAGGCGATCTGACCACCAGCCCCCACTCCCCTCCCAGAGCCAGGAGAGAACCCAGGAGTCCTGGCTCCCAGCCCCCACTGCTCTGACCACCAGTCCCCCCCCGCCCTCCCAGGGCTGGCAGAGAACCCAGGCGTCCGGGCTCACTTGGCGTGGATGCGATGGTGTATCGAGGGCAGAGCTCCCGGTTCAGAATCTCCGACACCGTCTGAGGAAGAGACATTGAATGTTTGTTAGATCGGGCGCCGAGACCCATCTGGCCACTAGAGGAAGCCCACTGGGCTGGCAGGGGCTGTGGGTCAGGAGTGAGGGGCACTGGCAGAGCTGGGGGGGCAGGGCTGGGCTGGCAGGGGCTGCAGGTCGGGAGTGAGGGGCACCGGCAGAGCTGGGGGGGCAGGGCTGGCTTGGCAGGGGCTGCAGGTCAGGAGTGAGGGGCACCGGCAGAGCTGGGGGGGACACGGTTGGGCCGGCAGGGGCTGCGGGTCAGGAGTGAGGGGCACTGGCAGAGCTGGAGGGGGCAGGGCTGGCAGGGGCTGCAGGTCTGGAGTGAGGGGCACCGGCAGAGCTAGGGGGGCCCAGGACTGGGGGGACAGGGGCTGCAGGTCTGGAGTGAGGGGCACGGGCATGGCTGGGGGGGCACGGTTGGGCCGGCAGGGGCTGTGGGTCAGGAGTGAGGGGCACAGGCACAGCTGGAGGGGGCAGGGCTGGCAGGGGCTGCAGGTCTGGAGTGAGGGGCACCGGCAGAGCTAGGGGGCCCAGGACTGGGGGGACAGGGGCTGCGGGTCAGGAGTGAGGGGTGCCAGGGGCTGGGGGTCACACGCACCAGGCTGGTGTCGGACAGGTTCAGGCTGGGGTTACACCAGGCCTGGTTCAGCACAGCCGCCGGCTTCGCCTCAGGCAGATACCCCGCAGGCGGCACCACCCAGAAGGTGTCGGGGCAGGAGGTGACGCAGACCTGGGGCACATCGGAGAACATCACACAGCAGGGGTCACGTCTAGGAGGGCTAGTGGAAGTGACAGAACCCAGGAGTCCTGGCTCCCAGCCCCCCCTGCCCTGACCCACTAGCCCCCACTCCCCTCCCAGAGCCAGGGAGAGAACCCAGGAGTCCTGGCTCCCAGCCCCCCCTGCCCTGACCCACCAGCCCCCACTCCCCTCCCAGAGCCAGGGAGAGAACCCAGGAGTCCTGGCTCCCAGCCCCCCCTGCCCTGACCCACCAGCCCCCACTCCCCTCCCAGAGCCAGGGAGAGAACCCAGGAGTCCTGGCTCCCAGCCCCCCCTGCCCTGACCCACCAGCCCCCACTCCCCTCCCAGAGCCGGGGAGAGAACCCAGGAGTCCTAGCTCCCAGCCCCCCGGCTCTAACCCACCAGCCCCCACTCCCCTCCCAGAGCCACGGAGAGAACCCAGGAGTCCTGGCTCCCAGCCCCCCTTGCCCTGACCGCGCCCGGGAGAGGACCCAGGCGTCCGGGCCGTACCTGCGTGGTCGGACACTGCAGCCCGTTCATCGCCGCTGCCAGGATGTTGAGGGAGGTGACGCACTGGAGCAGGTCAAAATACATCACGTAGGGTTTGCCCCTGGGGCGAGAGGGCGGGGTCAGAGATGGGGAGGGGGGACGAGACAAGGAGCCAAGGGGGGACAGAAGAGGTGGGAGATGAAGGGAGACAGGGCAGGGGGCAGAGCGAGAGGGACTGGAGCGGGGCGGGGGGCAAGAAGGCTGGAGGGAGGACGAAGGGGATGATTGAAAATGGCAGAAGAGGTGAGAGCCAGCGGCCGCCCCCCATACGCAGCCCCCTAGGGATGACGTGGCCCAGGGAGGGGGGATGAGGTCAAGGAGGCAGTGGGGGGGAATGAGGCGGGGCAGAGTGGGGGCAGGGAGGGGGGATCAAGCTGGGGGGACAGAGGGGGCGAGTGGATGAGGTGGGGGAATGAGGTTGGGGGCAGAGAGGGGGATGAGGCATAGGGGGGCAGAGGGAGGTTCGGGGGGACAGGGAGGGGGTCGGGCGGAGGCAGGTTTGGGGGCAGGGAGGGGTGATGAGGTGGGGATCGAGCTGGGGGGCAGAGAGGGGCGAGGGGATGAGGTGGGGGGTCGGGGGGGTCACTCACGCGTTGCCCCCGATCCCACAGTAGGCGCCGGTCGAGTTCCGGGGGTAAATCATCTGCCGGGGGTCCCCGTAGAGCCAGGCTGGGGGCAAGGGGTGAACTGAGTGACAGCGCAGGTCCCACAGCCCCCCACCTGCCCCCCCAGCCCCACACCGCTGACCCCCAACCAAACCCCTCCCCCAGCCCCCAGGACCCCATTGACCCCCTGCAGCCCAGCCCCTAGCGCCGCCCTGGGGCAATGGGGAGCCCTGACTGCCCGGGGACAGCGCCCCCCGCTGCCCCCCCTCGCTCCCTGCAGCCCAGTCCCTAGCACCGCCCTAGGGCAATGGGGAGCCCTGACTGCCCGGGGACAGCGCCCCCCGCTGCCCCCCCTCGCTCCCTGCAGCCCAGTCCCTAGCACCGCCCTAGGGCAATGGGGAGCCCTGACTGCCCGGGGACAGCGCCCCCCGCTGCCCCCCCTCGCTCCCTGCAGCCCAGTCCCTAGCACCGCCCTAGGGCAATGAGGAGCCCTGACTGCCCGGGGACAGCGCCCCCCGCTGCCCCCCCTCGCTCCCTGCAGCCCAGCCCCTAGCGCCGCCCTGGGGCAATGGGGAGCCCTGACTGCCCGGGGACAGCGCCCCCTGCTGCCCCCCCCTCAGCCCAGCCCCTAGCGCCGCCCTGGGGAGCCCTGACTGCCTGGGGACAGCGCCCCCTGCTGCCCCCCCCTCAGCCCAGCCCCTAGCGCCGCCCTGGGGAGCCCTGACTGCCCAGGCAGAGCCCCCTGCTGCCCCCCACCCTGTGGCCAGGCCCCGGCGCCCGAGGGGGGTCACTCACCCAGGATTCCCACCACCATGTAGCCGGCCAGGAAGACCATGAAGAGGACGCAACAGATGATGTCGGTGCAGCTCCTGGGGGGGCGGAAACCAGAATGAGACATGGGGGGGGACAAACAGGCGCAGCCGGGACCAATAGGGGGGAAGAGCCGGGGGGCGAAGTGGGCACAGAGAGAGGGGAGCCCTGCGGGGGGGCAGAGCTGACAGTGAGGTCCTGGGGGCTGGGCGGGCTGTGGGAATGGGGGGGGGGTCGGGGGTCACTCACCTCTGCCGAATCGGGCCCCGGAATGAGGGATCATGTTTACACTGTTCCCCTGCAGAGAGAGAGCAGTCAGAGGGGGCGTGGCTGGGAGCCCGGACTCCTGGGTTCTCTCCCAGCTCTGGGAGGGGAGTGGGGGCTGGTGGGTTAGAGCAGGGGGGGGCTGGGAGCCCGGACTCCTGGGTTCTCTCCCGGCTCGGGGAGGGGAAGGGGGGCTGGGCTGGGAGCCTGGACTCCTGGGTTCTCTCCCCAGCTGTGCGGGGGGGGGTTATGCAGTGGATCGGGGGGGGGGGGGGGAATCGGACCCAGGTGTCCTGCCTCCCTTTCCAGGAAGATCCCAGGCAGCGAGTGCGAGTGACGCGGGG
Source organism: Gopherus flavomarginatus (assembly GCF_025201925.1). NCBI lineage: Eukaryota > Metazoa > Chordata > Testudines > Testudinidae > Gopherus > Gopherus flavomarginatus. Next base: position 1,840,713 of record NC_066628.1, read on the forward strand.
GGGGGGCGTGTCAAGGTTAGTTGCGGGGGGGTCAGGGCCAGGCCTGATAAGAGCTGAGCCACTAGGAGCAATTAGGAAAGATAAGGGGGGGGGGGCAGGGAGCGGCCAGGACAGCGCCCCCCAGTGGGGAAAACCCCACTGCACCCAGCCCCCTCCCCGGACTTCCTTATTGCCCCACTCGAAACCACAAAGTCCAGCCCCATCCGGGGGACCCCCTGACTCTAGACCAGCTGCGAGCCAGGCTGGAGGAGCTTAACCACCCCATAACCCCCCCCTGCAACCCGCCCGTCTGCACCCCCTACCAGCCCAGCCCCCCCAGCGCTGCCGGTGCCCCTCACTCCCGTCCCGCAGCCCCGCCCCGCCCCCAGCGCTGCCGGTGCCCCTCACTCCCGACCCGCAGCCCCTGCCCCCCCCCAGCCCTGCCGGTGCCCCTCACTCCAGACCCGCAGCCCCTGCCCCCCCCCCAGCCCTGCCGGTGCCCCTCACTCCCGACCCGCAGCCCCTGCCCCCCCCCCAGCGCTGCCGGTGCCCCTCACTCCCGTCCCGCAGCCCCGGCCCCCCCCCAGCCCTGCCGGTGCCCCTCACTCCCGTCCCGCAGCCCCGGCCCCCCCCCAGCCCTGCCGGTGCCCCTCACTCCCGACCCGCAGCCCCTGCCCTGCCGGTGCCCCTCACTCCCGACCCGCAGCCCCTGACATGAGCGGGGGCTGAGCAAGTGAAGGGGGGGCCGGGGCCAGCATGGGGCAGGGGAGGTGAAGCTGGCAGAGAACGGGGGGGGGCTGGGGCAGCGAGGCTGGGGGAGTTACTGAACGGGGGGGTTTCTGGGCAGAACCGCAGCCCCCCCCAGCGGACACCCGGGGTAAGTGGGGGGTCCCCTCTCCAGCACACGGCCCGGGGGTGGGGGCGTATTTCAGCCGCTCTCCCGAAGAGTCAGTCAAGCCCGAGCGGGAGCCCCTGCCCCTGCCCCCTCCTCCCCCAAGGGCCCCCCGGCCGCGGAGTTTGTATTTCCTTGTTCCCCGGGTCACCGCAAACAAACCGGCCCCGCCCGCAGGGCCGGGCCGGGCCGGGCCGGGACTAGGACCTGCCCCGGGGCGGAGGGGATCGGGCTGCCCCGCGAGAAAGGGGTTACCCGGCGGGGGGTGTCGGGCTGCCCCGGGGCGGAGGCGGGCGGCTCCGCGCCGCTGTCCCCCCTTGAGCCCCGCAAACCCAGCAAGGGGTAGAGCGGGGGACCCCCCTTTGGTGCCCCTGCCGGGCTCACACACTCGGGTGCCAGCGAGCCCCCCCCCCCCTCACCGTAGGGCGCCGGGTCCCGCTGCTCCCCCTTGTCCTGGCGCCCCATGGCCGGGCGGGGCGGGGGCACCTGTGGCTGCGGCCGGAGGCTGCGGCTGGAAATGGGTCTGGGGCTGGGGGAGGGGCCGGCAGTTACCTGCCCCCCCGACCCACGTCACAGACACCTGTCCCGGGCCACGCCCCTGCACCTGATCCCCAAGCCCCGCCCCTGTGTACCGGGCCACGCCCCATCTCTCACCTGCCCAGGTGCCACGTCCATCTCCCGCTCCGATCTCCTTGAGCTTAAGGGCTCAGCCCCGCAATCTCAACACCCCCCACAACCCGACACCCACACCCCCACAACCCCCCCCACATCAACACAACCTGACATACACAACCCGACACCCACACCCATCCCCTACAATCCCCCCACATCAACACAACCCGACACCCACCCCCGACAACCCCCTCCACACAACCCCCCCCACATCAACACAACCTGACATACACAACCCGACACCCACACCTCCACCCATCCCTGACAACCCCCCCACAACCCGACACCCACACCCATCCCCGACAACCCCCCTCCACACAACCCGACACTCACGCCCCCACCCATCCCCAACGCCCCGCACAACCTGACACCCACACCCCCACCCATCCCCGACAACCCCATCAACACAACCTGACATACACAACCCGACACCCACACCTATCCCTGACAACCCCTCCACAACCCAACACCCACACCCATCCCCGACAACCCTCCTCCACACAACCCGACACCCACACCCACACCCATCCCCGACAACCCCCCCACATCAACACAACCTGTCATACACAACCCGACACCCACACCCACACCCATCCCTGACAACCCCTCCACAACCCAACACCCACACCCACCCCCTACAATCCCCCCACATCAACACAACCCGACACCCACACCCCCACTCATCCCCAACAACCCACACACACACAACCCAACACCCCCACCCATCCCCGACAACACCCCTCCACACAACCCGACGCCCCCACCCCCACAACCCCCCCACATCAACACAACCTGACATACACAACCCGACACCCACACCTCCACCCATCCCTGACACCCCGCCCACAACCCGACACCCACACCCATCCCCAACAACCCTCCTCCACACAACCCGACACCCACACCCATCCCTGACAACCCCCCCACATCAACACAACCTGACATACACAACCCGACACCCACACCCACACCCATCCCTGACAACCCCTCCACAACCCAACACCCACACCCACCCCCTACAATCTCCCCACATCAACACAACCCGACACCCACACCCCCACTCATCCCCAACAACCCACACACACACAACCCGACACCCCCACCCATTCCCGACAACCCCCCCACACAACCCGACACCCACACCCCCACTCATCCCCGACAACCCCCCACATCAACACAACCCGACACCCACACCCCCACTCATCCCCGACAACCCCTTCCACACACAACCCAACACCCACACCCACACCCATCCCCGACAACCCCCCCCACAACCCGACACCCACACCCATCCCCGACAACCCCCCCACAACCCGACACCCACACCCATCCCCAACAACTCCCCCCACACAACCCGACACCCCCACCCATCCCCGACAACCCCCCCGCACAACCCGACACCCCCACCCATCCCCCACAACCCCCCCCAACACAACCCGATACCCCCACCCATCCCGGACAACCGCCTCACACGCAACCCAACACCCATACCCTGACCCATCCCCGACAACCCCCCCCATCAACACAACCCGACACCCACACCCCCACCCAATCCCGGCAACCTCCCCCACATCAACACAACCCGACACCCACACCCCCACCCATCAACACAACCCGACATCCACACCCCCTACCCATCCCCGACAACCCCCCACATCAACACGACACCCACACCCCCACCCATCCCTGACAACCCCCCACATCAACACAACCTGACAATGTGCAATTCGCCCCACTCCCTACTCAGTCACCGACACAACCCGACACCCTACTCCGTCACAGTTACTGACACAACTCGACACCCTAGTGCAACACAACCCGACACACAATCACACTCAGCCCCTGCCATCACAACCCCAAGCCAACATCCCTAACCCCAACCCAACTTCGCAACCCCCCACAACAGCACCAACACCCCTCCCACAATCACACTCACCCGACACACAAACACTACCGAACAGATGCACCTGGACCTCACGCCCCAACACAATCACCCAGACACAACCACAAAAGGGGGTAGCAACACAATGCCCCACCACCAGGTCTACAAACAGCCAGTCCTCACCCCCCAATCACATCACAACAAAACTTGCTCACAAGGTGACAACCCTGAACCTGCAACCCCCACCAGGCAAACAGCCTCCCATGGCCCACAGATATCACAACCTGCCCCCCCTCCCCCGGCAGGCACAGCACAAATGCCCAGCTGTGTGCGCGGACACGTGGGTGAGACAAAGCAGACAGCATTACACACAACCCTCGCAACAGCCGCACACGGCAGAGACAGGCCACAGACACACAATCGTACCCAGTGCAAAGGGACGCACCCAGGGAAACCACAACCCAATCCGCCAACACACAAACACCCCCTCGAGACACCACCACAAATCTCACACACCCACAACTGACTTCGGCAACTGCAGGGAAAACCACAACCAGGTAAAGCCTAAGCCCTCACCCTCAGCACCAACCAACCACACCCCGCCCCCAGCAGGGGGCGGTGATCGTATACACACACACACACATCCACCAGGGGGTGGCGATAGCACGAGTGCACACACACACAGAGCAGGGGGCGGCAATGGTGTACACACACACACACACATCCAGCAGGGGGCGGCAATCGCATGCATACACACACATAGCAGAGGGCAGCAATTGCACACACACACACACATCCCCCCAGCAGGGGACAGCTATTGCATACCCACCCACACCCTGCAGAGGGTGGCAGTCACACACACACACGCAGCAGGGGGCAGCGGTTGCACGTGCACACACACAGCCAGCAGGGGGCAGCAGTCTCGCACATACACCCACCCACCCAGCAGGGGGCAGAGGTTGCACATGCACAGCCCGCCCCCAGCAGGGGGCGACGGTTGCGCACACACACACACCCAGCAGGGGGCGATGGTCGCGCACACACACACGCAGCAGGGGGCAGCAGTCTCTCTCTCACACACACACACACACCCCCCCAGCAAGGGGCGGCAGTTGCACGTGACCCCCCCCCAGCAGGGGGCGGTGATCACACACACCCCCCAGCAGGGAGTGATGGTTGCATGTGCACAGCCCCCCCCAGCAGGGGGCGACGGTCACACACACACACGCAGCAGGGGGCAGCAGTCACACACACACACACACACACACACACACACACACACACACACACACACACCCAGCAGGGGGCGGCGGTTGCACGTGCACACACACCCCCCAGCAGGGGGCGGCGATCACACACACACACACCCAGCAGGGGGCAGCAGTCACACACACACACACACCCAGCAGGGGGTGACGGTCATGCACACACGCACAACCCCCTCCCCTGGCAATGGACGGACAACGCACACCCTGGCTGTGTTCCCGGCAGTGCCAGCGTTTATTGGGTTCAGCCCCCCAGAACGTTACAGTTAAAAAGGGCCCGAGCCGGGGGGGGTCCCCGCGGTTCCTGCAGCGCTGCTGTTCCCGCCAAGGGGTCACTGGCGGCTGAGCCCTGGGGGAGCCCCAGGATCGGGGCTCAGGGGCCCAGTGTGGCCGGTGGGGTCGCCTTGGGGTTTCCGGGACCCAACAGTGTAGGGTGCTCTGCCAGTGGGCTCAGGGGCCCAGCAGGGACAGGGTGAGGAGTATCCCCCGGGCGGCTCAGGAGCAGGAATCGGGGTCCCTGGGGGGCTCAGAGGCCCAGCAGGGGCAGGAATCGGGGAGTGTCCCTAGGGGGGCTCAGGAGCCCAGCAGGAGCAGGGTGGGGCATGTCCCCGGGGGGCTCAAGGGCAGGAATACGGGGGCTCGGGGGCCCAGCAGGGGCGGGAATCGGGGGGTGTCCCAGGGGGCTCAGGGGCCCAGCAGGGGCAGGAATCGGGGGGTGTCCCGGGGGGTCAGGGGTGGGAATCGGCGGGCTCAGGGGCCCAGCAGGGGCGGGAATCGGGGGGCGTCCCAGAGAGCTCAGGGGTGGGAAGCGGAGAGCTCGGGGGCCCAGCAGGGGCGGGAATCGGGGGGTGTCCCGGGGGGTCAGGGGTGGGAATCGGAGGGCTCGGGGGCCCAGCAGGAGCAGGGTGGGGCATGTCCCCGGGGGGCTCAAGGGCAGGAATACGGGGGCTCGGGGGCCCAGCAAGGGCAGGAATCGGGGGGTGTCCCGGGGGGCTCAGGGGTGGGAATCGGAGGGCTCGGGGGCCCAGCAGGGGCGGGAATCGGGGGGTGTCCCAGGGGGCTCAGGGGCCCAGCAGGGGCAGGAATCGGGGGGTGTCCCGGGGGGTCAGGGGTGGGAATCGGCGGGCTCAGGGGCCCAGCAGGGGCGGGAATCGGGGGGCGTCCCAGAGAGCTCAGGGGTGGGAAGCGGAGAGCTCGGGGGCCCAGCAGGGGCGGGAATCGGGGGGTGTCCCGGGGGGGGGAATCGGGGGGCTCGGGGGCCCAGCAGGGGCGGGAATCGGGGGGTGTCCCAGGGGGCTCAGGGGCCCAGCAGGGGCAGGAATCGGGGGGTGTCCCGGGGGGTCAGGGGTGGGAATCGGCGGGCTCAGGGGCCCAGCAGGGGCGGGAATCGGGGGGTGTCCCGGGGGCTCAGGGGCCCAGCAGGGGCAGCCCCCCCACGTCGGGCAGCAGCTCGGGGTGCGCCTCGAGGCGGGCCAGGCGGCTCTGCTCCAGCGCGATGGCCTCGGCCGAGTGTTTGCACTTCTCCGCCCCACACTGGCACGTGAAGTATTTGCTCTTGATGTCCCAGAACCGGTCGCCATAGTCGAACCTGGGGGGTACGGGGGGGTCACTACGGGGGGCACGGTTCCCCCCTGACAGGCCGGCCCCAGGCCCCACCCCCACCTCCACCTCACCCTGCCCCCGCCAGCCCCTGGCCCCACCCACAGCCCCGCCCCATCTCCTAACCCCACCGCTGCCAGTCCCAGGCCCCACCCCTGCCAGCGCTGGCCCCACCCACAGCTCCACCCCCTCCTGACCCCACCCTCGCAAGCCCCTGGCCCCACCCACAGCCCCACCCCATCTCCTCACCCTGCCCCCACCAGCCCCGGGCCCCCCTTCACCTCACCCCACCCCCATCTCCTCACCCCACCCCAGCCAGCCCCTGGCCCCCCATCTCCTCATCCCAGGCCCCACCCCCTCTTGACCCTGCCCCCGCCAGCCCGACCCCACCCACAGCCCCACCCTCTCCTCACCCCACCCCCGCCAGCCCCTGGCCCCCCATCTCCTCACCCCAGCCCCCACCTCACCCTGGCACTGCCAGCCCCTGGCCCCACCCAATATCCTCACCCCGCCCCCGCCAGCCCCAGGCCCCAGCCCCACCCCATCTCCTAACCCCACTGCTGCCAGCCCCAGGCCCCACCCACAGCCCCACCCCAGCCAGCCCCTGGTCCCACCCACAGCCCCGCCCCATTTCCTAACTCCACCCCTGCCAGATCCAGGCCCCACCCACAGCCCCACCCTCTCCTCACCCCACCCCCGCCAGCCCCTGGCCCCCCATCTCCTCACCCCAGGCCCCACCCCCTCTTGACCCTGCCCCCGCCAGCCCGACCCCACCCACAGCCCCACCCTCTCCTCACCCTACCCCCGCCAGCCCCTGGCCCCCCATCTCCTCACCCCAGCCCCCACCTCACCCTGGCACTGCCAGCCCCTGGCCCCAACCAATATCCTCACCCCGCCCCCGCCAGCCCCTGGCCCCAGCCCCACCCCATCTCCTCACCCTGCCCCAGCCAGCCTCTGGCCCCCCATCTTCTCATCCCACCCCCATCTCCTCACCCAAGGCCCTGCCCCTCCTCACCCCGCCCCCGCTAGCCCCTGGCCCCACCCACAGCCCCACCCCATCTCCTCACTCTGCCCCCGCTAGCCCCTGGCCCCCCATCTCTTCACCCCGCCCCTGGCCCCACCCACATTCTAGCCCCACTCCCAGCGCCACCCCATCTCCTCACCCCACCCCACCCAGCCCCTAGCCCCACCCACAGCCCCGCCCCATCTCCTCAGCCCCCCCATACTCAGCAGGTACTGCCCCCAGCCCCTCCCCACACCCCTGCCACTGGCTCCCCCCAGCCCGCAGCCCCGCCCCCGGCTGACCCCAGCTCCTCGCCGGCGCGGATGTCGCGGCTGCTGAAGAAGGCAATGCGGGGGAAACGCAGGTCCTGGTGCAGCATGAACACCCGCACCGGGATGATGTTGGGCTCGCACAGGTGGTTGATGAACCGGCTCACGTTGCCGTAGTAACGGGCGTCGATGCAGTACACCTCACCGTCCTGCGGGGGGGAGGGGAGAGAACCCAGGAGTCCGGGCCGTCAGCTCTCACCACTATCCCCCACTCCCCTCCCAGAGCTCGGAGTAGAACCCATGCGTCCTTGCTCCCAGCCGCTCCCTCGCCACCCCCACTCTAACCATTAGCCCCCGTCCCCTCCCCGAGCAGGGAGAGAACCCAGGCATCCGGGCCCCCTCACCTTGTTGTCCAGGTCAAAGAGATACGAGTCATCTTCCCGTACGTCGGCCTCTGCGTCCGAGATCAGCTCCCCCACATACCTGCCGCGGGAAGGGGGGCAGAGCTGTCATGTCCCGGCGACTCCCAGCCCTGCCCCCGCCCCCCGGCCGAGCTGGTGCCCCCCTGTTCCCCCACCCCGGCTCACTCACTCGCAGATGAATGTCCCTTGGGGGATGGTTTGAAGGGCTCGCACCCCCCAGCCCATCTTGGCCGTCCGGTAGAGCTGCAGTCGGACCCTGCCGGGGAGAAGCTTCTTGTTAATCCGTGGAACTCCCTGACACATGACACCCCAGGCCACCAGTTCCAGCCCAGCAATCCTAACACTGATTCCCGTTAACCTACGGAACTCCCTGACACATGACACCCCAGCCCACCAATCCTAACACTGATTCCTGTTAGCCTGGGGATCTCCTTGATACATGACACTCCACGCCACCAGTTCCAGCCCAGCAATCCTAACACTGATTCCTGTTAGCCTGGGAAACTCCCTGCTACTGGACTCTCAGGAATGGGGGGTGATGCCCCGTCCCTGGCAACTGACTTGATGCCGCTCTGGACGACCCGGTTCTTGCAGTTCCTCCAGCAGGTGCACGCCTGGTTACACTCGAAGATGAGGGGCGGCTCGATCTTGTTGAATTCCTGGAGCAGGCGCCCATCCTGAGGGGAGGAGGGGTCATAATCTCTGAATAGGTCCCAAATTCTGCCTCCCCCAGATAGGGTGGGGGAAGGCCCATGGGAACTAGGGTCTGAATATTTTAGGGGGGCTGAGGCAGCCCTGCAGCCTCTGGGAGGGGGGGAATCTGTCAGTTTCATTTGTCAGTGTCCAGGCTCCCCCCTCCCGTCAGTTTCATGGCTCCCCCACCACGTTTGCACAGTCATTTTCTGGGCTTCCCTCACACCCAATAGGGAAGTTACCAAGCTACCCTCCTTCTTCTCATCTGAGAGTCAGTTTCTAATCTCCTCCCTCCCACCAGCCCCATGGCTCTATTCGTCTGCCTCTAGGCTCCCCCACCCCCATATTCTCTTGTCCGTTTCCAGGGCCCCCACTGCCATATTTGGTGGTTTTCAGGATAGTCTCAGTGTCTATCAGTCCCAATCCAAGAAGTAGTTTCCAGCCCCTGCTCCCCGCAATGGGGTCTGGCATGGCAGTTTCCAGGCTCCCCGCCATCCCCACAGTGTCAGTGTAGCAGTTTCCTGGCCCCCCCATGGTGTCCGGACATGCCAGTTTCATGCCCCCCCACACCGTGCAGTTACCCAGGAAAGGGTGTGTGTGTCTCACCTTGTCGTACCAGCAGCGGATGCTGAGTTGGCCACACAGGCAGTTGCTGGAGGAGCAATCGTCCTGGCAGGTACAGTGCTGGAGAAGTGGGGTGGGGTGGGGTGGGGGGGGACAGAGCTTAGCAGGGCCTGCCCCCCCGCAGTTGTCAGTTTCCAGACACCTCACCCAGTCTGCACCTTCCCTGGTTTCTCAGCTCCCCCATTTCCCTTCCAAGCCACCACAGGCCAGTTTCTAGGCTCCCCGTCAAAAAACAATTCCGCATTTGTTGGTTTCTAGCCTCCCGCCCCAAATACTGCATTTGCAAGGTTCTAGGCTCTCCTCCCCCAAAAAATATTCTGCATTTGTCGGTTTCCAGGCTCCCCTCTCCAAAGGGGCAGTTCCGGGCTGCCAGGCCCCCCGGGACGGCTACCTGCAGGTGCGTGATGTTGCGGTCGATGTTCATGGTGGAGGTCTCGCAGTTCTCCGAGATGTATTTATAGTCGTCAGGACAGGGCTCATCATCCACCGAGTTGACGCAGGGGATGGGCACATTCTCGTAGCCGCGGGCCACATCCCTGGGGAGGGGAAGGAGGGGTGAGACCAGAGCCGGCCAGCAGGGAGCAGCCACACGCCCCCTCGCCCCCCACCCCACCCCGGGCCCAGCCCCATCCCCACCTGCTGATGATGCGCTCGGTCCGCAGCGCCCGGTTGAGGATGCCCTGCCGGATCTTGCGGTTCAGCTGCAGGGCGAACCAGACCTCGGAGTTCTCCAGAGTCAGGTCCACGGGGCAGTCACCCTCCTTGTTCCGCACCTCGGGGTCAGCCCCTCGCGACAGGAACAGCCTGGGGGCGGGGGCAGATTGGAACCCAGGAGTCCTGGGCTGTAACCACTAGACCCCACTCCCTTCCCAGAGCCAGAGAGAGAACCCAAGAGTCCTGGCTCCCAGCTCCTGCTGCTCTAACCACCAGTCCCCACTCCCCCGCGCTCACATGACGCAGTCGTGGTAGCTCTCGCGGGCAGCGATGTGCAGTGGCGTGTCCCCGTGACAGTTCACTGCGTGCAGGTCGCACTGCGCGTTCAGCAGGACCTCGGCGATCTCCGCGCTGCCCGTGAAGGAGGCCCAGTGCAGGCAGATGTTCTCCTCCTGTGGGGGAGGGGTTACAGGGAGCCTTGAAACCAGCAAATCCCAGCTCCGAGCGGAGGAGGGGCTGGAAACCAGCAAGCACATAAGGGGCGGTAGAGACAGCAGCCAGCGCTGGGGTGGAGCCAAGACACCAATACACAGACTGGGAGAGGAGCCTGGAAACCGACAAAGACTTGGAAGGAGCCTGGAAACAGACACATGCAGAGACAGCGACAGGTACAGATTTGTGGGGTGGGGGGGGAACATTGAGAAGCCAAGACTCTGGCAGCCGGAGGGCTGAGACAGCGCCAGGGGGAGCAAAAAAACGCCGCTCACGTTGTCTGTCAGGGTGACGTCGGCACCGCGGGTCAGCAGCATGCGGATCACCTCGATGTGCTTGTGCTCTGCGGCCCAGATGATGGGGGTCCAGCCGCCGTTATCCTGCCGGGGGGGGAGCATGGGGGTCAGCGCTGCCAGCTGGGGGACAGCCCCCTGCTGTCCCCGCCCCTAGCGCCGCCCTGGGGCCATGGGGAGCCCTGACTGCCTGTGCAGAGCCCCCTGCTGCCTCCACCCCCTGCAGCCCAGCCCCTAGCGCCGCCCTGGGGCAATGGGGAGTCCTGACTGCATGGGCACAGCCCCCCACAGCCCCCGCCCCACCCCCGAAAGCCCAGCCCTTAGCGCCGCCCTGGGGCAATGCGGAGCCCTGAATGCCCAGGCAGAGCCCCCTGCTGCCCCCCGTCCCCTGCAGCCCAGCCCCTAGCGCTGCCCTGGGGCCATGGGGAGCCCTGACTGCCCAGGCAGAGCCCCCTGCTGCCCCCACCCCGCCCCCTGCAACACAGCCCCTGGGGCCGTGGGGAGACCTGACTGCCCAGGAAAAGCCCCCTGCTGCCCCCCGCCCCACCCCTGCTCCTTCAGCCCAGCCCCTAGCGCCACCCTGGGGCAATAGGGAGCCCTGACTGCCCAGGCAGAGCCCCACTGCTGGGACACCTGGGTCCCCGACACACCTGGGCGTTGACATCCACCTGGCCCGTGGCCAGCAGCAGAGAGACCATGGCCAGGTTCCCGCACTTGGCCGCGTGATGGAGGCAGGTCGAACCATCCTCCTCCTGGGGGGGAGATTATGTTGTGACTGGCAGGCAGGAATCCCGCCGCCCGCCCTGCGCCCCCCTCCCACCCCCCGCGCTGACCTTGCTGTAGACGCAGCCGCCCCGGCGGACGATGTATCGCGCCGTCTCCACCTGGTTGCTCACCACGGCCTCCATGAGCGGCGTCCGCCGCGTCTTGTCTACCGCATTGATGTTGGCGCCAGCCTGGGGGGGATTAACAGCCAGAATCTGACCATGCCCCCTGCCAGACACACCCCCGCCCCGCCCCTGCCCTGCCCCCCGCTACCCCCACCTGCAGCAGCACGTGGCAGATCTCGAGGTACCCCTTCTGCGCGGCGGCGTGCAGCGGGGTGCGCTTGCTCTGCTGGTCGCTCTGGAAGTTGGGGTCCAGGTTGTCCACTGGGGGAGGGGGAGGCAGAGAATCAGGGAACAGGATCAGAGCCGGGAGCGCGGTCACAGACCCACACACTCTCCCTGCCCCACATCCCTCCCACAGTCTCCCCACAGCCCCCCCAGTTCCCCTCTGGGGCCCCCACTCACGCAGCATCAGCAACACCTTCTGCAGCTCGCCCTGCTTGACGGAGAGATAGAGCTGGCGCGGGTGGAACCGCAGCTTCTTGCGCCTGCCGGAGCGAGGGAACGAGACGGTGTCAGTGGCAGGGCTGGCGGGGGACGCAGAGCGAAGGGGAGGCCAAGGGACGGAGCATTGGTGGGTGCCGTGGGATCACAGGTGTCTGGGGGAGGGAGCCCTGGGGGGCCAGAGAGGGGCGGATTGGTGGTTTCCCTAGGATCACAGGGATGTGTGTGTGGGGGGGGGGAATGAGTGGGTGCCGTGAGTCACAGATGGGCCATACCGGGGGGCAGAGAGAGAGGTGGACTGGGAGGATGGTGAATGCCAGGGGGAGGGTTGTGGGGCACCAACAGAGAGCCGGATTTCAAGGGGAAGGACAACGTACTGGTCGGTGTGGTGGGATCTCAGTGGCTGGGGTGGAAAAAGGTATTGGTGCTTGTGGTGTGATCTCAGTGGCTGGGGCGGGGACAGGTGTATTGGTGGGTGCTGTGGGATCTCAGTGGCTGGGGCGGGGACAGGGACAGGTGTATTGGTGGGTGCGGTGAGATCTCAGTGGCTGGGGCGGGGACAGGTATATTGGTGGGTGACGTGGGATCTCAGTGGCTGGGGCGGGGACAGGTATATTGGTAGGTGACGTGGGATCTCAGTGGCTGGGGCGGGGACAGGTGTATTGGTGGGTGACATGGGATCTCAGTGGCTGGAGCGGGGACAGGTGCATTGGTGGGTGCGGTGGGATCTCAGTGGCTGGGGCGGGGACAGGTGTATTGGTGGGTGACGTGGAATCTCAGTGGCTGGGGCGGGGACAGGTGTATTGGTGGGTGACATGGGATCTCAGTGGCTGGAGCGGGGACAGGTGCATTGGTGGGTGCGGTGGGATCTCAGTGGCTGGGGCGGGGACAGGTGTATTGGTGGGTGACGTGGAATCTCAGTGGCTGGGGCGGGGACAGGTGCATTGGTAGGTGCGGTGGGATCTCAGTGGCTGGGGCGGGGACAGGTGCATTGGTGGGTGTGGTGGGATCTCAGTGGCTGAGGCGGGGACAGGTGCATTGGTGGGTGTGGTGGGATCTCAGTGGCTGAGGCGGGGACAGGTGTACTGGTGGGTGCAATGGGATCACAGACAGCAGGAGGGTCATGGGAAAGGGGGGAGGGTCTGGGGGTCCCACCTCTCAGCCTCCTGCACGATCAAGGCCTTCTCAAGCTGCTCACGACCCGGCCCCGGGCCCAGCCCCAGCGGCGAGATGGCGGCGCCCGACGGCAGGGTCAGCACAGGCCCCCCGGAGCTGTCGATCCCGTCGGCCAGTGGGTCGTGGGGGACCAGGCGTCCCTCACCCTTCCCCCGCATCCGGGCACTGAACGGGAGAGGAGGGGGAGCAGGGTGGGAGGTCAGAGACTGAGACACCCCCTCCCCAACACGGCTCCTGCGGTGCCCCTCCCCCACACTGACGAGATCTCCACCACGGGCTCCCCCCCCACGCCCAGTACACGCCCCCCTGGCCGCTCACCTGGGCTGAGTGGTGTCGGCGCGGCCGGGGGTGTCGGGGGGCTGCTGGCCGGGGGGCGGGGGCGCGGGGGTGGAGGTGTCGGCCCGAGCGATGGTGATCTCCTGGGCCTCCGAGGCGTCCTCGCCGCAGTGCGGGCAGAAAATCAGCCCGTTGAGCTGGGACACGCAGCCCTTGTGGAACCGGTGGGTCACCCGCAGGTCGGGGTGGCACTCCAGAAAGGTGCCCTGCGGGGAGCGGGGCCCCTCAGTCCCGACCCACAGCCCCCCTCAGTCCCAGCCCGCCACCCCCCGCCGGCCCCCACTCCCGACCAGCAGCCCCCCTCAGTCCCAGCCCGCCACCCCCCGCCGGCCCCCACTCCCGACCCGCAGCCCCCTCAGCACCCCCCACTCCTGACCCGCAGCCCCCCTCAGTCCCGACCCGCAGCCCCCCTCAGTCCCAGCCCGCCACCCCCCGCCGGCCCTCACTCCGGACCTGCAGCCCCCTCAGCACCCCCCACTCCTGACCCGCAGCGCCCCTCACTCCCGACCCGCAGCCCCCCTCAGTCCCAGCCCGCCACCCCCCGCCAGCCCTCACTCCGGACCTGCAGCCCCCTCAGCACCCCCCACTCCTGACCCGCAGCGCCCCTCAGTCCCGACCCGCAGCCCCCCTCAGTCCCAGCCCGCCACCCCCCGCCGGCCCTCACTCCGGACCTGCAGCCCCCTCAGCACCCCCCACTCCTGACCCGCAGCCCCCCTCAGTCCCAGCCCGCCACCCCCCGCCAGCCCTCACTCCGGACCTGCAGCCCCCTCAGCACCCCCCACTCCTGACCCGCAGCCCCCCTCAGTCCCAGCCCGCCACCCCCCGCCAGCCCTCACTCCGGACCTGCAGCCCCCTCAGCACCCCCCACTCCTGACCCGCAGCGCCCCTCACTCCCGACCCGCAGCCCCCCTCAGTCCCAGCCCGCCACCCCCCGCCAGCCCTCACTCCGGACCTGCAGCCCCCTCAGCACCCCCCACTCCTGACCCGCAGCGCCCCTCAGTCCCGACCCGCAGCCCCCCTCAGTCCCAGCCCGCCACCCCCCGCCGGCCCTCACTCCGGACCTGCAGCCCCCTCAGCACCCCCCACTCCTGACCCGCAGCCCCCCTCAGTCCCAGCCCGCCACCCCCCGCCAGCCCTCACTCCGGACCTGCAGCCCCCTCAGCACCCCCCACTCCTGACCCGCAGCCCCCCTCAGTCCCAGCCCGCCACCCCCCGCCAGCCCTCACTCCGGACCTGCAACCCCCGGGCGCCCCCAGCACTCCCTATTCCTGACCCGCAGCCCCCCAGCAGCCCTCACTCCAGACCCGCAACCCTCTGGCAACCCCAAGTGCCCCTTACTCCCGACCCGCAGCCCCCCGGTGCCCCCAGCGTCCCCCACTCCCGACCCGCAGCCCCCCGGTGCCCCCAGCGTCCCCCACTCCCGACCCGCAGCCCCCCGGTGCCCCCAGCGTCCCCCACTCCCGACCCGCAGCCCCCCGGTGCCCCCAGCGTCCCCCACTCCCGACCCGAAGCCCCCCGGTGCCCCCAGCGTCCCCCACTCCCGACCCGCAGCCCCCCGACACCCCCTCACTCCCAACCCGCCGCCCCCCGCCGCCCCCCCACTCCCGACCCGCAGCCCCCCAGTGCCCCCAGCGTCCCCCACTCCCGACCCGCAGCCCCCCGGTGCCCCCAGCGTCCCCCACTCCCGACCCGCAGCCCCCCGACACCCCCTCACTCCCAACCCGCCGCCCCCCGCCACCCCCCCACTCCCGACCCGCAGCCCCCTCAGCACCCCCTATTCCTGACCCGCAACCCCCTCACTCCCGACCCGCAGCCCCCCGCCGCCCCCCCCACTCCCGACCCGCAGCCCCCCGGTGCCCCCAGCGTCCCCCACTCCCAACCCGCCGCCCCCCGCCGCCCCCCCCACTCCCGACCCGCCGCCCCCCGGTGCCCCCAGCGTCCCCCACTCCCAACCCGCCGCCCCCCGCCGCTCCCCCCACTCCCGACCCGCAGCCCCCCGGTGCCCCCAGCGTCCCCCACTCCCAACCCGCCGCCCCCCGCCGCCCCCCCCACTCCTGACCCGCAGCCCCCCGGTGCCCCCAGCGTCCCCCACTCCCGACCCGCCACTCCCCCCACTCCCGACCTGCCCCCCCACTCACGGCCGTGCAGAAGTGCCCGCAGCCGGGACAGCAGTGGTGTTTCACCATCCGGGCACGATGGGACTCACACAGAACCATGAGGGGCACCCGGCTGGACGGGCGCATGGTCTCTCTCTTCAGCACGCCGGAGCCGCAGCCGCTCAGCTGAGGACGGGGAACGGGGGGGTCAGCCCAGGCGCCAGGGTCCCGCCCCTCCCCAGAATCTCACCCAGCTGCATTTCAGTGCAGGGTCGGGGGCCCAGATAACCAGCTCCCTGTGCCGCACCCCAGAGCCAGCCGCAGCTCAACTCCAGGAAAGGGTCCCTTCCCGTCCCGAACGCTCCGCGGCCCGGCCACCCCACCAGCTCCGCCGCCCCTAAGCCACGCCCCTGCCCGTCAGCCCCGCCCCTCCCGTCGGCCCCGCCCCTGCCCGTCGGCCCCGCCCCCTCACCTCCCCGTCGGCCACGCCCCTGCCCGTCAGCCCCGCCCCTGCCCGTCAGCCCCGCCCCCTCACCTCCCCGTCAGCCACGCCCCTGCCCGTCAGCCCCGCCCTCCCGTCGGCCCCGCCCCTGCCCGTCTGCCCCACCCCCTCACTTCCCCGTCGGCCCCGCCCCCTCACCTGTCTTCCCCGCCCCTGCCCGTCAGCCCCGCCCCCTCACCTGTCTGCCCCGCCCCTGCCCGTCGGCCCCGCCTCACCTCCCCGTCGGCCCCGCCCCTGCCCGTCAGCCCCGCCTCACCTCCCCATCGGCCCCGCCCCTGCCCGTCGGCCCCACCCCCTCACCTGTCTGCCCCGCCCCTGCCCGTCAGCCCCGCCCCTGCCCATCAGCCCCACCTCCTCACCTCCCTGTCTGCCCTGCCCCTGCCCGTCGGCCCCACCCCCTCACCTGTCTGCCCCGCCCCTGCCCGTCAGCCCCGCCTCACCTCCCCGTCGGCCCCGCCCCACCTCCCCGTCGGCCCCGCCCCCTCACCTCCCTGCCCCGCCCCTGCACGTCGGCCCCGCCTCACCTCCCCGTCGGCCCCGCCCCTGCCCGTCGGCCCTGCCTCCTCACCTCCCTGTCAGCCCCGCCCCTGCCTGTCAGCCCCTCCTCCTTACCTCCCTGTCAGCCCCGCCCCTGCCTGTCAGCCCCTCCTCCTTATCTCCCCATCAGCCCCACACCTGCCTGTCAGGCCCACCTCCTCCCCTCCCCCATCTGTTGGCTCAGCCTCCTCACCTGCCCATCAGCCCCGCCTCCTCATCTCCCCATCTGCCCCGCCCCTGCCCGTCAGGCCCGCTCCTCACTTCCCCATCAGCCCCGCCCCCACACCTCCCCATCTGCCTCGCCCGTCAGCCCCGCCTCCTCACCTCCCCATCTGCCCCACCCCTGCCCACCAACCCCGCCTCCACATCTCCCCATCAGCCCCGCCTCACCTGCCCATCAGCCCCGCCTCCACACCTCCCCATCTGCCTCGCCCGTCAGCCCCACCTCCTCATCTCCCCATCTGCCCCACCCCTGCCCATCAGCCTTGCCTCCTTACCTGTCTGCCCCGCCCCTGCTCATCAGCCCTGCCTCCACACCTCCCCATGAGCCCCGCCCCTGACCATCGGTCCCGCCTCACCTCCCCATCTGCCCCGCCCCTGCTCGTCAGCCCCGCCTCCACACCTCCCCATCTGCCCTGCCCGTCCACCAGCCCCAGCTCCTCACCTCTCCGCCAGCCCCGCACTCATCGACCCCATCCCTCACCTCCCCACTGGCCCCATCCCCATCAGCCCTGCCCCCTCACCTCCCCATCAGCGCTCTCGGTGGCCATGCAGTGGCTGCGCGCAGCCTCGCTGAGCCGCTCAATCTTGGGGGCCTCCATGCGGCAGGAGCAGAGGGGCAGCTCCTCGAAGCGCTCGGTCTCCAGCGAGCTTGTCTCGTTGGACACGCCTGGGGGGACCCCAGCGGGGCCAGGGGAAGCCAGATCAGTGCGGGAGGGGGGATTTGGGGAGACAGGGGGATTCCAGCAGGGTTGGGGGACCCAGAGTTGAGGGGGAGAGGAGAACACAGGTCAGACACTTCCGGGGGGATGCAAAGGGGGGAGGGGCCTCACCTGCGTTGTTGGGGGACAGTGCCCCCTCGCCGGGCAGCTCCAGACACCCTAGGGGCACCTCCGTGTACTCGCTGTGCCCGGCCGCGGGGACCCCGTTGACACCTGGCCGAGAGGGGGAACGAGGAAGAGGGGGCCACGGAATCGAGGGCGTGACGGACACCTGTGCAACGAGCTGCGGCTGCTCCCCTCCCCTGCCCCCCAGGTGCCCCCCATCCTCACACCAGGATCCCAGCCCTCCGATTACCCTCTTGCCCAGGTCAGGCCGACACCCCCCCCACTCTGCGTCACCTTCGCTGGCCCGTTTCTCTGGCACCGTTTGGGGAAGAAATGAGCAGCCAGCGTCGCCAGGAAGCCCAGAGTCCCGGCTTGGCGGCAGTACCGACCTGGCACCCTGGCGTCCCACGCCCGGAGAGGGAACAGGCCCTGAAACCACCAAGGAATCCTGGCCAGGGGAAAACACAGCAGGTGGGCAGGAGAGTGGGTGGGGAACATCTCCCAGACCAGGGGGCTCCAGACACGGCTCTGGTATCGCTGCGAAGCCCAGACCCTCCTCTCTCCGCCACCGTGACACACCAGGCCCCACCCTCCTTGGCTCCGGAGCCACGGGCCGCCACGCACCCCCTCACCTCGCCCGTCCTTGGGCCGAGCCTCCTTCCTCTTGCGTTTGCGGGACGGTTTGACCCAGGGACTGTCGTTTTTCCAGCGCTTCTTGGCTTTGCGCTTGGTGCTGGAGGCGCTCTGGGAAAGGGGGAGCGAGGTGAAGCCGGGGGGGGGCACAGAGAGATGAGGGGAAAGGAACGAGAGAACGAAAACGGTCATGAGGGAAGAGAAGGAGAGTGAGTTCTCCTGCCCCCACCATCCTGCCCCCCCGAGGCTCACCCTGTCCGACATGGTCCCAGATTCTTCGTCGTCTTCATCCTCTTCCTCCTCCTCCTCCTCCTCTTCCTCTTCCTCACTCATTTGTTCCCCCGCCCTGTCGGCCTCCGACTGGACAAGAGAAGGAAAAAGCTCAGCTGGGGGGAGAAGCGAATTCAGGCATCTGGCCCCAGCCCGAATGAGCTGCGATTCCCCTTTCTGAACACAGCACGCCCCACCCCAGAGCCAGCCGCAGCTCAGTGCAGGGCCAGAGGTCCCCACCTAACCAGCCCTCGTGCCCCACCCCAGAGCCAGCCGCAGCTCAGTGCAGGGCCAGGGCTCCCCACCCAACCAGCCCTCGCGCCCCACCCCTGAGCCAGCCACATCTGAGCACCAGGTCCCCGTGTGCGCAGCCCAGCCCAGCCCAGCTCACCCCACCTTGCTGTCCGAGTCACCGTGCTCGTCCACGGAGTAGCTGTCGTAGAAAAGGCTGAAGTCCTCGCCCACCTCGGTCTCCCACTCCTCTAGGGGCCCCCCCACACCCCGGGCCCCCGAGGGGACCCCCAGGGGGCGGGACTCGCTGGGCGGAGCCGCCATTTCCTCCGTCACCGTGATCTGGGGAGGACAATGGGTCAGAGCTGCACTGTGCCCCAGGAGGGAGGGAAGGAGAGAGAGACCCAGGCATCTGGGTGGGGCCGTACCTCGGTGCTGGCCCGAGGGCTGGTTCTGTGCAGGGAGGATGGGAGTCGCTTGTGAATCGAATCCGTCCTGTAGTCCAGCTTCTGCCGCTTGGCTGGCTCTGGGGGAGAGGGAATGAACGAGGGGGTGCAGGAGATGCCCCCCAGCTCCACCAGTGCCCCTCACTCCTGACCCGCAGCCCCCCAGCTCCCATCATTCCCGACCTGCAGCCCCCCGGATACCTGGCTCTTCAATGCTCCGCAGGTCATCAGAGACTCGGAAATGCAGCATCTCAGAGACTCGCTTTTCGGGAACCTGCGGACAAGATTGGCGGGAGAGATCAGACACGGCGCTGAAACCTGGAGCAGCCCCTCCCTAAAGCGCTGATGAAACCCAGGCGTCCGGGACACTGTCCTTAGGGGCCACAGGGAAGTGAGAAGATGGAGCCAGGCATCTAGGATGACACCTCGGGGGAGGGTTAGCCTGGGGAGGGGCATGAGGGGACCCAGGCGTCTGGAACGACAAGCTGGGGGGGCTTACGCTGGGGAGGGGTGCAAGGGGACCCAGGTGTCTGGGACGACACCCTGCGGGGGGCTTACGCTGGGGAGGGGTGCAAGGGGACCCAGGTGTCCGGGACGACACCCTTGGAGCGCTTACGCTGGGGAGGGGCGCAAGGGGACCCAGGTGTCTGGGACGACACCCTGGGGGGGGCTTACGCTGGGGAGGGGCGCAAGGGGACCCAGGTGTCTGGGACAACATCCTGGGAGGGCTACCCCGGGGAGGGGGGCAAGGGGACCCAGGCATCTGGGACGACACCCCTTGCCCACCAGAACTCACCTGTCCGTTGCTGGGCTTGGCCATGGTCTTGCGGGCCCGGTGGACCTTGGGCTTGGGGTCTGGGGGGGCAGGGGGCGAGGGCTCCCCTGCGGGCCCCCCCTCCGGGGGCAGGCGGGCGCCAGGCAGGCTGAGCAGTCGCATGGCCAGGCTCTGCACCGACGGGGGCGACTTGCTGGTGCCCGTCAGGGACATCTTGGCGCGGCTCGGCCCCCCCCCGGCCTTGCTGGGTGACGAGGGCAGCGTCTTGCTGGCGTGGCCTGGGGGAGAGACGGTGCTCCTCACTCCCGACCCGGGGCCCCTCCTTCCCCCCGACCCACAGCCCCCTGGGACCCCTTCCCCGGGGCCCCTCACTTCTGACCTGCAGCCCCGAGGCCCCTGGTCTCCCGGGACCCCTCACTGCTGACCTGCAGCCCCCTGGGGCCCCTGCTCCCCCACCGACTCACAGCCCCCCCAGTGTCCTTCCCCCCTTGGGCCCCTCACTCTGACTTGCAGCCCCCCGTGTCCTTCCCTCACCAGGGCCCCTCATTCTGACTCGCAGCCCCCCCAGTGTCCTTCCCTGGGGCCCCTCAAACCCGCCCCAGCGCCTTCCTCAGGCACCCTTTCCCTCCTGCGGCCCCTCACTCCTGACCTGCCACCCCCCAGCTCCCCACCCCACCAGGGCCCCTCACGCCCACCCCACAGCCTCTCCCCAGGTACCCCTTCACCTCCAGCTCCCCACTCCCAGACCCACAGCCTCCTGGTGTCCTCCTCCCAGGGCCTCTCCCTCTGATCCGCAGCCCCTCAGCTCCTCCCTGACCCACAGACCCCTGGTGCCCTTTCCATCCCCCCCAGCACTGCCCCACGGACCCCTTCCCCTGACCCCCCCACACACACCTGGCAGCCCCTTGCTCCCCGAGCCGGGTGTGACCATCACAGTTGCTGGGGTCCCCTCCTCTTCAGGTGATGCTCCAGTCGCCTCCTTGAGGCTCCCAGACACCTGTGTCCTCGTCGTCTCGTCCCCGCTGTTTCCCTCTGTGGGGGGACTCTCTCCGCCCCCACCACTCTCCCCGTCCCGTCCCGGCTTCCACTTCTCCTCTGGCCCCAGGGCCCTCAGTAGGGGCACGGCCCCAGTGGGGAGGTCCCGGGTGAGCACCTGCCCCATGGGATGCTGACCTGGGAGGGGAGGAGAGATGGGGGGGATTGTCCATATTTCAGCAGCCCCATGTTCGTCCGCGGGGCTGATGCTGGTGGGGGTAAACCCCTAAAGCCGTGGGAGGGGCAGGTCTGTCCCTAGGCTGCCCCATTGGGCCCCGGGTGGGCAGGGCTGACGGGAACCCCAAGGGGATTGGGGGCCCCGTGTGTCATGGGGGCGCAGGGGCCCTGTAACCAGCGCGGGGGCGGAGCCAGGAGCCCTTAAGGCGGCCGGTGCCGTTACCCCAGCCAGGGCCTCACCCTGGGGCCAGATGTCCCCAGCCATGGGGCCGGGAGCCCCTGAGGCCTCAGCGCCACCCCCTGGCCGGGGCGATATCCCGGCCCGACGAGTCTGCAGATCCCGGTGCTGGGTTGGGGGGCAGTGGGAGGCGATGGGGGGCATGTGGGGAGCACTGCCGCCCCCCCTCACCTTTCTCTCCCGGCTCCTTCTCCGCCACCAGCGCCGCCCCCCTCGGCTCATCCCGCTGGGGAGAGAGACGGGGTCAGAGGGTGAGCGGTGCCCTCTGCCAGCAACCCTCCCACTGCCCCCCAACCCAGCCCCCCACTGCCCCCCAGCCGGGCCCCTGGTCAGCAACGCCCCCACTGCCCCCCAACCCAGCCCCCTGCCAGCAACCCCCCCACTGCCCCCCAGCCCAGCCCCCCACTGCCAGCAACCCCCCCACTGCCCCCCAACCCAGCCCCCCACTGCCCCCCAACCCAGCCCCCTGCCAGCAACCCCCCACTGCCCCCCAACCCAGCCCCCCACTGCCAGCAACCCCCCCACTGCCCCCCAACCCGGCCCCCTGCCAGCAACCCCCCACTGCCCCCCAACCCAGCCCCCCACTGCCCCCCAGCCCGGCCCCCCCCCATTGGCCCCGGGCTCACACAGACTCGCCCCTCCCCCACCTCGCCCGCTCCCGCCGCCTCCATGGTTCGGTCCCGGCCGCCGCGCGGCGGCAGCGCCCGGCAGTGACGTCACCAGCGGGGCGGCCGGAGAGCCCGAGACCCCGCCCCCAGCGCACCAAGCCCCGCCCCCACTGAGCTAGGCCCCGCCCATTCCCGCCCCCCAGCGATTCCCATTGGCGTTTCCCTGGGAACGTCCGGCAGCCCAGACCCCGCCCCCCCCAGCGGGGAGAGAACCCAGGAGTCCTGGCTCCCAGCCCCCCCCTGCTCTAACCACCAGCCCCCACTCCCCTCCCAGAGCCGGGAGAGAACCCAGGAGTCCTGGCTCCCAGCCCCCCCCTGCTCTAACCACCAGCCCCCACTCCCCTCCCAGAGCCGGGAGAGAACCCAGGAGTCCTGGCTCCCAGCCCCCCCCTGCTCTAACCACCAGCCCCCACTCCCCTCCCAGAGCCGGGAGAGAACCCAGGAGTCCTGGTTCCCAGCCCCCCCCTGCTCTAACCACCAGCCCCCACTCCCCTCCCAGAGCCGGGAGAGAACCCAGGAGTCCTGGCTCCCAGCCCCCCCCTGCTCTAACCACCAGCCCCCACTCCCCTCCCAGAGCCGGGGAGAGAACCCAGGAGTCCTGGTTCCCAGCCCCCCCCTGCTCTAACCACCAGCCCCCACTCCCCTCCCGGAGCCAGGAGAGAACCCAGGAGTCCTGGCCCCCAGCCCCCCCCCCCCCCCCCCGCTCTAACCCACCAGACCCCACTCCCAAATAAAACAACTTTGACACTTTTTTCTTTTCTTTCCTTTTAATAAAAAAAAAAGTTTAAAGAATCTAAAAACTGGTTGTGGACGTGGTGGGTGAGCCCCAGAGCCGGCGCCCCCCAGAGGGGAACAGCCCCATCAGCCAGCCTCCGCCCTGGGGCCAGAGGGGACCCAACATCCCCCAGAGAGAACGGGTCCCATGCCCCATTCCCGCCCGTTCCCTTCTACTTCCTAGTGGCTAAATCTGCGCTCGGCTAGCTGAAGGGTGCTAATCCCCGTCTTGCCGGCTGAAAGAACAGATGGATAAAAGCCTACTACTACCAGCTACTGCAGATTCCCCCCGCCCGTGGCCTTTCGCACTGCCCATCCTGGGCTCCAATTCCCCTGCCGGGATGTCCGTTCTTTGGTTGCTGGGAAAACACACTCGGCTCTAACCTGATAGCCCCGCTCCTCTCCTCTCCCCGAGCCCGGGATGGAACCCAGGGGTCCCAGCGCCCAGCCCCCACCCCCAGATCTAACCACCAGCCGCCACTCCCCTCCAAGAGCTGAAAAGAGAATCCAGGAGTCCTGGCTCCCAGCCCCCACCCCCCTGCTCTAACCATTACACCCTACTTCCCTCCTGGAGCCGGGGAGAGAACCCAGAAGTCCTGCCTTCCAGCCCCCCCCACTCTAAACACTCCACTCCACTCCCCTCCCAGACCACGGAGAGAACCCAGGAGTCCTGGCTCCCAGCCGCCCCCACTCTAACAACTACACCCCACTCCCCTCCCAGAGCCGGGGGCAGAACCTAGGAGTCCTGGCTCCCAGCCCCCCCCTGCTCTAACCACTACACGCCCCTCCCCTCCCAGAGCTGGGAGAGAACCCAGGAGTCCTGGCTCCCAGCCGCCCCCCCCCCGCTCTAACCACTACACCCCCCTCCCCTCCCAGAGCCGGGGGGGAGAAGCCAGGCGCCCCTAGGGCAGCAGGACGTTGATCTCGGAGACGCTGGCCTCCAGCACGTTCTCGGCGGTGGTCTTGCCGTGCTGCTCCTTGAGGTGGCGGCGGATGGCGGGCTTGTGGGCGAAGCGCACGTCACAGTAGGAGCAGCGGTAGGGCCGCTGGCCGCTGTGCAGGTTCATGTGGTCGTGCAGGGTGGACTTCTGGGTGAAGCTCTTGCCGCAGACGGCGCAGGAGTGGGACTTGACGCCCCGGTGGACGTTCATGTGGCGGTTGAGGTTGCTGCTGTGGTTGAACTGCTTGCCGCAGCGGGGACACATGAAGATGAAGTGCTGGGCCCGCATGTGGAAGACCAGCTTCTCCACCCCCTGGAAGGCCTCCTCGCACTTGGCGCAGCGGATGCTGCGCAGCGGGTGGGGGCCCGCTGGCCCCCCGCGCCCGGCCCCGGGCCGCCCGCCGCCCTCCTCCGCGTAGGTGCCCCCTGGGAAGATGAGCAGCCCCTCGCCCTCGGCGTCCTCGGCCAGGCTGTAGCAGGCCTTGACCACGCCCTGCGGGGCCGGCTCGGGCAGCGCCGGCCCCTCGGCCACCGTGGAGTTCACCTGGGCCTCCTGCTGCTGCTCCTTGGCCCAGCCAGGCGGCGGGGACCCCTCCTTGGCCCAGGCCACCGCCACCGCCTGCTGCTTCTTCTGCCGCTGGGCCACCTCCAGGGCCGACTCCACCTTGACGATGCAGATGTCGGAGACGCCGTCGTCGTCCCCGTAGTCCTCTTCCTCCTCCTCGTCCTTCAGCTCCAGCTCCTCCAGCTCCAGCTTGAGGGGCCAGGCCGGGAGGCGGTGGCGGGCCCGCTCCTGGGCCGAGGGGCCGGCCGGCGCCCGGGGGGCTCCCCCCTTGGCTGGGGGAGCGTCCTCCTTGAGGCCAATCTGGGGCTGGATGAACTGGGAGAGGGCGTTGCGGCACTTCTCCACCACGTGCTCCATCTGCAGGTAGCTGGCGGCCGTCAGATAGTTGACGATGTCGCGCACGGCGAACTCCAGGGCGCCGGTGTAGCAGGAGAGCAGCAGGTCGGCCACAATCTTGGCACTGTGCATGAGGGAAACCTGGAGCTCGGAGGAGGGGTTGAGCAGGAACTGGTCACGCAGGAACGGGGAGCAAGCCGCCAGGATCACCTTGTGGCCCCGGAACTTCAGGCTCTCGGCCACGATGGTCACGTCGCAGAACCGCTCCTCCGAGCGCAGCTGATTCATGTTACGCAGCGTGGCCGCCTCGTGGCCCGGGAGCTGGAAGCGCAGCAGCTCCACGCCCGACGCCATGGCGGGGGGCTGGAAGGGGGAGCCGAGGGGGGCTGGAAGGGGGAACCGGGGGGGCTGAGGGAACGGGGGGCACGGGGGAGTTGGGGGGCTGGAAGGGGGACGTGGGGGAAGCGGCGCGGCCAGAAGGGGGAGCCGGGGGCCTGAAACAAGGAGTTGTGGGGTGGAGTTGGGGGAGTTGTGGGGTGGAGGAAGAGCTGGAAGGGGGAGCTGGGTGGAGTTGGGGGAGTTGGGGGGTGGAGGAGGAGCTGGAAGGGGGAGCTGGGCGGAGTTGTGGGAGTTGGGGGGCTGGAAGGGAGAGCCAGGAGAGTTGTCGGGGGGAGAGGGAGCTGGATGGCCAGAAAGGGGAGCTAGGGGGCTGGAAGGGGCAGCCAGGGGGTGTTGTGGGAGCTGGGGGGCTCAGGGGACTTGAAGGGGGAGCCTGTGGGAGCTGCGGGGCTGGAAGGGGGAGCCAGGGTGAGTTGTGGGGTAGCGTGGGGGCTGGGGGGCTGGAAGGGGAAGCCGGGGTGAGTTGTGGGGCAGCGTGGGGGCTGGGGGGGGAGCCAGAGGGAGTTGTGGGGTGGTGTGGGAGCAGAGGGGCTGGAAGGGGGAACCGGGGGGTGACTAGAGGCGAGGCCGGGCTGCAGGCAGACAGGAAAGACGGAGTTAGCTGCAGCCGGACAGCCCCTTTCCCCCTGTCACGC
Organism: Gopherus flavomarginatus; assembly: GCF_025201925.1. Taxonomy (NCBI): domain Eukaryota; kingdom Metazoa; phylum Chordata; order Testudines; family Testudinidae; genus Gopherus; species Gopherus flavomarginatus. The sequence goes on from NC_066628.1 coordinate 1,866,598, forward strand.
TCCCCCTTTGCCCCCAGACACCCTGACACACCCCTCCGGCCCCCCACCCGGCCCCCCGCCAGCCTTCCGTGCGCCCCACGTCCAGGGGGCCAGGCACCCACCTGAGCGGCTGCAAAGTGGCCCTGGACCCACCCTGGCCAGAGCTCCCCCACTGAGCCCCTCCCCCACTGCACCCACTCCTGTGCCCCATTGCACCCCCCGTGCCCCTCCCCCATTACATCCACCCCCTGCGCCCCATTACACCCCTCCCCCACTGCACCCAGCCCCTGCGCCCCAGGGCACCCCTCCCCCATTGTACCCACCCCCTGGAGCCCCATTGCACCCCTCCCCCATTGTATCCACCCCCTGCGCCCCATTTGCACCCCTCCCCCATTGCACCCATCCCCAGCTCCCCATTGCCCCCACCCCCTCTGCACCCACCCCCTGCGCCCCATTGCACCCCTCCCCCATTGCCTCCTCCCCCACTGCACCCAGCCCGTGCCCTCCCCCGTTGCACCCACCCCCTGCGCCCCATTGCACCCCTCCCTCATTGTACTCACCCCGTGCGCCCCATTGCACCCCCCCACTGCACCCAGCCCCTGCGCCCCATTGCACCCCTCCCCCATTGCCCCCTCCCCCACTGCACCCAGCCCGTGCCCTCCCCCATTGCCCCCACCCCTTGCCCCCCCTGCGCCCCTCCCCACTCCCTGGCCCCCCTCACCTGCAGGCGGCCGCGGGTCCCGCCCCCCGGGGTCTCCGCCCCTCGCTTCGCTTTGGGGGTTCGGGGTTTGGTTTTTTTTCTATTTTTGCACAAGGAGCCAACTCCAGAGAAAGGGAATTAAAGGGGCCAGGCGAGGCGAGGGGCCCTTAAAGGGGCAGGACCCGGCGGGAGGGATTATTGTCCGCCAGAAAAAAAGTAAACGGTGGTGGGAGAGAAGGGGAGATTGGCAGCGCCACCGCCCCGGTGCATTGTGGGATACGGGGTGCGGGGGGGGGCTGCCACGGTGTTTCATGGGATACAGGGGTGCATGGGGGGGACAAGGCCCTGGTGCGTTGTGTGACATGGGGGGCATGTGGGGAGGCAGCCCCGGTGCATCATGGGATGTGCGGGTGCCTGAGGGGAGGCAGCCCTGGTTCATCGTGGGAGATGGAGGTGCATGGGGGGGAGGTGGCCCTGGTGCACTATGGGATATGGGGGGTGCATGTGGGGAGGCGGCCCCAGTGCACCATGGGATATGGGGGGTGCATGTGGGGAGGTGGCCCTGGCGCACCATGGGATGTGGGGGGGTGTGGAGGGATAAAGGCCCAGTGCATTGTGAAAGATGGGGGTGCATGTGGGGAGGCGGCCCCAGTGCAGCATGGGATCTGGGGGTGCATGTAGGGAGGTGGCCCTGGTGCACCATGGGATGAGAGGAGGTAGCCCCGATGCACTATGGCATAGGGGGGTGCATCTGAGGAGGTGGCCCTGGTGCAGCATGGGATCTGGGGAGATGGCCCTGGTGCACTATGGGATCTGGGGGTGCATGGAGGGAGGCGGCCCCGGTGCACTATGGGATGTGGGGAGATGGTCCTGGTGCACTATGGGATCTGGGGGTGCATGTAGGGAGGTGGCCCTGGTGCACTATGGGATCTGGGGAGATGGCCCTGGTGCACTATGGGATCTGGGGGTGCATGTGGGGAGATGGCCCTGGTGCACTATGGGATCTGGGGAGATGGCCCTGGTGCACTATGGGATCTGGGGGTGCATGTAGGGAGGTGGCCCTGGTGCACTATGGGATCTGGGGAGATGGCCCTGGTGCACTATGGGATCTGGGGGTGCATGTGGGGAGGCGGCCCCGGTGCACCATGGAATCTGGGGGTGCATGTAGGGAGGTGGCCCCGGCGCACCATGGGATGTGAGGAGGCAGCCCCACTGCACCATGGTATAGGGGGTGCATGTGAGGAGGTGGCCCTGGTGCAGCATGGGATCTGGGGCTGCATGTGGGGAGGCGGCCCCGGTGCACCATGGGATGTGAGGAGGCAGCCCCACTGCACCATGGTATAGGGGGTGCATGTGAGGAGGTGGCCCTGGTGCAGCATGGGATGTGGGGAGATGGCCCTGGTGCACCATGGGATCTGGGGCTGCATGTGGGGAGGTGGCCCCGGTGCACCATGGGATCTGGGGCTGCATGTGGGGAGGTGGCCCCGGTGCACCATGGGATGTGAGGAGGCAGCCCCACTGCACCATGGTATAGGGGGTGCATGTGAGGAGGTGGCCCTGGTGCAGCATGGGATGTGGGGAGATGGCCCTGGTGCACCATGGGATCTGGGGCTGCATGTGGGGAGGCGGCCCCGGTGCACCATGGGATCTGGGGCTGCATGTGGGGAGGCGGCCCCGGTGCACCGTGGGATCTGGGGCTGCATGTGGGGAGGCGGCCCCGGTGCACCGTGGGATCTGGGGCTGCATGTGGGGAGGCGGCCCCGGTGCACCATGGGATCTGGGGCTGCGTGGGGGACGCTGTCCCAGTGCACGGTGGGGTAGGGGGTTGGGGGGTGACACACCAGGGAGCGAGGCGGATTTGACCCGGGGAGTTACGCGGGGGACGGGGGCCGTCCCTGGAAGGAAGGTCGCTGAGTGGAGCTGGGGGGGGTTCACTTGGGGGCTGGGGGGGAACGCAGCGAACCCCCAGGCGGGGGTCTGAGCTCCCTGCCCCCCAGCAGGACACGACCGAGGGGTCCTGGTCCTCACAGGCTCTGCTGGAGCCTATGTCCCCGGCTGGCTGGGAGCCCCCGGGAGCCCCAGAGAGGGGGGTGCAGGGCCCCGACTACCCCACACCCCGCCACAGGGGGCAGCCCCGGTGCATTGTGGGACTTGGGGATTTGGTAGCTACCTCGCCCTCCAGGGGCCCCTCTCTCGCATCCTCCCCTTTAAGAACAGTGACGTCATCACGCGGCGACAACCACCAGATGGGCGGGGGGCGAGAGAAATTTTTTACCCATAAAATCACCATGGAAACCACCCGCCCCACACATACACACGTGCACCTCCCCCTCTCCCACTCTGAAGGGAGGGGCTGTGGGGGCCGGACTCCTGGGTTCTCTCCCGGCAGGGGCAGGGAGTGGGGTCTGGTGTTAGAGCAGACGGGGGGGCCCGGACTCCTGGGTTCTCTCCAGGCGGGGGCGGGGAGTGGGGTCTGGTGGTTAGAGCAGACGGGGGGGCCCGGACTCCTGGGTTCTCTCCAGGCGGGGGCAGGGAGTGGGGTCTAGTGGTTAGAGCAGAAAGGGGCCCGGACTCCTGGGTTCTCTCCAGGCGGGGGCGGGGAGTGGGGTCTGGTGGTTAGAGCAGACGGGGGGGCCCGGACTCCTGGGTTCTCTCCCGGCGGGGGCAGGGAGTGGGGTCTGGTGGTTAGAGCAGAAAGGGGCCCGGATTCCTGGCTTCTCTCCCGGCAGGGGTAGGGGTAGGGTCTGGTGGTTAGAGGAGACGGGGCCGGACTCCTGGGTTCTCTCTCAGTAGGGGCAGGGAGTGGGGTGTGGTGGTTAGAGCAGATGGGGGCCCGGACTCCTGGGTTCTCCCGGTGGGGGCAGGCAGTGGGGTCTGGTGGTTCGAGCAGACAGCGGGGGCTGGACTCCTGAGTTCTCTCTCAGCGGGGGCAGGGAGTGGGGTCAGGTGGTTAGAGCAGACAGGGGGCTGGACTCCTGGGTTCTCTCCAGGTAGGGGCAGGGAGTGGGGTCAGGTGGTTAGAGCAGGCAGGGGGCCGGACTCCTGGGTTCTCTCTCAGTAGGGGCAGGGAGTGGGATCTGGAGATTAGAGCAGACAAGGGGGCCCGGACTCCTGGATTCTCTCCAGGTAGGGGCAGGGAGTGGGGTCAGGTGGTTAGAGCAAACAGGGGCCCGGACTCCTGGGTTCTCTCCAGGCGGATTGGGCCATGGGGCTGGCTCAGGGCTCACTAATCCTGTACCCATTAACCGGGGAGCCGGGAAATGAGCCGTTGTTTGTGCAACCCCATGTGTGTCACCAAAACAAACAGCCCTTGACACTGGGGCCACAAGGCCAGACCCCCCTCCCCGCCACCCCGGGGGAGGGGACACCGGCTCTGCCCGCTAGGGAGCACTGCCAGCCTGAACTCAGCCCTATTGCCTGGGGAAGGAGGGGCCGTGGGGGAGGCTCTGCATAGCAGAGCAGACGGGGCCTGGAGCAGGTGTGCGAATCCCCCCAGGACCCACCATGGCCCCCTCCCTCTGCACCCTCCTGCTGCTTGCCCTCCACTCAGGTATGGGGGGGCGCAGGGCCCCCCAGGGAAGGGGCAAGTAAGGGAGCGGAGGGAGTTCCGGGGAGTCGAGTTGAGTGCAGGAGGGCCGAATTGTCCTTCCCACATTCCTTCACCGGGCCTGTTCCTCATTCCCCCCATCCTGCAGCCCGTCCCTCCCGGCTTCTGCCTCCATCCCTCTTCCTTCCCCTCTCACAAGCCGTCTGTCTGTCCGTCCTTTCTCTCCTTCCCGTTTTCTTTCTTTCTTTCTTTCCCCTGTTCGTTCGTTCTTTCTTTCTCACCCCCCCTTATCAGTTTTTCCTTCCCTCTCTCTCTCTCTCTCATTTTAATCCTTCCCTTTTCCTTTCCTTCCCTCTCTCTCATCTCTGCACTTTTTTTCTCATTCTCTCTCTCCCTTTCCCTCCGAATCGCTCGCTCTCCTCCCTCAGGCCGTTCGTTCATTCCTGCTTTTCCCCCGTCTCCCCCAGGTGCCTGGGCGCAGCCCCCCAAGGAGGCATCGCCCTCCTGTGGCCAGGACGTGGCCATCCGCAGTGGCACATTCGCCCTGTCGGACGGGTACCGCCCGGGCAGTGTGCTCACCTACTCCTGCCCCCCGGGCTTCTACCCCTACCCGCTGGGCAGCCGCCTCTGCCAGGACAACGGGCGCTGGACCCCGCTCCACACCCCCACCGGCTCCGTCTTCCCCAGGGCGCTCTGCAGAGGTACGGGGTGTCCGGACACCGGGGTTCTCTGGGACGGGACGGGGGGGCTAATGTTTAAAGTGAGGTGAGGGGTTGGGGGCCAGGACTCCTGGGTTCTATCCCCGGCTCTGGGAGGGGAGTGGGGTCTAGTGGGCCGGGAGGATGGGGGGCCAGGAGCCAGGACTCCTGGGTTCTCTTCACTCCGGTTCTGTTCTGGTTTCAGAGATCCGCTGCCCGGCACAACTGGCATTTGAGAACGGCTCGTTCCAGCCGCGCCGGGCGTCCTACCCCGTGGGCAGCGTCCTGACCTTTGAGTGCCTGGACGGGTACACGCTGCGGGGGCCGGCTCAGCGCGTCTGCCAGGGCAACGGGCACTGGGACGGGGGTACTCCCGCCTGCGACGATGGAGGTGAGACCCCCTTATCCCCCTGCATCCCCATATCCCCTGAGAGCCCCCATTCCCCTGCATCCCCATATCCCCTGGGATCCCCCACATTTCCCATCTGCCCCATATCCTCCTGCACCCCCATATCCTCTGGGATCCCCTACATTTCCCCTCTGTCCCCATATCCCCCTGCACCTCCATATCCCCTGACAGCCCCCATCCCCCTGTGCCCCCATATCCCCTGAGAGCCCCACATTTCCCCTCTGCCCCCATATCCCCCTGCGCCCCCATATCCCCCGAGAGCCCTCACATTTCCCCTCTGCCCCAAATCCTCCTGCACCCCCATATCCCCCTGAGAGCCCCACGTTTCCCCTGCACCCCCATATCCCCCTGAACCCCCATATCCCTGTACCCCCCAAGCAGCCCCGTGTCCCCAGGGAGCTCAGGGGTGGAAGTGGGTCCCGGGGGGTTGCAGACAGATGGATTGGGGGGCCGTTCTCACCTCTCTCTCCCCCCAGCTGAGCACTGCCCCAACCCCGGGGTGCCGCCCGGGACGATGAAGAGCGGCAGCCGGTACCGGCTGGGCGAGCGGGTCTCCTACCGCTGCCAGGTGGGGCTGTCTCTGGTGGGCTCTGCGCAGCGCGTCTGCACCGAGGCCGGGGAGTGGTCGGGGGCCGAGCCCAGCTGCCGAGGTGAGTGATTCCTCCCCACCCCCATCCCTGACCCAGGGCTCCCCCTTCTGGCCCTCCACCCTCTCCAGATTCCCCCACCTCTGGGGCTCCTTCATCTCCCTTCGCAACTCCCCCCCACCTGCCCAGGGTCCCCCTCCCCATCGCTCCTTGACCCTCTGTCTCCCCCCAATCTCCGTCGCTGTGCTCCACGCTGCCTGGCTAACAGGGGCCCTGCTTCTCCCCTCCCTGCCCAGCCCCTTTCTCCTACGACCGGGTGGAGGACGTCGGGTCCCAGTTCGGAGCCTCTTTCTCCAACGTCTTGGGCCTGGCCAGCTCCTCAGCCTCCTCCAGCCTCAACGCCTCCATCATAAAGCCACGTGAGTCTGCCCAGGAGGGTGGGGGAGGCAGGCCCTGCGGGGGGATTCTGACAGGGTGGGGACCAAGGGGAGAGAGTGGTCTCTGTGGGGCGATGAGGATGCAGTGGGGGCAGGACTCCAACAGATGGGGGTGGCAGGAGGCAGTAGGGAGAGGAGGGAATTGAGGGAGTAGGGGTTGGTACTACGGAGTGTAAGGGAGGTGGGGCACATGGAGGGGATCCCTCTCCCTAGGATGTTGCGGATAACCTCTCCTGGTTCCCCTGCCCAGAAACGTTCCTGGGCCGCAGGCTCATTCTTAGCGACGACAGCTTCATTAACATCTACCTGCTGGTGGACTCCTCCAAGAGCGTCAACAATGAAAGCTTCCAGATCTTCAAGGAGTGGGTGGGGAACATTGTGGACCGGGTGAGTCCGGGGTCGGGGTGGCAGCCCCGCTGTCAGGGACTATGTCTCGGCACTGGTTGTTAGTGCTTCAACACCCACCATGACTGCTGCGATTTCTAGGGGGTTTGAGCACCTCAGTGTCTGTTCTGGATGCTGCAAGTTCTAGGTACTTGTATGTCAGCTCAAAGGTTCTTCACTGCCAGACATGGATGACACAAGTTACGTGCACTTGCATGCTGGTTCTAGGTACATCAACGCGGCAATGAACTGGGACTGTTCTTAATGTGGTCTTTGAATGCTGAGTGGGGAGTGTTGGCCTGGGAGGATGATCTTCACTGGGGATGGGAGACTGGCCTTGAGGGAGGATACCTGAGCACGTAACACAAGAACCCAGGAAGGGGGTTGGAGGCCAGGTGACACCTCTTCCCGGGAAACTGGAAAAAGGCTGGGGGAGGAGCCGGGGAGAGACGCTGGAGGGAGTTAGAGTTTCAGGAGTTGGCTGGTGTAATGGAGGGGAGCCCAGATGGGGCTCTGACCCCCCAGTGGGGCTGTGGTGCCCCTGGGACCCCAAGATGGACCTAACGGAGGGGGGGCTGTTGTCTGTACCTGCAAGACCTGTCTTGGACTGTGTTCCTGTCGTCTAAATAAACCTGCTTTATTGGCTGGCTGAGAGTCCTGCTGAATCGCAGGAAGCCAGGGGGGGCAGCGCCTTGTCTCCCCCACACTCCGTGACAAACACCAGCCATGGACGCTGCAAGTTCTAGGGGCTTGTGCGCAGGCACTACATACCAAGGCTAGCCATGAATGCTACAGATTTTAGATGCCTGCATGCCTGTTCTAGGTATCTCAATAATAGCCATGGGCACTGCAAATTGTAGCTTCTCACACATCAGATCTAGGTATTGCAGCACTCGTTGGCACTGAAAGTTGTAGGTGCCTTTATCCCTATTCTAGGAATCTCACTGCCTTATATGGCTGCTGCAAGTTCTAGGTGTCCATATGCTGATTCTACCTACAATGACAGCTTTATAGACATTGCAAGTTCTAGGTGCTGCCACCTCGGTTCTAGATTCGTCAATACCAGCCACGTGCTGCAAATTCTAGGTGTCTCTGTGTTGGTTTTAGATGGCTCAGTACCTGCTCTGGGCTCCTCAGCACTGGCTCTAGGTGTCTCTCACTGCTAGAGCTCACTTTTCTCTTCTTTCTCATACCCTTTTCTCCTCTTCCTCTGTTTCCTGCTCCCTCCTGATCTCTCACCCATTCCAGATTGCCAGCTTTGAAGTAGCATCCAGCTTTGCTGTGATCTCCTACGCCACCAAGCCCAAGAAAATTGTTTCCATTTATGATCCCGAAGCTTCTGTTGCGGATGACGTTATTGAAAAGACAAAGACAGGGATGAATTTTCAAGGTCTTGCGTGCTTCCTTTTCATGGGGCCTCCCTAATGCATGGGGGTCTCGGGCTGTCAATACCATTCACACCCCGTATTAGGTTTCTCAGGTCCCTGGATATTACTTGGGTTCTAGGTGCCTTAACACCTGCCTTCAGATTGGGAGATGGACGCTGGTGGTCTCATCAAACCAGTAATAAACCATCATTAGGGTTTTTTAAAAAATAATAGAATGTAATTTGCAAACTCAGAAAGTATCGCACCCACCATGAACTAACTCTGTTTTGGATCTTACTATGACAGATAAAGAGGAATTGATCACTGGACTGGAAGTTAGTGGTTGCCTAGAGACCAGTGATTGTGACCTGATTGCATTCAATATGAGCAAATAGAGACAGTCCCAGCCAGAAATATATATATTTAGTGCTTCAAGAGAACTAATTTCCCCAAACTAAGGAAAATGCTGAGTGGGAAATTGAGTGGGAGGAAATGTTAAGTCCTCGGTGCCTCAATATCAGCCGTTAATCTCACTAGAATTTTAGTTACCTCAACACTAGTCCTGGGCACTGTTGGTTCTTGATGACTTAGTATCACTTATGGACACTATTGGTTCTGGATACTTCAACCCCAATCACAGGTATTATTGGTTCTAGATGCCTTAACACGACTCATGGGTATTGTAGGTTCTAAGTGCTTCAATAGCTGCATCTCCTTTAAGACTCTAGATGCATCACCACCAGCAGAGACGACCCATGCCTGGTGACTGGGGGGAGGGAAGAGCAAGGGCTGCTGGCTTCAACACTGTTACTGAGCATGCTCTGTCTAGGCCAAGCAGCAAATCTAGGAGGAAGGAAGGAATGTGATCCCACATGCCCCCTCATACATCACCTCTGGAATTCAGCTCTAGATTCCACTGCCTCTAGATAGATCTATTCCATCTATTGTCATTACTGGCTCTAGGCTCCCCCACATGGGTTTCAGATGCTTCACTATATACTGGGTTCTAGGTGCCTTAGTGCCAGGTATAGTTTTAGGTATATGGGGTATTTTATCCTTTCGCAGATCATGGCAACGGGACTGGGACGAACATCCGAGCAGCACTGCTGGAGGTGTATCACATGATCCTGTTCCAAAAGGAGTCCTTCGTCCGGGCGGGCAAGCCGGATGCATGGAAGAAAATCCGGCATGCCATCATTGTGCTGACAGATGGTGAGGAGCAACTGTTCCATTCTTTAGGGTCCAGGGAAAGGGTTATCTGACCCCCACCCTCAGTGGGTGCAGGTCAAGCTTCCCAACTGCATAGCCCCTTGTCAATGTGCCCCTGTCTTGGGAGAAGGGAATGGGTCATATCTGCTAACCCATAGGATGTTGTTTCAGGCAAATACAACATGGGAGGATCCCCCAAGGATGCAGTAGCCAAGATAGAAGATGTCCTAGAGATCAAGCCAGACAGGAAAGACTACCTAGGTGAGTCTGCCAACACACTTGGGTCCATCCCACATACCAGTGATGGTTGCAGTCCTTCACTGATGTGATCTACCTGTTCTAGGTACCTCAAGTGCAGTTCTAGGTGTTTCATTACTTGACAGTGGCTACAGTTATCAATATCTTCCTTGGAACTGCAATGCCAGGATCTGGGCGTTATGAGTTCTAGGTTCCTAAAAACTAGTTCAGGGATCTGGGAATTCCCAGTTCTAGACACATCAGTATTCTATTTGTATTTTTGGCTTTCGGGGCCTCAACAGGGGTACCAGGCACTTTAAGCCCAAGTTTAACCAGCCCAGTATACTCTGTCGTGGTGTTATATCAACTCTGTATACCCCAGTGCCTTCACAACAGGTTATTTGTACTGTTGGTTTTAAATGATTTAATATCACCTGTTGGTATGGCAACAGCATGTTCTTTGCAACCTTGGTTCTAGATGTATCTACATACATTTTGTATGCTCTCTGTGTTAGTCCTGCTACCTAACAGGTTGTTTCATCTCTTCTGGGTATCCCAATAGCCCTCCTCTATGAAGATATTACCACTGCTGGTTCTAGGTGCTTCAACACCCATCCTAAGCAGCTCAGTAACTTACCACCAAGTTATTTGTACCACTGGTTCTAGGTACCACTTACACTTGTCCTGTTTTCCCAAGACCAGACTTGGCTATGAAATGAGTTTTTTTCAATTTTAACTGAAAATTGATGTTATCTGTTGAACATTTTTACCAAAAAGGTCGTTTTTCTTTGTTCAGGGAGAGGAATGTTCCACACTTAAACTTTTGAATAGCTCAACTTGCTACCAAGTTTTCAGCTCTCTTGATTCTAGGTACCAGTTATAGGTATGAATAATGATAACTCAGTTTTAGCATCTCTATGCTACAATTTCCAAGTTCCTCTGTGCACCCTATTCCTCACTACCCAATTCCTTCTACTCTGGGTTCTAGGTACCTCAACACTGGTGCTAGGCATTATTAGGTCCTAGATGGTCCTAGGTCCTCTGTTTGTCAGAAGCTGGGAATGAGCAACAAGGGATGGCTCACTTGATGATTACTTGTTCTGTTTGTTCCCTTTGAAGCACCTGGCATTGAGCACTGTCAGAAGACTGGATACTGGCTAGCTGGACCTTTGGTCTGACCAAGTATAGCCATTCTTATGCTCTAGTGATAAGTTTTAGGCACTGTGCCAATTCTAGGCACCACAGTACCAGTCCTAGTGCCTCTCTGCTGGGGTATTTGCCCTATTTGTTCTAGGTGCCTCAGCACAAATTCTAGGTCCCTCAAAACCATTTCTAAGCACTGTTGGGTTCCAAAATGCCCTGATAATTGGTTCTGGGCACGCTGCTGGTTGCAGACTCCACACTACCAGGGACAGGGCTCTCCAGTGACCTTCCAGCCTCAACACCAGCTCCAAACCCTTCAGATTCTCGGTGCCTTCATGCAGTTTCTTGACTTGCCTCCTAGATATCTATGCCTTTGGGATTGGGACACTGGAGGTGGACTGGGATGGCCTTAATGAGATTGCTTCCAAGAAGGAAGGGGAGAGACATGCTTTCAAGATGGACTCCAGCCAGAATCTCAAGGCTGCATTCGAGGATGTCCTGGGTACGTCAGGGCCAACAGCGGGCACGGTGTCCCCCTGTCACAGCACAGGGGCCTTGTGTTTGCAGGCTGTCTAGCCAAGCTGCCAAGGAGGAGGGCTGGGGTGTCTCGTCTTCGTGTCTGGAACTGGGTGTGGGCATCTTTCCCAGAGGGGAACCAAGCCAGGGGAGGGTCTCTTCCCATGGGGCACCAGTTTGGGTTTGGGGGAGAGGGGCTCCGCTGGGACTGTTTGGCCATGTGGGCTTCGAGGTCTTCCAGGACAGTCACCCTAGGATATGGGGGATACCCAGAGGGGTGTGGCAAGCAGTGACCCCAAGGACTAACCGTCTTCCCCCCCGACGGCACAGACCCCAAAAATATCCACGATCTCTGCGGGCTAGGGAACGATTCGCAGAGTGCCACGCACCAGCAGCAGAACCCCTGGCATGTGGTCATCAAGGTGGGTCTGTCTGCTGAGCCCTTTGGGGGGATGCTGTCCCGTTCCCTCCCTCCCTGGGGGCTGAGACCACTGTCCCAGACACCTGGGTCCCATTCCCTCCCTCCCCAGGGAGCTGGAACCTCTGTCTCGGACACCTGGGTCCAGTTCCCTCCCTCCTGGGGGAGCTGTGAGCACTGCGGGGCCCCCTGGCAGTGCTGGGGGGGGGGGCGCTCCTCCCACGGCCCCTCCGTGCATTGGCCCCTCTCCCTGTCCGTAGGGGACAACAGGCGCATCGTGCCGGGGGTCCCTGGTTTCTGACTCATGGGTCCTGACAGCCGCACACTGCTTCAACCAGGTGACAGACACGTCCCTCTGGAGAGTGCAAGTGGGTAAGGAACCCCAGACAGCACTCGGCCCTCGGAACCCAGGAGTCCGGGCTCCCAGACCCCCCTGCTCTAACCCACCAGCCACCACTCCCCTCCCTGAGCCAGGAGAGAACCCAGGAGTCCTGGCTCCCAGCCCCCCCTGCTCTGCCCCCACTTCCCTCCCAGAGCCGGGGACAGAACCCAGGAATCCGGGCTCCCACCCCTCCCCCCTGCTCTGCCCCCAACAGCGCCCCTCTCCCCTCCCAGAGCCGGGGATAGAACCCAGGAATCCTGGCTTCCACACACCCCCCCGCTCTAACCACTAGCCTCTTTCCTGGCACACGCCCATTGGCAGAGTCACCTCTAGCGCGGGTCTCCCTGGGCCCTTCTCCCCCATCCGACCTTTCCTCAGCTCCACCCCGGGCCCTTCGTTCCCCTCGCTGCGCCCCTGGCCAGTGGCTTGTGAAAGCCCAGCCTGGCGCCTCAGCTGGCGCGGGCCTCACTAACGGGCTGGAGAGCCGCCCCAGGGGAACAACAGAGCAGGGCAGTCGGCGTGTGAGCTGGCCTGTCCCAGCCTCTGGCAGTCCGAGGGCTGCGTCCCTGTCCAGCCCGGCTAGTAGCCACCCCTGGCCCCAGCCTCCCGGAGCTTTGGCCTTATGGCATCCTCCAGCAGTGAGTTCCACAGGCTGTCGGGGCCTGGAGCCCGCTGCCTGGTCACTTCCTCACGTGCCCTCCGATTCCTGCGTGCCGGGAAGGGGCAAATAACACGCCCCGGGTCCCACTCTCCAGCCCCCTCGGTCATCTCTTTGCCAAGCTGAGCAGGCCCAGGCGCACGGACCAGCCCCCGAATCAGCTCCATTCTCTTCTCTGCCCCCTCTTGCTTGGCCGAGGGGTACCCGGAGCTGCAGGCAGGGGCGGCCCCTGTGTCCCGAGGAGCGTCCGGGCTAGGGCTGTGAGGGGCGGCCATGGGGCTGGCCCAGTCCTTAGGCTGTGTCTGGGGCAGGGCCGACGGAGATCCCCTTCCAGAGCAGGATCGACCACCCCAGGTACGACGTCACGGCCAAGGCCAGCCAGGGCATCCCCGAATACTACGACTACGACGTGTCGCTGATCAAACTGCAGCAGGCCGTGCAGTTCTCTGGGCGAGTCAGGTGAGAGCGCGGGGAGCGGGGCAGGGGCCTGGCCCCTCCGGGGGGCACCGGCTCCCACCTGGCCCCAGGGCAGGGCCTGGCTGGCTCAGGGGGCAGGGAATGGGGCAGGGGCCTGTCCCCTCTGGGGGGTGCTGTCTTCTCCTGGCCCCAGGGCGAGGACTGGCTGGCTCAGGGGGCAGGGAATGGGGCGGGGGCCTGGCCCCTCCGGGGGGCACCGGCTCCCACCTGGCCCCAGGGCAGGGCCTGGCTGGCTCGGAGCAGGGAATGGGGCAGGGGCCTGGCCCCTCTGGGGGGTGCCGGCTTCTCCCGGCCCCAGGGCAGGGCCTGGCTGGCTCAGGGGGCAGGGAATGGGGCAGGGGCCTGGCCCCTCTGGGGGCTGCTGGCTTCCCCCGGCCCCAGGGCAGGGCCTGGCTGGCTCAGGGGAGTGGGGAATGGGGCAGCAGCCTGGCCTCTCTGGGGGGCACTGGCTCCCACCTGGCCCCAGGGCAGGGCCTGGCTGGCTCAGGGGAGTGGGGAATGGGGCAGGGCCTGGCCCCAGCTCACACCCGTGTGTCTCCTCCCCAGACCCATCTGCCTGCCCTGCACGAAGCGAGCGAACCGAGCTCTGAAGAAGCCCCAGCGGGCAACGTGCAAAGATCATGGTGTGTGCGACGTCCCGGGGCTGGGATCGCCCCGTGTGTCCCTCCAGCCTGGCGCCCTAGGGAGCACCGCGGGGGGCCAGGCCGGGGGCTTGGGGGGGGCCCACTCAGAGTGGCTCGGGGCTGGGATGTGGGGGGCCCCGCACAGAGGGACAGGCCTGGCCCTGGCCCCCGCTGCCCATCCGGGGACCCAGGCGTCCGGCCTCGGCCCCCGCTGCCCGTCGGGGGACCCAGGCGTCCGGCCCCGGCCCCCGCTGCCCATCCGGGGACCCAGGCGTCCGGCCCCGGCCCCCGCTGCCCATCCGGGGACCCAGGCGTCCGGCCCCGGCCCCCGCTGCCCATCCGGGGATCCAGGCGTCCCGCCCCGGCCCCCGCTGCCCATCCAGGGACCCAGGCGTCCCAGCCCCGGCCCCCGCTGCCCATCCGGGGACCCAGGTGTCCGGCCCCAGCCCCCGCTGCCCATCCGGGGACCCAGGCGTCCTGGCCCCAACCCCTCTCTCTGCCCCAACCACTAACCCCTCCTGTCCATCCAAGGACCCAGGCATCTGTCCCCAGCCCCTGCTGCCTATCCGGGGACCCAGGTGTCCCGGCCCCGGCCCCCGCTGCGCATCCGAGGACCCAGGCATTCGGCCCCAGCCACCGCTGCGCATCCGGGGACCCAGGCATCCGGCTCCAGCCCCCACTGCCCATCCGGGGACCCAGGCGTCCTGGCCCCAACCCCTCTCTCTGCCACAACCACTAACCCCTCCTGTCCATCCAAGGATCCAGGCGTCCCAGCCCTGGCCCCCGCTGCCCATCCGGGGACCAAGGCGTCCGGCCCTAACCCGTCTGTCTGCCCGCAGAGCTGGAGCTGCTGGGCCTGGAGCAGGTCCCCGCCCACTTTGTCTCCCTGGCCAACAAGAGGTTAAACGTGCAAATCAAGACCAACAAGTCGGTAGGTGGGGCCTGTGCCCCAGAGCGGGGGGGGGGGGTGGCCCCGGGGGCTGGGGGGCACCTGCGTTTGCAGCAGGGGAGAAGATGCTGCCCCTGTGCCCCTGCCCCAGCTGCTCTGGGAGAACTAGGGGGGCTGATGGGGTGTGTGTCCCCCGTGCCCCCATCTCTTCTGAGCTGGGGGGCAGGAGGAGCCCAGCTGTGCCCGGAGCAGGAGCTGGACTGAGCATGCTGGGCAGTGCTCAGCTTAGAGACAGTGCGCTCACACGCACACTCCCCCCGGTCTCCCTCGCACGCCCCAATGTGCATGCCCCCGGTCTCCCTCGCACGCGCTCTGACGCGTGCTCCTTCCGGTCTTCCTCGCACGCCCCGACACGTGCTCCCCCCCCAGTCTTCCTCACACGCGCGTGCTCCCCTCGGTCTCCCTCACACACACCCCAACACGCGCGTGCCCCCCGGTCTCCCTTGCACGCCCCAATGTTCACACCCCTCTGGTCTCCCTCGCACGCGCCCTGACATGCGTGCTCCCCCTGGTCTCCCTCGCACGCCCCGACACGTGTGCCCCCGGTCTCCCTCACACGCACCCCGACACGTGTGCACCCCCCGGTCTTCCTCGCATGCACGCAACCCCCCCCCGGTCTCCCTCGCACGCGCCCCGACACGCGCGCATCTCCCCTGGTCTCCCTCGCACGCACCCCGACATGCGCGCGCCCCCCCTCAGTCTCCCTCACACACGCGCGCCCCCCCTCAGTCTCCCTCGCACGCGCCCCCACGCGCGCGTACCCCCAGGAGTCCTGCCCTCCCCTCCCCCATGCCAAGGTGGGAGAGAACCCAGGAGTCCGGGTGCACGGCTAAGCCCCAGCTCTCCCCCCAGCGCCCTTCGTGCATTGCTGGCGCCATCCAGCCTGGCATGATCTACGCCAACGTGTCGGACGTGTCCCGGGTGGTGACCGACCGGTTCCTCTGCTCCGGGCAGGAGGCCAGCGGCGGCTCGGAGGAGGCGTCTACCTGCAAAGGTGACACGGGGCCTGGCCCCTCGGGGGGCGCTGGCTCCCATCAGCTCCAGGGCGGGGTGGGGAATGGGGCAGGCGCCTATCCCCTCTAGGGGGCGCTGGCTCCCACTCGGCCCCAGGGCAGGGACTGGCTGGCTCAGGGGGGCAGGGAATGGGGCAGGGACCTGTCCCCTCTAGGGGGCGCCGGCTCCCCCCGGCCCCAGGGCAGGGACTGGCTGGCTCAGGGGGGCAGGAATGGGGCAGGGACCTGTCCCCTCTGGGGGGCAACAGCTCCCACCTGGCCCCAGGGCAGGGACTGGCTGGTTTGGGGGGGTGGCAGGGACTGGGGTCTGTCCCCTGTGGGTCTGAGTTCTGGTTTCCCCCGCAGGTGAATCTGGCGGGGGCTTGTTCCTGGAGAAGAAGAGGAGATATTTCCAGGTTGGTAAGCCTCTCCCCCAAGCTTTCTTGTCTGGACGCCTGGGTCCCATCCTCTCTGTCCCCGGGGCTGGGAGCTGTGGTGGTGTCCCGGACGCCTGGGTCCCATCCTCTCTGTCCCTGGGGCTGGGAGCTGTGGTGGTGTCCCGGACGCCTGGGTCCCATCCTCTCTGTCCCCGGGGCTGGGAGCTGTGGTGGTGTCCCGGATGCCTGGGTCCCATCCTCTCTGTCCCCGGGGCTGGGAGCTGTGGTGGTGTCCCGGACGCCTGGGTCCCATCCTCTCTGTCCCCGGGGCTGGGAGCTGTGGGGGTGTCCCGGACGCCTGGGTCCCATCCTCTCTGTCCCCGGGGCTCGGAGCTGTGGTGGTGTCCTGAACACCTGGGTCCCATCCTCTCTGTCCCCGGGGCTGGGAGCTGTGGGGGTGTCCCAGACGCCTGGGTCCCAGCCTCATGTCTGTCTCCCCAGGTGGGCGTGGTGAGCTGGGGCACCTACAACCCATGCCCCCTGAAGCCGAGGCCAGATTACGAGGGGGAGAGGAGACGAGCCCCCCCGGGCCACGTCCCCCGCGACTTCTACGTCAGCCTCTTCCGGGTGCAGGACTGGCTGCGCCAGCACCTCGGGGGCCCGGACGGAGAGACCTTTATCCCGTAGGGGACCCCCGCGCTACCCCCCCAGCCTGTGCCCCCTCAATAACAGTGTTTGCTAATTCCGGTCTCTGTGTGGTTTGTGCCCCCTGCCATTTTCCTGCCCCGCCCCCCCGGCGCTGCGAACTTCCCCAGGGCAGTGCCCCCAGACGGGCCACCCCCCCGGCGCTGCGAGCTTCCCCAGGGCAGTGCCTGTCCCGGCACGGAGTCCCCAGGTGATGCTCTGGAACTGCTCCCCACCAAGCCAGGCAGGACTCTGGGGAGCCTCCTCTCCCTTGGAGCAGACTTGTTCAGGGCAAGAAGCTCCCACGGCTTCACCTCCTGGGTCTCTCCTTGGAGCATTCAGCATCCTCTGCCCCTCCGTGCGCTTCCCACAGCGAGCCCGCCCCAGCGGGGTCCTGGGGGGCCACAGGGTCCTGCACCCCCACTTTGCACTCAGACGTGACTCTCAGCCAGCCAGTAAAACAGAGGTTTATTCGATGACAGAAACAGGGTCTAAAACAGAGCTTGTACGTACAGAGAACCGGACCCCTCAGCCGGGTCCATTCTGGGGGGCAGTGAGCCAGACCCCCACGTCTGCACTTCACTCCTCGTCCCCAGCCAGCTCCAGACTAACAACCCCCCCCAGCCCCTCCTCTCTCCTCAGCCCCTTTCCTGGGCCAGGGGCTGTGACGAACTGGGAATGTTCTTAATGTTTCCCCTGAATACTGTGTTGGTGCCTCAGTGTCCCCTGTGCAGTTCTTAAGTATCTAGGTGGTGGGTTAAGGGGGTGTGATTTCTGCAGAGCAAGGGGCCAGGGCACCTAAATGCCTGGCACTCTGTCTCCTAGCAACTGATGGCCTGGGCCCCCCCTCTGCAAAGGTGCCAGCTGAAGGTGTTGGAGACAAAGGGATCAGGTGACCTCCTGGCCCGGGAAAGGGGCTGAGCAGAGAGGAGGGGCTGGGGGGGGGTTAGTCTGGAGCTGGCTGGGGACGAGGAGTGAAGTGCAGACGTGGGGGTCTGGCTCACTGCCCCCCAGAATGGACCCGGCCGAGGGGTCCGGTTCGCTGTACCTACAAGCTCTGTGTTAGACCCTGTTCCTGTCATCGAATAAACCTCTGTGTTACTGAGAGTCACGTCTGACTGCAAAGTGGGGGTGCAGGACCCTGTGGCCCCCCAGGACCCCGCTGGGGTGGACTCGCTGTGGGAAGCGCACGGAGGGGCAGAGGATGCTGAATGCTCCAAGGAGAGACCCAGGAGGTGAAGCCGTGGGAGCTTCTTGCCCTGAACAAGTCTGCTCCAAGGGAGAGGAGGCTCCCCAAAGTCCTGCCTGGCTTGGTGGGGAGCAGTTCCGGAGCATCGCCCGGGGACTCTGTGACAGGGGGTCACCCGATCTCTGTCTCCCCCTCACCTTTAGCATCCCCTGGCAGGGGAGGGGCCCTGGCCATTAGTTGCCAGGTGGGGAGAGGCCAGTGCGCCCGGGCCACGTTTTCCTTCCCCCTCAGCGTGTCTGGAATCTCCCCAGGCCTAGGCATGGGGTTGGCATCGGACACTGTGATGGCTTTAAGCTTCTGATAGCCCCCATAAAACCAGATCATCCTGTCTCCCTTGGGGATCAGCCCCACAGGTGAGGCCCATGGGCTGTAAAACGGCTGGATCCCATCTAAAGCCAGCATGTCCCTGACCTCTCTCTCCAGGTTCTGGGCTGCTTTCCCAGTGACTCTGAATGGGGAACACCTGATGGGGAGATTGGCTCCCACCTCAGGGAAGAGATCCCCCAGGGGGTCTTCCCCCTTCTCCATCCAATCCTCCCCTTCCAGGTCCAGGGGTCCCCTCACTCTCCTCCCATCCAGCAGCTCGAGAGGGAAGAACCCTGTGGATTCCTGGGGCACCACCAGCTGCCTCCCGATCCCCCCCAGTTCTACTTCCCCTTGGGGAGCCCATTCCCGGTACAGGAATCCCTCCTCCTGCAGGACTCTGTCCCTGCAGCCTTCCCCAAGGGGGGTTGCAGCGCTGTGGCCAGCAAGTTCCCTCAGCTTCTCCAAGGAGGGATCCTTCTGCAGCTCGGTCTGGGATTCAGCGGCTGGGGCAGGGAGTGGGACCTGCTCCCTCTCGCTGGCTGGGCCTGGGGTCACAGCCCCCCTGAGCCCTGTCCCTGGTAGCTCCCTCCCTGCTGTGTAATCACTTCCCAGCAGCACGTCTGGACCAGGCAAACCTGTTTGGCAGCTGACCTGCCCTACCTGGGTGTCCCCCCACTCAGCTGGGGTCTCAGCTCCCCCCGTGCTCAGCGCTGCCCTTGCTGTCCCAGTGGGGCCAGGCAGCGAGCTCTCTGCTCTGGTCACAGCATCAGAGCTAGTGTGAGCCCCCCCTCCGGTGTGCAGGGGGGCGGGGAGCATCTCTCCCTCCCACTCAGCCCCAGGGGGCTGGTTACAGGTAGGCAGGTATCCTGAGCCCAGCAGCCCCTCCCCACTGCCAGCCAGGTCATTTGCATTTTCACTGACCATTTCCATCCTAGCCAATTGGTTCCCTGGATTTGAATTCAAACCCTCGGCCGTTACAGGAGCGGGGCCTGGATCCTGTCCCATGGGGAGACAGTCACCCCCCAACAGGGCCTCCCAGCCGATATCCTGGAGAACCCCAACGACCAGCCAGCCCGACCCCTCCTGGGTCTGCACAGGGATCTGGGCCATAGGCAGGGCGAGGGGCTTCACCCCAGGGACCTTCACCCAGGTCCCACAGCCCCTCAGCATCTGGGGCTGCACCACCACAGTTCTCCCTGTCCCAGGGTCTCGCCCCCGCAGGCGTGTTTCCCCACTGACCCCTGGGCAGCCCCCTATGTCTCTCTGCTCCACCATCACCAGTCCACGCTGCTGCTGCTTCTCCTGCAGCTTTTCCTCGGGCTCTTGCTCTCTCTCACGGTCCTCTTGCTCTCTCGGGCTCTGCTCCCATCCCATCCGTCTCCGATCCCCTGATGGGGAACCCAATCGTGAAGACCCTCGTCTGATTGGGGACCAGACTCCCGGGGATGCCTGGCTGATGCTCCAGCTGCTCTCAGATCCTCTTGTAGCCCCATCTGGTCCAGGAATCTGCTCCTCAGAGCGGTCCTTCTCCTCCAACTGCACGATTAACTGTGCCTTGGTGAATTTCCCCATGCGTAACCCTCTCTTTGTGCACAGGATCACAATGTCCTTCTCAAGGAGATGGTGATAGGCCATCACTTCACCGTTCCCAAGTGGCTCTGGACTCACAGGCCTGTGTGCGCTTGGCTCCCCCATGGTTTCCAGGAAGAACCCCGGGTGTGCCAGCCCTTCTCGTGATCACCACCTCTTTGCCAGGGTCGAGCTGCAGACTCCTCCGCCCCTGGACTGCTCCTGCAATCCCCAGGGGAACCCTGCTACTGCAAAAATCCTTCTCTCTCCCAGGGTTGAATGGCAAGCTCCTCCGCCCCTGAGACTGCTCGCTGCAGTCCTCAGGGGGACCCCGTTACTCCAACAGTCCTTCTCGCTGGTCACACACTCCCAGAGGTTAACTGCCCCCTGAAACCGTCCCTCTCTGAGCCTTCAGCACGCCTGGTCCTCATTATCCCTCCTTTGTTTTACTGCTCCCCCGTCACTTACTGCAAGCAGCGCCATTCACGGGGTGCAGTACGTCCCACCGCTGCCACCAGCTGTCACGGAGTCACCGGGCGATGCTCCGGAACTGCTCCCCACCAAGCCAGGCAGGACTTTGGGGAGCCTCCTCTCCCTTAGAGCAGACTTGTTCAGGGCAAGAAGCTCCCACGGCTTCACCTCCTGGGTCTCTCCTAGGAGCATTCAGCATCCTCTGCCCCTCCGTGCGCTTCCCACAGCGAGCCCGCCCCAGCGGGGTCCTGGGGGGCCACAGGGTCCTGCACCCCCACTTGGCAGTCAGACGTGACTCTCAGCCAGCCAGTGACACAGAGGTTTATTCAATGACAGGAACAGGGTCTAACACAGAGCTTGTGAATACAGCGAACCAGACCCCTTGGCTGAGTCCATTCTGGGGGGCAGTGAGCCAGACCCCCATGTCTGCACTTCACTCCTCGTCCCCAGCCAGCTCCAGACTGAAAGCCCCTCCAGCCCCTCCTCTCTGCTCAGCCCCTTTCCCGGGCCAGGGGTCACCTGAGCTCTTTGTTTTCCCCCACCTGTAGCATCCCCTGGCAGGGGGAAAGGGCCCCGGCCATTAGTTGCCAGGAGACAGAGTGTCGGCCATTTATGTGCACTGGCCCCGTGCTCTGCAGCATTCTCACCCCCTTATCCCACCAGCTAGAGAGTTAAGAAATGCAAAGGGGAAACTGAGGCACCAACACTGTTCAGAGGAAACATAAAGAACATTGCCATTTCATCACAGTACCCCCAGCCAGGCAGCCCCCAGTGCTGTGAGCTTCCCCACAGCAGTGCCCCCAGCCGTGCACCTGTGACAAAGGGGGAATGTTCTTAGTGTTTTCTCTGAATACTGTGTGGGTGCCTCAGTTTCCCCTTCACAGTTCGTAAGTCTCTAGGTGGTGGGATAAGGGGGTGGGATTGTTGCGGAGCCCTAGAGGGCAGGTGTGATGGTGTCTGCACAGAGAATGACCGACACTCTGTCTCCTGGCCACTGATGGCCTAGACCCCTCCCCGGCAAGGTGCCAACGGAAGGGGTTGGGGACAAAGAGATCAGGTGCCTCCTGGCCTGGAAAAGAGACAAAGGCCGAGGAGGGGCTGGAGGGTTTCAGGCTGGAGCTGGCTGGGGAGATGAGGGGAAGTCCAGCACCGGGGTCTGGGCTCCCCACCCCCAAGGATGGACCTGACTGAGGGGTCCTGCTGTCTGTACCTGAAAGCTCCACTTGGGACTGTGTCCTGTCGGCTAATAAACCTCCTGTGTTTCTGGCTGGCTGAGTCGCGGGGGATCGCAGGAAGTGGGGGGTGCAGGGCCTTGTCTCCCCCATACTCTGTGACAGCACCCCAGTGCTGCAAGCTTCCACACAGCAGTGCCCCGGTATCTTGTTCCCTTCTCCAGGGGTCTGACTCCCTCCCCAGGCAGGCCTAGGACAGGGGTAAATGGGCAGGTCCCGGCCAGGCTGGGGGCAGGGAGCAGACGGGGGAGGGCGCTGGGGGCCGTGACCACCGTATACAAATACAGGCCTTGGACTTTGGCCCCCCTGTGCTGCGTGTCTGGGATGGGATTGGAGTGGGCAGCTGGGAGCCAGGACTCCTGGGTTCTATCCCAGCTCTGGCAGGGGAGTGGGGGCTGGTGGGTTAGAGCAGGGGCAGCTGGAAGCCAGGACTCCTGGGTTCTATCCCGGCTCTGGCAGGGGAGTGGGGGCTGGTGGGTTAGAGCAGGCGGGGCTGGGAGCCAGGACTCCTGGGTTCTCTCCCCGGCTCTGGGAGGGGAGTGGGGGCTGGTGGGTTAGAGCAGGTGGGGCTGGGGGCCAGGACTCCTGGGTTCTCTCCCTGGCCCTGGCAGGGGAGTGGGGGCTGGTGGGTTAGAGCAGGAGGGGGCTGGGAGCCAGGACTCCTGGGTTCTCTCCTGGCTCTGGGAGGGGAGTGGGGGCTGGTGGGTTAGAGCAAGGGGGGGCTGGGAGCCAGGACTCCTGGGTTCTCTCCCCGGCTCTGGGAGGGCAGTGGGGGCTGGTGGTTAGAGCAGGGGGGGCTGGGGGCCAGGACTCCTGGGTTCTCTCCCCGGCTCTGGGAGGGCAGTGGGGGCTGGTGGTTAGAGCAGGGGGGACTGGGGGCCAGGACTCCTGGGTTCTCTCCCCGGCTCGGAGGGGAGTGGGGGCTGGTGGTTAGAGCAGGGGGGACTGGGGGCCAGGACTCCTGGGTTCTCTCCCCGGCTCTGGGAGGGCAGTGGGGGCTGGTGGTTAGAGCAGGGGGGCTGGGAGCCAAGACTCCTGGGTTCTATCCTGGCTCCGGGAGGGCAGTGGGGGCTGGTGGTTAGAGCAGGGGGGGCTGGGGGCCAGGACTCCTGGGTTCTCTCCCTGGCTCTGGGAGGGCAGTGGGGGCTGGTGGTTAGAGCAGGGGGACTGGGGGCCAGGACTCCTGGGTTCTCTTCACACCCTCCTTTCTGGGAGCCGAAGCTGCCAGTTCTCAGGAAAGGCAGCGGGTGCCCCCCCCCCAGGTCTGCGGTTTGGCCCTGGGCCGGGGGCAGCTGGCGGCTGGCGCAGGAAGGCGGAAGTTTGTTTAGGGAGGGGAATTAATACCGGGGGGGGGCAGCCCCTTGTGTTTGCTGCCCATTTCCCGAAAGTCACCTGACTGGCTGGGCCCCCTCCTGCCCCCCCGCCTCCATGTGCCCCCACCTGCCCCCTGAGCCCCTTTCTGCCGCCCACCTCCTGACCCTGGTTCATGCCCCCTCCCAGCCCCCCCAAACTCCCCTCAGACACCCCCCCCGTCAGTTCCTGGCGGAACCGGCAGAGAGAGAACCCCCCCTCCCCCCCCGTTGCCCCACAGCTCCCCCACAACCTGCTGTCCCCGCCCTCATCCTGTACCCCCTCAATCCCCTCCCCCCAGCTCCCCCTCAACCCCCTCCCCCGCCCTCATCCTGTACCCCCTCAACCCCCTCCCCCCAGCTCCCCCACAACCCCCTCCCCGTCCTCATCCTGTACCCCCTCAACCCCCTCCCCCCAGCTCCCCCTCAACCCCCTCCCCCGCCCTCATCCTGTACCCCCTCAACCCCCTCCCCCCAGCTCCCACACAACCCCCTCCCCCGCCCTCATCCTGTACCCCCTCAATCCCCTCCCCCCAGCTCCCCCACAACCCCCTCCCCCGCCCTCATCCTGTACCCCCTCAATCCCCTCCCCCAGCTCCCCCACAACCCCCTCCCCCGCCCTCATCCTGTACCCCCTCAATCCCCTCCCCCCAGCTCCCACACAACCCCCTCCCCGTCCTCATCCTGTACCCCCTCAACCCCCTCCCCCCAGCTCCCACACAACCCCCTCCCCGTCCTCATCCTGTACCCCCTCAACGCCCTCCCCCCAGCTCCCCCACAACCCCCTCCCCCGCCCTCATCCTGTACCCCCTCAACGCCCTCCCCCCAGCTCCCCCACAACCCCCTCCCCCGCCCTCATCCTGTACCCCCTCAACCCCCTCCCCCCAGCTCCCCCTCAACCCCCTCCCCCCCTCATCCTGTACCCCTCAACCCCCTCCCCCAGCTCCCCCACAACCCCCTCCCCCGCCCTCATCCTGTACCCCCTCAACCCCCTCCCCCCAGCTCCCCCTCAACCCCCTCCCCCGCCCTCATCCTGTACCCACTCCACCGCCTCCCCCCCAGCTCCCCTCCCCCACAACCCCTGTCCCTCCCCCGCACCCCTCCCGCCCCCCAGCCCCGCCCGCGGGCAGCCGGGCTCGGCCAGACCCGGCTCGGCTCAGCCCCGGACGGACGCGCCGAGCGATGGGACCCGCAGCCCCGCTGCTCGCCTGGCTCCTGGCGCTGAGCCTCGGTGGGTCCCCCCGGCCCCCGACCGGCCCCCCCGGTCCCCCCACAACCCTCCTCGCCAGGCCCCCCCCAGCCCCCCATCCCCCCCACAACACCACCCCCCCGCAGCCCACCGGCTCCCCCCGCCCGGGCCCCCCTGCTCCCCCACAGCTCCCCCACAACCCGACCCCGCCCAGCCCCACAGCCCCCCACAACCTGGCCCCCAGCCAGCCCCACGCATGGGGTCCCCACGCCGCGCCCCCACCCCAGCCAGCCCTCTCCCACCCCTCCCAGCTCAGGGCCCCCAACCTGGCTCAACCCCCCATAACCCCCCCAGCCAGTCCCCCCCCGGGGCTCGGGCAGACGGGGTGGGGGGTAATTGGGGTGGGTCCTACACACATTGTCCCTGCCCGGCAGCTGGGTTTTTATGGGTCCCACACAAATGGCCGGGTGCCCCCCGGCGGGATTGGGGGGTATTTGGGGGGCTGCGAGGGGAGATGTGGGGGGGGGTCCCTGGCCTCGCCCTGATGCTCTCGTTCCCCCCAGGTGCGGCTGCCAGCGACACCCCGAGCTGTGACCCCCAGGCGGCGCTGATCGTGGGGGGCTCGGCCCGGGTGCAGCGCCAGGGGCAGATGCTGGTGTACCAGTGCCCCGCGGGGCAGTTCCCGTACCCCACCCCCATCCGGGAGTGCCGTTCCAACAGCCAGTGGAGCCCCCTGCGCGCCCCCAGCGGCCGCCCCCTCGCCAAGGCCGAGTGCAGAGGTGGGGGGCCGGGGGCAGAGGGGTCTGGGAGCTGGGGAGGGTCTGGGAGCCGGGGGAAGGCAGGGAGTTCTGGAAGGGTGTCTGGGGGCCATGGGGGGTGTGTAGGGGTCAGTGGGAGATGGCGGCCCTTTGGGGGTGTCTGGGGGCCGTGGGGGGTGTTTGGGTACCAGCGAGAGGCGGGGGGGAATCTGGGAGCCAGGTGGGGGTTCAGGTGCCAGGGTGAGGCAGGGGGATGTCTGGGGGTTGGGGGGGGTGTCTGCGTGCCGTGGGGGAAAGCGGGGGGCCGTGGGGGTGTCCAGGTGCCAGGGGGAGGTGGGGTGCTCGGGGGGAGGCTGGAGGGGATGTCTGGGTGCTGGGAGGTGTTGGAGGGCCATGGGGGGGCACCCAGAACAGACCATTCCCCTGTCCCCGCAGCGATCCAGTGCCCGGGCCCGCTGGAGTTCGACAACGGGCACTTCCACCCCCGCCAGCCACGCTACAACATCAGCCAGACGCTGACCTTCGAGTGCTTCGAGGGGTACACGCTGCGCGGCCCCCACAACCGCACCTGCCTGCCCAACGGGAAGTGGAGCGGGGGGACGGCCATCTGCGACGACGGAGGTGAGGGGGAGCCGAGCGCGCGGACATGCCCTGACACGGCCCTGACACGGTCTAACATGTCCTGGCACGCCCCCAACACAGGCTGACACACCCAGCCGTGCCCCAACACGGCCCTGACATAGGCTAATGTGCCCCCAATACAGGCTAACACAAGCTAGCACACCCCAGTGGAGGCTGACACACCCAGACATGGCCCCGACATGGGCTAACATGCCCCAGCAGGGGCCGACACGGGCTGACACCCCCTCTCCCTGCAGAGGGCCAGTGCCCGGACCCTGGCGTCCCCATCGGGGCGACGAAGGACGGGCAGCTCTACCGGGTGGAGGATCGGGTCCGGTACCGGTGTGGCCGGGGGCTCGTCATGTTCGGATCCAAAGAACGGACCTGCCAGGAGTCCGGCGCCTGGAGTGGGACACAACCGGAGTGTCGAGGTGATGGGATGGGGGGGGGTCGGGGGGGATGCAGGGGGGTCGGGGAGGGGGCGGCGCGGGGGGAGTGATCCCCAGTTTCTCAGCCCCCCCTCTCTTCCTGCCCCCCCAGACCCGTCCACCTACGACACCCCCGAGGAAGTGTCCTCCGCATTCATCGCCTCGCTCTCGGAGACCGTGGAGGTGGCTGATCCGAACCGGACCACCTGTGAGTCACGGGGGGGGGCGTTTGGTGAGGGGGTCGCCGGGGGGCTAGGGGAGGATCGCAGTTCGGGGACGGCTCAGCTAGGGGTGCTGGGGGACCGGGGGGAGGATTGCAGTTGAGCGGGGCTCGGCCAGGAGGGGTCACTGGGGGACTGGGGGAGGATTGCAGTTTGGAGGGGCTCGGCCAGGAGGGGTTGGGGGGCCAGGGGGAGGATCGCAATTCGGGAGGGGCTCAGACAGGAGGGTTGGAAAGAGAATCGCAGTTTGGGGGGGCTTAGCCAGCAGGGGTTGGGGGGCCGGGGGCAGGATCGCAGTTCGGGGGGGGCTTGGCCATGAGGGGTTGGGGGGCCGGGGGCAGGATTACAGTTGAGGGGGGGCAGCCTGCCTGAGTTGGGGGATCACAGGCCAGGGGGGCAGGAAGAGGGAGTTTGTAATGGGGGGGTCAGGATGGGCTCGGGGGGGCAGCAGGGAGGACGTGGCTGGGGAGGAGGTAGGGTGCACTGCTGGGGGGTGTGGGGTGCAGTGGGGGGGGCTCTGCTGGGGAAGGGGGGGTCCAGCCGCCCACTGACCCCCCCGCTCTCCGCAGCGGAGAACGTGAAGCGGAAGATCGTGATCGAGGCCGGCGGGTCCATGAACATTTACCTGGTGCTCGACGCCTCGGACAGCGTGGGGGAGGGGAACTTCTCCCGCGCCCGCGACGTCCTGGTCCAGCTCATCGAGAAGGTGGGGACCCCCCCCAAAACCCCAGGGACCCCCACCATCCCCTAGTGCCCAGCTGGCCCCATGGGAACCCCCAAAACCCCAGGGACCCCCACCATACCCTAGTGCCCACCTGCCCCATGGGAACCCCCAAAACCCCAGGGACCCCCACCATCCCCTAGTGCCCAGCTGGCCCCATGGGAACCCCCAAAACCCCAGGGACCCCCACCATCCCCTAGTGCCCACCTGGCCCCATGGGAACCCCCAAAACCCCAGGGACCCCCACCATTCCCTAGTGCCCACCTGGCTCCATGGGAACCACCAAATCCCCAGGGATCCCTACCATTCCCTAGTGCCCACCTGGCCCCATGGGAACCCCCAAAACCCCAGGGACCCCCACCATTCCCTAGTGCCCACCTGGCTCCATGGGAACCACCAAATCCCTGGGGACCCCCATCATCCCCTAGTGCCCACCTGGCTCCATAGGAACCACCAAATCCCCGGGGACCCCCACCATTCCCTACTGCCCACCTGGCTCCATGGGAACCCCCAAAGCCCCAGGGACCCCCACCATCCCCTAGTGCCCACCTGGCTCCATGGGAACCCCCAAAACCCCAGGGACCCCCACCATCCCCTAGTGCCCACCTGGCCCCATAGGAACCCCCAAAACCCCAGGGACCCCCACCATTCCCTAGTGCCCACCTGGCTCCATGGGAACCCCCAAATCCCCGGGGACACCCACCATCCCCTAGTGCCCACCTGGCCCCATGGGAACCCCCAAAACCCCAGGGACCCCCATCATCCCCTAGTGCCCACCTGGCTCCATGGGAACCCCCAAATCCCCGGGGACCCCCACCATCCCCTAGTGCCCACCTGGCCCCTTGGGAACCCCCAAAACCCCAGGGACCCCCACCATTCCCTAGTGCCCACCTGGCTCCATGGGAACCCCCAAAACCCCAGGGACCCCCACCATCCGCTAGTGCCCACCTGGCTCCATGGGAACCACCAAATCCCCGGGGACCCCCACCATTCCCTAGTGCCTACCTGGCTCCATGGGAACCCCCAAATCCCCGGGGACCCCCACCATCCCCTAGTGCCCACCTGGCCACTTGGGAACCCCCAAAACCCCAGGGACCCCCACCATTCCCTAGTGCCCACCTGGCTCCATGGGAACCCCCAAAACCCCAGGGATCCCCACCATTCCCTAGTGCCCACCTGGCTCCATGGGAACCACCAAATCCCCGGGGACCCCCACCATTCCCTAGTGCCCACCTGGCTCCATGGGAACCCCCAAAGCCCCAGGGACCCCCACCATCCCCTAGTGCCCACCTGGCTCCATGGGAACCCCCAAAACCCCAGGGACCCCCACCATCCCCTAGTGCCCACCTGGCCCCATGGGAACCCCCAAAACCCCAGGGACCCCCACCATTCCCTAGTGCCCACCTGGCTCCATGGGAACCCCCAAATCCCCGGGGACACCCACCATCCCCTAGTACCCACCTGGCCCCTTGGGAACCTCCAAAACCCCAGGGACCCCCACCATTCCCTAGTGCCCACCTGGCTCCATGGGAACCCCCAAAACCCCGGGGACCCCCACCATCCCCTAGTGCCCACCTGGCCCCATGGGAACCCCCAAAACCCCAGGGACCCCCACCATCCCCTAGTGCCCACCTGGCTCCATGGGAACCCCTAAAGCCCCAGGGATCCCCACCATCCCCTGGTGCCCACCTGGCCCCATGGGAACCCCCCCAAAACCCCAGGGACCCCCACCATTCCCTAGTGCCCACCTGGCTCCATGGGAACCCCCAAAACCCCAGGGACCCCCACCATCCCCTAGTGCCCACCTTGCCCCATGGGGACCCCCCAAACCCCGGGGATCCCCACCATCCCCTAGTGCCCACCTGGCCCCATGGGAACCCCTCAAAACCCCAGGGACCCCCACCATCCCCTAGTGCCCACCTGGCCCCATGGGAACCCCCAAAACCCCAGGGACTCGCAACATCCTCAAGCACCCACCTGGCCCCATGGGAACCCTCCCAAACCCCAGGGATCCCCAACATCCCCTAGAGCCCACCTGGCCCCACAGGAACCCCCCAAACTCTGGGGACCCCCAACATCCCCTAGTGCCCACCAGGCTCCACAGGAACCCCCCAAACTCTGGGGACCCCCAACATCCCCTAGTGCCCACCAGGCCCCATGGAAACCCCCCACCCCCTTGCCCCCCCATCGCCTAATGCCCATCTGGCCCCATGGGAACCCCCCGCCCCCCGAAAACCCAGCTCCTCGGGCACCCTGCAACCTTCACCAGCCACCCAAAGCCCCCAACAGCCTGGGCCTCCCCCAACCCCCCTCCTCGTATCCCCAATGCCAGCACCCCTGGGGCCTGTCAGCACCCCCAGACCTCTGGTACCCCTCACCCTCCCTGGGCACCCCCTTGGACCTCACAATCCCCAGCCCTCTGCCCCTGCACCCGGGGGGGCCGAGACACCTGCCCCATGCCCAGTGGGTGCCCCCGGCCTCCCTGCCCTGACGCTCGCCTTCCCCCCTAGATCTCCAGCTACGGGGTCTTTCCCCGCTACGGGGTCCTGACCTTCGCCACCGACCCCCACGTCGTGGTGAGCACCGTGAAAGCCGAGAGCAGCGACGCCGACTGGGTCAGCACCAAGCTGGGGGACCTGAAATACGAGAGTGAGTCCGGGGGCGGGGGGCTATCTGGGGGAGCTACCGGGGGGCTGCAGGGGGGCTCTGCGGGGGTCGCTGTGGGGGGCCCGGCCGCCCTGATCCCCCCTGTGCCCCCCCAGGCCACTCACTGCGCAGCGGCACCAACACCAAGGCCGCGCTGGAGGCCGTGCACAACATGATCATCGAGCAGGAGCAGGACGAGATTCGCAAGGGCCACAAGGTGGCGCCGGTCGCCAACTCCACCCGCCACGTGCTGGTCCTCATGACGGATGGTGAGACCCCCCTGTACCCACAAACCCCCTGTACCCCAAAACGCTGGAACCCCCAAACCTCAACTCCACCCGCCACGTGCTGGTCCTCATGACCGATGGTGAGACCCCCTGTACCCCCAAACGCTGGAACCCCCAAACCCCAACTCCACCCGCCACGTGCTGGTCCTCATGACCGATGGTGAGACCCCCTGTACCCCCTGTACCCCCAAACGCTGGAACCCCCAAACCTCAACTCCACCCGCCACGTGCTGGTCCTCATGACCGATGGTGAGACCCCCTGTACCCCCAAACGCTGGAACCCCCAAACCCCAACTCCACCCGCCACGTGCTGGTCCTCATGACGGATGGTGAGACCCCCCTGTACCCACAAACCCCCTGTACCCCAAAACGCTGGAACCCCCAAACCTCAACTCCACCCGCCACGTGCTGGTCCTCATGACCGATGGTGAGACTCCCTGTACCCCCAAACACTGGAACCCCCAAACCCCAACTCTACCCTCCACGTGCTGGTCCTCATGACCAATGGTGAGATCCCCCTGTACCCCCAAAGCCTGGAACCCCCAACCCCCCTGAACCTCCAAAGCCTGGAACCCCCAAACCCCAACTCCATCCGCCACGTGCTGGTTCTAATGACCGACGGTGAGATCCCCTTGTACCCCCAAACCCTGGAACCCCCAACCCCCCTGTACCCCCAAACCCCTACTCCACCCGCCACGTGCTGGTCCTCATGACCTACGGTGAGACCCCCCCTGTACCCCGAAACCCTGGAACCCCCAACCCCCCTGTACCCCCAAGCCCCAACTCCACTCGCCACGTGCTGGTCCTCATGACCGATGGTGAGACCCCCCCATACCCTCAAACTCCTCTGTACCCCCAAACCCTGGAACCCCCAACCCCCTGTACCCCCAAGCCCCAACTCCACTCATCACGTGCTGGTCCTCATGACCGATGGTGAGACCCTCTGTACCCCCAAACCCCTCTGTACCCCAAATCCCCTGTACCCCCAAGCCCCAACTCCACCCATAACGTGCTGATCCTCATGACCGATGGTGAGACCCTCCCGAACCTGCCTGTACCCCCAAACCCCCTGTACCCCCAAGCCCCAACTCCACCCGCCACGTGCTGGTCCTCATGACTGATGGTGAGACCTCCCTGTATCCCCAAACCCCTCTGTATCTCCAACCCCCCTGTACCCCTGAACCCCAACTCCACCTGCCCCGTGCTGGTCCTCATGACTGATGGTGAGACCCTAGTGAGGTTCGCCGGGGACATGGAGACCTGGGAGATGGGTCGGAAGCAAGAGGGAGTGTGGGCTGTAATGGCAGAGAGAAAGGAGGGTCAGGGCACAACTGGGAGGCAGGATCAAACCAGGATCTTAGCTGCCAAATGCGAGACGTCTGGGGAATAAGCAGGAAGAACTGGAAGTGCTAATCAATAAATACAGCTCTGACATCGCTGGCATCACCGACGCGTGGTGGGATAACACACACCGGAGCGCTGCTCAGGAAGGGCAGGCGGGGGAAAGGGAGGCGTTGCCTTATATATTAAAATGTGCACCCTTGGCCAGGAGACGGACGTGTTGAGAGTCTCTGGGTTAGGCTAAAAGGGGTAAGACACAAGGGTGATGTCCTGCTAGGCCTCTGCTACAGGCCACCTAACCGGGTGGAAGAGGTGGATGAGGCTTTTTTGAAACAACTAACAAAATCATCCAAAGCCCAAGATCTGGTGCTGATGGGGGACTTCAACTATCCAGACATATGTTGGGAAAATAACACCGCGGGGCACAGACTATCCAATAAGTTCCTGGACTGCATTGCAGACAACTTTTTATTGCAGAAGGTTGAAAAAGCTACTGGGGGGAAGCTGTTCTAGACTTGATTTTAACAAACAGGGAGGAACTCGGTGAGAATTTGAAAGTAGAAGGAAGCTTGGGTGAAAGTGATCATGAAATCATAGAGTTTGCAATTCTAAGGAAGGGTAGAAGGGAGGACAGCAAAATGGAGACAATGGATTTCAGGAAGGCGGATTTTGGTAAGCTCAGAGAGCTGATAGGTAAGGTCCCATGGGAATCAAGACTGAGGGGAAAAACAACTGAGGAGAGTTGGCAGTTTTTCAAAGGGACGCTATTAAGGGCCTAAAAGCAAGCTATTCCGCTGGGTAGGAAAAAGAGAAAATGTGGCAAAAGACCAGCTTGGCTTAACCACAAGATCTTGCATGACCTACAAAATAAAAAGGCGTCATATAAAAAATGGAAACTAGGTCAGATTACAAAGGATGAATATAGGCAAATAACACAGGAATGCAGAGGTAAGATTAGAAAGGCAAAGGCACAAAATGAGCTCAAACTAGCTATGGGAATAAAGGGAAACAAGAAGACTTTTTATCAATACATTAGAAGCAAGAGGAAGACCAAGGACAGGGTAGGCCCACAGCTCAGTGAGGAGGGGGAAACAGTAACGGGAGACTTGGAATTGGCAGAGATGCTCAATGACTTCTTTCTTTCAGTCTTCATCGAGAAGTCTGAAGGAATGTCTAACATAGTGAATGCTAATGGGAAGGGGGTAGGTTTAGAAGATAAAATAAAAAAAGAACAAGTAAAAAATCACTTAGAAAAGTTAGATGCCTGCAAGTCACCAGGGCCTGATGAAATGCATCCTAGAATACTCAAGGAGCTAACAGGGGAGGTATCTGAGCCTCTAGCTATTATCTTTGGGAAATCATGGGAGATGGGAGAGATTCCAGATGGCTGGAAAAGGGCAAATCTAGTGCCCAATTCTCAAAAGGGAAATAAAAACAACCCAGGGAACCACAGACCCGTGAGTTCAACTTCTGTGCCAGGGAAGCTAATGGAGCCAGTAATGAAGGAAATCATCTGCAAACACTTGGAGGGTGGTAAGGTGATAGGGAATAGCCAGCGTGGATTTGTAAAGAACAAATCGTGTCACACCAATCCGATAGCTTTCTCTGATGGGATAACGAGCCTTGTGGATAAGGGAGAAGCGGTGGATGTGATATACCTAGACTTTAGTAAGGCATTTGATACGGTCTCGCATGATATTCTTATAGATAAACTAGGAAAGTACAATTTAGATGGGGCTACTATAAGGTGGGTGCATAACTGGCTGGATAACCGTACTCAGAGAGTAGTTATTAATGGCTCCCAATCCTGCTGGAAAGGTATAACAAGTGGGGTTCTGCTGGGGTCTGTTTTGGGACCGGTTCTGTTCAATATCTTCATCAACGATTTAGATGTTGGCATAGAAAGTACGCTTATTAAGTTTGCGGACGATACCGAACTGGGAGGGATTGTAACTGCTTGAGGACAGGGTCAAAATTCAAAATGATCTGGGCAAATTGGAGAAATGGTCTGAGGTAAACAGGATGAAGTTCAATAAAGATAAATGCAAAGTGCTCCACTTAGGAAGGAACAATCAGTTTCACACATACAGAATGGGAGGAGACTGTCTAGGAAGGAGTATGGCAGAAAGAGATCTAGGGGTCATAGTGGACCACAAGCTAAATAGGAGTCAACAGTCTGATACTGTTGCAAAAAAATCAGACGTGATTCTGGGATGCATTAACAGGTGTGTTGTAAACAAGACTCGAGAAGTCATTCTTCCGCTTTACTCTGCGCTGGTTAGGCCTCAACTGGAGTATTGTGTCCAGTTCTGGGCACCGCATTTCAAGAAAGATGTGGAGAAATTGGAGAGGGTCCAGAGAAGAGCAACAAGAATGATTAAAGGTCTTGAGAACATGACCTATGAAGGAAGGCTGAAGGAATTGGGTTTGTTTAGTTTGGAAAAGAGAAGACTGAGAGGGGACATGATAGCAGTTTTCAGGTATCTAAAAGGGTGTCATCAGGAGGAGGGAGAAAACTGGTTCACCTTAGCCTCCAGTGATAGAACAAGAAGCAATGGGCTTAAACTGCAGCAAGGGAGATTTAGGTTGGACATTAGGAAAAAGTTCCTAACTGTCAGGGTAGTTAAACACTGGAATAAATTGCCTAGGGAGGTTGTGGAATCTCCATCTCTGGAGATATTTAAGAGTAGGTTAGATAAATGTCTATCAGGGATGGTCTAGACAGTATTTGGTCCTGGCATGAGGGCAGGGGACTGGACTTGATGACCTCTCGAGGTCCCTTCCAGCCCTAGAGTGTGAATCTATTACCCCCCTAATCCCCCTGTACCCCCAAACCCCTCTGTACCCCAAACCCCAACTCCACTCACCACATGCTGGTCCTCATGAGACCCCTGAACCCCCCAGAGCCCCTGTACCCCTGAACACCTCTCTAGCCTCCTGTGCCCTTCCCAGCCCCACTGAAGTCCCAACCCCTCCCACATCCCCCCCCACACTCCTTCACTCCAGGCAGCGCCTCAGCCTCCCACAGTGCCCAACCCCCATCCTCTGAGTCCCCTCCCCCATCTGCACCCCCAGCCCCCCTTACTCTCCCCTCCCCCCAGGGAACACCAACATGGGGGGCTCCCCGATGCCGGTGGTGAGGCAGATCCGGGAGCTCCTGAGCATCGGCCGGGACATCCGCAACCCCCGCGAGGATTACCTGGGTGAGGGGGCCGGGGGTGCTGGAGGAGTGGGGCAGGTCGTGGGGGGCCATGGAGTCGGCTGGGGAGTCAATAGGGAGTCTCTGGGGTGAGGGGTCTGGGAGGTTGGCAGGGGGGTCCATGGGGGGCTGTGGCGGAGAGGGCCGTGGGTTTGGAGAGGTGGGGGGGTTGGCCGTGGGGTCGACGGGGGGGTCCATGGGGAGCCATGGGGGTTGGGGCCATGGGGTCGGGGGGTGTTGGCAGGGAGTTCATGGGGGGCTGTGGGGCAGAGGGCTGTGGGCGTTGGGGCCATGGGGTTGGAGAGGTGGGGGGGGTTGGCCGTGGGGTCGACAGGGGGGTCCCTGGGGGGCCATGGGGGTTGGGGCCGTGGGGTCAGGGAGGTGGGGGGGTGTTGGCAGGGGGGTTCATGAGGGGCTGTGGGGGAGAGGGCCGTGGGGGTTGGGGCCGTGAGGTCGTGGAGGGGGATTGGCTGTGGGGTCGGCGGGGAAGTCCATGGGGGACAGGGCCGCGGGGGTTGGGGCCGTGGGGTCGGCGGGCGGCTGCACGGCGGCCCCACAGCCCGGCTCCCCCCCCCAGATATCTACGTGTTCGGGATCGGGGCCATGGTGAACGCCGAGAACATCGCCGAGTTGGCCTCCAAGAAGAGTGGCGAGAAACACGTCTTCCATATGCAGGACATCAGGGACCTGCAGAAGGCCTTCCACGACATGATCGGTACCGGGAACCCCGGCTCCCCGCCCCCCTGCCCCGCGAACCCCGGCGTCCGGCGCCCCACTGCCCCGCGAACCCCGGCGTCCGGCGCCCCCCTGCCCCGCGAACCCCGGCGTCCTGCGCCCCGCCCCCCTGCCCCGCGAACCCCGGCGCCCCACTGCCCCACGAACCCTGACGTCCGGCTCCTCGCCCCCCTGCCCCGCGAACCCCGGCGTCCGGTGCCCCACTGCCCCACGAACCCTGACGTCCGGCGCCCCGCCCCCCTGCCCCGCGAACCCCGGTGTCCGGCTCCCCACCCCCCTGCCCATGAACCCTGACGTCCGGCGCCCCACCCTCCTGCCCCGCGAACCCCGGCGTCCGGCGCCCCACTGCCCCACGAACCCTGACATCCGGCGCCCCGCCCCCTGCCCCGCAAACCCCGGCGTCCGGCGCCCCACTGCCCCATGAACCCTGACGTCCGGCGCCCCGCCCCCCTGCCCCGCGAACCCCGGTGTCCGGCTCCCCACCCCCCTGCCCATGAACCCTGGCATCTGGCTCTCTGCCCCCCTGCCCACGAACCCTGGGAACCCCGGCGTCCGGCACACCCCTGCCCCGCGAACCCCGGCGTCCGGCGCCCCCCCCCGCCGCGCGAACCCCGGCGTCCGGCGCCCCACTGCCCCGCGAACCCCGGCGTCCGGCGCCCCACTGCCCCGCGAACCCCGGCGTCTGGCGCCCCACTGCCCCGCGAACCCTGGCGTCCGGCGCCCCACTGCCCCGCGAACCCCGGCGTCTGGCGCCCCGCCCCGCGAACCCCGGCGTCTGGCGCCCCACTGCCCCACGAACCCTGACGTCCGGCGCCCCGCTCCCCTGCCCCGCGAACCCCGGTGTCCGGCTCCCCACCCCCCTGCCCATGAACCCTGGCGTCTGGCTCTCTGCCCCCCTGCCCACGAACCCTGGGAACCCTGGCGTCCGGCACACCCCTGCCCCCGTGAACCCCGGCGTCCGGCCCCCCGCCAACCCTGGCTCCCCACCCCCCACGAGTTTGGGAACCCCGGCGTCCAGCTCCCCCTCCCTGCAAACCCCAGTATCCAGCTCCCTAACCCCCACCTCCCCGCAAACCCCGGCATCCAGCTCCCCACCCCTACTCTAACCCACCAGCCCCCACTTCCCTCCCCGAGCCGGGAGAGAACCCAGGTGTCCAGGCTCCCAGCCCCCCCTCACTCTAACCACCAGCCCCCAGTCCCCTCCCCGAGCCGGGAGAGAACCCAGGTGTCCAGCCCCCCAGCCCCCCCCCAACCACCAGCCCCCTTCCTGAGCTGGGAGAGAACCCAGGTGTCTGGGCTCCCAGCCCCCCCTCACTCTAACCACCAGCCCCCAGTCCCCTCCCCGAGCTGGGAGAGAACCCAGGAGTCCTGACCCTGTGTCTGCCCCCAGACGAGAGCGAGACGCTGAGCATGTGCGGCCTGGGCTGGGCGCACGAGGAGGCCGACGACTACCAGAGAAACCCCTGGCACGTCAGCATCAAAATCGCCGTGAGTGGGGCTGGGAGGGGAGGGGGCACACGGGGGAGATGGGGGTGGGAGGGGGTGCAGGGCACAGGGGAGCTGGGAGGGGAGGGGTGGGGGCTTGGGGTGTGGGGTGCAGGAGGCTGGGAGCGGAGGGGGCACACGGGGGGCTGGAGTTGGGAGGGGGTGCAGGGCACAGGGGAGCTGGGAGGGGAGGGGTGGAGGCTTGGGGTGTGGGGTGCAGGAGGATGGGGGAGGGGGCACACGGGGGGCTGGAGGTGGGAGGAGGTGCGGGGCACAGGGGAGCTGGGAGGGGAGGGGGCACACGGGGGAGATGGGGGTGAGGTGCAGGGGGCTGGAGGTGGGAGGGGGTGCGGGGCACAGGGGAGCTGGGAGGGGAGGGGGCACACGGGGGAGATGGGGGTGGGGTGCAGGGGGCTGGAGGTGGGAGGGGGTGCGGGGCACAGGGCAGCTGGGAGGGGAGGGGGCACACGGGGGAGATGGGGGTGGGGTGCAGGGGGCTGGAGGTGGGAGGGGGTGCGGGGCACAGGGGAGCTGGGAGGGGAGGGGGCACACGGGAGAGATGGGGGTGGGGTGCAGGGGGCTGGAGGTGGGAGGGGGTGCGGGGCACAGGGGAGCTGGGAGGGGAGGGGGCACACGGGGGAGATGGGGGTGGGGTGCAGGGGGCTGGAGGTGGGAGGGGGTGCGGGGCACAGGGGAGCTGGGAGGGGAGGGGCACACGGGGGAGATGGGGGTGGGGTGCAGGGGGCTGGAGGTGGGAGGGGGTGCGGGGCACAGGGGAGCTGGGAGGGGAGGGGGCACACGGGGGAGATGGGGGTGGGGTGCAGGGGGCTGGAGGTGGGAGGGGGTGCGGGGCGCAGGGGAGCTGGGAGGGGAGGGGCACACGGGGGAGATGGGGGTGGGGTGCAGGGGGCTGGAGGTGGGAGGGGGTGCGGGGCGCAGGGGAGCTGGGAGGGGAGGGGGCACACGGGGGAGATGGGGGTGGGGTGCAGGGGGCTGGAGGTGGGAGGGGGTGCGGGGCGCAGGGGAGGTGGGAGGGGAGGGGGCACACGGGGGAGATGGGGGGTGGGGTGCAGGGGGCTGGAGGTGGGAGGGGGTGCGGGGCACAGGGGAGCTGGGAGGGGAGGGGGCACACGGGGGAGATGGGGGTGGGGTGCAGGGGGCTGGAGGTGGGAGGGGGTGCGGGTCACAGGGGAGCTGGGAGGGGAGGGGGCACACGGGGGAGATGGGGGTGGGGTGCAGGGGGCTGGAGGTGGGAGGGGGTGCGGGGCACAGGGGAGCTGGGAGGGGAGGGGGCACACGGGGGAGATGGGGGTGGGGTGCAGGGGGCTGGAGGTGGGAGGGGGTGCAGGGCACAGGGCAGCTGGGAGGGGAGGGGGCACACGGGGGAGATGGGGGTGAGGTGCAGGGGGCTGGAGGTGGGAGGGGGTGCGGGGCACAGGGGAGCTGGGAGGGGAGGGGGCACACGGGGGAGATGAGGGTGGGGTGCAGGGGGCTGGAGGTGGGAGGGGGTGCGGGGCACAGGGGAGCTGGGCGGGGAGGGGGCACACGGGAGATGGGGGTGAGGTGCAGGGGGCTGGAGGTGGGAGGGGGTGCGGGGCACAGGGGAGCTGGGAGGGGAGGGGGCACACGGGGGAGATGGGGGTGGGGTGCAGGGGGCTGGAGGTGGGAGGGGGTGCGGGGCACAGGGGAGCTGGGAGGGGAGGGGGCACACGGGGGAGATGGGGGTGGGGTGCAGGGGGCTGGAGGTGGGAGGGGGTGCGGGGCACAGGGCAGCTGGGAGGGGAGGGGGCACACGGGGGAGATGGGGGTGGGGTGCAGGGGGCTGGAGGTGGGAGGGGGTGCGGGGCACACAGGGGAGATGGGGGTGGGGTGCAGGGGGCTGGAGGTGGGAGGGGGTGCGGGGCACAGGGGAGCTGGGAGGGGAGGGGGCACACGGGGGAGATGGGGGTGGGGTGCAGGGGGCTGGAGGTGGGAGGGGGTGCGGGGCACAGGGGAGCTGGGAGGGGAGGGGGCACACGGGGGAGATGGGGGTGGGGTGCAGGGGGCTGGAGGTGGGAGGGGGTGCGGGGCACAGGGGAGCTGGGAGGGGAGGGGGCACAGAGGGGAGATGGGGGTGGGGTGCAGGGGGCTGGAGGTGGGAGGGGGTGCGGGGCACAGGGGAGCTGGGAGGGGAGGGGGCACACGGGGGAGAGGGGGGTGGGGTGCAGGGGGCTGGAGGTGGGAGGGGGTGCGGGGCACAGGGGAGCTGGGAGGGGAGGGGGCACACGGGGGAGATGGGGGTGGGGTGCAGGGGGCTGGAGGTGGGAGGGGGTGCGGGGCACAGGGGAGCTGGGAGGGGAGGGGGCACACGGGGGAGATGGGGGTGGGGTGCAGGGGGCTGGAGGTGGGAGGGGGTGCGGGGCACAGGGGAGCTGGGAGGGGAGGGGGCACACGGGAGATGGGGGTGAGGTGCAGGGGGCTGGAGGTGGGAGGGGGTGCAGGGCACAGGGCAGCTGGGAGGGGAGGGGGCACACGGGGGAGATGGGGGTGGGGTGCAGGGGGCTGGAGGTGGGAGGGGGTGCGGGGCACAGGGGAGCTGGGAGGGGAGGGGGCACACGGGGGAGATGGGGGTGGGGTGCAGGGGGCTGGAGGTGGGAGGGTGAGTGCGGGGCACAGGGGAGCTGGGAGGGGAGGGGGCACACGGGAGATGGGGGTGGGGTGCAGGGGGCTGGAGGTGGGAGGGGGTGCAGGGCACAGGGGAGCTGGGAGGGGAGGGGAGGGGGCACAGAGGGGAGATGGGGGTGGGGTGCAGGGGGCTGGAGGTGGGAGGGGGTGCGGGGCTCAGGGGAGCTGGGAGGGGAGGGGGCACACGGGGGAGATGGGGGTGGGGTGCAGGGGGCTGGAGGTGGGAGGGGGTGCGGGGCACAGGGGAGCTGGGAGGGGAGGGGGCACAGAGGGGAGATGGGGGTGGGGTGCAGGGGGCTGGAGGTGGGAGGGGGTGCGGGGCACAGGGGAGCTGGGAGGGGAGGGGGCACACGGGGGAGATGGGGGTGGGGTGCAGGGGCTGGAGGTGGGAGGGGGTGCGGGGCACAGGGGAGCTGGGAGGGGAGGGGGCACACGGGGGAGATGGGGGTGGGGTGCAGGGGGCTGGAGGTGGGAGGGGGTGCGGGGCACAGGGGAGCTGGGAGGGGAGGGGGCACACGGGGGAGATGGGGGTGGGGTGCAGGGGGCTGGAGGTGGGAGGGGGTGCGGGGCACAGGGGAGCTGGGAGGGGAGGGGGCACACGGGGGAGATGGGGGTGGGGTGCAGGGGGCTGGAGGTGGGAGGGGGTGCGGGGCGCAGGGGAGGTGGGAGGGGAGGGGGCACACGGGGGAGATGAGGGTGGGGTGCAGGGGGCTGGAGGTGGGAGGGGGTGCGGGGCGCAGGGGAGCTGGGAGGGGAGGGGGCACACGGGGGAGATGGGGGTGGGTGCAGGGGGCTGGAGGTGGGAGGGGGTGCGGGGCACAGGGGAGGTGGGAGGGGAGGGGGCACACGGGGGAGATGAGGGTGGGGTGCAGGGGGCTGGAGGTGGGAGGGGGTGCGGGGCACAGGGGAGCTGGGAGGGGAGGGGGCACACGGGGGAGATGGGGGTGGGGTGCAGGGGGCTGGAGGTGGGAGGGGGTGCGGGGCACAGGGGAGCTGGGCGGGGAGGGGGCACACGGGGGAGATGGGGTGGGGTGCAGGGGGCTGGAGGTGGGAGGGGGTGCGGGGCACAGGGGAGCTGGGAGGGGAGGGGGCACACGGGGAGATGGGGGTGGGGTGCAGGGGGCTGGAGGTGGGAGCGGGGTGCGGGGCACAGGGGAGCTGGGAGGGGAGGGGGCACACGGGGGAGATGGGGGTGGGGTGCAGGGGGCTGGAGGTGGGAGGGGGTGCGGGGCGCAGGGGAGGTGGGAGGGGAGGGGGCACACGGGGAGATGAGGGTGGGTGCAGGGGGCTGGAGGTGGGAGGGGGTGCGGGGCACAGGGGAGCTGGGCGGGGAGGGGCACACGGGGAGATGGGGTGGGGTGCAGGGGGCTGGAGGTGGGGAGGGGGTGCGGGGCACAGGGGAGCTGGGCGGGGAGGGGGCACACGGGGGAGATGGGGGTGGGTGCAGGGGGCTGGAGGTGTGGAGGGGGTGCAGGGCACAGGGAGCTGGGAGGGGAGGGGGCACACGGGGGAGATGGGGGTGGGGTGCAGGGGGCTGGAGGTGGGAGGGGCGTGCGGGGCACAGGGGAGCTGGAGGGAGGGGGCACACGGGGGCGATGGGGGTGGGGTGCAGGGGGCTGGAGGTGGAGGGGGTGCGGGGCGCAGGGGAGGTGGGAGGGGAGGGGGCACACGGGGGAGATGAGGGTGGGGTGCAGGGGGCTGGAGGTGGGAGGGGGTGCGGGGCGCAGGGGAGCTGGGCGGGGAGGGGGCACACGGGGGAGATGGGGGTGGGGTGCAGGGGGCTGGAGGTGGGAGGGGGTGCGGGGCACAGGGGAGCTGGGCGGGGAGGGGGCACACGGGGGAGATGGGGGTGGGGTGCAGGGGGCTGGAGGTGGGAGGGGGTGCGGGGCACAGGGGAGCTGGGAGGGGAGGGGGCACACGGGGGAGATGGGGGTGGGGTGCAGGGGGCTGGAGGTGGGAGGGGGTGCGGGGCACAGGGGAGCTGGGAGGGGAGGGGGCACACGGGGGAGATGGGGGTGGGGTGCAGGGGGCTGGAGGTGGGAGGGGGTGCGGGGCGCAGGGGAGGTGGGAGGGGAGGGGGCACACGGGGGAGATGAGGGTGGGGTGCAGGGGGCTGGAGGTGGGAGGGGGTG
This sequence comes from Gopherus flavomarginatus, assembly GCF_025201925.1. Lineage (NCBI taxonomy): Eukaryota > Metazoa > Chordata > Testudines > Testudinidae > Gopherus > Gopherus flavomarginatus. The sequence continues at coordinate 1,907,974 of NC_066628.1, forward strand.
CGGGGCACAGGGGAGCTGGGAGGGGAGGGGGCACACGGGGGAGAGGGGGGTGGGGTGCAGGGGGCTGGAGGTGGGAGGGGGGGCGGGGCACAGGGGAGCTGGGAGGGGAGGGGGCACACGGGGAGATGGGGGTGGGGTGCAGGGGGCTGGAGGGTGGGAGGGGGTGCGGGGCACAGGGGAGCTGGGAGGGGAGGGGGCACACGGGGGAGATGGGGGTGGGGTGCAGGGGGCTGGAGGTGGGAGGGGGGTGCGGGGCACAGGGGAGCTGGGATGGGGAGGGGGCACACGGGGGAGATGGGGGTGCAGGTGCAGGGGGCTGGAGGTGGGAGGGGGTGCGGGGCACAGGGGAGCTGGGAGGGGAGGGGTGGGGGTTGGGGTGTGGGGTGCAGGGGGCTGGCAGGGGGGACATGGGGCTCTGGGGAAGAAGGGACTGGAGATGACGGGTGGGTGGGGAAGGGCAGGGGGGGGAGGGGGAACTGGGGGCTTTGGGGGGCCAGGGGGAGCCCCCCGCTCATGCTGGGGTCTTGGAGCCACATGGCACCTGCTACCCATCTGCTGGAGACACGCGCTGGGTCCCCCCCAGCCCCCCAGCAGGGACCCCGACCTCAGCCCCTCCTACCCCGGCCGCTCTCCCCACACGCCCCCCTGTGCCTCCGGCCTCGGCCGCTCCTGCCCCAGACCCGTCTCCCCACACGCCCCCCCCAGTGCCCCCGGCCTCGGCCGCTCCTGCCCCAGACCCGTCTCCCCACACGCCCCCCCAGTGCCCCCGGCCTCGGACCCTCTTACCCCAGACCCGTCTCCCCACACGCCCCCCCAGTGCCCCCGGCCTCGGACCCTCTTACCCCAGACCCGTCTCCCCACACGCCCCCCCCAGTGCCCCCGGCCTCGGCTCCTCCTACCCCGGCCGCTCTCCCCACACGCCCCCCCCAGTGCCCCCGGCCTCAGCCCCTCCTGCCCCAGACCCGTCTCCCCACACGCCCCCCCCAGTGCCCCCGGCCTCGGCCCCTCCTACCCCGGCCGCTCTCCCCACACGCCCCCCAGTGCCCCCGGCCTCGGCTCCTCCTACCCCGGCCGCTCTCCCCACACGCCCCCCCAGTGCCCCCGGCCTCGGCCCCTCCTACCCCGGCCGCTCTCCCCACACGCCCCCCAGTGCCCCCGGCCTCGGCTCCTCCTACCCCGGCCGCTCTCCCCACACGCCCCCCCTGTGCCCCCGGCCTCGGACCCTCGTGCCCCTGACCCGTCTCCCCACACACACCCCCAGTGCCCCCGGCCTTGGCCCCTCCTACCCCGGCTGCTCTCCCCACACGCCCCCCAGTGCCCCCGGCCTCGGCTCCTCCTACCCCGGCCGCTCTCCCCACACACACCCCCAGTGCCCCCGGCCTCTCCTACCCCGGCCACTCTCCCCACATGACCCCCCAACAGGGACCCCCGCCTCAGCCCCTCCTACCCCGGCCGCTCTCCCCACACACCCCCAGTGCCCCCGGCCTCGGCCCCTCCTACCCTAGGCCCATCTCCCCACACGCCCCCGCAGTGCCCCCCAGCAGGGACCCCAACCTCAGCCCCTCCTACCCCGGCCGCTCTCCGCACACACACCCCCAGTGCCCCCGGCCTCGGCCCCTCCTGCCCCAGACCCGTCTCCCCACACACACCCCAGTGCCCCCGGCCTCGGCCGCTCCTGCCCCAGACCCGTCTCCCCACACGCCCCCCCCAGTGCCCCGGCCTCGGCCCCTCCTGCCCCAGACCCGTCTCCCCACACACACCCCCAGTGCCCCCGGCCTCGGCCGCTCCTGCCCCAGACCCGTCTCCCCACACGCCCCCCCAGTGCCCCCGGCCTCGGCCGCTCCTGCCCCAGACCCGTCTCCCCACACGCCCCCCCAGTGCCCCCGGCCTCGGCCGCTCCTGCCCCAGACCCGTCTCCCCACACGCCCCCCCCAGTGCCCCCGGCCTCGGCCGCTCCTGCCCCAGACCCGTCTCCCCCCACGCCCCCCCCAGTGCCCCTGGCCTCGGCCCCTCCTACCCCAGCCGCTCTCCCCACACGACCCCCTAGTGCCCCCGGCCTCGGCCCCTCCTACCCCGGCCGCTCTCTGCACACACACCCCCAGTGCCCCCGGCCTCGGCCGCTCCTGCCCCAGACCCGTCTCCCCACACGCCCCCCCAGTACCCCCGGCCTCGGCCCCTCCTGCCCCAGACCCGTCTCCCCACACACACCCTTGTGCCACTGGCCTCGGCCCCTCCTACCACAGACCCGTCTCCCCACACGCCCCCCCAGTGCCCCCGGCCTCGGCCCCGGCCCCTCCTACCCCGGGCCTGTCTCCCCACACACACCCCCTGTGCCCCCGGCCTCGATCCCCTCCTACCCCGGGCCAATCTCCCCACATGCCCCCCCAGCAGGGACCCTGGCCTCAGTGCCTCCTACCCCAGCCGCTCTCCCCACACGCCCCCCCCAGCAGGGACCCTAACCCGTCTCCCCACGCGCCCCCCTCTCCGCAGCGCCCTGGGAAGGGGCTGGAGTCCTGCAAGGGGGCCCTGATCTCCGAGTACTTCGTGCTCACGGCCGCCCACTGCTTCAACATCGACGACCAGGCCCACTGGATCACCGTGGACGTGGGTGAGCCGGACGCCGGGGTTCTTTGCCTGGCCCGGGAGTGGAGCCCGGACTCCTGGGTTCTCTGCCTGGCCTGGGAGGGCAGTGGGGGCTGGTGGGTCAGAGCAGGGGGGGCTGGGAGCCAGGATGCCTAGGTTCTCTCCTGGCTCTGGGGGGGCGGAGGGGGCTGCGAGCAGGGGCTGGCGCCGGACGCCTGGGTTCTCTCCCCGGCTCTGGGAGGGGAGTGGGGGCTGGTGGGTTAGAGCGAGGGGCGGGGGGCTGGGAGCCAGGACGCCTGGGTTCTCTCCCGGCTCTGGGGGGGCGGGCGGTGCTGCGAGCAGGGGCTGGTGCCGGACGCCTGGGTTCTCTCCTGGCTCTGGGAGGGGAGTGGGGGCTGGTGGTTAGAGCGGGGGGGCTCGGAGCCAGGACTCCTGGGTTCTCTCCCTGGCTCTGGGAGGGCAGTGGGGGCTGGTGGTTAGAGCAGGGGGGGCTGGGAGCCAGGACTCCTGGGTTCTCTCCTGGCTCTGGGAGGGGAGTGGGGGCTGGTGGTTAGAGCAGGGGGGGCTGGGAGCCAGGACTCCTGGGTTCTCTCCTGGCTCTGGGAGGGGAGTGGGGGCTGGTGTGTTAGAGCAGGGGGGGCTGGGAGCCAGGACTCCTGGGTTCTCTCCCGGCTCTGGGGGGGGTGGGTGCTGCGAGCAGGGGCTGGCACCGGACGCCTGGGTTCTGCGCAGGGAAGTCGAGCTCGGCGAACCGGGTGGAGAGGCTCTGGAGTCACCCCCAGTACAACATCGGGAAGCTCCGGGGCGCCGGGATCCCCGAGTTCTACGACTACGACGTGGCCCTGGTCAAACTCACCACCAAGGTCAAGTTCTCCTTCAACGCCCGGTGAGTGGGGGTCCCGGGCCCCTCCCCCGCCAGCCCCCCAGCCGC